>NC_133619.1:243666084-244298584 GCF_048593235.1 Sminthopsis crassicaudata
TGGTATCAATGCTCATGGGAGTCATATATATTTTGAAACACTAAACATGTAGATAAATACAAATGTATACGTTATATGTGTGTATTCACTCATATATGTGAAATGCATGTCTATCTGCATAGTTGAATTTGCATAGTTTTATACACATATATGTATGTGGATATGACTATCTTATTGCAAACTATATGGATTAAAAGAAATCTGTTAATTTTCTAACAGTAATTCTTTCCCAAGGGTCTTTCTAACCAATGTTTTGTGTGGTGTTGTATAGGAAATTGCTGGGAAAAAATGAAAAATTCACTTAAATGTTTGGAAATTTCTCACAATATCTTAGAAAATGCTGATTTTTATTGTTTTTTGTCCAGATGTTTTGGGATTTCTATGAATACAGTCATTGAATTATAACTGAAGACCAGTAATGTTTCATCGATATTGATATTGAGGCTCAGTCTACTATTTTCCTTTCTTTTTTTTTCCCTTTAGGGAATGGATTTTGCTGGATTCACAGCACACATGTTTGTGGGAATTTGTCTTGTTCTCCTCGTCTCTTTTCCTTTCCTGAGACTCCTTTACTGGAATAAAAAGCTTTATAATAAGGAGCCAAGTGAGATTGTTGGTAAGTTTGAGAGGGTGGGGGAATTATTCACTGTGAGTTTTCCTTTTTTCCTGTAAAATGACAGGAAAGTAATTTAATTCTCTTTGAAAATGAGTTTTAGAACAAAAACGTAATGTAAAATTATGGACAGAGGATAAGATAAATGTCACCTGCCAAAATGTTTCCTTAATATAAGTGGAGGTTGGAGTAGCTCCTTCTTTCTGATTAAAGGCAAGTTCAAAAGCTTTCAATCCATGAGTTCTGATTTTCCTAAGTATGTGCCATTCACTTTCTCTAATGGAATTAGTGGAATCCAGAAAGTAAGTCCTACACTATCATTCATATCCTTTGTGATAATTCAAATGCCTATTATTTATAGTTCAAATCATGTACTATAATTTAAATATAAAGTTTGTAGATCATATTATAGATAGTTGTTCTAGTGCTCAAATGCAACTAAAATAAAAAAGATACCATAATTCAAATTACAGTGTTCAGACACATTAAGTAAAATAGCACTATTTTTAATGAAGACTAGGTCTATATTACCAAATGAGATATTTGTAAAGTATTTAAAGTGCATATACACAGTAAGAGCCTGTTCCCTCTTTTCTTTTCCTTCTGATGTAGAGATATTTTTGTACTAAAAGTTCTTCTAGGAAAGTTAGGGAACACATTAAATATAAGCACTTGTTAATGGAACAACTTACACTAACAATCCCTTTACCTTAATATAGCAATGCCCTAAAATGCTCTGGTGTAGTTTCAATCATGGTGAAGACATCTTGTCATTGTGATATTTGACAATTTCTCTTACTTTAAATTTTCTTGGGAAGGTCTAACAGTTGGAAAAGCTGCAAGCCATTCAGATGGCTTGGGAAATGCTATTTCCCTTGGGATTTGGAGAATATTTAAATTATTCTTATGCCAAAATTTGGATGGCTGCTGACAATATTGTATTTTCTCTATTTTAATTGGACTTCAGCTGACTTGAGGTCATCCATTTTTGGCATTCATAATGTTTGTAGTTTTAAATTTTAATTCATTTATTTCATGCTTTTATTAGTTATTGAGCTCTTTAGGCTAATGATCTGTTTTTCATCTTTAGTGGATAGATATTTCATTGATATGATGACCTCTTTAGGGAGGAATCTGCCTCTACTAGTATAGTTTGGTACCTTCTCTCAAATTTTTAATTTTATAGTTGTTTGAAGCATTAAGAAGTTAAATGATTGACTCAGGACCAGAAAGCCAGCATGTGTCATGGGCAGAAGTAGTTGAACCCAGATTTTCTTGGCTTTTGATTCCCTTCATCTTTACTAAGACACCTAAATTTCATTTCATAATTAGTAGTTAGAGGTCTAAGTATATCTGTTATGATTCAGCAGTCAGTTATTATTCAGGATAGACATTTTCCCCTTCATATATAGTTTTCATTTCTTTGGGTATTGAAGGAGGACTAGTATCTCTGGTGTGAGGGTTTGCTGAGCCCTTTTCAAAAGCTTCTCATTCATGCTTGGTATCTATTTGATACTCAACTGTCATCAAAACACTGTAGCATGGGCAATGGCCACAACTTGGTAAACCATCTTGGCATAGAGGTAAAACTAGGGTGAGGATAATCAACAAGGTGAATTAGAGGGGTGTCTACCCCAAACATGTAAAGACTCCCCCCATTCAAATGGATGGTACAAAGCAATTTCTTCAAATGAAGCTGAAATAGATGATATGAAATGCTTTGGCTTGAAATTTGGTTAAACACTGAAGATTCCAAGTTCATTCACTGTATGACATTCACTGTATGACACTGTATCACTGTATTATTTTGGTCTTGTCACAGACTCCTTGAAAACCAGAATTTGATAAGAGGAAGCCGAAAAGTCATAAAAGACCAAGAAATAATAAAACAATATAAAGAATGAAAAAATGGAAGAGAATGTGAGGCATCTCACCAATATATATATATATATATATATATATATATATATATATATATATGTATATACTGATCTGGAAAACAGATCAAAGGACAAAACATAAGGATAATTGTAATGCCTGGAAGCTATGATTTAAAAAAAGAATTTTAATATAATAATATGAGAAAAAAAATTAAAGAAAATTGTTCTGAAGTGTTAGAATAAGAGGGGAAAATAGAAATAGAAAAAAAATCATTAATCACCTGCTAAAAGAAATTCTATGAGGAAAACCTACAGGAACATCTTATCCAAATTCCAAAATCCCCAGATCAAGAAAAAAATATTATGAGCAACAAGAAGAAAAAATTAAATACAGCGTAGCCGCATTTAGACTCACACAAGACCTAGCTTAGTAGCAACTACATTAAAAGAATGCAGGTTTGGGAACACTATATATCAAAAAGCAAAAGAACTAGTGTTGTGATTGAAAATATCATACCAAACAAAGTTAAATAAAAAGGGAAAAAAGGGGAAAAAAGTATATTTAGTGAATTGCCTGAATTTCAGAATTTTGCTACAAAAGACCTGAACTTAATAGAAAATTTGATATACAAAATTCAAAAAAAATATAAGGTAAACATCAAAGATTATTTACAAGGGACTTAAGAACAAACTATTTTATACGTGGAAATATAAACTTTATGTCTAACATTATCATTAATAATTGGATACTTTGAAGGAAAGATTGGGGTAGAGGTGAGTATGAGGTGATCTAAAAAAACAAAACTGTAGCAAAAGGTAAAATGAGTAATCATTTTATAAAAATGAGGTGTGAGAAGTATAAATGACACAGATAAATTAGATGGATGAGGAGAGCTGGTAGTTCTGGAACACTACTCTCATTGGAAATAGGTTAGAGAGGGAACAATGCATATCTATCTATCATTCTCTCTCTCTCTCTCTCTCTCTCTCTCTCTCTCTCTCTCTCTCTCTCTCTCTCTCTCTCTCTCTCTCTCTCTCTCTCTCTCTCTCTCTCTCTCTCTCTCATCTATTGATAAGGATATAAAAGTCTCCTAAATTCAGAAATAATTAAGAGGCTTAAGGGATAGATAGGAGGAGATTAGGGAGGGATTTTTAGAGGGAATTTCACTCACATCAGATTTGTGTTAAGGAGAGGACAACATATAATTTGGAAGAGAATAAAAGTTTTCTAAATTTGTAAAAAAGAGTGACTGAATAGGATAAGATGGAGGAGGGGAAATAGAAAAGTGTGTACACCAATAGGAGTGGAATTAGGTGTTTAGATTAATGAAAATAGGATAGGGAGTAACTGGGTAGAGGGATCCTTGGAGGGGTGGTGAGTTAAGTAATAGGAGGACAAAGTGACAGGTATAAGTAAAGTAGAGTAGTTAAATAGGAAAGAGGAAACATGTACAAACATAAAATAAAAATCAGGGGTAGAGTTGAGTTTAGCTTTTTAGTAGAGTTAAAAAATATGGAAAGATTTGAAGTTATGAAGGAAGATATTAACCATCTTCAGAGAAACAGAGAACAAACAAGGATTGTATAATCTTGAATAGATGGATGTGAATATGATTATTGATATCTATGTATACATCTTTGCATTTATATTTGCATATATATGCATATAAATATATATAATATATTATTTATACATATGAATATATCTGCACTTAATTGTAGCTTTCTTTGTGGGGGAGAGAAGGGGAAAAAAGACTACAGTTAAAAGTGATGAAATAGATCCTATAAGGAAGCAAAGATGGACAATTGAACAGATTGTATAGTGTTTATTATATAGGAGTTCTGTAAATGGAAATTTGTTCTTTATTTTGAATCTTCTCTTATGTTCTACTGTGCATATGGTATTATTTTTCTTTTCCTATTTCTTATTTAATTCTAAAATAAATAAATAAAATGAAAACAAAGAAAACAAAGGATAAACAACAACAACTTTTATTCCATTGAAGCTGAAAAATAGTAGTAATAGTAGAAAACATAGTTGTGAGTCATTTCAGATAGCATTTTCCCAAGATCTTGAAAGATGGGTTTCTAAAGGAATATGAAATTTGTTCTCAGAAATTATTCAACCATCTTCAATTTGCATCTGGAAGTCATTCTTTGTGAGTGAAAAGATCTTTTACTTTAAGGTAGCTCTTATCTGGGAAGTTAGAGTACTGGGTTTGAATCCTTGATGAAGATGGTGACAATGATAGAAGCTGAATGTAAAGAAAATAGGATGAACCTGAAATTATCAAAATGGCTCATTCCAAAATTTCATAGTATTTATTAAATACCCAGTCCAATTCTGAAAGTGTCCTGAGCACTTTGAATTATAAAAAAGTATGATTCTTTCCCCCACTGAATGTACAATCTAGAAATACACACCAAGTTCACAGACATCATATATTTAGATATAATAAACTGTTCAACTAGGTATTGTTGAATGGCTGTTAGTGCAATAGAATCCTGGAGAAGAAAAAGATCAGTGAAATGTTGCTCAAAAGCTGAAGGAAATTTGTAAAATAAAATAGAAAAAGTTATAAGTGAAACTGTATTTCAATTTGCTATTCAAATATTAAAGCTATAATAGTAGCCATTAGGTCCAATTTTATTCATTTAACTGTCAAGCATTTATAATTATTATTATTTTTTTAATAAATAGCCTTGCCTAGTAATAAAGGTCCAACCTTTCTGAAGAACAAAGAAGTCTTTTCTTCTATTGCCCCTTTCTTTATTTTCTGCTGATATTTGTTAGATCATTGAAATAATCTTTTTTGCTTTTCTTTTTGAACCTAAATTCAATCAAAATTTGCTCTTTTGTAATAATTAGATTTCCATGACAATTAAATGTAATGATTATTTTCATTATATAGTCCTTTTAGATTTGATATCTACAAGGGTTTCATAACCTGCTAGTTGTATATTTGAAGTGAAATGGATTTTCTTTAATTTCTCCTTTTCTGATTGTAAGTATTATTCTGATGGAGAGATTAATGGAATAAAATTAGAACATGATAATAGTGAATTTATCTATTTAAATTTGGATTTCTACAGGCAAAATTAAGTGGAGAGTTGAACAATTATTTAGTGAATATGGGTGTACAGAAATCTATCTGCAAAATTTTGTCCTTAATCCTGTATACAATTCTATAACAAATGAACTTTTTTTTTCTGACTCTGAAGGAGCATGGAAATGATATATTATTTTTTCAGTGCTCTATTTTTACATTTCCTTTGCCCATTTAAAGACAGCATTGGGAAAATCTATGCATGCAAATAGAGCCATTCCTAAGTAGAGCCAAAGGCAATGATAATGTCTTTGTAGGTCCTGCCCTGTAGAGAAGCTATTAGTAACTGAAAATGGTCTAGTTCATAGGCTAGCTTGATGAAATGACATCCTAATGATGATAGCACCTATTTGCACAGTGTCTGTTTTGGTAATTGATGTCTTGTGTACTTAAAAAAAAACATTTTAATCCAGTGATTTAAAAAGAATCAATTCCCATAAATCTCTATTTGTAACGCTTCTAAATGTGAGAACCTTACATCTGTAAGGTCTTTATTCTGCTTTATTCTATTTAGTGTGTTACTTGAGATTATTCTAGGCATACACTGGAGATTAATTCTTGAAAAATAACTATTGTTTTTTATTATAGCTTTTTATTTAGAATATGTATGCATGGGTAATTTTTTAGCATTGACAATTGTAAAACCTTTTGTTCCAATTTTTCCCCTCCTTCCTTCCACCCTCTCCCCCAGATGGGCAGGTTAACCAATACATGTTAAATATATTAAAGTATATGTTAAATACAATACAATACATACATACATATATATGTACATGTTGATACAGGAAAAATAACTATTGTTGATCAGGTTTATACATTTTTAAGATTCTTTAAATTGCTTCAAAAAATCATAGCTAATGTTACTTTAGTGACACTAATAAATTAAACCTCAGCATTAATTATGTTGTGTCTAATTTGCTTTCCCCTAGATCTATTTGAAAAAAAAAAAAGAAGTACTGAATATTTGTATGTTTAGAAGCTTTCATTTTGTTCCAAAACTTTTGCCCTTTGCCTTGTATTATAATTATTCTTTATTCTGGCATTTTTGTTTTGTAACCTTTAACCCAATTGTTATGCAATTCTGATCCCTAAAGAGATTTTTAAAAAAGTGTTATTTTTGTCTTTTCCATATACTAAGTTCCCTTTAATTCCCTAAATAGATGACACTTGTGCAAGATAGGAGAATTCAAACTCAACTCAAAAAGAAACTTTTTGAAGGATAAAAAGGTTTTGGAAACTTCCAAGAAACTTATAAATTTTTCATTCAGATTGCCATCCTAATTTATAATCAGTTACTATTTGCTTAATAACATGAGATCCAGAATTCTTACAATCAGCCTGTTCACCTTGTTTTATTCTAATCAGTAGCTATTCCACTGCTAAGAGGTTAATCAGTGGCTTCTCAATGAAAATAAATGCAGAGGTCTCATCTTATTTATTAATTTTTCTTTTGAAATGGATGAAAAGGTGATTGATAAAACAGATTTCATCAAAGGGGGTTCCAGTCACCTGGGTTGGAAGAAGTAGGAAGGAGGGCTTAATGGGCCATGGGATGCCTTAATGGGCCATTTCCATCTCTAATTTCTTTGATTCTGTAATAACTTGATATGGATCATTTGAAACACCTGCTTTAATCAATGAACTATCTGACATGTTGGTTGCTGATTGCCAATCAACTGAGGTTTTGGAGTTTCAGGCACCCTACATTAGTTGTACCCTGATTTTTCTGGTCTTGGGACTTTTTAAGTACTTTGTTTTGAAAGTGTATAGATTAGTTTTTTCACATGAGGATTCAACTTCTTTTTATGTTGGAATATTTTGGAGTCCATTGACCCAAACAGAGAACTAGAGTCTATGGGTTGACTTTGGATTGAAAACCAGCTTCTAGTTATCTTAATTAGTTTTCCCTAAAGATTAAAACAGTTAGTTATTATTTCTTTTTCTAGACATGGAAACCAAGAAACAGAGATTTAGTATCATTCTCAGTTAAAATTAATACTTCTTTTTGTGAGTCCCACTCTGATGTTTCATATGACTTGCTCTTTGCCTCTATCTAGAACCAGTGAAACTAAACAAAATGAATTTTAGAAATTTTAATTCATTTGGTTCTTTCTCTCGATGTTAATTCATTTTGATTCTGTGAAATTTAGTGGTAATTTACCTAGGGTAATTCAATTGTCTGCATCTAGTTCCAAAACAAGGAAGAGACAATTTGCTGTGGTCAAATAACAGTGGGTGGTGTCATGCTGAAATACAAATATTGTTGTTTAGTTTTGTTTGATTCTTTATGACCCCATTTGAGGTTTCTCAAGATAATGAAGTAGTAGTTTGTTAGTTTTTTCTCCAGCTCATTTTACAGATGAGGAAACTGAGGCAAACATGTTTAAGTGATTTGTCTAGGGACACACAATTAGTGTTTGAAGCTGGATTTGAATTTTGGTTGTCCTGACTCCCAACCTGGTGCTAAGTGGGCCACTAAACAATACATAAGGATCTCTGATGTTCAGTTCACTTAGAAAACCACATATTAATAGGTCCTATGTTCTACTGTATTTTTATTTATTTTAAAAATATTTCTAATTTGCATTTTAATCTGGTTAGTCTTCACTATATAGGTAATGCTGGCCAATTTGGCATGAGGCAGTGTTTAACACATCATCTAAAGAGAACTGAATTTGGAGGGCTAAGGTTGGAATTGTGGGACCTGCCTTCAAAAATCCAACTCTGTTGCTCACTATCTTTTTGAATTTTGTTAGATTCCTAGACCTTAGGTTACTCATATGTAAAATGAAATCATTGGACTCAATAAAATTATGATCCTTTTCTGCTCTAAATCTATGATCCTATGAAGTTCTGAAGTTAATTCAAGTCTATGTTAAAAACTCAGAAAAAAGAACAATTTTGAAATGGGAAGCCAATTAATTGGAACAAAAAAATTGAATTTAATACAAATATTGTTAGCCCACATTCTTGTTAAGAAAGTCTTAGCTGGTCTTGAGTGAACAAATTGCTCAGGGAAGATTGCTATTGCATTGACCATGGATAGCCCAAGAAGTGATAAGCAAGATTTGGTAACTAAACACAACTGGGCTAAACTAAATGCTTAGCCCAGAATGGCTAAAATGGTGTTGAGAACACTTCAGAGGAAAATGTCTCAGGGGCTATATTAGATTGACTTAATTTAAGGGGCAAACTAGAAGGTGTGTAAAAAAAGATCAAGGGCCACGAAAGAGACAAAAATCTTATTCCCGCCTTCCTCTTCTAAGATATTCTTGCTCCCTCACCCCCCAAAGTATTCCATTGTTTATGATGGGTACCATGACTTCCAGCAGCCATATTTGTACTCACAGGCTGAATCCCTTGCATCTTGAATTGATCACCTATTGATTTTATATGTGTATATATGCATATATATACATGTATACATATATATGCATATATACATACTATATATATACATATATACGTATATATGTATATATACATATATATATATATATATATATATATATATATATATATATATATATATATATATATATATATCCTAGGTATGAGCAATGGGCACACTGAACTTTATACTTTCAAAATCATAAATCCCACTAATCTAGAAGGAATATCAAAGATCACTTTAGTTCAATTTCTAATCAAACATGAATCCTTTATATATCCTTTTGTAGCAGGGATCATCCTATCTCTGCTTGAATACCTCTGGTGAAAAGGAGTTCACTCTTTCTGAGGCAGTTCCTCTCATAAGATAGAGTAGGACTTTTAAGAAGGTAATGTTTGAAAAGGGAGGTAGTATAATGTAGTATATTGAGGGCTGGTCTTGTCAGGAAGACTTGGTTTCATTATTTTATTTGAGACTTATGACCTGTGTGAGTCTAGACAAGGTATCTCTTGATTTTAGTTTCCTTATCTGTGAAATAAGAGTGGTTAAATAAGGTTTTCTGACAGCTCTGAAGCTATGATTCTGTACTTATTGGGTCTCAATTTCTTCAAGTGTAAAATGACTAGAGTGAGATGACCACTGAGGTTTGCTACAGATATGTGATCTTCTATAATGTATCTTTATATTTAGCAAACCTACTATGTGCCAATCACTAGGCTAAGCATTGAGAGAAATATAAAAAAAGATAATTGCTACCAAGAATTTCCATTCTAGTAGGTGGCAATCATGAAGATGTGTATTCTTTTGCAGTTGTAGGCATAACTTTTATTTTTTTAAACAAGCATTTATTAAGCACGTGCTATATGCCAGGAACTTAACTAAGCATTTTAGGAATATTATTTCATTTGATCCTCTAATAACTGTGTGAAGTTAGTGCTAATTTTTCTCCCCAGAAAATGGAAGCAAATAGAAGTTAAGTTATTTGCCCACGATCAAATGATGTTTGAAGCCACATTTGAACATAACTCTTCCTCATTATGTATCCAGGGTTTTCTCCACTGCATCACCTAACTTCCCTTATTCCTCATACCAATGTAAATCATAGTCCTATTATGTCTTAGTCCAGGGTCTCTGAGAGTTTCAGTGGTTTAAAAACTTCTCACTCTAAGGCAGGGGTTCTTATTCTGGAGTCTGGGAATTAAAAAAAATAATTTTGATAATTGTATTCAAATATGATTGATTTCCTTTGTAATCCTACATATTTCAAAATTATCTTTGTATTGTATTTTTCTCAATCACATGTAAATTTTTTAAGCATTCATTTTTTTAAAATTGAGTTTTGAATCCTTCCCCTTCCTCTCCTCCTTTCCCTTTGAGAAGGCAAGCAATTTTATAACAATTAAAGATGTGCAGTCTTGCAAAAAGTCCATATTGGCAATATTGCAAAAATAACTGTAGAGAAAAAAAAATCTCAAGAAAAAGAAAGTTAAAAAATGTATTCTTCAGTCTACATTCACACTTCACCAGTTCTTTCACTGGAGCATTTTTTCATAATAAATCCTTTGAAATTGTCTTGGATCATATTGCTGAAAATGGTTAAGTAAATTGCAATTGATCATTGTACAATATTTCTGTTTCTGTGTATAATATTCTCCTGATTGTACTCATTTCAGTTTCTATCAGTTCTTGTAAGTCTTTTCAGGTTTTTTTCACCTTGAAAACATCTTGCTAATATTTCTTAAAGCAAAATAGTATTCTAACAATCATGTACTACAACTTGTTTGGCCATTCCTCAATTTATGGATATCTCATCATTTTCCAATGCTTTGCCATCACAAAAGATCTGCTATACATATTTTTGTGCATATATGTTCTTTTAATTTTTCTTGGGATACAAAACTAGTAGTGATAAGTCTAGGTCCCAATTTTATAGCCCTGTCAGCATAGTTCCAAATTGTTCTACATAATGGTTGGACTAGTCACAACTCTAAGAAGTCATTAGTGTTCCAATTTTTCCATTCCCCTTCCAATATTTGTCATTTTCCTTTTGTGTCTTGTTCACCAGTCTGATAGATCTGAGGCAATTCCTCAGAGTTTCAGTTTAAATTTGCATTTTTTGAATCAACAGTAATTTAGAACATTTTTTCATATGACCACAGATTACTATGATTTCTTCTTTTGAAAACTCTCGGTTTATATTTTTTGACTATTTCTGAGTTGGCAAATAATTAATTTCTTATGTTTTTGACTCAGTTCTCTGTGTGTTTGAGAAATAGACTCATATCAGAGAAACTTGCTGTAAAAATTACCTTCAGTTTCCTGAGTCAACATTTTGCTTGTGAGAAAGCTTTTTAATTAAATGTAATTCAAATTATCGATTTTATATTATGTATTGCTATTTCTTATTTGGTTTAAAAAAAAGATGGTTCCCTCATCTACAAATGTGACTGGTAAAATTTTCCATGCACCCCTAATTTACTTATTATAGTACCCTTCATATATTTATTTTGATCCTATCTTGGTATATGATATAAGCTCTTGGTTTACATCTAATTTCTACCAAATTGCATTTTAGTTTTCCCTGTGAATTTTTGTCAAATAATGAGCTGTTGTCCTAAAAGTTTGGATTTTAGAATTTGTCTAATTCTAGGTTTGTTATGGTCATTTACAATTGTGTATTATGTATCTAATCCATTCTACTGATCTACCAGTCTATTTCTTAGTCATTATCAAATTATTTTGATGATTACTATTTTGCAAAACATTGACATTTAGTGCTGCTAGACCACTTTCCCATACATTTTCTTTCATTGATTTCTTTGATATTCTTGATCTTTTATTCTTCAGGATGAATTTTATTATTTTTAGCTCTCTAAAATATTTTTGATAATTTTATTGATATGGCATTGAATAAGTAAATTAATTTAGATAGAATTGTCTTTAATTGGATAAGTTGAGTCAATATAATAAAAAAGACAATTCTATCTGCTCCAGTTGTTTTGATCTGTCTTTGTATGAAAAATATTTTGCAATTTTGTTTATATAGTTTCTAGGTTTGTCCAAATATTTTCTATTTTGTACACTTATTTTAAATGGAATTTATCTATCTTTTTCTTTTGGATTATGTTGGTAGTATATAGAGGAATGCTGATGATTTGTGTGAGCCTGCAACTTTGCCATCATTGTTAATTATTTCAAATAGTGTTTTAGTTGATTCTCTGGGATTCTCCAAGTATAACATCTTATCATCTACAAAGAATGACAATTTCTTTCCTTTTCTTAGAGTCTACTCTAATTCTGTCAGATTCTTCCTTCAGTTCCTTCTCCCTGCTACAGCTATAATTTCTTATATGATATTAAATAATATAGGTGATAATGGGCATCCTTACTTCATCCCTCACCATATTGGGAAGACTCCTATCTTATCCCCATTACAGATGATTTTCACTAAAGGTTTTGGTAGATAGTATTAAATTGAGGAAGGCTCAGTTTATTCCTATGCTTTCCTAGTATATTTAATAGCAATTAGTGTTTTATTTTATCAAAAGATTTTTCTTTGTGTATCGAGATAATGTGATTTTTGTTTTTTGTTATTGATCACTTATACTCATATTTTCCTAATATTGAACCAACCTAGCATTCTTAGTATGAATACCAGCTAATTATAGTATATGATTTTTGTGATATATTGAAGGAATCTCTTGGGTTTTTATTTAATTATTTATTGGTATTTTATTTAAAAATTTTGCATTGATATTCATTAGGGAAATTGGCCTATAGTTTTCTTTCTCTGTTTTTGCTCTTTCTGGTTTAGGTAATAGCATTTGTAGAAAAGGGATTTAGAAGTACTTCTTGTCTATTTGTCCATATAGTTTATATGATATTGGAACTAGTTGTTCTTTAAAGGTTTGTTATAATTCATTTGTGAATCCATTTGGTCCTGGGGATTTTTTCTTAGAGTGCTTATTAATGGCTTATTAAATTTCTTTTTCTGAATAAAATAGAGTTACATAAGTATTTTATTTCTTCTTCTATTAATCTGGGTAATTTGTATTTTTTATAACTATTCATCAATTTCACTTAAATTGTTATATTTATTGGCATAGAATTGTACAAAATAACTCCTAATAATTATTTTAATTTAATCTTCATTGGTGGTGAATTCACTATTTTCATTTTTAATGATAGTAATTTGGTTTTCTTTTTAAAAAAAATCAAATTAAGCAATAGTTAATAAATTTTATTTTTTTCAATTAAACCAGCTCCTACTTTTATTTATTAGTTCAATTGTCCTCTTGCTTTTAATTTTATTAATTTCTCCTTTGATTTAATGATTATATTTTAGGATTTAATTCAGGATTTTTAATTTGCTCTTTATTCTAGTTTTTAGTCATACATCCCATTTATTGATATCTATGTTAGTGATGTATACATTTAGAGACATAAATTTCCTCTAAGTATTGTTTGAGCTGCATCCCATAAATTTTGGTATTGTCTTTTTGTTGTCTTTCTCTTTAGTGAAATTATTCATTGTTTTTTGATTTGTTCTTTGACCCACATGTTCTTTAGGAGTAGAATATTTAGGTTTTTTTTTAATTATTAATGTTGCCATGGCTCTTTATTATGTAATTTTTATTGCATTTTGAAAGATGCATTTTAATATTTCTTTTTTTTTTGTATCACTTGTAAGGTTTTTATGACCTAATACAAGAGTTTGTGTTTGGGAAGATGCTATGTACAGAGGAGAAAAAAATTTTTTTAATTCCTTTTTATTCTCATTTAGTGTTTTTTTTTTAAATTTAAAAATTTCATTTATCTCCTTAATTTTCTTTCTTGGTTATTTATTTTTTTCTTTGAGGCTGGGGTTAAGTGACTTGCCCAGGGTCACACAGCTAGGAAGTGTTAAGCGTCTGAAACCAGATTTGAACTCAGGTCCTCCTGAATTCAAGGCTGGTGCTCTATCCACTGTGCCACCTAGCTGCCCCATCTTTCTTGGTTATTTTATGTTGTGATAAAAGAGCCACCTGCCAGTGCTTGCTGGAGGTCTAACTCAGACCTGTAGAATCGATCTTCTCAAGTGAGAGAAGGATGATGATACAAGGAAACTGAGAGACAGTTCTCTGACCTCTCTCCTCTTCCCTCTTGCCTCCAATTTATTTCATTCCCAATACACAAGTAACATCTGCAAAGACTGCTTGGCAATGCCTTCAAGTTTATGATTCACAGCTGTGGAGGTTCTTGGAGAATTGACCTACCCCTTCACGTAGGCATGTTCCTTAACAATTTTATGGTTAGATTTACCTAGTTCTAGGGCAGCTAGGTGATGCAGTGGATACAGCAATGGTTTGAAGTCAGGAGGACCTGAGTTAAAATCTGATTAATATATTTAATATTTATTAGCTGTGTGACTATGAGCAAGTTAGTTAACCCCAATTACTTCCAAAAAATAAAAAAGAGAGAGAAAGGTTTATCTAATTCTAATAGAGAACAGTTGATGTACCTTACTATTTAAATTTTACTATTTCCTCCTGTAACTTTTCTTTTAAGAATTTGAATGCTATACCATTAGAAACATATATGTTCTATATTGGTATTACTTAATTGTGTATGGTACTGTTTTAGCAAAACACAGCTTCCTGTTTATCTCTTTTAATAAAGTTTGTTTTTGCTTTTGTTTTATCTGCAATCATGATTACTATCTATCCTCTTTCCATGTTTCCCTTCTTTTTTGTTTCCCTCCCCCCACCATTCTCCCCCAATTTAGCTAAAACATAATAGATTCTGCTCTAGTCCCTTATTGTAACTGTGTGTCTCTGTTTGAAGCATGATTTTTTAAAAAACAAATATTTTTTGATTTGACATTTCAGTTTTATGGGTGAATTCATCTCTTTCACATTCATGGTTATGATTATTATTTTTTATTTATTTTTATTTTTAAAAAATCTGAGAGCAGTTTTATTTTTAAAGATTCATTTATTTGTTTTAATACACATTGCTTTATGAATCATATTGGAAGAGAAAAATTGGAACAAAAGGGAAAAATCATGGAAGAGAAAAAAAAATAAAGAAATGAACATGTATTACTGTATGTAAATATTCAGTCTCTATAGTTCTTTTGCTGGATGCAGTAGTCATTTTCTTTCCAAAGTCTATTGAGATTGCTTTATATCACTAGATCACTGAAAAGAACCATTTCATGTTGATTATCACATATTCTTGCTCTTATTGTGTACAATGTATTCCTGGTTCTGCTTTTGTAGTCAGCATCAGTTTGTGTAAATCATTCCAGGACTTTCTAAAATCAGTTTGCTCATCATCAACATTAATATAATATTATCTTATTATGCCACAGCTTATTTAGCCATTCTTCAATTGATGGGCATCTATTCATTTTCCAATTCTTTGTTACCACAAAAAAAAAGCTGCTACAAACATTTTTGCACATGTGAGTCCTTTTTCCTCCTTTATGATTTCCTTGGGATATAGACCCAGTAATGGCACTGCTGGATCAAAAGGTTTGCATAGGTTTTTATAGGCCTTTGGGAATAGTTTCAAATTGCTTTCTATAATGATTGGATCATTTCACAACTTCACCAACAATGCATCAGTGTCCCAATTTTCCCACATTCCCTCCAATATTTATAAATTTTTTTCCTGTCATCTTAGCCAATCTGACAGGTATGTAGTGGTAGCTCAGAGTTGCCTTAATTTGCATTTCTCTGGTCAATACTGATTTAGTGCATTTTTTCACATAACTATAGATGGCTTTAATTTTGTCATCTTAAAGTTGTCTGTTCATGCTTTGACCATTTACCAATTGGAGAATGACTTATATCATAAATTTGATACAATTCTTTATATATTTTAGAAATGAGATTTTTATCAGAAATACTGGTTTTAAAGACTTCCCCCTCATTTTGTACTTCCCTTTTAATCTTGTTTCTGTTTTGTTGGTTTTGTTTGTGTAAAACCTTTTTAATTTAATGTAATCAAAGTTATCCATTTTGCCTTTCATAATGTTCTCTAGTTCTTCTTTGGTCACAAATTCTTCTCTTCTTTAAAAATCTTATTAGGAAATTGTCTCTTGCTCTCCTAATTTGTTTGTGGTATAATCCTTTATCCACAAGTCATCCATTTTGATCTTATTTTGGTATGGGGTATTAGGTCTATGCTGAGTTTCTGACATATTATTTTCCAGTTCTCCCAACAATTTTTGTTAAGTAGTGAGGTCTTATTCCCGAAGCTGGAGTTGGGGGTTTATTAAAATACTAGATTACTATAGGACTTGATTATTATATCATGTGTATCTAATTTATTCCAGTAATCCATCACTGTATTTCTTAGGCAGTACCAAATGGTTTTGATGGCTGATGCTTTATAATATAGTTTTAGGTTTTGTACTGCTAAGCTACCTCCTTGGATTTCTTTTCATTAATTCTCTTGATATTCTTGACCTTTTGTCTTTCCAGATGAATTTTGATATTATTTTTTCTAGTTCTATAAAATAATTTTTGGCTGTTGGTTTGTATGACACTGAACAAGTAGTAGAGCAATTAGGCAGAATTGTCTACCTACTCTTATCTACAGTCATTTCATGGTTATGATTATTAACTATGTATTTTCCTCCATCCTCTTTCCCCTGTTTATTGGCTATCTTTCATTATACTGTCCCTCAAAAGTCTGTTTTACTTTTGAACCCTGCTTCTCTTTATAAGTTCTTTCTTCTCTTATCCCCTCCTCCTCCAATATTCTGTAGACTAGATTTCTAAATCTGAGTATTTCCTCTTTGAACCAATTCCAGTGAGAGTAAGGTTCAAGCATTATCCAAATGCCATCTTTCCCTCCATTGTAAAAATTCTTTTGTGCTCTTTTATATGGGATAATTTTATGTGAGAATTCTTCTACTTTTCCCCCTTTCCCAGTGTGTCCCACTTTTCCCCCTAAATTTAATTTTTTAAAAAAATCAGCCCATTATAGTCAACTTACACCTGGACCCTCTATTTCTACTTCTTCTTACTGCTCTAATAATGACAGAGTTCTTAAGAATTTCTTAAGAATTTTTTTCTTCTCCCATAAAAATATAAACAATTATTGAATTCCATATGATTTTTCTTTCAAGATACTTTTCCTGAGTCTTGTATTTGAAAGTCAGATTTTTAAAATTTTTTTCTTGTCTTTTCATCATGCTTGAAAATCCTCTAGTTCATAAAATATCCATTTTTTCATCCTAAAGTAGTATACTTTTTCTGGGTAAGGTACTCTTGATTGTAATTCTAGGTAATTTGCATTCTGGAATATCATGTCCCAAGTCCTCTATTCCTTTAATGTCGAAGTTGATAAATCTTGTATGATCTTGATTATGGCTCCATTATATTTGAATTCTTTCTGGCTACTTGTAGCATTTTCTCCTTGAATTGGGAGCTCTGGAATTTGGCTATAAGTTTCCTGGAAATTTTTTTTGGGGGGAGATCACTTTCAGGAAGTTCTCATTGAATTTTTTTGATTTAAATTTTGCCCTCTGGTTTTAGGATATCAGTGAAGTTTTTCTTGATAATTTCTTGAAATATGATGTCTAGGCTTTTCTTTGATTATGACTTTCAGGATGTCCAATAATTATTAAATGATCTCTTCTCAATGTATTTTTCCAGATTAGTTGTGTCTCCAATGAGATAATTCATATTTTCTTCTATTTTTTCAGTCTCTTGATTTTGTTTCATTGTTTCTACACACCTCTTAAGACATTAACCTCCATTTGCCTAATTCTAATTTTTAAAGTATTATTTTTATAGAGCTTTTGTAATTCTTTTTTCCATTTGGTCAATTCTATTTTTTACAGAGTACTTTTCCTCAGTGAATTTTTGTATTTTCACATTTGGCTAATTCTGCTTTTAAGAAGTTCTTCTCTGCAGTGTATTTTTGTATCATTTTGAAAAAAAAAATTGTGTTATTTTCTTCAGTATTTTTGTGCCTCTTTTAGCAAGCTGCTGATTTTTTTTTCATAATTTTCCTGTATGCATCTCATTTCTGTCCCTTCCCCATTTTTTTGTTACCTTTCTTATTTGATTTTTCAAATCTTTTTTGAGCTCTTCTAGAAATTCTTGCTGGGCTTGTATCCAGTTTACATATTGTCTTTAAAGCTTTGCTTGTAACTGTTTGAACATCACTATCTTCTTCTGAGTTTAGTAACTATTTTTCAAATTATTTGATCATTTTTCTAGCTATTTCTTATTTTTTAACTTTATGTTAAAATTAGGCTTTGTTCCCAGCATGGAAGGAGAACTTTCTTAGGCTTCAGATATTTCTTGTTGCTGTTTTCAGAGCTGGTTCTGGGATGTTCAGGTTTTTGGTGATTCCAAGGTGGTATAATCTAAGAAGAAGTGTGGTCATTGCCCTCTTGGCCTGTGTATTTGTCTTTATCCAGGGAGAGATTTTGTTCATTCTGTTAGCCACCTGTTAGCAACAGTGCTTAAAATTTTCTTGATCCTAGAACTGTAACTTGATCCCTTCTGTGAGTGATCTCAATCACTCTTTTTCACTCTGGAATTATGACCAAGGTCCTTGCTCTCTTGCAGTAACAACTACTCAAGTGAGGAAAACTTTTCTTACCAAGCTCCTAAGTTGTCTTGGAAAGGAAAATTGTTTCATCATACCTTTTTGTCAGTTTTGCTGCTCCATAATTCAAATTGGGGTGTTAATTTGGAGGAGAATATGGGGGAGATCAGGTGAATTCTTTTTACTCTGTCATCTTGACTTTGATATTCCTATTTCTTTTTATTTTATGCATTTAGCAATATGAGAAGGGGGTCCACAGATTTTGCCATACTTCAAAAAGTCTCTTTGACAGAAAAAAAGGTTAATAACTAAAGTCCTAAGTCTAACATGATTATAGACCTATCTAATCTTAGATAGGATGGTCCTAAGGAAAATGACATACAATCCATTGCTTAATCTGTTTTTATAGCTCTTCCAGTTTAAAGTACCTTCCAACTGAATAATTTCATCTTAAAGAATGACTGGGTGAAACAGCAAATTATAGAAACAATTAATAATTTCACCCAAGATAATGACAGTGATGAGACATCATACCAAAATCTGTGGGATGCAGCTAAAGCGGTAATAAGGGGAAATTTTATATCTTTAGAGGCTTAGTTGAACAAAATAGAGAAAGAGAAGATTAATTAATTGGGCCTGAGTTAGGATTACTAGGTGAGAACTCAGGTTGTCTGGACAGTGACAAGGTGAGAATTCAGGTTGTCTGGACAATTACAAGGTGAGAACTCAGGTTGACTTGACAGTTCTCTGGCTCAGACCTTTGGTTTTGGCCTTTAAAGGGAGTTTACACCTTAGGAATTCTAAGAGGAGCAAGCTCATTGGTTGGAGTACTTCTTCCCAGAAGCCCTTGCATTATCCCACGCCCATTCTCTGGGAGGATAAAAGAGGACAGCACTTCAGAGATAAGAGAAGTCTCTGCTCTACATCAGGCTTGTCGGGGCTCTCTGCAGGAAGGGAAGTCACTTCTCTGGACGAGAGTTAATGGCAACTGTCTGGAGACAATGGTTCTCTACAACAAGAAGAATCTGTTCTAGAGATTTGAGTTGACACAGAAGCTTTCCTCCCAGAGAGTGATTGGCAGCTTCTGGAGACTACAGCGCGCTACAGGCCTGCAACTTAAAAAGCTAGAAAAAGACCAAATTAAAAACCCCCAACCAAAAATCAAACTTGAAATATAAAAATTAAAAGGAGAAATCAATAATATTGAAAGTAAAAAAACTATTGAATTAATAAATAAAACCAAGAGTTGGTTTTATGAAAAGGCCAATAAAATAGATAAACCTTTGGTAAATCTGATCAGAAAAAGGAAAGAGGAAAATCAAATTGTTAGTCTTACAAATGAAAAGGGGGATCTTTCCACCAATGAAGAGGAAATTAGAGAAATAATAAGGAATTACTTTGCCCAACTTTATGCCAATAAATTTGATCACTTAAGTGAAATGGATGACTTCCTCCAAAAATATAGGCTTCCTAGATTAACAGAGGTGGAGATCAATTGCTTAAATAGTCCCATTTCAGAAAAAGAAATAGAACAAGCTATTACTCAACTCCCCAGGAAAAAATCCCCAGGACCAGATGGATTTACATGTGAATTCTACCAAACATTTAAAGAACAATTAGCCTCAATGTTATATAAACTATTTGAAAAAATAGGGGATAAAGGAGTCCTACCAAACTCCTTTTATGACACAGACATGGTACTGTCTAAACCAGGTAGATCGAAAACTGAGAAAGAAAACTATAGACCAATCTCCTTAATGAATATTGATGCTAAAATCTTAAAGAAGATATTAGCAAAAAGACTTCAGAAAATCATCCCCAGGATAATACACTATGATCAAGTAGGATTTATACCAGGAATGCAGAGCTGGTTTAATATTAGGAAAACTATTAGTATAATTGACCATATTAATAATAAAAACCATATGATCATCTCAATAGATACAGAAAAAGCATTTGATAAAATCCAACATCCATTCCTACTAAAAATGCTTGAGAGTTTAGGAATAAAGGGACTATTCCTTAGAATAATCAGGAGCATTTAATTATGACCATCAGTAAGCATAATGTGCAATGGAGATAAACTGGAACCTTTCCCAGTAAGATCAGGAGTGAAACAAGGTTGCCCACTATCACCATTACTATTCAATATAGTACTAGAAACGCTAGCCTCGGCAATAAGAGCCGATAAAGAGATTCAAGGAATTAGAGTAGGAAATGAGGAAATCAAACTATCACTCTGCAGATGACATGATGGTATACTTAGAGAACCCCAAAGACTCTGCTAAAAAGCTATTAGAAATAATTCAGAATTTTAGCAAAGTTGCAGGATACAAAATAAATCCATATAAATCCTCAGCATTTTTATATATCACCAACAAAATGCAACAGCAAGAGATACAAAGAGAAATTCCATTCCAAACAAATGCTGAGAGTATAAAATATTTGGGAATCCATCTACCAAAGAAAAGTCAAGAATTATATGAGCAAAATTACAAAACACTTGCCACAAAAATAAAGTCAGATTTAAATAATTGGAAAGACATTCAGTGCTCTTGGATAGGCCGAGCAAATATAATAAAGATGACAATACTCCCCAAACTAATCTATTTATTTAGTGCTATACCAATCAGATTCCCAAGAAACTATTTTTATGACCTAGAAAAAATAACAACAAAATTCATATAGAAGAATAAAAAGTCAAGAATTGCAAGGGAACTAATGAAAAAAAAGTCAGAGGAAGGTGGTCTAGGTGTACCTGATCTAAAGCTATATTATATAGCAGCAGTCACCAAAACCATTTGGTATTGGCTAAGAAATAGACCAGTCGATCAGTGGAACAGATTAGATACAAAGGACAAAAAAGGGTACATCTATAGCAATCTAGTCTTTGACAAACCCAAAGATACCAACATTAGGGATAAAAATTCATTATTTGGAAAAAACTGTTGGGAAAACTGGAAATTAGTATGGCAGAAATTAGATATGGATCCACACTTAACACCATATACCAAGATAAGATCAAAATGGGTCCATGATTTAGGCATAAAGAATGAGATCATAAATAGACTAGAGGAACAGAGAATAGTCTACCTCTCAGACCTGTGGAGGAGGAAGGAATTTATGACCAGAGGAGAACTAGAGATCATTATTGATCACAAAATAGAAGATTTTGATTACATCAAACTAAAAAGTTTCTGTACAAATAATACTAATGCAAACAAGATTAGAAGGGAAGTAACAAATTGGGAAAATATTTTGACAGTTAAAAGTTCTAATAAAGGTCTCATTTCCAAAATATGTAGAGAACTGACCCTAATTTATAAGAAATCAAACCATTCTCCAATTGATAAATGGTCAAAGGATATGAACAGACAATTCTCAGATGATGAAATTAAAATTATATCCACTCATATGAAAGAGTGTTCCAAATCACTACTGATCAGAGTAATGCAAATTAAGAGAACTCTGAGATACCACTACACACCTGTCAGATTGGCTAAGATGACAGGAACAAATAATGATGAATGTTGGAGGGGATGTGGGAAAACTGGGACACTAATACATTATTGGTGGAGTTGTGAAAGAATCCAACCATTCTGGAGAGCAATTTGGAACTATGCCCAAAAAGTTATCAACTGTGCATACCCTTTGATCCAGCATTGCTGCTATTGGGCTTATATCCCAAAGAAATACTAAAGAGGGGAAAGGGACCTGTATGTGCCAAAATGTTTGTGGCAGCTCTTTTCGTAGTGGCTAAAAACTGGAAGATGAATGGATGTCCATCAATTGGAGAATGGTTGGGTAAATTACGGTATATGAAGGTTATGGAATATTATTGCTCTGTAAGAAATGACCAGCAGGATGAATACAGAGAGGTTTGGAAAGACTTATATCAACTGATGCTGAGTGAAATGAATAGAATCAGAAGATCGCTGTACACTTCAATGCTGTATGAAGATGTATTCTGATGGAAGTGGATATCTTCAGCATAAAGAAGATCCCACTCACTTCCAGTTGATCAATGATGGACAGAAACAACTACCCAGAGAAGGAACACTGGGAAGTGAATGTAAATTGTTAGCACTACTGCCTATCTACCCAGGTTACTTATACCTTTGGAATCTAATACTTAATGTGCAACAAGAAAATTGGATTAACACACATATATTGTATCCAGGATATACTGTAACACATGTAAAATGTATGGGATTGCCTGTTATCTAGGGGAGGGAGTAGAGGGAGGGAGGGAATAATTTGGAAAAATGATTACAAGGGATAATGTTATAAAAAAATTACTCATGCATATATACTGTCAAAAATTATAATTATAAAATAAAAAAAATAAAAATAAAGTACCTTCCAGGTACAGGATCATGCTGTACCATGTTCCTTAGCATTCCCTTCAAAAGGAGGCAATAACAAAGGAACTTCTGTGAACTGGATCACTAAGGTAGAGCCTTTGTTAGTGATGGTGGGATCCAGGATAGATATAGCCATTTCTATGTGTGTTGGAGGTCAGATAACAAAGAGCTGCCATCTGGATTCTGTTTAGTGATAGAGTACTAAGATAGGTTTGATCCTTTGATCATAAGTGAGGAAGCTTTGTCTTCATGTAGAAGAAAATAAGTATACAAATAAATATAAAATATAAGTTTCTAAGAATGCCCCAAAGTTCTATGAAGAACAGACGAGGTGAAGCTAATGTTAATGCTGGGAAGGAAGGGATTGTGGGAGGAGATAAGTAATTATTAAGCATCTGCCATGTTCCTAATGTGCTTTATCTCATTTGATTCTTACACTAACCTTAAGAGGTAGGTGCTATTATTATCTTCATTTTACAAATGAGGAACCTGAGGTAGCCAGAAGTCAAATGACTTCTCTGTGGTCATATAGTTAGT
Source organism: Sminthopsis crassicaudata (assembly GCF_048593235.1). Taxonomy (NCBI): domain Eukaryota; kingdom Metazoa; phylum Chordata; class Mammalia; order Dasyuromorphia; family Dasyuridae; genus Sminthopsis; species Sminthopsis crassicaudata. The sequence goes on from NC_133619.1 coordinate 243,689,529, forward strand.
ATTTATCTGAAGCTAAATTTAAATTGAGTTTTTCCTGATTCCAACCCCAATACTCTATCCACTGTGTTACCCATCCAATTCTAAGGTAAATGAATGCATTAAAATATACTATTAAGCTCTCTGATAACTAGTAAACACTCTCTTCCACTCAAGTCATCTGTGATAGGTGATAGGATCATTGATTTACTGTTGAATGCTATCTAGTTCAGCTACCTCATTTTATAGATGAGAAACCTAAGAATTCAAAGAAATTTAATGATTTGCTCAGAGTCACATACCTAGTAACTATCAAAGGGTAAGACTTGAATCCATATCTTCTTGACTCCAAATTTAGCATTCTTTCCATTTTGAATTGAAGTCTTCTTAGTTGAAAACTCAGTTTCATAGGGAGGATCTTTTTTTTTTACTTGGAAGCAAAGTCCCTTGTAATTTCTTCTGCTTCTGTTTTCAAATGTTTGAAGGTGCTGATGGTATAACTTTGACCCAATATACAAGGCCCATATAATAGCACTTCATATTTGGCTACTTACTATTGCCTACATACCATTTTTGCTTTCTATGGGCCTTAATATTTGTAAAAAACTCTTAGCACAGTGTCTGGCACATAGTAGGTATTACATAATTGCGTATTATTTTTATTACAAAGCCAGGAGTTCCTTTAATGGCTAAATGCAAAGACATCAGATCTTTTAACTGCCAAATAAGCTGAGAACTCATTTCCTGACTCTCTCCTGATGATCAGGTCCTTGATTTTGCTTCCTATGAAAAGTTGCTCCAGGTAATTCCTGTCCTCTTTCTTTCATTTTGGCAATACTCCATTTCTATTCATTTCAGATATGAAAAATTAGTTGATATTTCTGCCAGATTTTTTTCCTTTCCTTTGTTCTTTTCCTGTCCTCACTTCTAACCTTTCTTCTTGTCTTGCTAGAGTATGTAAGCTTCCCACCTCAGTAGGACATAGTGTGAATTAATTAGGCACCATTTCTGAGTGTTTCTGGATTTAAGTGCTAAATGTTGTTATTTTGAGTAGCAATGAGATTTCTTCTTGCCTATTTTCATGCTAGCAACAAATGCAACATTTCACAGAGTTAGAGAAAATAACTGTTAAAAAACAGACTTTGGCAAGATACTGCTTTGATCAATGAAATGATTTGGAAACATATGTTAATTTCCTATCATACCACAAACTATCCTATTGCTAGCAGCATTACAGCTAAAGAACAGGTCACAGCTGTCTGAAAAGGGACACCAACCAGGAATCTATGTTGTAATTTCCCTTGCCAATTGATTTTTCATCTAGGAGCTTGGTACAGATGGGAAATTGGATCATACAATATTAGTTGGTTTAGTACTGCATGAAATGTACAATATCTAGGAGGAAAGCAACTTAAAATAATTATGGTTGTTTTTGACCAGTTGAGAAAAAATTGAAGGGAGAACATTTTAAAATAAGAATAGAAATAAAAATTGAAATTCTAGGCATTAAAAACTACAAATGGACAATGATGAGATGAGTCATCAATTCTGTCTGGTGAGATGGAGGACCACTAGTCCTTATCATCTGCCCTGCTACTGCAATCCAAGGCCATGCAGATCCTATCTTGCTTTTAACCCTTTGCAGATCCCCTGTGCTATCATTACTTTACACTCATGCCTTTGACATAAATCTATCTCTTAGTATTTCTGGGCCTTTCCCTTTCCCTTGTATCTAAATTTTATTTTATGTATAGTTTAGACCAATTAGAGCACAAGTTCTGTGAAAGCAGGCACTCTTTTGCTTTTTCTATTTTTATTTCTAGTGCTTGGCACAAAGAAAGAGCTTAATAAATGTTTTTTAATTCATTTATTCAGTCATAATAGTAAAAATAAAATTGTCTTGATATCTCTCCTCCAACAAAGGACCTTATATGCTAGAGCCCTCTCCCTGATCTCACTTAAATTTCACTCTAAGATTTGACCTTGGGGCATAATTTGGCATGCTTGCCTTGACTCCCAAAATTACTAAGTACAGTTGTGCCAGGTACAATACATTTATATTTGGTAGGGAAGGGGGCATAATGTGTAGAATGCTGGAGTTGAGGTCAAGAAGAGTGACCCTGTGAAAGTAACTTAAATTTATCTCAGTCTCACTTTCCTCATCTGAAAATATGATGAAGTTGAACTGGATGGCCTCTTAGAAGGCTTTGAGATATAAATCCAAATAGCTTTTTAAAATTCATGCCTTCTTCTCTCTTCTTCATAGAGTGTGTTTTTCTTATTTTGTCTTAGTAATTTTCTGATTTTTACCTATTTTTGGTACTTTATTACATCATTTAGAAGTTTGATTGGCAAATCTATATTTGCAGAATTTGTGACTAATCTCAGGCTATCTATGATCTTTTAACTTTGAAATGTTGAAAATGTTGTTGATCAAACACTGTGTCATTCATAGCCCATTCAGAGAGTAATCACTATCATTTTGAAATTCAAATCTCAGAATTTTAGACCCATAAATTTCATTATTCTTTTTTTTTTTTTTTTTTTTTTTTTCATTTTATAAAGATAGAAGGTAAGACTTTAAGAGATTAAGAGATTTTGCTGCTGGGCTTGCAAGATTAAGGCCTTCCTTAAAGTCATATAGGTGGCTAAATCTTTAGATTGTCAGGACATTTCTTTTTCAAATATGTATTCAATCTAAAAGCTGGGTTAGGGAGGGCAATAGCTGTGAAAATGAAGGAGAAAGGAAGATACAATCACTCCATCCATGAACATATATATAGGTCTTTATAATACTTTTGATACTAGTACCTAGTATTGGGAATATTTGTGTTTTATCACTTTGAATAGATTGTAAATTCCTAGAAGACAGGGATTACATTATCCTCATTCAGAGGTCCCAAATAGCACTCAATATACTTTGTTGCAATCAGCTAATTAATCCACAAGCATTTATGTAATATTTTTTATGGCTCACATACTGTGTACAGTACAAAAATATTTATTAAAGGAAGATTAAAAGATTGTCAGATGTTCTCAAGAATAGTGTTGTGTTCTGCTTTCTAAAGTCCCTAAGTTGGGGTGACAAAACTTACTGTATTTTCTAGAGCCTCCACACCGGGATGGAAAAACATACTGTCTTAGGGGAAGTGATGTGGTGAGACTCCTGAGGATGGTTATAAAATCTATCTGCTGGAGCCAGTGCATCTTTATCAAAAATAAAAAAGTTAATGGTGTAAAGAACTAAAATTAGAAGTTCTCTAGGGTTACCTGTGGCTCCCCCTTTTGTTTTTGGAGGAGCGTCTTGATGTCTCTGTTTCTCTTCTCTATTATTGCCTGTCTTTAAGAATTAAAAGGTATACCAAAAGGTGTGTAAAATCTGATACTGTGCACAAAAGTGTGCAAAATGTTTAGAAGTATATGCAGGTCCATTGTCTGTTTTTATTGCTTGTGGCACACCCATAATTGCAAATGCTTATGTAAGGAATTCAGTGACCACTCGGGCTGTCTCTTTTGCTGCTGGTATTGCAAAATTGAATCCTGAAAAGGTGTCCACTGCAATATGGATTTTCCAGGTTTCTTTTTTACAGCAAATACAGTAGAATTCCAAGGACTTAGAGAAGGTTGTAAGTGTCTTTGGTAAAGTTGCTCCTATACTACATTTAATAAGGTCTGAATTTTTTCACTTGTTAAGGGCCACTGTTCTATCCCCACTAGTGTATCAGTTTTCCATTGAATGGGAACAGATGAGACTGCAAGCAGGCCTTCAACAATAGCCCTGCCTAAAAAGCTGAAGTACTTAATTGTAATCCTAATTTTTGGATGTCTCCCCATAGATATATTTTATTACAAAAGGAGTAAAAACTCCTGTTTTCTCTCCAAATTTCCATCTCAAAGGGGTAGCCCTAATTTCAGCTGCTATTGATCCTCCTATGTCAGACATATGGGTGCTTGCCACAGTCTTTGACCAATGACTGGGCCAGTTGTCACCTCTAATGACTGTATGATCTGCCCATGTCTACCAACCCTTTCAGTGGTATGCCATTTGCATAGATAGTGAGCATAGGTTGGTCAGCTGTCACATTCCTGCATTCTGTTGCTTGGAGTCAGAATCTGGGCAATTATCACCAGATTGCCTATCAAGAGTGTGTATCAGTAAACCTGATGCTACTACTTCTCCTGGGTGATAAGTCACACATTGTCTACCTGTATTAGTGACCGGGATATTAGCTACACATTCCCCATTTTCCCACATCAGTGTATGGATGGACACTGTTTTGTAAGCACACTCGGGAGGTGAAATGGTCAAGCCTACTGTGCCTGGAGGCAAAGAATCCATAGGCTGAGGAGGAACAGATTTCACCTTTCTAGGGGATATCTCAGTAGTCCCAGCCACATGAAGCTTTGTTCTTTCTAATTGCAATCTCCTTCCCCCACCCTCTTGCTTAAAGACTCTCTGGGTGTAATAGCAGTTGCCATCAAGCCCCAAGTGTTTTTTGCCTGGGGCCCAGGAGCCAAGCCCTGCCTCTTGTAATGAGCACATAGTGGGTAGGGAAAACTTATGAGTGGACGGTGCTGATGATGCCATTGCCCCTTTCACTTCTCCTCCTGCCCCAGGAAGATAGAGTTGAGGGAGGAGTCAGGAGATGGGGAATACCCTAAGGGCACATGCTCTAGTCAGCAGAAGTGAAAATGAGTTTTGAAAGTGAAAAGCAACCTTATCAGCAAGGCACTTAAGGTACTTAATTCCCTTTCTACCCAACAGGCCACAGTACTTAAGATACTTAACTATTTTCTAGCCCAAGTGGCCATACCCTTTAAACCTAGAACAGTAACAACCAATATAAATCAGTAAATGCTGTTGCCCCACGTGCTGTACCCTCTGGGACTAAGGGCACCAATCCTCTGCTTGTTTTTCTCCTCATACTTCCTGGTTAGACCACCCATGTTAAAGTCTTTCCTTGTTTTAAAACTTGTGGGATTCCTTAAAACCAACTTTACTCCATTGTATTCAGTGAGTTGTTCTCCCACTAACTTCCACATCTCTAGCTTCAAACTCTCCTTACAAAGCCACCAAGACGTGCACTCCAGAGCATCTGAGAACCCAGTGATCTGCTTCTGAGTTACCAACAGATCTCGATTCTCTGCTACCTAACTACCTCCCTTGGGAGGGAGGCTCTTATTTTACTATCCGCCCCATTTTGGCTGAAAAATGAAAGTGATTAGTTTAGCCCTTACCAAATCTTCCTGCTTGCCTATTTTTATATGTATCCTATTCCTGGGTCACAGGGACTCCTCCACTGAACTTGTTGATTGTGTCAGTCAAGCTGCTTTATGCCTTGCTTTGCAAGGCCCCTGGTTTCTAGGGCCCCATGTTGGATGTCAAATGTTGTGTCCTGCTTTCTAGGGCCCCAAAGTTAGGGTGATAAAACTTACTGTGCTTTCTAGAGCCCTCATGCTGGGGTGAAAAAAGAACATCTTAGTGGAGGAGTGATGAGAGAGACTCCTCAGGATGATTAAAATATGGAGTCCATTTATTCCAAGGTCTTCCCCTTTTATAGACCCTACTATGTATGTGCAAAGTATATACTGCACACATGGGACCATATGAACAACTTACTATTATATGTAGTTTGCCATCTGGTATCACTCTTCCACCTGTATCACTCTGATTCAATCACAACACAGGTGGTTGCAGCCCCCTAGACTTCTCAGGAAGGCCAAGAGCCCTTAGGGCAGATGGGGAGCCAAACCAGACATTGTCAGCAGGTTGCCTCTGGGCTGAAGAGTCTTATACCTCACCCAGAGTTCCCCCTCTATGTGTGGCCCGCTACAGAATATTACTTTTTAGTGCAAATATCTAGGAGACTATTGAGGTTATAAAACTAAAAAAGAAGTGAGAAGTAAGAGCTAGCAAGAAAGAGGTTTGCAAGTAATATGCATAGATGTGACAACAGAAGTAGGGAAATTACAACTAATCTCCAAGAAAATTCTTGGAATGGGGAGAACAGGAGACCAAATTTTTGAATATTTGAAAGTCAGGAGCAAGAAGCACCAATTATATATGTATTTAAGTATAATTATAAAAAAATTGAGGTAGATATCACAAATCATAAGTGATCACTTTATATTCTACCTATTTATGTACATGTATCTGTTAGAATAATTCTCCCTGAAAAGAGAAGCTAGTAGAAGCTTTAATTTTCCCCAATAGATGTTTTCTTAATCCATCAGAATTTTATTTCAGCTCTGATTATGAAAAGTGATAAGAATCTCTAGAGCATGAAGATAAAAAATTCAGCAATTGACCTAACTACCCAAGGGCTTAATATCATTTTACCTTTTTGAACTGACAAACCATTTTTAGTCATCAAACTTCAACAAGTGATTTTCTTACTTGATGATTATTATGATATTCCCCTCAGTGGTATCTCCCTTTTCATTGGCCCTGCTACCTCCATTATTAGCAGCCTACTGAGTTTTGGCACAGAATGATATTGACTGTTTCTTGCTGTAAGCCAAAAAAATGTCAATTCCATCACTTTCTTCTCTAATGGTTTATGTGCAGAAATGGTAGTTAAGTTTATTGGAATCTTTGGGAATAAATCTCAGGCTGCTTTGCTTCATATTTCCCTGAGGATATGAGTGTCCAATTATTCAAAATAGCTTCCACTTTTTTTGCAGAGTCTCAGGAAAATGCTCAAGTAAACTGCTAATTCTCCATCGACTCTGCAAAATGGTTGCTGTCAAAACATTAAACCTTAAGCCATTCTGTCAGTCTTTGCACTCTCTACATTGACAGTCATTTTTTTTTATCACTGTGATTTGCAATCCTATTTTCTTATACCTTATTAAAAATAAATCTAGTATTCCTGGTCTTGACTAAATTTTAATCTCAGAGGATTTATTTAGAGTTGGAAAAAGGATTGGTATGAAGTGAGTTGCTCATGGTCCTAGAGGTTGTGAACAGAAGAGCCAGGACTTGAACTTAATTATTTGTCTTTCCTGGGCAATATGCCTCAGTATTCTCATCTGTAAAATGAGCTGGAAGAGGAAATGGCAAACCACTCCAGTATCTTTGTCAAAAAAAAAACAAAAACAAAAACAAAAACCTCAAATGCAATCATGAAGTGTTAGACATGGCTGAAAATAACTGAAAAACAAAAATTTGAGTCTGTTGACATGATTTCCCCAGTAGAGTGTTAATTGACATTACCCCACACTTAAAGTCACATCGATTATGTTTCTCACAAATTTTATAGTTAGATAGCAACAGCACATTACTTTCAATTTTTCTTCAATCTTATGAAGTATATTAGGAAGAACATTGGACCAGGAATCCAGGAGAAAGGCAGATCCCTGAAAACAGGGACTACTTCTTTTTTGTCTTTGTAATATCCAATATATAATAAGCCTATATATAAGAAGTGTCAAACATGGGGCCAGAAAGCCCCAGTGCTATCTCTGCAACATTTTCAAGTGCAGCCATGAGCCTGATTAAAATGTAATTTTGGAATAATTAACAAAATAGTTAAAAATATAATTGGACATAGATAATATTGACATGTGATTTTCTAAGTCAATGGAAGTCACAGATATCCATATATATGGTTTAGTGACTCCTCATGTTTCTTTTGGAATTTATTACATATGGTAGGTACCTAGCAATTGTTGATTGAATTTAATTGAAATAAATTTGCTTCTAGTTTCTATCTCTAGGCTAATCCAGAGTTGTGCTTAAATGACAGTCCAGTCCTAGACAAAATCACATAACTTCTCTCTCTCTTTTTTTTTTTAAATTGTGAACTTGGGGACAATAAAACTTGAATTGCCTCTCTTTTAGGATTGTTCTATCAACTTAGATAATTTATGTGGAAGTGCTTTGAAGATTGTAAAGTACAATAGCAATTGTGGCTGGACTTCAGATTTTATTGTTTGCTATAAGGACTTTTCCAGGCAAGGAAATTCCCTCTATGAATCCAGCTTGACCTTTTTAATGCAGTTTATAGCCTTAGAGAACTGTTTATAGTGAAGAGAATTTAAGTGATTTGCTCAGGGCCACATAGCTGGCACATGTCAGAGGCCAGATTTGAACTTGTGTCTTTTTAACCTGATGATCTATCAGCTTTTCCACACCACTTTTCAGTATTGTATTGTGCTACAAACAATTACTTTAGTTTTATAATGCATTGTATTATTAGTCTTAAGAAACAGGTCATGTCTTCTTTTCCTTTGTTTACTTTGGTTGGATGAAGATGTTCAATAGTGTTATGATGTGAGCTTTAAAGAAATAATAAGAATCTTCTTTGGGTTTCAGGTTCTCCTGAGTTCAATTTTGACAGTAGAATTTCCAGGAAGATCTTTTGAATTAATACTTTTTTAAAAAAATGTGAATATGGCAAGGAAATAAATGGGTTGTTGTTATGGTTTCATAATATGAATATAAAGTAATATAATTTTAAAATCCCTATCCATTAACAAAGATGTAAGGATTCAAACATCCAAATCAATTCCATCCTTCAAAGGAAAGTTTACACACCTTTCCTAGCAATGGTTCCATCAATGAAAACATATATGGAACTCCCCTTGGTGAATTGCCTTAAGAGTCAATTTATCAGCCATAAGAGAAACTTGATCATTGCTTTGTATTTACTCTTAAGAATTAAAGTTCTAAGTAAGAGGCAGCATGGCACAGTAAACATGTAATTGGCCTCAAAGGCAAGATGGCCTAATTTTAAGTTCCATTTATGACACATACTGGCTATATAACCTTGGGGAAGTCACAATCTCACAGTATTCTAGGCAATTCTTTATGATGATACATTATATGATTGCACTGGTAGAAGGAATTTCCTCACACTTGAGTCAATTATATTCCTACACCAAACTTTGAATTTATATCCTATACTCTTTTGACCAGTTTAGATAAAAGTGAAATTCAAGTGATGCACACTTAACCTAATGCTTACACATTTGTATATATTTCTAGTTGTATCCCCCAGATTTTTTTCAGAGAAATTCTTCTATTCTTCCTCCTTTACTCTCTCTTATACCCACCTTTTCTTTCTTCTTTCAATACTTTCAAAGCATAACAAAACCATTTCTCACTTTTTTTGGACTATAGCACTCTTTTATCATTCCCTCCTCCATGAAAATATAAATAGTTCATCTTTTAAAAATCATTTTTCAGAGGATTCCAAAAAGATATTGGAGGAGGTCAGTAAATTTCAAGCTCTCCAAATATCCCCCACAAACAGAACAAATTTGCACCTGAGGGAGATCATGGATTGTAGAAAAATCAAGACTTGGGGAAGAATAGGATTTCTCCTCATATAACCCAAGAAGATCTGAAGAAAGCCCCTTAAATCAGAGATTAGCCAGTGTGAAGTTCAAACATCTCCATACTAGCTCTTCCAAACATCAAGTGGACACCTTAGGATTAGCTGTGTTGGGCTGGAACCTCAGCAAGAACCATACAAACTTTCACCTCCCGACAGCTTGAGGAGTCAGGGATCTGAGTTAGGTAAGAAGCTTGGCTCATTAGGAATGCCAGGTCCAGCTGTGCAGCAGAGATATGAATGGGAAGGAGCCAGACACCTAGTGAATGAGTGCAGAGGCAGTGGGACAGGGGCATTGCTGGCTGCAAGCATTTGCAGGAGGGTAGAGTTTTGGTTTGGGGTTCTAGATCAGAGGGGAGAGCTGAAGTGAAGCTACAGGCACCATCCTCCCACTCCACAATTATTAATATTTCTCATTAAAATATGAACAGGTAAAGAAGAAACTTACTATGAGAATAGGGAAGATTGGGATTCATCTGCAGAGGATGACACTGAAGTAAATAAAAGCTTCTTTTATCCCAAAAAGTAATATTAAAATACTTCCTGCCTTATAGAAGAACTCAAAAAAATTTAAAAATCAAAAAATTAAAAGTCAAATTGGAGACATTAAGGAAAAACTAAAAAAAAATCCAAGAAAAAGAAGAAAATTATGAAAGAAAAGTTAACTAACTAGAAAAAGAGATATAGAATCTTAAAGATGAAAATAACTCTGGGAATTAGCAAAGGGGAAGCCAGTGAAGCTAAGAGATCAAGAGATAACAAAACAAGATATAAAGAATGAAAAAATAGCAGATTGTTAAACATCTTATAAAAAAACCAAGAAATCTGGAGAACAGATCAAGAAGAAAATTATATAAAAATAATTGAACTACTTGAAATCTGTGACCAAAAAAATCTTGATACAATAAGGCAAGAAATAATCCAAGAAAATTGTCCTGGCATGATAGAACATGAGAGGAAAATAGAAGTAAAAAAAAATCTACCAGTTACCTACCTCAAAGAGATCCTTTGTGGAAACCACATAGGAATATAATTGCCAAATTTTGAAAACCTCAGATCAAAGGGAAATTTTTTGCAAGAAACAAGAAAAAAGCAATTCAAATATGCTGGAGCTACATTTAGAATTGCATAGGACTTATCAGCAGCTACAGTAAAAGACCGCATGTCTTGGAATAATATATACCACCAATTAAAAAAACTAGGCTTGCTGCCAAAAATATTATGCCCAGCAAAATCATCCATAATGTTGAATGAATAATAAAATGGACATTCAGTGAACTTGCAGATTTTTAGGATTTTCTTTCAATTGAACCTGAACTCCATAGAAAATTAAACATATAAGAGCTATCAAAAATTGATTTTAAGTAACTTAATATGGATAAATTGTTTATGTTTCTTTACATAGAAATGTATACTGTATGTTTAAGATTGACATCAGCAATGAAGTAGGTCAAAAAGAAAGTTTAGGCAAGAGTTGAGTATGATCTAAAAAGCAAAACTGCCTATTAAAAGGTAAAAATAGTAATGTCATACAAATGAAGTGCAGAGAAAGAATAGATACAAAGGCATTAGAGGGGGGAGGAGGGCTCATAGTTCTAAAAACCTTTTCACATCAGGAATGGGTTAAATAGGCAACTACCTATATACCATGAAGGATATATAGCACTCTCCACAATCTATGAAGAAATAAGTGGGGACGGATGGAAAGAGGGGAAATAAAGGATGGAGGAAGAAGACAAAGGAGGGATCCATAGATGGGGGAGGTTAAGTAATGGCAAGGCTAGGTAAGAAACATAATTAAAGCAGAAGAAATAGCAGGGATACGGAAGACGAGATATACACAAACGCTACAAGAAGGATCAGGAATAGAATTTATTAGAAAAAAAAGGATGGCTAGTGATCATTGATTTTAGAGTTAAACTTCCAGGTTCAATCAAGAGAGAAATCTACATTATGTCAGCCATATTGATATTGTTTTAGATGCATTCTTACATATGGGTAAATGCATGCATGTGTGTGTGTGTGTGTGTGTGTGTGTGTGTGTGTGTGTGTGTGTATGTGGGGGTGCAGATGTATGTGTCTGTATACATGTGTATATGTATATAACACATATCTGTGCTTAACTATAGCCTCCTTGGGGAATGTGGGGGAATGAAAGGGGAAAAAAGAATAAAGTAAAAAAAAAAGTATGCAGTGGAGGACAAAAGAATAATATACAAGAAAGCAAAGAAAATATGGATACTCATGAACAGAATTTCTTCTACTATCATATATGTTTTCTTGCAATGGTAATTTATTGTTATATATTTTGAATCTTCCCTGATATTCTGATGGGAATCTGACACATTCTGTTTTGTTTTGTTTTCCTTTTCTGTTTTTCTTTCTTCTATTAAAATATCTATGTGTTTTATTTTATACATTTAAAGCCATCATTTTGATAAGCAGTTCATAGCCTGTGACACAATGCCATAGGAGTCTATGACACAAGAAGGTTTAGGATGTCAGTATAAATGGAAGAAAAAGAAAATCTTAAAAAATATATTATTAATTTCTCTGATTCACTGTCTGAATTTCCAAACTCTTTTATTTCTCCCTATAGTTATTTGTAACTTTTCTACATAACTTTTCTACTTCTCTCCATGGTAGATTTAGTTTGGCTACAGCAGTCCCTTTAAAAATCTGTTTCTTAGTTTTCTCTCATTATGATGACCCTAGCTTCGTTTCACTTCAACTAACATTTATCAACCAACATTTTGTTGTGCAGAGAATCATCCTGAGATATTTAGAGAAGAACAAAGTTCAGATGATAAAAGATCCCTATCTTCATAGAAAATACATATGCAGATATTATAAAAGAATATTTTAAATTATGATTTAGTTTTGTGTTAGGATACTTGATAAACGCATGAATGAAGTATAAAACAAAGTCCTATATAAGTTCTAGAGTTCTACATAAGTTATTGATTAGAGACATTAAAGAAGGCCTCATTGAGGTAGAAGCTTTATAGGTTTTTAAGAATTCGAAAGAATATGAAAAAGAAACAGGAAACATTCCAGGCATAGGCAAGAACTTGAAGTTATAGAGGCAGAAAAGCATAAGGTAGATTTGATATAAAAATCCAGTTTGACTAGAACATTGACTATGTGGTAATAAAGAAATAATAAGAGATAAGGGAAGCAAGAAATGCAATAATGCAGTTAAGAGTTATTAAAGTGTCCAAAATACTTGAGAGAGAAGTTACATTTTTGAAAGACTATAGAGATCCACTGAAAATTTTGAGTACAATAGCAATTTGACAGGATCTATACATAAAGAATGGTCTGATAGCAATATAAAGGATAGAGTAAAACAGTCCAGTGGGTTGAATAAGGGTAATGACTGGAGGATCACTGAAGTATTTTAGAGTCAGAATATTTTAGATACATAGATATTAAAAGATGAGATAAATTTTAAAGCAACAATCAAAAGGATTTGAAAATTGATTGCATGTCAGAAGTGAGGAGGAAAAGATTGCATGACCCTCAGGGTTTCAAACACAAGAGACTGAGTAAAATGATATGATAAAATAATGAAGTTGGAATGAAGAGAATGTTTCATGGAAAGAAAATAAGCAAAAGTTTGAATATATTGAATTTGTAACACTGGTGACATATTCAGATGAAATGTCAGATAACCAAATATGAGAAGTTGCAGCCTGAAAGAAAAGTCAGGGCTAGAAATAGAGATTTAAGAGTCATCTGCTTAGAAGTGATAGATAAAGCTGTGCAAATGTAATAATTTGCCTAGGGAAATAGTACATGGGGAGAAGAGAACCAATAATAGCTGGCATTTACATAGCCCTTTAAAATATCTAATGCACTTTACATTTGGAACACCTAGGAGTAGCCCCCCTTCCCATAGAGAGCCTCAGGATAGTTACCCCAGGTTCAAGTTATTCTGTATTTACACATTAACTCATTACCCTTCTCCCCCTTCATTGATGTATTTGATTTTTCTCTAGTTAGAGAACACAATCAGTTTCATGTCAAGGAATTTTATGAGGGAGGTATGAATGGAACAGATCTTTCATTAATCTGATTATACTGTAGATAATAATAAATATTCATCTTGGGTTTTGAAAGTCTGAAAAGCAATTATATATATATATATACATATATATATATAATATATATAAATACATATATATAAATATATAAAATCTCATATGGATTAGATCTTCACAATTCTTTGAGTTAGGTCCTATTGTCATTTCATTTTATGAATAAGAAAATTAAGGAAGTGGGGAATTAAGTTCATTCAGCTAGAATAGTATGAGGTAGTATTTGAATTTAGATCTTTTAAATCTCCAGATCTGGTACTCTCTCCTCTATGCTCTTACCTCCCTATACACACATAAGGTACCATTTGGGAGAGTAGACAAACAAAAATGAGGGAAATAAAAAGAGATTATAAATAAAAGACAACTTTCATAAACTTCCAAAAAGCTTTGATTTTGACCTTGATATACCTTCATCATTATGGGAAGTAATTAGGAAATATTCCTTTAAAATATAGGTCTAATGTGTTCTGTCACTACATCTTAGTAAGGGTTGGGTTAAGATATAGTTTTTCTTGTTTGTGTGGTTCTAATTAGCTCCTTAAGGAAAAAAAAAAAGAATCTATTGCTTTACTTTTATGTCTTTCAATGAAGATTGGACAATTTTTGGTATTCCCTGGCTTTTCTATGATAAATCCTTTATTTACCCAAACTAAAAACATTGCTGGAATGCTTATATCTTCTAAGATATAACTGGACTCTTTCAGCAACCATATCTTTGCATGATTCTTATTCTAATAAGAAATTAATTATATGAGGTTTGGGAGGCCTACTGTGTCAGTCAATCTTTTCTTTCACCAACATATACTAATGACTTATTTAATTAAATATAGAGCTTCTCAATTGGGGAAAAAGTCTACTTTTATGAAGAAGATAATGAATTAAATCAAAGTTTTTTTTTTAAAATAAGTTAGCAAAATATAAATCTGTACTTTAGTTTAAAAATTAAAAAAAAAAAAAACTTTGACACTTAATTTCAAAGATTTTGTATCTTTGTGAGGTTATTCTCCAATGAGGGTGAGGAAAGGGTGAATGTGTAGTTAAATATCAGAATTATAGACTATTAGTAATTAATTAAACTATAAGGGTTACCTAGTCTACTTAAATTAACAATAATTTAAAAGTTTTAAAACCAAATATAATTTTAGTTAAAATGTACATATTCTGAATGTTTGATAGAAATCATAAATTCAAGTATTCAATGCAACATGTGTCTACTACATGCAAGGTACTGTGCTGGCAGCTATTATGGAAGAAACATCCTTTTTAAGTTTATAAAGTGATTGCTGCTGAAATAAATAAATAAATAAAAGAGGTAAAAAATTAGGTTTTGCAATACTTAATGTTCAAGAGATAGAAAAATAACCCTGAACCAAGATTAAGCAAAAAGAAAAAAAACCCTAAAAACCCTAAAAATCACAGATTGAAACATAATCCTATGTTTCAATGTCATAAAAGTTGAATAATCTTAGTTAAATAGAGTTCTAATCTTGTATGTCCTCTTAGGAAACAAACCTAGCTAATTAGATTCCATTGGTAAATTAAGTGAACTAACCAATAAATTACATTTAGAGGGTCCACAATGGATTAATTGAGAGAGAAGATATTTATATATCTACAGAGTTGGTTGTGAAGAGAATTTTTCTCAAATATGATAAGTCAAGTTACTTGGGGAAGCCCTGACTCCCTTTTTAATTTCTTATCTGAGAAATGTATAAGATCTTAAATAAATTTTCACATCCCAAAGGACAGATTTCAGCTAGTTCAATAGCCTACTAACTAAAAGAAATGGTCCTGACTTCCCTCCAAATAATAACAATTAATAAAAGGAAATCAAAGATGGGGAATTATTATCACACTGTGAATACAAAGGTATATGTCATACAATTCTTGTCTTCAAAGAGCTCACAATTTCATTAAGTCAAAAACAACTATTCAAAAAATCTGGTAAAACAGGGCAACATAAAAACAAAGAATAGGTCCAGGCAAAACATTGGGAGGAATTCAAGGAAGAACTCCTTTTCCCTTGAAGGACTGAAGGTAGAAGGTAGAATAGAAGGAAGAAGCAATTGAATTATTTCTCTCTTAATGCACATTGTGAGGCAGTTGCATAGTACATAAAAGGTCAGCTCAAGGGAAACTTCCACTTCAATGAAACATTTAAGCCCATAAGAAGAAAATTACACGTAGAAAAAATGTTATTTATAGTTTTTCCCTCACAGCTCATCAATGTCAGCCGGAATGTACTACAGAAAATAGAGTACACTTACAGCTTGACTTGAGTAACCTTATGCTAATTTTAACATTTCACCAGCATTAGCCTGCCTTCAATGGCCTTTCAATTAAAATCTCCTCCCCTTAAAATTTTAAGATAAGTGGCATGTAACAGTGAAAAGGAAGGGAAAAAGTGAGTTGATGAAATATCCAAAGTTAAGTGAACTGGATTTTTTATGTATTGCCTGCTACTAGAAGTCATATTAAAAAGGTTGTCACTGAGGAACCTCAATGAGATGCCTTGTCCCTGATAAGTCGGTTCCATTTATGAAATTCCTCAAGGATTAAGATCCCTTGGAATGTCTCAAATAAGAAATTTAAAGATCTTGGCTAAAAGCATATCTTTATGAGTGTGGTTCAGAGAAGTACTACAAGCAGAAAACAAACTCTTAAACATACTCTCAAAGATTGTCATTTATTGAGTCTATCAAAGTGTAATTTCACCCTTAGCCTTATATTTTTCAATTGCATTACTTCATTAAGAAAGTTATTAAAAAAATCTTTATTGTTTGTTGTAGGGAAAACAGCAAAATGAGAAATGCAGACTTTCAAGAAGAGTTGATTTTCACTTTGTTTAATTTATTTTGTATTTCATTTGATTTGAATTTTTGGTCTATTATTAGTCAGGTGGCTTTGTAGATCTAGATTCTGTTTAAGTGTATTTTTCAGACTTTGCTTTACCAGATGACCTGTTTTAAATATATGACTCAGTATTTCTGTGCTTCCATCTCTTCTTAGAATTGAAACATGAAATCCATGTTTGGAAGTTGACAGCACAACGCATTAATCCTGCTAGTAGGGAAGAGACAGCAGTGAAATGCCTCCTGATGCAGAAGGTTCTAACATTGGAATTTTTGCTCAAGAAGAAGCTCAAAACATTCCAAAGGTAAAATTGGTCAGTCGTGGTCACAGGATTTATAAACTTTATAATAATTTCTTTCCCCAATGTTAATGCCAGCTGAGCCCCATTGGAATTGTGCCATTAGGTTTCTGTTGAGGAGTTTCTTTTGAGATGTGACCTTAATGTAAATTACAAATGCTGAGAAATTTTAAAAAGCAAAAACCAAAATCAAACCCTTTGATATCACTATTTAATGTGAGAATCCCAAAGCTAAAACAGAATTTGACTAAGAACATCTAACTTCTACCCATATAACACTTTGTCTCCTAATCCACTATGTACATGTAGCCTGAGACGTCAAATCTTCCAGTATCTGGGAGCTGGACAGCTCTCTTCAGGCAAATTCTCTGTTGCTCTCTGCTACCATCTTTTGCTCTTCTACCGAATTACAGTTGTAATACAGAGGGCTTAGCTTTTTTTTAAAAAAATCATTGTTCTGATGGTATTTCAGCTACTCTGATACAGAAGACACACAGTTATACCTAACAAACCAGTACAAAGTCAGAAGAGCCCCAGAGCTTACTTTAAAACCTGTCATTTAAACTTCTTCGTTTCTGCTTCAAGATTTTTTTGCTTTCAAACTTAGACTCTCCTTTGGGTTATGGTAAGAAAATTAATTTGAACTTTCTTCAATTTCCAGGTCACTGCAAAGATCTATGCATGCAGGAAGTATTAGTAACAAGGCAGGTGTGTGTGTGTGTGTGTGTGTGTGTGTGTGTGTGTGTGTGTGTGTGTATGTGTGTGTGTGAGAGAGAGAGAGAGAGAGAGAGAGAGAGAGAGAGAGAGAGAGAGAGAGAGAGAGAGAGAGAGAGAGTGGGAGGGAGGGAGAGACAGAGACAGAGACAGAGACAGAGAGAAGATAAAGAAGAGAGGCAGAGAGACAAATAGAGATAGAAAAGGAGGGTGGGAAAGAAAGAGAAGGAAAGAATAAGAGGAAGGAGAAGAGAAAGTAATAATAACCCTTTCTACTTCATTTAAAACATTCCCTTTTTTGAACTCCTGTATTAATATCTAAGGAACTACCATTTTTCTAATCAACTATGTTTGAACTTCAAACTTCAGAGTTATTCTTGTCTATTCAACATCCCTTACCTTACATATATAATTAGTCACCAAGACTTGTAGATTCTATTTCTACAACATCTTCATATCTGCCTCTTCCTCCTCTCTCCTCACTAATGAGTAATATTTTCTCATCATTCCTTATCTGAATTGTTGCAATAGTCTCCTAACTGGTCTCCTTTCCTTTATTCTTTTCCCTTTCAAATCTATTTTGTATACTGATGCCCAAAAACTTTCCCTCCATTCTGATCATGTTACCTCACCCCTCTAAATGATCTCTAATGGCTATATATAAATTCTTCTATTTATCATCATTCATCAGTCAAAGACTCTCAAAACTTGGCCCAATTCTGTATTCCCTGCCTGTCTTTAACATAGACTCAAGAAAGTTAGAATACCAAAGTCCAGTTAGGGGGAAAGTGACAATATTCAATTATGTGCCAAGTTCAAAGGGATTGGGGCCTGACTCTTAGTCACAGTTCTAGTGTGGGGAAGAGGGAGACCTTGTCATCCAGGTATATGTTTCCTAATTTTTTAGCCCTTGCTTTATCTATAGCTATCGAAATTATAGTTGCAGCCTTAGAAGCCTCTCAATCATACTAACTCTTTTGTAAAGAGTCAGAGAATGAACAGAAAATGCAACCCAGTCTGTCTGGATCCTGGATAGCACCTAGAGGTGCTAAACATGGGTGAAGTGGTGGACGTTTTTATAGAGTTTCATGATTGGAACAAGATGAGTCAGAAGTTGTGGGTAGGGGTCAGAAGAGCTCAGACCTGGAGCATGGCTTAGTGTTAAGGACTGATGCTGTTATGGACCATCATGTGATGGTGGT
Source organism: Sminthopsis crassicaudata (assembly GCF_048593235.1). Lineage (NCBI taxonomy): Eukaryota > Metazoa > Chordata > Mammalia > Dasyuromorphia > Dasyuridae > Sminthopsis > Sminthopsis crassicaudata. The sequence goes on from NC_133619.1 coordinate 243,708,010, forward strand.
AAGGACTCATACAAGGGTGAACATTGCCTCCTAGTTGATATTCAAACTTACCACTTTTATCAGCAGTCAAAGAGGCCTTTTGGGTCCTTATTGCTGGTCTTAATTGACAGGATGATAATTTTTTTAAAGCTTCCTCATGTGTCCTTATTTAGTGAGTAGGGTAAAGTAATATATTTCTTACCATTTGCTTCTTTCAAATAGTCCATGCTCTAGCCAAAGTGGGCACTGTTAAAGTACTATGTGATGGAAATTCTAAAGAAGATGAAGTAATATGTAAAGTAAACCTTATGAGTTGTATACAATCTAGTTGTTATCATTGTTATCATCACTAACACTTGTCAACTGATAGCTTAAGATTAGCATTGTACAGTTGATGTATCACTTTAATAAACCCTTTATGCTCTTCCACAATCTTTTGAAAGATTAAAAAAAAATTATCCAGGCATACCAACCCCTGGAAGTCATTTCATATCTCTAGTCACTTTCTCCATGTACTAGGTGACTGAGATTCCTTGGATCACTTATGGTCAAAACTTGTAGACTCCTCCTGGACTCTGGGAGGAGAAGGATCTGCTCACCTCACAGTAAATGTTTGAAGATGGGATTCTTTTTGACTCGCCAGTTGTCCTGCTTGCTCTGTATGCACACATGACCTTGACTGGACAGGAAGTAACTAATTCTGTAACCCTCACCAAAAGGACATTGCTCAGGTCTTCTGGCTTTTCTTGCTAGAGGAGTTTTTAGTTCTTGGTTAGAGCAATAGCTAAAAGTTGGAGGGAAACAGACCATTCTAACTACTACCATTCTGTATCTTTCATTTTATTCTTCTCTCTTTTTGGTTGTTGTTTTGTTAAAGGAATTGGGGTTAAATGACTTGCTCAGGATCACACATCTACTAAGTATTAAATGTTAGAGGCTAGATTTGAACTCAGATCCTTCTGACTTGGGGGCCACTACTCTATCCATTAAGCCATCTAGCTATCCCTTGTGTCTCTCATTTTCACGTTGAAAAATGCCCACTGACCCACCTCACATCTCTCAGATTGGCTAAGATGACAGGAAAAGATATTGATAAATGTTGGAGGGGATATGGGAAAACTGGGACACTGATGCATTGTTGGTTGAGTTGTGAAATGATCCAACAATTCTGAAGAGCCATCTGGAACTGTGCCAAAAGGGCTATAAAAGTGTGCATATCCTTTGACCCAGCAGTGTCATTCCTGGATCCCAAGGAAGTCCTAAAGGAGGGAAAAGGATCCACATTTACATGAACTGATGCTGAACAAAACAAGCAGAACCAGGAATATAGTGTACACAATTATAGCAAAAACGAATGATGATCAACTATGAAAAGCTTAATTCTTCTCAGAGGTTCAGTGATACAAAGCAATCCCAATAGATTTTGGACAGAAAATTCTATCTGCATCCAGAAAAAAAATTAGGGAGATTGTATGGTTAATTTTCCTTTTCCTCCAGAAATAAATCTAAGGAGGTTGACTGTAAATCATCATATGCTGTGTTCACTTCTTTTTTCTTTCTTTTTTATCTTTCCCATGGTTTTTCTCTTTTGCTCTGATTTTTCTCTATCAACAGGATTCATAAAGCAATGTATATTAAAATAAATAAACTTGCTACAATGAAATAAAATAAAATGAAGAACCTTGAAAAAAAAAAGATTTGGAAAAAAATGTCCAGTAACATTTGTGTATCTAGTGCTGGCTCCTGCAAAGTCACCTGCAGATATTGTTTCTCCCAAGCCATTTCAGAGATATATCATGGCAAAGGTGAAGCATATGAGTCCATTAAGTCCCTGGACACAAGTCTGTGCTTTGAAACTATTTGTTTTCATGGTTTATCTTTCTCCCTTTACCAGTCTTCTTTACCCCTGTTTCTTTCAGCAAATTCTGGCAGTCCTTGGATTATTTTTAAAGTTCTTTGATTAGTATGTCCAAAGATTTATGATTTCATTAATATGAAATTCCTTCTCTGCTCCCTTCACTGTGATTTGCTTTAGTAGTCAAAACAAACCTACTAAATGGTGAATTTAGGATAATTTATGGATAGCAACAGATATATAGTTTCTTATCAGGCTCATACTTTTCTAGCTTGGAGGAACTGAAAAAAGTGTCTACTATACTGTTACAGCACTTGAGAATCCAGGAACAAAGCCTTGTTAATGATGATTAGAATAAGTTTTCAATAAAATATAGAGAATTTATTTTTCCCTTGAGAATTCTGTGAGAGAAATAAAGATGTTGTAAAATTGAGATTAGGAGACAATGGCCTAACTGTAGAAGTTTCTTAAAAATTTAAGCTCAAGTAGTAATAAAGAAAAGGAAGGTCAAAAGAATGCATATACTATGTAAAATTTTTAACCTGGTACTAGCATATTGAATCCAAATCGAAAAGCAGCAGTTAACTTTAAATGGTTCTGTTGACTGAAATAATTCCCACTTATCTTGGTTCTGGAAATAACAGATGGAAGAAGCATTCTAGGGGGTATGAACTTAATTCAGGGCCTTGGACATAGGGTGGAATGGAAAATTAATCTAGGACAATGCAGATGGATTTTTTGTGCATGTATTGTTAATCCCAGAGCAGTGAAGAATTATTTTACATGCAGAAATTGTAGAAAGCATACCTTCTAGGATAGCCTGTAACCAGGACAACCAAACTAGAAATAAAAGTGTAATGCTGATCTCAAGCAGAAAATATGAAATGTGGAAATTGCAATTCACTAAAGGAGTTCTGCAGTTTAACCATTTTCTAGGTTTCAAGATTAGAAGATAAAAGTCTGAATCTTACACACTGAAATTTATGATAACTATAAAGTAGTCTTGCAGATAAAATGTTACAAATCCTAAAGAAGATCTAAGGACAGGATACCAATTTTTTTTATAATCAGGTCAGGAAAGACCATTCTAATTTCACTCAGAGTAGATAGATAGCTTGAGTTACAGGCAGGACAGTAAACTTCATCCAGTACAGTCAGATATTGGTAACCCAAATCTTTCAGAATTGGAATAAAAAATAACCCCTAAATCTTCTCAATATAAAATGGAGAAAATTCTATCTTAAATGTCTTTTCTTAGATTCCCTATATCTTTACTGTTTGGCTTCTCTCATATAGTCTTTAATAATAAATATGCTGTTTACTTTGGCTTTGGAAATTGACTAAAAATAAGCATACATGTAAAAAAATCTTAATTAACCAGTGAATTCACATGAGCTCTTCCTGTATGGAATATAAAATCACAAAATTTTTAGAGCTGGAAGGAATTATAGAGATCATTTTGTTCAGCCTCTTATTTTAAAGATAAGGAAACCAAGGAGAAAAAAGTGGAGTCATCGAAAGTGGTGATGAATGTAGATGAATAGGATATTCACAAGCCAACTTAAATTTTAAAAGACATGTATAGAAGATGGAAGCAAGGTTCAGGTAAAATAAGATGAATATAAAAGTATGTAATAATCCTGTTTAAATAGTATCAGCAGTCCTAAAATGAGTTGGTATAGGTGAAGAAAGCTAAAGAAAAAAATTAAGAATTTTTCCTAATTATATTAAAGAATAAGATAGTCTCAAAAGAATAGGAGAGTCTGCTCAGGATTGATGACTAAAGGCAGTGTTTCTCAATTCTTATATTACACTGATTTTCTTTGTCAAGAACAATGATTTTTAAAATTGAATAATGAATAAAGGTAAAGAGAACACAGTTATCTTAATAAGCTCATCACCTGGTGAGATTATGTCATCGGATACAGAACCAATTGTTAGACAGACATGAATGCTAAACAATTGATAGCAGTCTTTTTAAAAAATATATAGATTAGGAGAGGTCTTGCAAGATTGGAGAAGGACTAATCTGATTTTCAGAACAGAAGAGAATGGATTATATTAACTATAGAGCAATAAGTTTACCTTCAATTTCTGGAAAAAAATTTGGAACATATTAGGAGGTTAGTGAATAGCTAATAAAAGAAGCAACAATCAAAAAAGAGTCAGCACGATTTAATAAAGAACAGACCATAATTTCTAAAATGATTTCCTCTTAAAAATAAGTTATTCTGCTGATAAATTAGGGAATGCTAAGAATACAGGTTACCTAGATTTTTGCAAGACATTGATATGGTATCTCTTGCTATTCTTGTGGAAGAGATGCACAGATGTGAGCTAAATCAAATCTGCTTAAACTGTGGGCTGCAACCCCATATGTAAGCATGTAATTGAATATGAGGGATATGAAAAATTTGGCTACAATAAAGGGCATGAAATATTCTACCAAGATTTAATTATTTATGTAAAATTTAAAAAGCATATCCATCTCATTAATATTCAAATTGATTTTATCTTTAATAAATGGTAAAATTTCATGTATACCAAAGAATTGTTTTAAAATTAATTTCTTTATGATTTATAAATATTAGATTTTTATACCTATTATTTATACAAATTCAGAGTCATATAACAATTTCTTGAGTGAAAGGAGTCATGAGTTGAAAAAGTTCAAGAAGCGTTAGATTAAATAATGATATAATTAGGCACATTCATAATTGGTTGAATGTCCCTAACTGAAAAATAGTTACTGATGGTTTCAGATCAAGTTGTCAGGGAAGCATTTCAGAAATCTTTATCTAGTCCTCTGATATTTAACAATTTTCATCAATGAATAGGAAAAATGCAAAGATTATATACTTATTAAAATTACAGAAGACATAAAGCTGGGTTTACTCTGATTTCACAGAGTTAGGATTTAAAAAGAGCTGGATAGGCTAGAATGACTGTGTCAAGTCAAGCATGCTTCCAGGGATACTGCCCAAGCCAGATTAAAATGTAATTTTGAAGCATTTTAACAAAATAAATGAAAGTTCAATAAAACATAGAAAATGTTACATTTTTAAAAAATACATCATAAAAAGCCTGTAGAGATCCTTACATATGGTTTGATGACTTTTGTTTCCATTTGAATTTGATACCCATCAGGCTAGAACACCAGGGCAGATTGAATAAAATGAAACATAATGGGGATTAGTATAAAATTTCACACTTGGGTTGGGAAAAAAAAAAAAAAAAAAAACACCTCAAGTTTACAAGTACAATTTGGGATAGTACGATCCCAAAGTGGTTCATTTGAAAAAGATCAGTAGTATTTAGCAGACTTCATGGCAAGTATGAGTCGACTGATATGGCATTTAAGAAAGTTAATGTTATCTTGAGCTTCCTGGAGAGAAGCAAAAGAAGACAATAGTCCTGTATTCTGCCCTGGTTAGGCTATATCAAAAGAATTATATTTAATTCTAGGTTCTAGTTCTATTGTGTTTAGTTCTTAATGTCAATTTTTTGGAAAGGTGTTGATAAATTGGAAATAATCTAGAGAAGGAAAACAAGGGTCTTGAAGAACCTTAGTCATATTGGTTAAAGCAATTGGATATATTTAGTCTGAAGAAGAAAAGATTAAGGGGAGACCTGCTATTTATTTTGAGGGCTGTCATATGGGATGGGTGTCATACTTATTCCTCTTAAAAGTAGAACACAGAACTAGACAAATTAATAATGTTTTCTCACAGATAGATAAATTTAGTTTTGATATGAGGAAAAATTTCCTGTCCCAAGGAAATAACGAGGACTATCAAAAAATAGAATAGGTTAGTTTTGGAAGCATTGTGTTTTGGCTCTTTGGAGGTGTTGGGGTCCATGATCAGCCATGTTGCAGGAAGAATTCCTGTTTAGATACAGATTAGATTTGAGCACTAAGGTTCATTTCTCTTAAGAATAATAGCTAATATTTATATAGTTAATATGTGTTAGGCACTGTGCAAATATCATATTATTTAATCCTCACTACTACCCTGTGAAGGAAGTGATATTATTATTCCCATTTTATATATGAAAAATTGGAGCAAATAGAGGAGTGGCTTGTGCAGTATCATACAACAAGTAAATTTCAAGTCTTCCTGACTGCAGGCCCAGCACTCTATCCATTGTGCTATCTAGTTGCTCTATATATCCGTGACTTATCTAAAGACATGGTGACAAATTCAGATCACCTCAACAAATACTGATTAAGCATCTAAGGTGTTCAGAGCACTTTGATGGGACTTGTTAGTTACAGAAGCAAATGGATAATGAGTTTCTTTACAACCTAAGGCAAAACAAATATTTCAATATGCTTTAGAGTTGATAGCATTGATTAACTCTCCACCTAAAATGGAAAATACCAAGCAACATCTCTTTTAGTTACTTTTTACTCCTGCACAGATATCATTTTGATGTTACTATTGAAGATACTTGAAACAGGATGCATTAATACAAAAATCCATTATTGCTAACAGCAAAGTTCCTTGAGCATTAAGATGAGAATTTTATTTTAGTGATAATCCAGTTGAGATTTGAAAATTACATCATAAAATGAAAGTTGAATAATGTTGAGAATGATTGACTCATGGAATTGCACATGCAATGTTTTTGTCTAAAAATGATATGAAATTAAATTTCAGAGGAAGAAAAAGTCAAGTTACTTGGTGAGGGGACAAGATTTAAAAGGTGAACTAGGAGTTAGCAAACTCTATAGGGGAAGATCTTAAAATTTTTGTTGATTAAAATAGGTTTTACTTGACTGCTTAATGTTATCAGGAACATAATAAATGTCACCTTCTTTTTTAGACAAATTTCCCAAGAAGATAAAAACTGGGAGACAAATATCCAGGAGCTACAAAAAAAGGTAAATAATAATGAGAACATATCTTATTTTAAAATAATTCTTCAAGCATACACAATACTCATTTCCTAACATATCCATAGAGTATAATAAAATATCCAGTACTATGTTGCTTTTTATGGTGGGTGTGGGGGAGAGGCAAGGATAAGTATCTGTGCCTTCCATGTTGGATAGCAGATTACTGTTAAATATTTAAGGAAGGTACATAACAAAAACTGGAGTCCAAGTCAGTAGAACCAACTTTTAGGTCAAATTGCTTTATAATGAAGGACTTTAGGGTTTTAAAACCCAAAATGATTTTAAATGAATCAAGTAGAAACATTTAATTAATGTAAGCCAGTCACAAAAAGAGGCCTAAAAAACCTAGAAACTTTCTTAGACAAAAAGTACATGATCTTTATGCTAAGTGGAGGGATATGGCAGCCAAGAGTGATACTGATTTAGAATAGAAACTCACTTATTGTGGCAGAAAATGCCAATAATTATATGCATTATCTAAATAAATTTTAGTATGTGGATAGAAATAAACTTATAAATTAATACTCCCAATGTGGCCTGATTAAAGAGAAACCAGATATTTAAAGAAAAAATTACAATTTTGATCTTTTTATTCAGAAGTGTGTTATGTATTTGAAGGGAATAGGTTGTATTTTGTTGAATAGCATATATTAGGTATTATAGGTAGTAGCTTAAACATGCTTGAGACACATTGAGTTAAAGTTAAATTCATGAATATGAAAAATTTCTCTTTAATTGCTTGATGTCTATTTTATTTACCATTCTTCAATCCACTCTGCCTTTTCATACTTTATGTCATCCATCAAAATTCTCAAACTGATCTTATACCATAAAACCATAGATTTATAGATCAACAGGTCATCTAATTTATCATTCTTATTTTACCTATAAGAAAACTGAAGACTACGAAGATTAAGTGACCTGAGTAGGTCACATAGCTGAGCCAGGATTTGACCAAATTCTCAGATTTTTTTTGGCAAGGCAATTGGGGTTAAGTAACTTTCCCAGAGGCACACATAGTAAATGTTAAGTGTCTGAGGTCAAATTTGAACCCAGGTGATCCTGATACCACTCAGATTCTTAAATTTATCATTATTTAAAGCTCAGTGTGAATTTAACACCTTTTTCTCTTCTATGTATAGCTAATGTCTAAATAAAAAGCTCTGTTCCTAGGTAAAACCATTTTAGGAATCAGAAGAGTGGATGACAGAGATTTTCTTTGGCTCAGGTGCCTTTTTGTTGCCAGTGGAATCACACAATGAAGGATGCTGCCTCATCTATTCATTAATAGATAATAATTCACTGGGTTTCTCTTACCCTTCCCCTACAAGTGCATTTCTGCTAGGCCCAGGCTAACAGAGGCAAAGATGGGACACCATTCTCTGCTACAAGTCTTAAAGGTTTGTTGTTACTTCAGGCAAAAGTCCCAGGCTAGAGAACTGCATATTTGTTCCCTGCTTCTTTCATAAGTCAGTTGGATTAATACAGCTTCTTTGTAAACATTTTTGTTTGTACTGGCAGGAGTTAAACTGCAATCTCAAATCTTTGTCTGACCAGAGAGATAGAAAAATTGTTTTTCATTTCTGGGATGACTTTAATAGGGGACAAATAGAGTTGCTCTTCAGTGTCATCACTGTGGGAATGCCAATCTCATAAATTAAAATTAATTAAAAGTGGTAGAGTGGTAGAGTGGTAGAGCAGGTAGAAACATTCTGGTTTCTCTGTCCCATCCAGACTCCTGTTTATTCTGTTAAAGTGCCCTTTTTACTTTCTTTCCAGACTCTGTCCTTGCTCTTAAAATCTGTGGTCTTTGAAGATTGATAGATGACAAATATCTCTAACAACTAGTAGGCAAATAGCTTACACTGCTTTACTCAGCAGTGGACAGATTGCTACCCTTCTCCTGGAAAGTTTGCTTCCTTTGGGAACTGTGAAGTCATGGCATTGTATTCTGCAAAGTAGGAAGAATATTGGACTGAATATATACAACCACCCAGGCATTTGTGGAAAACCTTTAAATTCCCCAGTTGATCTAATGGTACTTGTCTATTTAAGGATACCTTTGATATTGCAAGGAAAACAGAACAGTGCTCTTTTATGGTGTTGTGCTGGGGGATAAGGACAGATTGTACTTCAAAGGCTTTCTTTCCCTACTGCATAGTGAAAATGTACCTCTCTCACATCTTTTTAGACATGTTAGACTATCCCTTTTTCTAAATCACTATTTGCTTTCTCATGTTTTTTAAAATTGTACTTAATTTTTATCTTTTTCTTTTAACAAATTTTATCTACTTTTTGAATTAAATTAATTAAATTAAATTTTCTATTTCCCCTCCCCCTTCCCATATGTAATCCTCACTTTTTTTTTTAGAAGAAAGTTATGGGACTGATTTAAATTAGGAAGGATTTAAGAACAAATTTCTTGTTTGTAATATGCTTAGAATGTGTCTAAAATATCCATAACTTTTGACTCAGAGATCCTACTGGTAGGTGTAGATGTCAAGGAAATTCAACATTTTCACAGAAACACTTCTGGTGGGGCAAAGAATTGTAAACAAAACAAGTCCCCATTTATTAAGAAAAGCAAAAATTGCTTGATTTATTTTCCTAATGATGACATTGATGGGAAGACATATGCACTGACACAAAACATTAGAAGTAGAAACAGGAAAACTACACTGACTATATAGAGAGGGCTGTCACCCACTTGTAGTATGGAGATGTCATTTAGATTCTTTCTCCCTTCACCTTCTTCAAGGGAGACTTTAATTCTTACCAGAGGAGAAGCAGGTGTTTGGGCCCAGAAGCTTTCACACTCTGCTCGTTTCAGAGAAAGGGGGTGCTGGGGTAGAATTATATCTACCTATTCCCTTAAATATTATTAATCTCAGGGGAAATATCATTTTCATGTTCAAATTATCTTCTGATCTTTCTTCAGTATGGAGTAAAGGAGGACCCCAACCCCTAGTTCCAAAGCTTAACTCTTTTCCCAAATACTAGTTCCACAATGAACACAAGGTAGCAAAGAAACCCATTTAAGTCCATAGCAAGCATAAATCAGAGAAGGCATACCACAGAATATATGAGTTTTCCCATAGGAGAAAGGTAACTCAGTTCTACCAAGAGATGTAATGCTGCAGAAACTGAGGCAAGATAGAGATTAACTTTTTAATATTTTAATAGTGGAGAATTTGGACGAGCTGAAACTAGTCAGGTGAATGGGACTCTTGTCTCAAAGCATTCAGCAGTGAGCAATTAATTCCAGAGACTTATAGGGCTCTAGCTATCAGGGAAACAAAGGCAAGGGGAGGAGCAGAACACTGGGTAAGTCAGAATTTCAGGAAGGACTATAACTTTTTAATTCTGACAGGTTGGGGGTCAAGATGGTCAAGAGCAAGAGATATAGAGTCTGAGGCAAAATACAGTGAGTACCCAGCCATCTGGAGTTTTATGACTCACTGAAATATGAAAGAGACCAGAGCTTAATGGGATAAAGAAAAAGGGGATGGCCATAATATTTTCTTCAGGGCATATAGCATAATAATTCAGAGAAACAGGTATTATAATTCAAGGAAACTGAGTCAGGGAAACTCAGGTATTACAGAGAGTCTTAGATCTCTTGTTCCCCCCCACCCTACCCACACCCCAAGAAGTTCCCTGAAGTTTCCATTGTGGAATATAAAGGATAAGGACTGTGGAAACTGCCACCTCCTCTCATGGCACTTTCTTCCCAGAGTCTTTTTTTCTTCAGTACCTAAAGTAGGTTTGGCTCCTTCTATTTCTTCTCAAAGCTTTAAACCAGAAGTGCCAGAAGCAACTACAGAGCCTGAATAAACTTCAAGGCACTTGATGAGACTTGAAACAGAGCCAAAGACTTGAAGAATTTAGAGCTCTTCTCTCTCCTCTTACAAATTCTGTTCTATCCTTTACCAAATATGAGGCATTAGTTTCCAGTGAAAAATGAGAATTCTTTACCAATGGGCTTTGGGATTTGTGTTACAAATACAATGATGTAAAAACAAAACACAACAACAAAGGAACTGAATTCTGTGAAATTATAATGACTAAGCCCATCATGGTCCTAGAGAATAGTTGAAAAATGCATTTTTCCCCCAATGCAGTGTTCCAGGAATATAGGTATGAAGTATTCCAAAACGCTATCATCACACAGCTCCAATGCTGGCTAATGTTGCTGAGCTGTTTCCCCCTCCTCTTCTCTTTGTATATCTTCCTCAATTGATAGAGTAATAGGGAAGCATGTATTCTGAAATAAAAGGTATTAATAAAAATAAAATATACTTTAAAAATGAACACATTGCTGAATTCATAAGGGTATTCTGGGTCACATACTTATGTTTTTTTGTTTTTTTGTTTTTTTTTTCCACAGCATAGGATAGCAGACAAAATTCTCCTCATCAAATGCCTGACTGTGCTGGGATTTGTTATCTTTATGTTCTTTCTCAATTCATTTGTACCAGGCATTCACCTGGATCTTGGTGAGTAGTATGACTTATTTATTTTTATTTTTATTATTGATGGATGTTGAATATGATATAGACAAGAGATGGCAAATTTCACATTGTTGTTGTTGAGTTGTGTCTATTTGTGACACAAGCCAATGTCGTCCACAGAGATTTCTTGGCAAAGATATTAGAGTCTTTTGCCATTTCCTTCCCTAATATATTAAGGGAAACAGAAGTTAAAGACTTGCCCAAGTTTATATAATTAGTATTTGAACTTAGGTCTTCCTAATTCTAGGCCCAGTGTTCTAGCCACTGAATAGCTGCCTCAAATTTTATGTTATTGATATTCAGTGATTCCTAAGTCTTGTGTCCTAAGCCACCAATTTATTCAAGTGCTGGTTAGAGATGAAACTTTTCCATAGTAGGACAGAGGTGGAAGATAGGTTATATCTTCTTATTTTGGGGTGAGGATGAGGTAAAAGCATCATGAGGAGGAAAGTGAATAGAATACTTCTCTCAATAGGAAGAGTATAATGATTCTTCTTCTTTTTGAGTAGGGTGTATCCCTTTTGAGGGAGAAGCACAGATGGATGCTGTCAAAAAAAGTAAAGAGAAGAGATGATAGCAGTGACTGGTCTGAATGTCCTTAAAAACTGTCAATCTTTTTAAGAGTTCAATTTAAGAAAAAACAAACAATATTAGACTGTATATGAGTTTTCTCTCAAATGGGAGTGAATACATAAGGATCTGCAGTTAGAACTAGGCTTATGAAAGGGTTTGGTGAGGGAGATTGTAAGGCCATAAGCAAGGAAGCATCCTTGACTTAGAATATCTGGCATATTGTCAATCAAGATCAGAGTTTCCATAAAGCAAGGAACATCCCTTACTTAGGGATGTCTGTGAAAGCTTGATAAGATCTTATGGTTGCAACAGGAGGATTTCAGGTTTACTTACAGAACAGCACAAAGGATTGTTGATATGTCCATGTAAAAGGGTCCAATTAATCTTCTCTGGCCACCCCAGGTTTTTAGCCTTCTTTGACTGATGTTCAAGGAAATCCCACAAAATCCCACAAAATCAACTTCTGTGTTGTTCTTGGAATACTTACTATAAATTTATGTTAGCCTGGCCATACAATCTTAAGACTATAAAAGGCAGGGAAAGCAATCTAGATTATAATCTATTCTTTATTGAGAAAAAGAAATATATTTTTAAATAAATTAAAGTTGTTTTCCTTGGCTGATCCTTTTCCCCTCCTTCTTTCTTTTTCTTCCTTCCTCCCTTCCTCCCTTCCTTCCTTCCTTCCTTCCTTCCTTCCTTCCTTCCTTCCTTCCTTCCTTCCTTCCTTCCTTCCTTCCTTCCTTCCTTCCTTCCTTCCTTCCTTCCTTCCTTCCTTCCTTCCTTCCTTCCTTCCTTCCTTCCTTCCTTCCTTCCTTCCTTTCTTCCTTCCTTCCTTCCTTTCTTTTTTCCTTCCTTCCTTCCTTCCTTCCTTCTCTCTCTCTCTCTCTTTTCCATTTTCTAAATAAATGATAATTTTCTCAGTAAATAGAGGGGTAGTTTTATCTCTCTAATATTTTCATGTGTTTAATTTCTGTTTCTATTCTTCTTGTAATAGTTAAATTTTTTATATTTATGACAAAAACAGTGAGGAAAGGGAGCATCTTTATTCTTATATTTTGGAAAACTTATAGTAGTTTCTATTTGTGTATAATGCTAGATTTTTGAGATATATTACTTTATATTACATTTAAAAATCCTTCTATGTCAACACTTTCAATGTTTTGTTTTTATTAGTATAAATGAATGTTATGGTTAAAAGCATTTTCTGCATCTATTTATATAACTAAAGGTTTGAGATATTTTTGTTTTTCATATGATTAATCATGTTGTTTTCCCAATGTTTAATCATAATGCACCCCCAAGTATAAATTTTTGATCATGGTAAATTATTTTTTGACAAGTTACTGAATCTTTTTGCTAAAATTTTAATTAATATTTAAGAATAGATATGCAATAATGATACTGTTCTGTGTTATCTTTCTTTGCTTTGCCCCTGTCTGGTTTAGGTATATTTGTCTCATAAGTTGAACGTGGTAGTTTATTTTCTCTCTCCCTCTCTCCTCCAGAATAATTTTTATAGAACAGGTATAAAGTTAGGTTTAAACATTTGATAGAATTCCATCTGGACTGGGATTATTTTTTCCTCTGTCATCATTACTTTACAACTGGTTCTTTTTCTTTTTCTGAAATTGTGTGATTTAAGATTCCAATTTAGTTTTCTTTTAATCTGGACATTTTATATTTTGTAGATAGTCTATTTCTTCTGTATTCTTAGATGAGTTAGCACATTATTGCCTTTTTGTGAAGATTTTTAAATCTCTATTTCTAGTCCCTATAACTTTCTTTCACTACATATTTATATCTCTAGTTACCTTAAGGATATGACATGTACTACATAGTTTTCACTCTTTTAAGTCCAAACTGAACTTTTTTTTTTTTTTTTTTTAAATAGCTGAGGCAATTGGGTTTAAGTGACTTGCCCAGAATCACACAGCTAAGAAGTGTTAAGTGTCTGCAATCAGATTTGAAGTCAGGTCCTCCTGACTTTAGGGCTGGTGACCAATCTACTGCACCACCTAGCTGCCCCATTTGCTTTCTTCTTAACTGTGAATCTCCTAATTCTGACTTAACTATTACTGTCCATGGTATCATCATTACCCTAGTGTCTAGCTTGCTAGCCAAACCCCAATTTTTTAGTATATAAGGCTATACACAAACAATTTCTAATTGTCAGACTCCCTTTAGAGACTAGCCCATTAACTATCATAAACTGTGACTTTAAGAGTATCTTCCTGAAGTCTTTCAAACGATGAATTAAGACTCACACACTTAAGAATATCCCATTACATTAATATATAACTAATTCTGTCATTCTCCAATTGATGCACATTCCCTCAATTTCCAGAGAATATTGATTTGTAAGGTAAGGATCAAGTCTGATATTTTATTTTGAATCTGAGGAAGTCTAGGCAAATTGTAAAGTCATTTAATCAGGAAGATATTGTTCCAAGGTATTTTAATTACTTAAACATTCCTCCCCTTACTTTATCTTGTACAATTCTTCGCTTCCTTCAAAATCCAGATCTGGTGCTATTTTTTACCTGAGGCCTTTCCTCATTTTGCAGTTATTAAAGTTCTCTCTCTCTCTAGAAAGATGTCATTACTTTGTATTTACTTCTTTGGATATTCATTGTATCCCTCAGTGGAATAGAAGTAACCTGAGGGCATTTGTTATTATCACTAATTATAGGTTTTTCTATTCCCAACACCTGGCAGAGTTCCTTGAGGGTAGTGGATGCTAACTAAATATTTGCAGTATTAAGTTGAAGGCTGTGGCTTACTTCTTGTAAAGCTCAGCATTATCCCTGCTACTAAAACAGTATCTTAAAAATGGCCCCTCAGTTCATCACTTTGCACCCAATGGCTCATCTTGTCTGGTTTTGGTTTAGGACCAGGACAGATGGCTCCTTTGAAAAGGCTCTTTTTGAGTCTGGAATATAGTGAGATATAGTGACCACTCAAGGATTGTACAGGGGGTCTGTAAAGGAGTGGGAGGGGACCTGTACACAGTAAATGGTTAATACATGTATGCTGAATTAAATGGAAGTAATTCAAAGAATAGAAGTTCAGAACTGGCAGCAGTTACTACTAAAAATGACTGGAGAGTCATCTGGAGCTCATGATCTTCTGACAGGCCCCCTTCTCTGAAACTGTTTTCTCCTTAACAAAAGACCATTACATCAAAGGACTCATAGGTGGAATAGCCATTAGAGATCAGTTAGTCCAACCCCTTTTTTATAGATGAGGAAACTGAGACTCAGAAAGGGGCAGGGGCTGCACAACACTATGAAGCTAGTGAGCCTCAGAACTCCTTGAACTCTCAAGCCAGGGCTTTTTTTCACTGTCCGTGGCCTACAGACTTTTTGTTCTCTGGTCTTCTGGGGTACCTATGCTCAGAAATATTCATTCTTTAATGGATAATATCACTTTTTTATCTAAATTTCAAGTTCTATATAGGCAGGGGTCACATTTTGTTTACCATTGTAAACCCTTTGGCAGAGAACACAGGGAATGATGACACTCAGTTAATATTTGTTAATATCTGGTTACTAATTGATTCCAAAATTAAGTGCAATCCCTTCACTGTTGAATTTAAAGCTTTCCTTTCAAGTAGCTGCTGTCTCCATAATAACTGTTTGGTTACAACTTATTGCTAGGAAGATAAAACAAAGAAAAGAAACTCCATTGGGCTAGAATTAACAACCCTTGAAGCATATGATTCCACAGTGGGAGCCACTTTCTGATGATGTTTGAAGATAGACACAAGTAATCAAAATTCCTGGGTCACACTGGACACAAAGGACAAATTCTATCAGCCTGAGGCTGGGGTTAAGTGACTTGCCCAGCTAGGAAGTGTTAAGTGTCTGAGGCCAGATTTGAACTCAGGTCCTCCTGAATTCAAGGCTGGTGCTCTATCCACTGCGCCACCTAGCTGCCCCTTATGTCTTACTATCTTACTATTACCCCTTACTATCTAAATGAGGTTGGACTGACTTGGGAATTCGATAAAACTGAGCATTCCTTAAACTGGGCATAATGGAAATTTCATGCAGTATTTGCACATCCGTAGTTGTTTGCATTGTTGGCATAGTAAATCCAGAACTTCCCCTGCAATGCCAGAAAACCAACTCAAACTGATTCATATCAACTCCCAGTTCTGAAAAACAACCCAGCCAGAGATGACCTGATAAAGACCACTATGCAATTACACCTCTCCCTCACTTTGATTTTTGTTTCTATCATTCCTGTTGTCTATGTCTACTTTGAGCTCAGTTCAAACTGTGCTCCCATGTATACATGTCTACTTAGGAAGAATAAAGCCACAAATACAACCCGTTTTGTCTTTCTTAAACTAAAGTCTGGAAAACAAAGTTTGACACTACTAATTTGGATTGTTGCAAATGCAATTGAACTTGAATACATAGATTTCTACAGTTCTTTATACCTTATAAATTCTGGGGAGGTTCTCATTACAATTCCAACTCTTAGGGAAAGGTGAGTTCCCAGAACAAGGTTAATCTCCCCTTTAGTGTTCTAGGTGTAATCCTAAAGGATTGAGATAATTTTTTTTTCTAATATTATTGCCTAAGCCCTTATTTTACTATATTCTACCCAATAACAATCTCCAGTTGAAGTTAATTTTTCACTAATATCATTGATTCTTAGTATCAATTAATTTTATAAAGATATTTTTATTGAGAAGATATAGAAAGAGAAGAATAATAAACATCCCCCTAAACTGGCATTATATGTTCCCCTATATTACTTTGGTAGCTGGAGAGCATGAACTCAGATGCAAAGAGACTGAGAAACAGGTGTAATCATGTGTTGGCCCAGATGGAGAAATAGGGAACTGGTAGCAGGAGACTGCTGAATTCACTCTTCTCCCCACCAAGGGGTTTAGAGTAATTATTGTCATATTTGCTACTAGAGAAAGAAAATCAGAGTTGTACTAATGGAAATATTATATATGAATATTCAATACTTAATCAAGGAAGCTTGCCATGTGATGAATATTCAAGAAATTGTTGTTATACATTTCTGCACACTTCAAAGTCTATGTGGGAGATTGCCTCATGCTTAGCATACTGTATGTGCTTATTAGGACTGGGTTGCTATTGACCAATCCTTTGTTACATATATTATTCTGTCACTGGAATCTAAGTCCCATTCAGGCTTGCTACTTCTCCAAGTGTACTTTTCTGTACACAGTTGACCTCAACATATATTTTAAAATGGATATTTTATTCTTATTTTCTCTTGTTTGGCTTTCAGTATAGACTAAAATTATCAGTTCACCATCCTCCATTAAAAGATGAATGTTTTATACGAGAACCATTATTAAAATGCACTTTCAGTTTTCTTTTCTAGTTGCTTTAACTTTTCTTGTGGCTCTCTGCTAAACCCTCTCTATTTTATTCACTTCCCCTTTGAGGCAGAAAGCCCAGAATTAGATATGGCTTCCTCCTTCCTTTTCTGCTAGATGACATTCCTTGCCTCCTCCAGAATTCTTTAGACTCATTTTTATTAAGTCTTTACTGATTAACCCCATCTGACTCCAGTCATTTCATTTATTCAAGAAATACTCATGATTTTTTATATTTTCTTCTTTCCATATAATCTTCATTTAATTAAAAAACTTTTTGTGAGGAAATTGAAGTTAAGTGACTTGCTTAGGGTCACACTGCTAGTGAGTGTCTTAGGCTGGATTTGAATTCAGATACTGCTGATTCCAGGACCAAAGTTATCCACTGGGTTATCTAACTTCCCCATAGCCCTCATTTTAAAACAGTTAGCTATGCTGGTAATTCTGTAAATATGTGAAAACATAAATTCTTTACAAAAAAGAGACATTACAGGGGAAGAGAGTTAATTTATTTCATAAAAGCATTTACCACACATTTCCTATAAATCATTGTATGGTAGAAAGAACATTTTCCTTAGAGTCATAAGTTAAATCCTAGCTTTGCCAGTTTGAGAGCTTGACAGAATTACCTCATCTCTTTGGGGGTCAGTTTCTTCATTTGTAAAATGAGGAGAGGTAGAAGAGATGGTCTTTTACTTTCCTGAGTTATTGACCTGGTGCAATCTATTTTAAAATTATATTCTGTAAGAAACCAGCAATTTACCAAGAACTATACTGACTCTCCGGATGAGTGCAAGAAAATTTTTATTTTAAATTCTTGCTAAAGTGGGTGTCTGAATTAGTATGCACACTCTTGAAGTGCAAATGTACAGCCTTTTCTTCTCTCTGTCTTGAAATGCAAATCCTTCTCTTGTTTCCATCAATGGCTGGATACTACAGAGTTTATAGCCTATTTGAAGTGCCTAACTCCTCCACAAAAGTATAAGCACCCACTGCATTACATCTCCCATTTTGTGTGTATACATCCCTTCTGCATCTACCAATAACATGTTTCTTATTCTAATTTATTGCTTTCCTCTATAAGATTACTTTATTTTATTCCATGTCAGCCTAATCTTTATGTTTCATTTCTTAGGTTTCAGTTTTGTTTCTCTGATTTTAATTTTTTATGCAATTCTATGGAAACTAAATCCTCATCAAATTCTCATATATTCCATCTAAATTGAATTTTCTAATGTTGTCTTTCTCATTAGCCTTGTAAGTCCTTTAAGGGTAAGAAGTGATTTTTGTCTTTTCCTCACACTAGTTCTTAGCACAGAACATATTGTAACATATTGTAAGTGTATAATAAATTGATGTTGATTGAAATAATGAACTTCTTTGTATTTAAAATAGTTTTCATTTATGATTTCTGAAAATGGAGCTGTGAAATCCAGGCCTACTTAAAGTTCATTGGGTTTCAGAGGGAGCTACTTTCCTATGCTTTTAAAATCCAAATCATTTTGGCTCTTACTGATTGGCCCACAATAGGTCCCAACTCAAGCCTCACTTGCTGTTTGAGGTTCAAGATCTGATTTTTGTCATCCTATTATTAAATGTAAACATCTTTCATTTCTTCAGTGGTAGTATCAATTTAATTCCCATTATATTTTTGGAGTTCTAGCATGTGGGAATAACCTCAGAACAAAGCATAATATGCAGTTTCCCCTTCACTTAAAATTGAGAAATTTTCTCTCCTTTAAAACTAAAATAGAGAATTGTTCCATATTTAATTTTCTACTGAGGACCATGAAAGGCAAACGCTAGAGTGCTAAAAATGTAATAACTTTTAATTGCATTTGTTAGATTGCATTTGAAATCTTATTGTTGTTGCAGAATTCTTTATCACACCCTAGACTTGATGCAATTTTAACATTATGAACTTTTAATCACTGTGAGAATATTAGGAAGCTTCCTTAGGTAATTTAAAAGAACAATATCAATGATTTTGGTGATAAATGGCTTCTAATACAGAATTCTTTGGGGTTCTCAGCATTTATTTTGTTTCTAATTTTATATAGAAATCTACTTTGAAGCAATAATAAAGCAAACAGTTTAAAAATATAAAGGCAAATATTCCAGGATAACTTTATACTTTATTGTTGTCATCCTCCTATCTTGTAATTTTCCAAAATAAATAAGAAAAGAGCAGATTCTTCTGGGATTATATAAATATGCCAAATTTCCCTATTAATATTCTGAATAAATCACATAGAAAATTATATATTCACTGTTATATTTGGGGCATTTCTACACATAATTTATCAATAAAATTGATAATGAAAACTATTGGTCTTTTTCTTCTTTTACTTCTATTATAACATTTGTTAGAATCTATACATCTGTAAACACATGATTATAAAATATAGTGACCTTGGCTGACTTTTAGGAAGTCTAAATTGAATTTCAGAACACAGATGGATATTGTGATTACTTTTACACTAACCAATATCATGTCTCAGGAAATGTTATTACTTTTTTTTTTTCAAATCCCACATTAACATCGTGAAATATTGCTCTAATGTTGCTTCAGTTTGTAAGCTTCAATCTGTGCCATTGGGATATGTTTCCCTTAGCTCAATCCCAAATGGACCCTTCCATTTATCCCAGGTCATTCTGGTATCTAAATACCACTGACTTTTATACATTTTTTAAACCAGTTCATACATTCTCTACTTGGTTGAGGAAAGCTTTGGTCAGTTCCAAGTTGATGTCTATTTTCAGTGATCTTTGTTTAAGTGATCTACTTTAGCCTGACCTATCCCATTTAAGAATGCAAGCAGAATATATATATAAAAATCTATATATACAGTGATGAAAATGGAACACCAATACCTGAAGCAATCAAGAAAGGCTTTTTTTTAAAGAAATGAAATTTACTTGACTCTAGAAGGGAACAAAGGCTTCTAAGAAATAGAAGTGAGGAAGAATAATAAGCATTCAAGGCATTGAATCAAAGGTCTGGAAGCAAGAGAAGGAAAATTTCTCTAGAGAACATTAAGTATTGTCTGAGAAAAGGAATTTGAAAACGAAGTAAAAAATTTCATTACCAGAAGATTTTTATACTTAAGATTAACATTTGCTTTGTCTTCATCATTCTTTTGCTTAGCTTATCCTGGTTTTCCATGGTGTCTTTATGGAGTAACTATACTTCATTGATTAGGCTACAGAAAATTCTTTATAAAAATTATGTATGCATTTATTGCTAAGATGTTTCTGTTTTCTCCTAAAAGAATACATGTAGCAATATTTGGAAAATGTGTAACTTTCCTCTCTGAACTAATGAATTATTTATTTTATCCTAAAAATTGCTTAAGAATAATTCTTCATTGTTCTTCAACAGAATTAATTGCAGTATAGAAAATTTAGAAAGCAAAGATATTGATTCATTTCAAACTTTGTAGTAGTTATGAAGATGAAATTATTTTGTCTCCTACGGTCCTCACTTTCTGCATCACTCATCCCTTGTACCATGTATTTCATTGTTACTGCCTCCAGATAAAAAAGGTCTTCATTGAAAATATGGAAACCTTCAAAGAAGAGGAAGAAAAGAAGAGTAAAAAGTCTTTGATGTTCTGAGTGAGGACAGGAAAAAGATTGTGCTGGAGGAGGACAAAGATATTTATATTAGTTTTGTCAAGATATTGTGAACAATGACTAATTTTTTCACTATATTATCTATGAGAGGATTGAGAACGAGATAGAGGACATGGTGTTTATTTCTGGGCCACTAGGTATATAACTCGTAAGAGCAAAATGATACTTGAAAGCTCTAAAGATATCATTAAGAATATGACAAAAATTTTGACCATTACTCTATCACAAAGAGATCAAAGAAAAGAGAAAAAGGCCCTATTGGTACAAAAATGTTCATAACAGCTCTTTTTTGTGGTAGTAAAACATTAGAAATCAAAGGGATGCTTATTAACCAATGAATGGATAAACAAATTGGGGTATATTATTGTGATGGAATACTGTTGTGTTCTAAGACAAAGGTTTTTTAACTATGGGCTGCAATAACACATGGACTCGAGTAACTGTGGGGATCACAAAATTATGATTTATTATCAGTAAATGTTTGATTTGCATACCCATTTTATATATTTGTATACCTGGGGTTGTATAAAAATGTCTTTAGGCAAAAAAGGTTGCTAGTGGAAAAAGTTTAAGAAGCCCTGCTTTTAGTGATAAGCTGGAGGGTTTCAGAAAAGGTTAGAAAGAACTCACTCATATAAATTGAAGTGAGCACAATCAGGAGAACACTGTATAAAAGACCATCACCTCAATAACCCACAAGCTTTTTGAATTTTATATTTTCTTCAGTTCCTTCAATAGGCCCTTAAGAGGGTGAAGTACCTTTCTGGAGTGAATAACCCCCATATTTTTTTTTTTTTTTTTTTTTTTTTACAAATAATTTAATCCTTTTGGTACTTCTCATTTTTTTTTTTTTTACTGCCCATAGTCATGAAAGTGCATGACCAAAATATAAATGATAATGAGGTTAGTTAATAAAATGGCATGAACATAAAAGTTAAATTATGAATGTTGGAGATGGATTATAAAACAAAAATAATGGAAGATCTCAACATACATTTTTCAGATCTGGACAAACTTGACAAAAAATTAAAAAGAAAGAATTAAGCACTTGAACAAAATTTTAGAAAACTTAGAAATAATGGATTTCTGATAGCTATTGGATGGAAATAAAAAGGAATATAAATATTTCTTGGTTGATTGTAGAACTATTAAAAAAAACCTGACCATGTCTAAAGCATAAAGCCCTAATAAATGCAGAATAGCAAAATGTTAAAAAATTCTATATTGACCACAAAACAAAAAAAAATTTATTTAATAAAATTCCACTAAAGAAAGGATGAAAATTTTCTTGAGACTTAATTTAATCCCAAAGAATTGGTAGGTCAAATTGGTAGATCATAGATAATTTGATTAAAAATAATCCTAATAATTAGACAATATATCAATTTTTTGAGATACAACTATAGCAGTACTTAGGGTAAACTTTAGATATCTAAACACTTTCATCAAAAAAAGAGAAGGAACGATTCAATGAACTTCAAATGCAACTAAAAACCCCAGAAAATAAGAAAACCCAAATCCCAATTAAATATTAAAATAGAAATCTTGAAAATCAAAGAAGAAATGAATAAAATTAGGAGTAAAAATTGAATTAATAAAGTTGGTGAATTTTTTCTCAAAAAATTCACTAAAATAGATGAACAATTAATTTGATTAAAATATGCTAATATAAAAATGAATAAATAAAGGATATTATTAGAAATTGTTCTGATATTTATAGGTTGAGAGTATGTATTATGACCAAATTGTAAATAATAGGAATACAGGGTTGCTTCAATATTAGGGAAATTATCAATTATAGTATGATTGTATGAATAAGATATAGAAAAAAGCTTTTGATAAAATGTAGCATACATCCCTATTAAAAAATACACAGCAGAACAGCCCACACTAGAAACCTTAGGAATAAATGGATTTTTTTCTTAGCATGATCTATGTAAACTCAATAGCCAATATCATGTATAATGGGAATAAATTGACACCTTTCTGATAACATCAGAAACTAAGCAAGAATGTCCATAATCACTGCCACTGTTTAATATAGTGCTAAAAATGTTAACTGTCATAAAAATCATGAAATAAGAATAAAAAAGAAGAAACAAAATTATAACTTTTTGTAAACCGTCCAATTATATTTTAAACTAATGGTTCAATGGATAGAATACAGGGCCTGGTGTTAGGAAGACCTGAACTCTCTAATACATCCTTAGGGATTATCTGGGTGATTCTTTGTAATACATTTAACCTTTGTCGAGTCTCAGTTTTTTTAAAGTTGTAAACTTGGGTTTTATGATAGCAGCCACTTCATAACATTGTTGTAAAGATCAAACAAAAATCGTATTTGCAAAAGTGCTTAGCAATTGTGCCTTTCACATAATAGACATTTTGTAATTGCTTATTTCCTTTCTTTCCCTACTTGCAGAAACCTAGAGTCAACTAAAATTAATTGAATGAATAGTTCCAGATTACAAGGAAAATTAGTACAAATCACCAGCATTTTTGGTATATTTACTTTGCCTAAAAAATGAGTAGGAAGAGAGAGAAAAATCCACTTACATAAGATATATAAAATGCTTGGGAACACACCTACCAAAATACTCATAGGGAATAAGTAAATTAAGTAAACTAAGTAAATTAAACTATAAAACAATTTATAAAAATAAAAGTAGACCTAAATAACGGGAAACATGTTAACTGTTCATTGGCAAGCTGACTACATAACATAAAACTGACATTGCTAGTGAAATGAATTTACTTGTTCAGTGCCACATCAAATTACCAAAAGATTACTTTCTAGGGAAAAAAAAATAATTTATTTGGAGCAATTTTATGAAAAATAATAATAAAAAATGGGAAGAAAAATACATAGCAATAATAGATCACAAGCTATTCCACAAAGCAGTAGACATCAATTTGCAATTAAAAATAAGGAGAAGACTTATTCTTCTTCAGTGGTTCAGATTATGGAAAGACACACAAAAGCAAACATAGTAGCCTTGATTTGATAAACTCAAATGCCTTAGCTACTAGGCTAAAAGCACACACCACATGATAACATTTTATGGAAAAGAGGACAACAGAGCACTTTACACTATATGTCAAGAAAAAAATGGATCTAGACATAAGAGGATCAAAGAAGAAATTATCTTTCATACTATGGATAGGGAAAGAATTTGTGGGCAAATAAGGGATAAAGACAATCATAGAAAATAAAATGGGGAAATTTTTTATTATATAAAACTTCAAAAGTTTTGCATAAAATACAATGTAGCTAATATCAAAATGGAAAGAGTTAACTAAAAAATATGCAGTAATTTTTAAATTTGTAAGAGTATTTGAAAAAATAGTCATGACATATAAATAGGCATTTTCTCAAGGGGAAAAAATCTAAGATATGTACAGCTACATTAAAAAAAATTCCAAATTTCTAATACTTAGAAAATGCAAATTAAAGCAGTTTTAAAGTTTCACAGCACTACCCATTAGATTGAAAATGTTGACAAAAAAAGTAAAATATTGGAGAGGCTGTGGGAAAACATTAATAAATTGTTGTGAATTGGTATACTTATTCTGAAAAGCAACTTGTAATTAAGCTCCCCAAATTACTAAATTGAATATACTTTGGTTAACTGATACCAATATTAGGTCTATTCATCAAAAAGGTCAAAAGAAAGAAGGTAAATGTGTGTGTGTGTGTGTGTGTGTGTGTGTGTGTATGTGTATATAGGTGTGTGTGTGTGTGTGTGTGTGCATAAATACACAAATATTTATAGGACTTTTTTGCAATGGCAGAGAATAAGAAACTAGAGAAAGATGGTGCCTTTCAACTTGAGAATGGTTAAACATATTATGGTATATGAATGTAATGGAATACTAGGGTGCCATATTAAATAAAGAAATATTATTTTAATGGGATATTTGCATAAAGAAATTTAGAGTGAATTGATCATAATGAGAAGTACAATGTATATTATAATATAAACAGTGTGAAAATAAACAATTTTGGGGAAAAACTCATTTGCAATGCAATGATCAATCATGATCTAGATGACAGATTTTTGAGAATGCTCCTATCTGCTGACAGAAAAGTAATAGACTACTATGCAGAATGAGATATGCATTTTTGGATGTGGCTAGTAAGAATATTTGTTTTGCTTGATCATGTTTAATGCGCTTTGTTTTTCTTTTTTCCCCCTTACTACTTGGGGAAAAGGAGTAGAAGGGAGAAAAAAGGAACTTCTTTTGAAAAAGGACGGACAGGCAGTAGAAAGAGATTGATATGGGAAATGAGCATCTCATTCATGAATTTTAAGCAGACCAGTGTAGCTGTATCATAGAATGCATAGAAGCAAACAAAATATGATAATTAAATGATAAAGGATAATTGGAAGCGTAGAAAAAAAAGGCCAAGTTATAAGAATTTTCATAAGCCAAATAGAGAATTCGTGGAGGCAGTGGAAAACTCATTGAGAAAGTAGTAGGATAACATGGTTAGATCTAAGCTTTATAAAAATTATTTTGGCATTTGAGTGAAGGATGAGTTGAAGTGGGAAGAGAATTGAAGTAGAAAGACTAGCGTTATGACTATATGATTGAAGAGAAGAGGACACGTAAAGTTATACACATCAAATGAGTTTATATCATGTACTCATCTCTATCGAATTCTAATCTTACAATTATTCTCCATTTAATCCAAACCTCTATCCTTCTACCTTCTTTTCACAGTATGAAGTTGTCTAACATTTCACTCCTCTCAGTACTTTCTGTCTTTGATCCTACTTCATTCCTCACTGCTATCTTACTAAGAATATTCAAGTAATTACCTTGCCTTTCCTTCATGAATTTTCAATTCTCCTTCACTACTGACTGGTTCATTTCCATCTGCTTATAAACACATTTATCTCTCCCCATCCTAAAAAGGTCCTCTCTTCATTGTTATATTTACTTTTCTTTCCTTCTTGTTCTCAACAGTCTCAACTTATACAGCAGTTGTTGTATAAGTGTTGTAAGAGTATTGATAAGTCTCCAAATTATAATCTAATAAGGACACTAAGAGCTTCCAAATTGTAAAATTCAGTATCTTTTAAAATTCCTCATTCTTGTTGACCTTTCTGTAAGTTTTGAAATTGTTGTTCACCTTACCCTTTTGGGTATTTTTTTTTCTTTTTGCTTCAAAATGATTCAACTCTTTAGGTTCTCTCCCAACTATCTTAACCCCATTTTCTCTGATTTTTTTGGTTCTTCTTAAAAACTTCAATGTGAGTGTTCAACAAAAAACAGTCCCTGACACCATTTCCTTTTTCTCTATACTTGCTGTTTTTTTTTTTTTAATAGTCTCTATACTCCAATGGCTTTAAATACATCTGTATATATTATTCCAAAGGAAAGCAAAAAAAAAAAATACACTTTTTTTTTTACAATTCTTCCTTTCCTTCCTCTCACCACTTCCCCTGGATGGCAAGTTATCCAATATATGTTAAACATGGTAAAATATATATGTAAATCCAATATAGGCATACATATTTATGCAATTATCTTGCTGCACAAGAAAAATCAGATCAAAAAGGGAAAAAAATGAAAAAAGAAAATAAAATTCAAGCAAACAACAACAAAAGAAGTAAAAATTCTATGTTGTGATCCACACATAGAATCACAATGTACTGAGTTTTTAAACTCAGTTTCCACAGTCCTCTCTGGGTGTAGATGGTTCTCATCACAAAATCATTGAAACTGGCCTGAATTATCTCATTGTTGAGAAGAGACACATCCATCAGAATTTTTTTGCTGTTGCCTGTACAACATGTCATGTACATCTCCTGGTTCTGCTCATCATACTTAGCATCAGTTCATGTAAGTCTCTCCAGGTCTCTCTGAAATCATCCTGCTGATTGTTTCTTATAGAACAATAACATTCCAAAACATTCATATCATATAACTTATTCAGCCATTCTTCAACTGATGGGCATCCATTCAGTTTCTTGCCACTATATAAAAGGCTGCCATAAACATTTTTGCACATGTAGGTCCCTTTCACTCCTTTAAGATCTCTTTGGGATATAGGCCCAGTAGAAAAACTGCTGGAGCAAACAGTATGCACAGTTGGGTAACCATTTGAGCATAGTTACAAATTGCTCTCCAGAATGATTGGATTAGTTTGCAACTCCACCAACAATGTATTAATGTCCCAGTTTTTCCACCTCTCCTCCCACATTCATCATTATCTTTTCCTTTCATCTTAGTCAATCTAGAGGTGTGTAGTGGTACCTCAGAGTGTCTTAATTTGCATTTCTTTGATCAATAGTAATTTAGAGCATCTTTTCATATGACTAGAAATGGGTTTAATTTTTTCATCTGAGAATTAACTTTTTTAAAGAAAAAATTGACCATTTATCAATTGGAGAATGGCTTGAATTCTTATAAATTTGAGTCAATTCTATATATTTTAGAAATGAGGCCTTTATCAGAACCCTTAGATGCAAAAATGTTTCCCCAATTTATTGCTTCCCTTCCAGTCTTGTCTGCTCTGGCTTGGTGTAAAAAAAAAATTAACTTAATATAATCAAAATTATCTATTTTGGTGTTCAATAATGTTTAATAATCAAGTTCTTTGTTCACAATTTCCTTCCTTCTCCACAGATCTGAGAGATAAACTATCCTATATTATTCTAATTTTCTTATAATATTACTATGTCTAAATCATGAACCCATTTTGACTTTATTTTGGAATATGGTTTAATTGTGGGTCAATGCCTAATTTCTGTCCTACTATTTTCCAATTTTCTCAGCAGTTTTTGTCAAATAGTGAGTTTTTATTCCAAAAGCTGGGGTCTTTGGATTTGTCAGACAAACACTTGATACTTTTTTTCATTAATTCCTTTGAAATTCTTGACCTTTTGTTCTTCCAAATGAACTTTGTTATTACTTTATTTAGCTGTATAAAATAATTTCTTGGGAGTATGATTGGTATGGTACTAAAAAAGTAGATTGATTTAGGTAGCATTGTTATTTTTATAATATTTGCTCAGCCTACTCATGAGTACTTGATGTTTTTCCAATTGATTAGATCTGACTTTATTTGTGTGGAAAGTGTTTTTATGTTCATATAGTTCCTGACTTAGCCTTGATAGATAGACTCCCAAATATTTTATCTTATCTATAGTTATTTTTAATGAAATTTCTCTTTGTATCATTTGATGCTGGGCTTTGTTGTTAATATATATATATATATATATATATATATATATATATATATATATATATATATATAAATGATGATTTATGCAGATTTATTTTGTATCCTGCAACTTTGCTAAAGTTGTGAATTGTTTCTTGTAGTTTTTTAGGGTTCTAGGTTCTTGATTTTCTAGGGTTCTCTAAGTAAACATCATATCATCTGCAAAGACTGATAATTTGGTTTCCTCACTATCTACTCTAATTCCTTTAATCTTTTTTTTTTTTTTTTCTTTTATTGCCAAAGGTAACATTTCTTATACAATACTGGTAATGGTGATAGTGGGCAACCTTGTTTCACTCATGATCTTATTGGGAAGAGTTTTAATTTGTCCCCGTTACATATGATGTTTGATTATGGTTTTTAAATGAATGCTACTGATCATTTCAAGGAAAACTCTATTTATTCCTATACTCTCTAGTGTTTTTAATAGGAATGAGTGGTGGATTTATCAAAGGCTTTTTCTACATCTGTTAAGATAATCATATGATTTTTGTTAGTTTGGTTATCAATGTAGTCAATTATATTAATAGTTTTCCTAATATTAAATCACTCCTGCATTGCTGGTATAAACCTGATTTGGTCATGGTGTATTTTCCTGGGGATTATTTGCTATAATCTCTTTACTAATATTTTGTTTATGATTTTTGCCTCAATATTCATTAGGGAAATTGGTCTATAATTTACTTTTTCTGTTTTCATCCTACCTGGTTTAGATATCAGCACCATATAGGTATCCTAAAAGGAATTTGGTAGGATTCCTTTTCCCCCTGTTTTTTTCAAATCATTTGCATTGTATTGGAATTAATTGTTCTTTTAATGTTTGTTATAATTCACATATAAATCCATCTGGCTCTGCAGATTTTTTCTTAGGAAGTTGATTAATAGTTTGTTCTTTTCCTAAAATAGGACCATTTAAATAATTTGTTTCCTCTTCTGTTAATTTGGGCAATCTATATTTTTGTAGGTATTTCTCCATTTCACTTAGGTTATCAAATTTATTGGCATAAAGTTGGGCAAAGTAGCTCTTAATTATTGCTCTGATTTCCTCTTCATTCATGGAAAGTTCTGCATTTTCATTTTTGAGATTAACATTTTGATTTTCTTCTGTTTTTCTAACCAAATTTGCTAAAGGTTTATCTATTTTGTTGCTTTTTTTTTTCATAAAACCAATTCTTAGTTTTATTTATTAATTAGATAGTTCTCTTTCAATTTTATTAATCTCCCCTTTTATTTTCAGAATTTCAAATATTATATTTAATTGGGGGTTATTAATTTGTTCTTTTTCTAACTATTATAGGTGCAAGCCCAATTCATTGATTTTCCTCTTTCTCTATTTTATGCAAGTAAGCATCTAAAGATATAAAATTTCCTCTAATATCTGCTTTGGCTACCTCCCACAAAATTTGGTATTTTATTTCACAATTGTCATTCTCTTAGATGAAATTATTGATTGTGTCTATGATTTGTTGTTCACCCTTTTTTCTTTAGGATTAGATTATTTAGTTTCCAAATAATTTTTGTCTTATTTTCTCTTGGCCTTTTATTGCATGTAATTTTTATTGCATTATGATCTGAAAAAAATGCATTTATTATTTCTGCCTTTCTGCATTTGATTTTGAGATCTTTATGCCCTAATATATGGTCAAATTTTTTGTATAGGTTACATCAACTGCCAAGAGAAAAATGTACTCCTTTTTGTCTTCATTCAATTTTCTCCAAAGCTCTATCATATGTAACTTTTCTAAAGTTCTATTTACCTTCTTAACTTCTTTTTTATTTATTTTGTGGTCCAATTTATCTATTTCTGAGAAGCAAGGTTGAGATATCCCCCAGGAGAATAGTTCCTCTGCTTTGATCCACATTTAGTCTCCATAGTTCTATGTCTGGATGTGTATGGCTTCCCCCCCTACTTTTCCCTACTAATTCTGTCTTCCATTCTATTAGCCTCTCCTATTCCATTCCCCTTTCCTCTCCCACTTCACTATAAGGTGAGACAAGTTTTTCTGTGAAACCAAATATATCTAATATTCTCTCTTTGAGCAAAAATCTGATAAGAGTAAGATTCACACAATGTTCATCCCTCTCTTTTTTTCCATCAATTAAAATAGGTCTTTTTTGCCTCTTCATGAGATATAATTTCTCCTTTTGCAGTACAATCCCCTTTCCAACTCTAGTTTCTTTTTTATATTATCACAGTAAAATCAAATTATACCTGCACTCTCTATGTGTAACCATAACAGGTATAGTTCTAAAGAGTTTTTTTCCCTTTTTCCATTTTTTTTTCTTTTCTTGAGTTCTATATTTGGAGATCAATTTTTTTTGTTCCATTGTGGTCTTTTATCAGAAATAATGAAACTCATCTGTATCATTGAATGTGCACCTTCTTCCCTGAAAGATAATGTTCAGTTTAGCTAGATAGTTGATTCTTGGCTGTAATCCAAGTTCCTTTGCTTTTCAGAATATCAGGCCCTTCAATCCTTTAAGGTAGATGTTGTTAGATACTGGGCAATTCTGTGACTCCTTGATATCTGAATTTTTTCTAATTGGCTGCTTGCAATATTTTTTCCTTGATCTGATAGTTCTTAAGCTTAGCCATGATATTCTTTGGAGTTTTCATTTTGGGGTCTCTTTCAGGAGGGCATCAGTGAATTCTTTCGATGGCTATTTTACTTTCTGATTCTAGGATATCAGGGAAATTTTCTTTGATTTTTCCTGAAAGATATTGTATAGAATCTTTTTTTTTTTTTTAATCATGATTTTTAGGAAGCCCAATAATCCTTAGATTGTTTCTCCTACATCTATTTTCCAGGTCAGTTGTTTTTCCAATGAGATATTTTACATTTCCTTCTATTTTTTCTTTTTCCTTTTGGTTTTGTTTGCCTGATTCTTGATGTCTCATTGAGTCATTCATTTCCTGTTTTGTTCTATAGATTTTTTTTCATTTATAAATTATGATTTTTTTCCCTCAATTTTGTCAAATCTATTTTGTAAGGAGTTTTCTTTAGATAATTTCTGTGTTTCCTTTTCCAGACTTCTTGGAAAGTTCTCATTTATTTCCTCATTTTTCTTTTAACTCTCTTTTAAGATCCTTTTTGAATTCTTCCAAGAATTCATATCACCCTTTGGCTCTTTATCTGGAAATGAACTGCTTTTAGTGATCTCAGTGCTTGAAATCTGTTCTTCTCTTTCTCCATAAAAGCTATCTACAATCAGAGTTCTTTTTGTATCTTTGCTCATTTTTTAAAAAAAGGGGAGAATGTCTAAGCTTCCTCTACTGGTGACAGTGGCTTTGCTGGATTAGCTTCATAGTGTGGGTGGCTAGGTCCCATGATATTCTGGAGTTTATGGGTTCACTATTTGTCTTTTGTATTTGGGTTGGATGTGTTACAGCTGCTCTGCTGATTTACTGGTTTGCAATTAGGTCAGAGTAGCTAACACTGCTATAGATTCTCCTGGTAGATTCCCAGGCACATGGAGCCACATTGCCTTGGGTCTCTGCACTACCTTCCCTTTCCTGTGCTTGGCCCACTCCCTTCATCCCTGATTGAAGCAGACCTTTTCTGAAGATCTTTCAAATTATCTTCTGCTGGAAATTTGTTATACTCCAAATATTTGTGGGCTCTGTCACTCTAAAACTAGTTCGGAGGGTTGGTTGCTCTTGATCTTTGAGTTACTGCACTTAATTTCATATCTTGAGATTAGGCCTCTTTGATCTTTGAGATTTAAAAAAAAATCCTCAGGATCCTCTTCTGATATCTTAGGACAGTTATCAGGAAGCTCAGAGACTCTGAGCCTGAACTTGGGGACCTACTTCCTCAGTATTCTTTTAACATTTCCAAGCTCTTCACCCTAAGGCTTTTGCAATGGAAAATATTCTTACTTTTTCAGAATACAGTCTATTTGAACTTCTTGGATGCAATAGGAGATGTACATTTTAATTTTGTTTCCAGGACTATTTTTTTAGGGGGGGATGTTATTTTTTTGCAGTTCTCAGGTGGAAGGAATAATTGACTTGTACTTTCTTATTTGATTTCACTGTAGAGAAGGCTGCAGGGATTATTGCAGTTACTATATATGAGAAAGATGGCTTGCCATGAGTCCAAGGAACTGATCCTAAATGCAAACTTCTTGTAAATGTTGGAGAAGGAATTCTTGTCCAGAAATGAGCTGGCTTAAATGACTTTGTCAAACTATGGAATTCTTTAATTACTCAAAAGAAATAACTTTCATAAAAGTTCTTCTTCTCTCTGGTGTCACAGGAATTCTATTTCCTGAATTCAATTCCCTTAAGCAGTCAATATGGTGATTTTTCTAAGAGGAGGAAATATCTCAAGGCTTGCCAAAGGCCTTCTTTAGACAAGATGTTGGTAAATCTCTGCCTCTCAGAAAAGGAGTTCTTTCCCATATGCCTCCAAAACCAACTTCAAATCATCTATTCCAAGTATATATTTATTCAATAATGTCTTTTGTATTGTTTTTTTCTTTGTAATTCTGTTTTTGTAATGTGGTTTAGCTTATGATCACCAATAGCCTTTCCATTGCTTGTTACTTGATCTTCTTCTTGAATTTTTATGGAGGCAGTCACTTATTATTGAAAGAACATTAGTTTCAAAAATATAGGTGTTTGTTTCATTGTGAAACTTGGGACCATTAAAAATTTTCCCCCATTTCCCAAAGGGAATCCAGTCTCTTATCTTTCTCCTATTTAACTCTGGGGCTAATATATTTTCCCTCACTTGTCCAATTTAACTGCATACCATAGCTAGGACAGCATGAACTTTTTCTTCACTTCACTATAACTTTTGTGTGCAATTTTTTTGAGTCAAAGTAGTGCAGTCTGTCCAATATCCTCTGTAAACAGCAACATTTGGAAGACATCAATATGTAGAGACAGGGAATCCTCCTTTGTGTTGGACTCTGCACAATTTTTTTTTTGTTTCATACCTCAACAGAAACTTCTATTTTTAAGATTCAGTTGTTTTCCCTATCTTTATTTTATTTTATCTTTCAATGACATATGACTTTTTTTTGAAGTTTGCAAAAGCACTTTATTTGACTGGAACTTCCCAACAACTCTATGAAGATGGTACTATGAGCTGTATTGTTCATGCTTTATAGATGAAAAACAGGAGGGGTTTTTTTTTTTGTTTTTGTTTTTTTGTCAAACAAAACACTTTATCTTTCATCTTTGGGCATTTTTTTAAAATTAAGGTTAAGTGACTTGCCCAGAGTCACAGAGGAAGGAAGTGTTAAGTGTCTGAGATCAAATTTGAACTCAGGTCTCCCTGACTTCAGGACTGATATTCTATGTACTGTGCACTTAGCTGCCATACTTTGAGCATTTCTTTGACTGTACTGTATGGTTGGAATGCTTTCCCCTGATTTCCTTCAAGTCCTAATGAAAAATTTATCATCTGCCAGGAATACTTTTCCAACTATCTTAATTTGATTATCATCTCTTTATTGATGATTTCCTATTTATCTTGCATATAACTTGTTTGTACAATTTGATGCAGCTGGAAGTATAGAGAATAAAACCCTGGGATTGGAGTAAAAAAGAACAAAGTTCAAACCTAGTTTCAGACATGTATTATCTGTGTAACCCCTATCAACCTATCCTTTGTTTGGGAGAAGTAGGGACAATAATAGTACATATGCTGTAGTGTTATTGGGAGGATCATATAAGAAAATACAGTGCTTAGCATAGGGCCTAGCAAAAAGCAGGCACTTTACAATTATTGTCTTCTCTTCTTCTTATATTTGTTTACTTTTTGGCTCCCTCACGTGAACTACTTGAGGAAGAGTATTGTCTTTCTTCTTTTGGAACTTCCAGTGTTTAGCACAATGCCTGACACTTAGTAAATGCTCAATAAATATACATTAACTGATTAAGTTCAACTTTGCAATAGATTATTTGTGGATACAAAATTATTTCCTCTCCTTTTTGGAATGCTATGCTAACTTTTTGCTAATTTCTTATGAACAAGGAATACTCCTAAGTTATTTGAACTCTTTCTACTTGGATGCTTGTAAGATGTGTTGCTTAATGTTGAGATTCTATAGCTTTGCCATGATTTTTCTAGATAAGTTAACTTCTCTCAATTGACATTAAGTGACATCTATCATTGTATCTGTTTCCAATATTTCAATGCTATTTTCTTGTAAGGATTTTAATTTTACCATAGATTTCCTGGAAGTCCTATAAATTTATCCATTGTTTCTATGTATTCTATTTTAGTTTTGTGCAGATCTGATGCATTCATATAATCTTTATTCTTTTGATTTTGTTGATATTTTTGAATTCTAAATTTGATCTCTCTCTCTCTCTCTCTGCTCCAAATATTTAATGTTTTGAAACAACAATCTATTGTTCATTTTAGGTTATTTGTTCTTCTGTGCATCTTTTTTTTTTTTTTTAATTGTTTAGACTTTTTTTTTGGCCATAATTTACATTCACATTTTCTCTTTTTAAAAATGTTTTTATACCAGTCTAGAGGGTTATTATTATTATTATCTTAAACATATTTTTGCATTATTCTCCCTCACATCTGATGATTTAGAATATTTTTTTCCTTTACTCCGTGGTATTTTTTTATAGTAAGTAAACTTTTTTTGTTGTTAACTCCTTTTTTCCCCCAGTCTTTCTGTCTTATTTTTCCCCCTGTAAGGCAATTCTTGTGATAGGTTCTTTTCCCTCTCCTCTGTTGCCTGTTGCTCTTCTTTCATTATGTTTGGGAGATGTTTCTTGTTATTTTGAAGTGATGGAGGAAATCTAAGTTTATACATGACTTCTCACTCAGCCATTTTGCCAGAAGCCCTCTATTGCTTTTTGTTATGATCTTTGCAACTGTGGGGCTTTGTTGATAAATCGATTCAGATCATCTAGCTTTTGAAATATACCTCTTTTGCCTTCAAAGATAAATGTAATCTTGGTTGGATACTATGCTAGTGGCTAGGGTACCATTTCTCTTCACAGTGAGTTTTCCCCTCAAGCCCTTATTCTTCTCCAAAGTCTTAGGAGCCTGTTTTAAACGCATTCTTGTACGCAAATCTTTTAGATCTTTTCTTTCTTCTCTTCTTAGTAAATTGTGAAATCTCTTTTTCTCTCCAAACTTAAAAATCCTGACCAGTGAAAAGAGGCAAGACCTTTCTTTGGAGATTGCTTCTGAATTATAGGTATACTTCATATACTTTTCAGAACCATTCTGAGGCTTTCTTATATTAACAGGGATATTTTCTTACATTATTTCTCTGATTATGGGTCCTATATTGCTGAAACTTTCCATTTACTGTCATTAACAGATCTCTTTAATTTCTAGACCACGATGTTTCTATAGAATTATAATAACTTATTTGTGTATTTTAGTTGGAATTAGAATTTCCTGTGTTAGTGTGTCTTCAGCAAGCATGCTTCTTCCTCACCTCTACTCCCTCCCAGTACCCATTTCTGTTTTTTACTGCCTCTCATCAATGTCTTCATTTCTCTACTGATATTTAGAAGGCTGTTATAGTCTCTCAGCAATGGGCATAATCTCCTTCAGTAACTTTTATTGTTTTAGATTCGCTCTTCTCCCTCTCCCTTCCTTGCTCTCTCTCCTTTTCTTCACAAATTTCTTCTTCCTGTCCTTCTTTCCATCTTTCTTTCCTTTCTTCTTCTTCCCTTATTCTCCTGTCCTTTCTGATTTTATCTTTGTCTTTCTTTTAAAACTTTGCTCATTTTTATTTGGCTCATTCTAATTTTTTGAAATCTTGTTGCTTGGGAAAGCTTTTGTGCATCTTGTACCAACCCATTAATCTCCTTTCAACTCTATATATTTTTCAGTTATTTTCTACTTTCCCTTCTATACATACTCTCACTTCATTGATAAAAACATAAAATTATTTTTAAAACTTTTGTTTCATCTCTACCAGTAATTCCAGTTGGATTTCTGTATTTTCCTTTGAGGTTTTGCTTGTGCATCTTCTGGAGTTGTTCTCATCTAGGGTCATGTTTTGTATAGCTTATCACTATAATAGCATTTGATTTTTAAAAAAATGTTTTGTTTTCTTATTCTTCCAGCCTATTTTCTAACTTCAGACTTGATTTAAAGGTCTTGCTCTATGCACTTCTGGAGGGAGGATCTGAGCTGGTCCTATGGCTGTTTTGGGGGGATTATTGAAAATAATATTATCCCACTATCTCAGTGACAACTTAATCTGGGGGATGTAAATATTTTCATTGCTTCCAAAGTGTTGTAATACAGGACACAGTATGATTCTTAATCCTTGGTCTGACCTCTAAAAATTATGGGTTTGGGTTTGAGAACAGTAGAGTGCTTCTTGACTTAGTTACTTCATAACAGCCAATAAAGAAATTCTGGTTCTAAAGCTCAGGACTCTAGGCTACTCTTTGCTATGGGATTCTTGTCTTTTTTTATTTTTCTATAGGCTTCAGACTGGGCTAGAAATTGAACCTGAGACCCTGCTTTGTATTGGGGGTCAGAGTCATATTACTTCTCTTTCCTTCTAAACTTGCTCTTTTCCTATAACTTCTTTGTACTCTTAAATGCCACCCATGAACACAGGTCTCTTCTAGAGTCTATGCAGGAACTGTGACCCAGAAACTGGATAATAAATGATAACATTATCAGCTGACACCTGTTCCTACAATCTGCAGTGCCTTAATTTGGGTTTGGAAATTCCTCTTGCCTTGGTACACAACTTTTCTCTTGCTTCCAGCTTGTTTTTCCTGCTCTTGGATGTTGTCAGGCTATCCTTAGGATCCACAGGATTCGCTATTATTTTTTCCTGGTCTTTTTTTATATAAAGCTTTTTATTTTCAAAATAAATCGGTAGATATCATCTTTTCAAAATCTTGTGTTCCAAGTTTTTTTTTTCTTCTTCCTTTCCCTAACCCCTCCTTTAGCTAGTAATTCAGTAAATGTTAAATATATGCAATTCTTCTATACATATTTCCACAATTATCATGCTGCAAAAGAAAAGTAAGATCAAATAAGAAAAAAGTGAGAAAGAAAACAAAATGCAAGTAAACAACAACAAAAAGTGAAAATACTATGTTGTTGTGATCTATACTCAGTCCCCACAGTACAGTCTCTGAGTGCAGATGGATCTTTTCAACACAAAACCATTGGAGTTGGCCTGAATCACCTCATTGTTGAAAAAGCCACGTCTATCAAAATTGATCATTGTATAATTTTGTTGTTGCTGTTTTCAATGTTTCTGGGTTCTACTCACTTCATGTAGCACCAGTTCATGTACGTTTCTCCAGGCCTCTCTTAAATCATTATTTCTTATAGAATAATAATATTCCATAACATTCAAATACTATAACTTATTCAGTCATTTTCCACTTGATAGGCATCCACTCAAAATCCAGTTTCTTAACACTACAAAAAGGGCTGCTACAATCTTTTTTTTTCTGCAAATGTGGGTACGTTTTCCTTTTTTATGATTTCTTTGAGATAAAGGCCCAGTAGACACACTGCAGGATCAAAGGGTATGCACAGTTTGGTAGCCCTTTGGGCATAGTTCTATATGTTGGATTAGTTCACAACTCCACTAACAATGTATGAGTGTCCCAGTTTTCCTACATCTCCTACAACATTCATCATTATCTTTTCCTGTCATCTGAAAACTGTGTAGTGGTACCTCAGAGTTTTCTTATTTGCATTTCTCTGATCAATAGTGATTTAGAGCACTTTTTCATATAATCAGAAACACTTTTAATTTCTTCATCTGAAAATTATCTATTTATATAGTTTGACCATTTATCAATTGGAAAATAGTTTGTATTTTTATAAATTTGATTCAATTCTCTATAAATTTTAGAAATGAGGCCTTTATCAGGACCCTTAGACATAAAAATGTTTTTCCCTTGCTTACTGCTTCCCTTCTAATCTTGCTTGCATTGGTTTTGTTTCCACAAAAACTTTTTTACTTAGTATCATCAAAATGATCCATTTTGCATTCCATAATATAGTCTAGTTCTTCTTTGGTCCCAAATTCCTTCCTTCTACACATATCTGAGGGGTAGACTATTCTTTGTTCTTTCAATTTACTTATAATATTACTCTTTATATCTATATTCTGAACCCATTTCAACCTTATCTTGGTATAGGGTGTTAGATGAGGTGTTAGTTTCTGCCACACTAATTCCCAATGTTCCTAGCAATTTTTGTCAATAGTGAATTCTTATAACAGAAGCTGATCTTCCTTATATTAACCTCCCCCTTTCCCTTCCCCTTTCCTCTCCTACTTCCCTATCAGGTTAGACAAGTTTCTTTATGAAATTAAATATATCTGATATCCTCTGTTTGAGCGAAATCCAAAGAGATTAAGATTCACACAATGCTTATCTCTGTTCCTTTCCCTCAATTATAATAGGACTTTTTGCCTATTCATGAGTTGTAATTTACCCCATTTTACCTTCTCTTTGCTCTTCTTCCTTTGCAATCTCTTTTCCTCCTCTGGTTTCTTTATATCATCACAAAGTCAAATTGTTTCTCCATCCTCTTAGTATACCCTTAACAGAGATACAGTTCTCGAGAATCAAACATCTCATCTTGTCATATGGGGTTGTAAAAAGAATATTTTTTTCTTTCATTTTTACCTACTTATGCTTCTTTTGAGGTCTATATATGAAGTAAAATTTTCTGTTCAGCTCTGGTCCTTTCAACAAAAATAAATAAAATTCACCTATTTCATTGAATGTCCATCTTTTTTCTTGAAATATAATACTTAATTTTGCTGATTCATTGATTCTTGAGTGCAATCCAAGCTCCTTTGCCCTTTAGAATATCACATTCCAGGCCCTTTGAACCTTTAAAAGTGGAAGCTACTAGGTCCTGGGAAATCTTGATTGTGGCTCTTCTATATTTGAATTAATTTTTTTTTTCTGGCTGCTTGCCATACTTTCTTCTTGATCTAATAATTCTGAAATTTGGCTACAATATTCCTTGAAGTTTTCATTTTGGGGGTTTCTTTCAAGAAGCGATCTGTAAATTCTTTCAATGGCTATTTTACTCCCTGGTTCTAGAACATCAGGGAAGTTTCCTTGATGATTTCCTGAAAGATGTTTTGTAGGTTCTTTTTTTTTTTTTTATTCATTTTTCCAAATTATCCCCTCCC
Organism: Sminthopsis crassicaudata; assembly: GCF_048593235.1. Taxonomy (NCBI): domain Eukaryota; kingdom Metazoa; phylum Chordata; class Mammalia; order Dasyuromorphia; family Dasyuridae; genus Sminthopsis; species Sminthopsis crassicaudata. Next base: position 243,747,190 of record NC_133619.1, read on the forward strand.
TCCCTCCACTCCCTCCCCCCGATGGCAGGTAATCCCATACATTTTACATGTGTTACAATATAACCTAGATACAATATATGTGTGTAAATACCATTTTCTTGTTGCACATTAATTATTAGCTTCCGAAGGTATAAGTAACCTGGGTAGATAGACAGTAGTGCTAACAATTTACATTCGCTTCCCAGTGTTCCTTCTCTGGGTATAGTTATTTCTGTCCATCATTGATCAACTGGAAGTGAGTTGGATCTTCTTTTTTTTTCATCATGGTTTTCAGGTACTCCAATAATTCTTAGATAATCTCTCCTGGATCTATTTTCAGGTCAGTTGTTTTCCAATGAAGCATTTTACATTTTCTTCTAATTTTTCATATTTTTGGTTTTGTTTGATTGATTCTTGATGTCTCATTGAGTCATTCACTTCCATTTATTTAATTCTAATTTTTAGTGAATTATTTTCTTCAGTTAGCTTTTTAAATCTCCTTTTGCATTTGGCCAATTGAAGTTTTAAATGAGATATTTTGTTCATTGGATTTCTTTCCCATTTCATAAATTTTGTTTTTCATGGAGTTGTTTTCTTTTTCCACTATATCATATCTATTTTATAAGGAGTAATATGCTTTTTTTCATTTTGCTAAATCTATTTTTAAGGAATTTTCTTCAGATAATTTCTGTTTCCTTTTCCAAACTCTCCTGCAAAGTTATTATTTCCTTTCCCCATTTTTCTTTTAACTCTCTTTTAAGATCCTTTTTGAATTTTTCCAAGAGAGCTTGTGATATGGAGACCAACTCATATTGCCCTTTGGGGCATCACCTGGAGATATTTTTGTCTTTAGTGTCCTCAGGATCTGAGTTCTGTTTTTTTTTTTTTTTTTTTTTTTTTTTGTCTCCATAAAAGCTATCTATGATCAGAGTTCTTTCTGCTCATTTTAAAGGTTGAGGTCTGCTCTTAGAGCAAAGCAGAGAGAAATTGTTCCAAGCTTCTTCTATATGCGACAGCAGCTTCATGCTGCCCTAGAGCAGGTACAGTTAGCTTTCATCCTGGGTGAGTGTGATCAAGTTCCATTCAGAGCCTTACTCTTTGCCTTTTGTAGTTATGTTGGATATCTCATAACTAGCCTGCTGATCCACTGATATCTGAACCAGGACAGAGCAGCCAATGCCACTGTATTTAAGCTAAGAGCCTTCTGGTAGATTCCCGTCCCCACCCCATGCCCTGATGCCATACCATGATGGACTGCCTAGCCTCCCCCACCAAAGTCTTATTGAAATACACCTTTTTTGAAGTTCTTCCAAGTTATTTAAAGTTGGAAATTAATTATACTCCAATTATTTATCTGTTCTGTCACTCCAAAAACCATCTGAAAGACTTGATTTGGTATTGATCTGATGGAAACCAGGAAGAGTTCAGAAAAGACCTGTCCACTCTGCTCCATCTTGGCTCTACTTCTCCTCTACTCCTGACCCTCCCAGTCACCTAGTCTTTAAAAGAATGACTCACTTTAGCTTTTTCTCAATTTTACCTAACAGGATGCCACAGATTGCACAAATTCCAGAAAAATTTAGAGTTTTTTGAGGAGGAACTCACTGTACTCTTGCCTGCTGTTTTGTCTTCTTGATTCTTCCTTGAACCAATGCTCTTTTCACTATAACATGCTGGCTCTCCAGTTTTTTGAATGGCACTAGAATAAAATATGAATTGGGATATGGTGCTGCCTTGAATCCTTTTGCAAATACATTATCAGGAATCATAAAAAATTGCTTCCATCAACTATATGAGCCACCACTCATGTCTGTATTGTGTATGTGTACATACTTAGACTTCTGTTCCTGCTACTGTCCTTTATCTTAGGTACTGTTCACTAACTGGTACTAGAATCATAAGGTAATAATCCAGAATATGCTGGACTAAGGCTGTCTACAATTTAAATCTTTCCTTTGTAGTTGCCTCTATTTCTTTCCCTTTATTTCACTTTATATAATTTTTTCAGTGTTCTTCTGAATTCTTCAGTAGTTGTCATTCATTGAAATGTAATTTTCCATTTCCATTTCATTTTTCCATAATATTGTATTCAATTGCCTTACCATTCCTTGCTTAGCCATTTCTTGTTGATGGGAAAATATTTTGTTGCAAGTTCATTATTACAAATAATGTTCCTAGGGCTACACTCTTAACCCTGATTCACACTGGCAAAGATAGTCTGTTGATACAAAATTTACATTCTGCTCACAGTTATGAATACTAGTTATTACAATATGCTGTGGATGTTTCACTAAATACAATTATAGCCCACTCTAGAATAAACTGTTCACCTACTCTTGTAGTTAGGCTACAGAACAAATACCAGTTGATCCATTTTCCTGTTTCTTTGCCGCTAGTCCTTTACTTCTTCTCCCACAAGAAATGTCCTATTTCTTTAAGTGCTACAGAATTAAAATTCAGATACCTTTTAACTTCTCCTCATGTTTCCTTCCCCTGCCCTACACTGATCATTGTGTAGAGATATTCTATCTTCTGCTTTATAATCATCATTTTTTCCTCTTTTTTCCTACTCTTGGATTGTGTATGGCCCATTGCCCACATTGCCTACAATCTTTCATTCCTCTTTTAACTGCCACTATTCTTTCCCCCCTTTGTCTTGTTGTCTCCTATTATTTCTTAACATACCTATTGACATATATGTGAACACATAGATATATAGAAAATACATGTACATATATACATGTATATATATATACACATATGTTAATGCACCTATATATGTGTATGTATACATCTACAAGAACCTCTGAGTGTATTGTATATATGTTTATGTATACCTATATATTTGATGCATATATATAATTGTAAACACATACATACATATGCATATTCCAAGTTGCATGTACAATACACATGCAGACTCAGCCAATTCAATTATCTCTCTCTCTTTTTTCTTTTAAAGGATAAGTTCACTAAACATAGCAGATAGATGAAAACTTAGGAATTTTAGTTGTCTGTTACTTTTGGTATTTGTAGATGAATATTCAAAGGCTTCTTCTTTTAATTCCAAGAATTATTATTATTATTATTTGTGTGTGAGTTGAGTATGGGGTAGGAGTGTGCTTTGGAATTCTTTACTATTTCAACAATTTAAGTGTCCCGGAAGTTGTGGTTGTTCAGTTCTTTTTCAGTCAAGATCCCATTTTGTTTTTTCTTGACAAAATTTCTATAATGGTCTACATTTTCAACTCATTTTACTGATGAAAAAACTGAGGCAAATAGTGTTAAGTGGCTTTCTCTGGGTCACAGAGTTAGTGTTTCAGGTCAGATTTGATTCATGAAGATGTGTTTTCCTGACTCCAAGCTTGGCACTCTATTTACAATGCCACTTAGTTCTGAAAGACTGGATACTAAATAGCCAAGTTTTTGCTCTCTTTATGAATAGAAACTGAATAGAGGAGTTCAGGATCATAGATCTAGAATTTAAAGAACTTCAGACACAAACTAAGTCCAACTGCCTCATTTGACAGTTACATCCAGAATGCTTTGTATGACAGCCAATCTGTGCTTGAATACTTTCCATAGCTATACCAAAACTATGATTTTTGAGGATTAGTCAGCTTTGATTATTAATAAGCTCTCCATACAGGGCTAAATCTGTATTCCAGGCACATTCGTTAATTTGTTTTAACTCTGTCCTATGAAACTATTCAAAATAATTCTACTTCCTTTTTTTTTATAGATTGTTGGATTTGGGGATTCCATGACTTCTAAGGCCACTTCATCTTTTACCTCTAGAATTTTATGATCTAAGAGGTTATAATCATATTTCAAACATGAAATATCTGGATAGTTGTCCTGTTCCTTCTTATCCAAATCTCCTTATCCAAACTAAATGTCTTTATTTTCTTCAACCATTTTTCATATGTTATAGTTGGTGGATCCCTATTCCTGATCACTTTATTCTCTATTAATGTGGTCTTCTTAGAATGTGGCATTGGAACTAGAAATAATGGCATTCCAGATGTGATCTGATAATAAAAGAGTCAAATGGTATTATTAATAATAATTTCCATTTATATAATTCTTTAAAGTATATAAAGTTCTTTACATATATGATAGTGTCAATTTTTGCCCTCCACAGCCTAATGACCAGGTTTGTTACATTTTACTGTTCTCCTAGAGTTCCCAGTATCCTTGGGGACATTGGAAAGTCATTGGCTTAAGTCCCCATGGTTATCTTTCTCCCAATTTTAGTGGTTCAAGCACCTCAGTTACTTTACAGTCAGGTTAGCTTTTACAAAGAAATATTAATTTGGTATAGTCAGATTATACAAACATTTCCCTCATTCAAAACCCCCCTACACTACCTCAGTTATTTTCATTTTATAGATGAAAAGAATGAAGCATGAAAAGGCTAAGTGATTTACTGATAGTCACAGAATTAATAAATATCAGAGTTGATCTGTCTGTGTCAAGGTCTACCATAATATCCACCACATCATGCTTTTTTTCCATTACCTCCATTCATTAGGCCACCAAACTTTTATAATGAAAATTGAGTTGAGAGACATTTTTAATAGTTACGTCAATTTTTCCTCACCTTGTACATCGAAATATTCATAACACCTGTTATGATGCCTAATAGAAATTTTAAGAGTAGACCTTATGTGAGGGCAATTACCTCCTTTTCAGTTGTCTCTTAAACATATTAAAAAATATATATCCAGAGGCAATTCTGTAACTTTACTAAGTAAATAATTCTAATGTTAACAACTTTTCCTGTCTTAAAACGCTTCCTGTTTCCAAATGTGAATCATTCATGCTTCAGTTTTCCCTTGTTCTGTTTCTAATGGCTGCAAAACAGTGGTTATTTTCTCTCCAGGTGTGACCTTGTTTTCCTTAATGCATGAGTTACTGAAACACTGTGCTGAAATCGAGATTTTCTCATTTAAATCTTATCTGAAATGCACAAGCAAACTACTTGAAGCAACCCAATTTTGAATTCTTTCATAAGATAAATCACATTTTTATAAAGTATTATTACTTTTGTTCTTTAATGAAAATTTGGAATTTAAAGTTTTCCTTAACTAGTGCTATATTTGCATATTATTAAGATATGCAAGTGTGAATATATAATATTCATGTGTATGTTCCTTCCTGCTATGGAGATTATACCCCATTTATTCATGCTTCCCCATCCTGCACAATTCTTGTTCATGTTCTTTCATCAGTATAGTATCTAGTATGCTTGAGACTTTCCTAACTTTCTCCTCACATCATGAAGATACCACAGGGGCATATGGGCTGTCCACTGGACATCACTTACTTTGCCATGTGACCAGCTAAGTGTATTTTTGGATATGCTTTACAGATGATTCCAATTCTTTTTCAAAATTACTTGTTAAAATATTTGTTACAAAGAAAAATTCAATCAATGCTTACAGAAAAAAGAGAGATATACCTTAAGAACTAAATGTGATGCAATAATAAAGACATCAATAAAAAACAAAACAAAACAACATAAAGATCTTATCAGTATGGCAGGATCCAGCTAGTGAAAAGCACTTCTGTTCTCTTTGAATACTGCCACTGAAATGCAGTGAATGTTTGTGTAGATAATTCTCATAAAATGTTACATAGATATGAAAACAGATTTACCGATCATTAAATATTAATTACTAGGTATTTCTGGGTCATTTTTTTCTATTTTATTAAGACTCCAATTGTTTTCCATGCCTCCTTCTATGTCTTATACCTTATAATTTGATCCTGCCAAGCCTTCTAATATATTTAGTTTAATTTGGGCTGTTTTTTCATTTTATTTTCTTTATTATTTTTCTTCAAAATTAAAAAAAAATATAATACCCTTTTATTTTTCAAGATACATGCAAAAAGAAATAGCAAAACTGCAATAGTGGGAGATCTCAACCTTGCACTTTTAGAATTAGATAAATCAAACCACAAAAAAAAAATAAGAAAGAAATTAAAGAGGGAAATACAACATTAGAAAAGTTAGGTATGATAGGTCTTTGGAGAAAACTGAATGGTGATAGAAAGGAGTAAATTTTCTTCTCAGCAGTTCATGGAACCTATACAAAAATTGACCATATATTAGGACATAAAGATCTCAAAATTAAATGCAGGAAGGCAGAAATAGTAAATGCTTTCTTCTCAGATCAAAATGCAATAAAAACTGCATTCAACAAGAAGTTAGGGGTAAATAGACCAAAAAAGTAATTGGAAACTAAATAATCTCATTTTAAAGAATGATTGGGTGAAACAGCAAATTATAGAAACAATTAATAATTTCACCCAAGATAATGACAATGATGAGACATCATACCAAAATTTGTGGGATGCAGCTAAAGTAGTAATAAGGGGAAATTTTATATCTTTAGAGGCTTACTTGAATAAAATAGAGAAAGAGAAGATCAATGAATTGGGCCTGCAACTTAAAAAGCGACCAAATTAAAAACCCCCAACCAAATACTAAACTTGAAATTCTAAAATTAAAAGGAGAAATCAATAATATTGAAAGTAAAAAAAAACTATTGAATTAATAAATAAAACTAAAAGTTGGTTTTATGAAAAAGCCAATAAAATAGATAAACCTTTGGTAAATCTTCCTTCCAATGAAGAGGAAATTAGAGCAATAATAAGGAGTTGCTTTGCCCAACTTTATGCCAATAAATTTGATAACTTAAGTGAAATGGATGACTACCTCCAAAAATATAGGCTTCCCAGATTAACAGAGGAGGAAGTAAATTGCTTAAATAGTCCCATTTCAGAAAAAGAAATAGAATAAGCTATTAATCAACTCCCCAAGAAAAAATCCCCAGGACCAGATGGATTTACAGGTGAATTCTACCAAACATTTAAAGAACAATTGGCCCCAATGTTATATAAACTATTTGAAAAAATAGGGAATGAAGGAGTCCTACCAAACTCGTTTTCTGACACAGACATGGTACTGATATCTAAACCAGGTAGGTTGTAAACTGAAAAAGAAAACTATAGACCAATCTCCTTAATGAATATTGATGCTAAAATCTTAAATAAGATATTAGCAAAAAGACTTCAGAAAATCATCCCCAGGATAATACACCATGATCAAGTAGGATTTATACCAGGAATTCAGGGCTGGTTTAATATTAGGAAAACTATTAGTATAATTGACCATATTAATAATCAAATTAACAAAAACCATATAATCATCTCAATAGATGCAGAAAAAGCATTTGATAAAATCCAACATCCATTCCTATTAAAAACACTTGAGAGTACAGGAATAAATGGATTATTCCTTAAAATAGTCAGAAGCATATATTTAAAACTGTCAGTAAGCATCATATGTAATGGGGATAAACTGGAAACTTTCCCAGTAAGATCAGGGGTGAAACAGGTTGCCCACTATCACCATTACTACTCAATATTATATTAGAAATGCTAGCCTCGGCAATAAGAGTCAAGAAAGAGATTAAAGGAGTAAGAGTAGGTAATGAGGAAATCAAACTATCACTCTTTGCTGATGATATGATGGTATGCTTAGAGAACCCCAGAGATTCTAATAAAAATTATTAGAAATAATTCATAACTTTAGCAAAGTTGCTGGATACAAAATAAATCCACATAAATCCTCAGCATTTTTATACATCACCAACAAAATCCAACAGCAAGAGATATGAAGAGAAATTCCATTCAAAACAACTGTTGAGAGTATAAAATATTTGGGAATCCATCTCCCAAAGAAAAGTCAGGAATTATATGAGCAAAATTACAAAACACTTGCCACAAAAATAAAGTCAGATTTAAATAATTGGAAAGACATTAAGTGCTCTTAGATAGGCCGAATGAATATAATGAAGATGACAATAGTCCCTAAACTAATCTATTTATTTAATGCTATGCCAATCAGACTCCCAAGAAACTATTTTAATGACCTAGAAAACATAACAACAGAATTCACATGGAAGAACAAAAGGTCGAGAATTTCAAGGCAATTAATGAAAAAAAAATCAGATGAAGGTGGCCTAGCTGTATCTGATCTAAAACTATATTATAAAGCAGCAGTCACCAAAACCATTTGGTATTGGCTAAAAAATAGACTAGTTGATCAGTGGAACAAGTTAGGTTCACAGGACAAAATAGTATACAACTATAGCAATCTAGTGTTTGACAAACCCAAAGATACCAACTTTTGGGATAAGAATTCATTATTTGAAAAAAAAAACTCTTGGGAAAACTGGAAATTAATAATTAGGCAGAAATTAGATATGGATTCACACTTAACACCATATACCAAGATAAGATCAAAATGGGCCCATGATTTAGGTATAAAGAATGAGATCATAAATAGATTAGAGGAACAGAGAATAGTCTACCTCTCAGACCTGTGGAGGAGGAAGGAATTTATGACCAAAGGAGAACTAGAGATCATTATTGATCACAAAATAGAAGATTTTGATTACATCAAATTAAAAGGCTTTTGTAGAAACAAAACTAATGCAAACAAGATTAGAAGGGAAGTAACACATTGGGAAAATATTTTTATAGTTAAAGGATCTGATAAAGTCCTCGTTTCCAAAATGTATAGAGAACTGACTCTATAAGAAATCAAACCATTCTTTAAATGATAAATGGTCAAAGGATGAACAATTTTCAGATGATGAAATTGAAACTATTTCCACTCATATGAAAGAGTGTTTCAAATCACTATTGATCAGAGAAATTAAAATTAAGACAACTCTAAGATACCACTTCACACCTGTCAGATTGGCTAAGATGACAGGAAAAAATAATGATGAATGTTGGAGGGGATGTGGGAAAACTGGGACACTGATGCATTGTTGGTAGAGTTGTGAAAGAATCCAACCATTTTGGAGAATAATTTGGAACTATGCCAAAAAGTTATCAAAATGTGTATACCCTTTGATCCAGCAGTGCTACTACTGGGCTTATATCCCAAAGAAATAATAAAGAAGTGAAAGGGACCTGTGTGTGCCAAAATGTTTGTAGCAGCCCTTTTTGTAGTGGCTAGAAACTGGAAAATGAATGGATGCCCATCAATTGGAGAATGGTTGGGTAAATTATGGTATATGGATGTTATGGAATATTATTGCTCTATAAAAAAATGACCAGCAGGATGAATACAGAGAGGCTTGGAGAGACTTACATGAACTGATGCTGAGTGAAATGAGCAGAACCAGGAGATCATTATATACACTTCAACAATGATACTCTATGAAGATGTATTCTGATTGAAGTGGATATCTTCAACATTGAGACAGTCTAATTCAGTTCCAGTTGATCAATGATGGACAGAAACAGCTACACCCAGAGAAGGAACACTGGGAATTGAGTGTAAACTGTTTGCACTATTGTCTTTCTACCCAGGTTACTTTTACCTTCGGAAGGCAATTCTTATCATGCAACAAAAAATTTGGTTTTACACACATATATTGTATCTAGGATATACTGTAACACATTTAACATGTATGGGATTGCTTGTCATTTAGGGGAGGGAGTAGAGGGAAGGAGGGGAAAATTTGGAAAAGAAGTGAATACAAGGGATAATGTTGTAAGAAAAATTACCCATGCATATATACTGTTAAAAATTATAATTATAAAATTAATAAAAAATACATGCAAAGATAATTTTTAACATTAACCCTTACAAAAAATTGTGTCCCAAATTTTTCTCTGTTCTTCCTCACCAGCTTCCTCCCCTAGATAGCAAGTAATCCAATATAGTTTAAACATATGCAATTCTTCTAACCATATTTCCACATATATTATGCTACACAAAAAATTCAGATAAAAAGGGAAAAAATGAGAAAGAAAAAAAAACAAATAAGCAAACAACAACAAAAAGGTGAAAATGTATCTTAAATTTTGATAATGGTCTTTTTTCCTTAAAAAAATTTTTTTTTACATACATTGCTTTATGAATCATGTTGGGAGAGAAAAATCAGAGGAAAAGAGAAAAATCATGGGAGAGTTAATAAAACCAAAAAAGATGCGAAGAAAGCATGTACTGATTTCCATTCGGTCTCCTTAGTTCTTTTCTTGGATGCAGATGCCACTTTCCATCCAAAGTCAATTAGGATTGCTTTGAATCATTGAAACACTGAGAAAAACCAAGTCTTCCATAATTGATCTTTGCACATTCTTGCTGTTATTGTGTACAATGTATTCCTGATTCTGCTTGTTTCACTCAGCATTAATTCATATAAATTTTTCCAGGCCTTTGTTCATCATTTTTTTATAGAACAATATTACATTACCTTCATATATCACAACTTGTTCAGCTATTCCCCAATTGATGGGCATCCACTCATTCCAATTCATTGCTATCACAAAAAGAGGTTCTACACACAGGAAGGTCTTTTCCCCTCCTTTATGACTTCCTTGGGATATAGACACACTTTGGCATTCCTGGGTCAAAGGGTATACACAGTTTTATAGCCCTTTAGATATAGTTCCAGATGGTTCTCCAGAATGGTTGGATCATTTAACAACTCCACCAAAAATGTATTAGAGTTCCAGTTTTCCCACATCCCTTCCAACATTTATCATTATATTTTCCTTTTATCTTAGCCAATTTGAGAGGTGCTAAATGGTATCTTAGAGATGTTTTAATTTGCATTTCGTTAATCAATAGTCATTTAAAGCAAAGTTTTTTCATATAACTAAATAGACAGCTTTAATTTCATCATCTGAGAATTGCCTGTTCATATCATTTGACCATTTATGAATTGGAGAATGACTTGTATTCTTCTAAATTTGACAGTTTTTTATATCTTTTACAAATGAGATTTTTATCAGAAACATTGGCTGTAAAGATTTTTTTTCCTAGCTTTGTACTTCCTTTTTAATCTTGTTTCTGTTGGTTTTGTTTATGCAAAAGCATTTTAGTCTAATGTAATTAAAGTTGTTTATTTTGCCTTTCATAATGTTCTCTAATTCTTCTTTGGTCACAAATTCCTACCTTCTCCAAGGATCTTATAGATAAATTATGTCTTGTTCTCCTACTTTGTTTATGGTATTATCATTTATGCCCAAATCATGTATCCATTTTGACGTTAGTTTCATATGAGGTGTGAAATGTAGGTCTATGCCAAGTTTCTGACATAATAATTTCAGTTTTCCAATAATTTTGTCAAATACTGAGTTCTTATTCCAGAAGATTTTGGGGTTTTATAAAATACGAGATTGCTATAGGCCTTGGTTATTGTGTCATGTGTATCTAATCTATTCAACTCATCCACCACTCTATTTCTTAGCCAGTACCAAATGGTTTTGATGATTGCTGCTTTATGATAAAAGTTTTAGGTTTAGTACTAAGCCACCATCTTTTGTCCTTTTTCCATTAATTCCCTTGATATACTTCACCTTTTGTTCTTCCAGATGAATTTTGTTATTATTTTTTAAAATTCTATAAACTAAGGCAGTTTGATAGGTACGGCACTGAGCAAGTAGACCAATTTAGACAGAATTGTCATTTTTATTATATTAGCTTGGCCTGTCCATAAGCAATTGATATTTTTCCAATTGTTTAGAGCTGACTTTATTTGTGTGAGAAATATTTTGTAATTGTGTTTATATTATTCTTGGGTTTATCTTGGCAGGTAGATCCCCCAACTATTTTATTTTGTCTACAGTAATTTTTAATAGAATTTCTCTTTTTATTTCTTCTGATGGACTTTGACAGTAATATGTAGAAATGCCTTTAATTTGTATGGGTTTATTTTATATCCTGCAACTTCGCTAAAGGTGAAAAATTGTGTCCAATAGGTTTTGGGATTTTCTAAGATTCTCTAAATATAATATCATATCATCTGCAAAGAGTAATAGTTTTGTTTCCTTATTGCCTATTCTAACTTTTTAAAATTTCTTTGTCTTTTCTTATTGCTAAAATCAGCATTTCTAATACAATGTTGAATAATAACGGTGATAATGGGCATCCTTATTTTACCCCCTGATTGTATAGAGAATGTGACCAGCTTCTCCATTATAAATAATGTTTGTTGTAGATTTTAGCTAATATTGTTTGTTATTTTATCAGCTCTGTATTTCCTACCAACCTGTTTTCTCTTCTCTCTCTTTATTTTTGTTTTCTCTTTCTACTCTGTCCTCAGTTTTGTGTTTTTCTCCACTGCATCCTTTACCTTATCTCCTATCATCCTTCCCCTTCCCCAACTAGTGTTTTTGCACACCCCTCCAACTAACTTATCACCTATCACCCCTTCTTCTCTTACATTTTTTCCCTAGTATAGAAAGAATCCCCTTTCTGTCATGATTCTCCCTTTTCTTTTTCTTTTTTTCCTCCTCCTTCTTTATAGGGTTAGATAAATTTCTATACCTAATCAAATGGTTGTTATTCCCTTTTAGAGTCAAAACTGATGATATCAAGTTTCAGACAATGTTTATCCTCCTCGCTTCTTTTCTTCTATTGTAATAGGTCTTTTGTATTTTTTCTACCCCTTAATGTCTTTTTCTTTGATGATAATCACATCAGAATCTATTCAGACTCACACCCTCAGTCCATGTAATGCCCAGCTCTGTTTTCTTCAATGACATATACAGTTCTCAAGAGTTATGTATATATTTTTCCCAGGTATGGATGTAAAATCTCTTACTTCATTGAAGCTTTATTGCTTCCCCTGAAAAATGATGCTGAATCTGGCTGGGTAGTTAATTCTTGGTTATAAACCCAGCTCCTTTGCCTTCCAGAATATGGTATTCCAGGCCCTCCCCTCTTTTATTGTAGAAGATCCTGTGCAATCCTGATTGTTGCTCCCTGATACTTGGATTGTTTTTATCTGAAAGCTTGCAGTATTTTTTCCTTGACATTTTAGTTTTGTAATTTCACAACAATGTTACATGGGGTTTTCTATATGATATCTCTTTCCAAAGGTAGTCAAATGATTCTTTCAATCAGTATTTCTCTCTATGTTTCTAGGATATTGGAGCAATTTTCCTTAATGATCTCTTGTATAATTCTATCTAGGCTCATGGCCTTCAAGTAGGCCAATAATTTTTAAATTGTCTCTTCTGGATCTATTTTTCAGAATGACTATTTTTCTAGTGAGATATTTCACATTTTCTTCCATTTTTTCCCATTCTTTTTAGTTTATTTGATTGATTCTTAGTGTTTGACAAAATTTTTAGCTTCCATTTGTCCTGTTCTTGTTTAATGTGTGATTTTCTTCAGTTAGCTTTTGTATATCTTCTCCCATTTGATTAATTCTACTGTTTAAGGAGTTTTTTTCTTCAGAGATTTTTTTCTTTCCTTTTCCAAGCTGTTAATTCTCTCATGAATACTTCTTAGATACTTTTAAATTTTTTTTCTACCTTTCTTATTTGCTTTTTAAAGTCTTTTATGAGTACTTCTAAGAAGTCTCTTTGGGCTTGAGACCAATTCATATCACTCTTTGAGATTTCCTCTGTGGATATTTTATCCTTGTCTGAATTTGTGTTTTGGTCTATCCTGTCACCATACTAGCTTTATATGGTTAAGGTTCTTTCCTTTTTTTTTTTTTTTTCTTTTTTTTACTTTTATATTGAGCTCTGTTCCTGGTGTGAAAAGGACTCCTAAGCTTTCTGTGCACCTCTGAGCCTTGACTTTAAATACAGGGGCGCCCTTTGTTGGAAGGGATAGCTTTTTGTACTCTTTTCAGGAAGCAGCCTGGTTTCCCAGAGTTTGCCTTCTGAACTAGGACAGAAAGGTGCCCCACAGATTTGCTCCTCTACTGAGTCTGGGTTGAGGATCTTAGTTGCCTATTTTCTGTGATTAAGACCATCTTATCAGCTTTCCCAGAATCTATCTGAGGTGGGGTGAATGCCATTTTTATCCCAGTGAAATTGAGCTTGCTTGAAGCTTTTTCAGTGTATCTTGAGCTGGAGAGTGGCATTCCATCAGGGTCTGTTCAGTGGCTTGATTTCATATGGTTTTCGAGGGAAACTAGAAAAATTCAAGCAGCTTCTTGAATTTACTCTGCCATCTTCGCTCACTTCTGAAAGTCTAATATAAATGTAATGGTTTTAATCTTTTTAATAATGAAAAACATTAACTTGCAAATCTTTTTTGTTGCTTCTCTTTTCTCCAGATATAGCTTTAATTTCCTTTAGGATCACTTGCTTAGTTGGATCTCTCACCAAATTTTCTTTGAGATAGTTTTATTTTCTTCCCTTTCTCTCTGTTTTATAAGGGGATGTTATTTATAGTGTTCATGTTCATCATCAAACACCACTTTCTTTCATTCCTTTTGGTCTCCTATCTAGCACTTCAGTTGCTCCACAGAAGCTTTGGGTTCCTGATTGGTAAGAATCTTCCACATCCAACCTGATCTAAATCCAGCTTATTGTTCTCTGGCCATCTTCATCCCCCCAACATCTCCTTTTCATTTATACCTCTATGAAAAGCAGTTAAATCAGCATTACTATTCCTAGAAAGGATATTAACCAACTTTCTTATAGTTGCTCTCATCATCTGTGGGATCATAGCATAGAATATAAGTAGAATAGAGTTGTAAGGGACTTTAGAGACCAGGAGCTTCAACCTCCTGCCTTTATATATAAGGAAACATAACTAAATAGATTGGTTTCCCTAATTACAGGCTTACTTAATGTTTGAGACAGGTGAAGTTGGCTGTTCCTGACTTCAAGTATAGCAAGTATTTCTGACTTCCCAACCTGTATATGTAACTTTCTCCATTAGGGCATTGACTTTCTAAGGACTGCTTTTTGTGTTTATATTCCCAGTGCTTAACAAATGTCTGGCATGTAGACAGTATTTTTGAACATTGCTATGAGGAATTTTTGGTCTGAGTGTAAATAGATTTGAAATGATTCCCATATAAGTAGTTTTCTATCTATTAAAATAAAATAAAAATACAAAGGATGGTGGCTTAACACGATGAAACCTAAAACTATATTATAAAGCAGCAGTTACCAAAACCATTTGGAACTAAGAAACAGAGTGGTAGATAAGTGGAATAGATTAAATACACATCACACAATAATCAAGACCTATATTAATCTAGTATTTGATACCCCCCAAAAACCTCAGATTCTTAATAAGAAGTCAGTATTCAACAAAAATTGCCAGGAAAAATGGATAATAATATGTCAGAAACTCGGCATAGACCAATATCTCATACACCATACCAAAATAAGTCAAAATAGGATATATGATTTGGACATAAAGTATGATGCTATAAACAAATTAGGAAAGCAAGTATTTATCTATTTATCTATCAAATCTTTGGAGAAGGGAGGAATTTATGACCAAAGAAAAACTAGAGAACATTATGAAAGACAAACTGAAAAACTTTGATTACATAAATTTAAAAGTTTTTGCACAAACAAAATCAACAGAAATAAGATTAAAGGGGAAATACAAAGCTGGGGGAAAATCTTTATAGTCAGCATTTCTAATAAATGTCTCATTTGTAAAAGATATAAAAATGATGTCAAATTAGAAGAATACATCTTATTCTCCAATTGATAAATGGTCAAATGATATGAATAGACAATTTTCAGATGATGAAATAAAGCCATATTTAGTTATATGGGGAAAAAAATTGCTCTACCAGACTATTGATTAAAGAAATGCAAATTAAAACACCTCTGAAATACCACCTACCACCTCTCAGGTTGACTAAAATAACAGGAAAAGATAATGATAAATGTTGGAGGAGATGTGGGAAAACTGGGACCCATATATTTTTGGTGGAATTGTAAAATGATCCAACCATTCTGCAGAGCAATCTGGAACTATGCCCAAAGGGCTATAAAACTGTGTGTACTCTTTGACCCAGGAATGGCAATTCTGGGTCTGTGCCCTAAGGAAATCCTAAAGGAGGAAAAAGGACCCATATGTGCAAAAATGTTTGTAGCAGCTCTTATTGTGGTAGCAAAGAATTGGAAAGTGAGTAGATGTCCATCAATTGGAGAATGGCTAAACAAATTGTAATATATAAAGATAATGGAATATTATTGTTTTATAAAAATGATGAACAAGCTGATTTTAGAAAGACTTGGAAAGATTTACATGAATTGATGCTGAGCAAAACAAGCAAAATCAGGAATACATTGTACATAACAGCAAGAATGTTCGATGATCATCTATGGAAGACTTGATTCTTCTCAGTGGTTTAGTAATCCAAAGCATTCCCAATAGACTTTGGACAGAAAATGCTTTCCAGAAAAAGAACTAAGGAGTCAAATATAAATCAGCACATGCTATATTCACTTCTTTTTTTTTTCTTCAATTTTTATTCTCTCCCATGCTTTTTCCCTTTTGCTCTGATTTTTCTCCTTAACATCACTTAAAAAGTAATGTGTATTCAAAATAAATAAATTCAACCCCCCAATAAAATAAAATCAATCCCATTTTGCATGAACATTATTTGATGCTCACTGTTTCCAGTGATCTTTAATTCTTTTCAAGAAGAAAGTATAGCCTACAAATCTTTTGCCTCTCTCATACTTATTCTTTACTGTTCCTCTACTCCCCCAAATATTAATCACCACCCTCATTTAGCTCCACTTTTGTGGTGAAACATATATCAGAAGCATTATTATCAGTGAAGCATTTTTTAAAATTTAATTTGGAAAGTAATTGAATTTTTCGTGGAAATTCTCTACCTCTTCATCTTCTATAATAGATGATGGTACATAGGCTGCAATTATTTTCACAGTGGTCTTTTTTGTTTGTTTGCAAATATTTATAAGAGCATTGCAAAACTCCATGAAATATGGGACCTGTGATAAAACAAATGCCACCAGTTGCTTACATTCCTCATCAAGAACAACCTATAGCCATTATCCTGCTTAACCATAACTTCCTTCTTTCTTTTTGTTTTCCCTATCTTGTGCTATAATTTGACTCATTCTTTTTTTCCAGTAGTATGTTGGTCTTTGAATAAAATCTCATATTTATAGTCCCAATAGCCATTCTTTGTATTATCTACCTCCTCCCTGCTACATTTCCCCTCTCTCCCATTCCTACCACTTTGTCACAACACTGTCATTATAGAAGTGAGAAAGAGGATCTACATAGGATTGAGGGAATGTTGGATTTTTCCTCATTTGATGAATCAGCCAAAAGATTCATCACCATTATTGCCTTTAAAAGACAGATTACAACTAATGCTCAGTCACTTTTTAAACCACAAGTTGAATAAAACCTTATAAAAATTTTTTTGGTTGTTCTTTGTGTTCTTTTTCCTTTTTATTAAGTCAAGTATCCACAATAATAATGCATCCACAGCCTTTACTATAGAACAGATATTTTACCAGCTTTTTCATAGAACAAACAGCTCAGTGATTGTTTTCTCTTTCATTTCTCATTCCAAATGACTTGCATTACACTACACTGAGCATAGTTGGAATACTGCATGGCTTTTAAAGAAGCTGGATCATACTGACAGGGAGTTTATAGCAGCTATGAAATATTAGATTTTTCTGTAATGTGATAGTTTCTTTACTGATTTGAGAGTAACATGTTTGGATTTAAACTCGTTTGGATCTATTCAAACATGGAAGCATAATTCCTATGTCAGTCTCTCATATAAGGCAAAAGAGAGGTCATTTTGAGAGATTTATCACTTTTGTGGCTTATGGATTGTGACATAAGAAATCTGAGAATCTCACCATATGATTCCAACTAATGTCCTGCCATCTAATACCTTTTTAAAGTATAGGGCTTCCAAAATTCACAATATAGGTTCAAGGAAATGATCAAAATGAATGGAAAATAATTACATTTGACTATATACAAGCCTCCCAACAGGCTTTACTTGCCATAGTTACTCAATGCATGGCTCCTACTATATTTCTCAGTTCCATGCAAGGAGTACCAGTGCCTTTATTCATCATGGCGTTTCCTGTAGCTGTGGCTAACTCTCAATTAGGCAGTTCAAGCTTTGCTCTTTGGTATGGATGCTTCAGTTTTGTCACAGCTCCTTTTCACTACATCTTTGCTAGTGAAAATTCTATATTAATGATGTCTTTCATGTTTATGTGTAACACCTACACGTAGGTGGGTGCACATAGTTGTTGTGTATACATATGTGTTATGTGAATTTATGTATATGTATGGACATGTGGATATTGTTGAGTCCTTTCAGTCCTACTTGTGACCATTCTACCACTCCATTTTAAGTAACCTTTCCATTCTTGATAGTTTCTCTATTAAACAGGGAATAAAAATTCATTTTAACAAATTCTCCATCAAACTGTTGTCTCCTATATGGCAGAGGAAATACTCCAGATTTTCTGTCTCTTTTCAGGAGACATGGTTTAGTTCGAACAATGATAGTGAGCAGAATGGTTAATGTGGAATGGGTAGGATCTAAGTTTGTGTCTTGTTGTAATGATTTGTGTGACTCTGGGCAAATCCCTTAACCTTCCTCAACCTCGGTATTCTTATCTGTGGAATGAGAATAATAATAACACCTATCTACCAGGGTTATTATGGGCATTCGATGAGTTAACATATGAGAAATACTTACAAACCTTAAAACACTATATATATATATATATATATATATATATATAATGCTAGTTATTACCTCTTTGTACTATGTACTCTTCAAAAGCTGTGTTAGACAAGGGGACATTTGGCTATGATTTCTGACAGTCTCAAACTTTGCAATGTTTCTTGGAAATTAGGAACTCCTACTCCCATGTCTTCCTTCTAACTACTCCTTCCCCCCCCCCTTCCCAATCTCTTAGCACTTCCCTAGCACTGATTGTAATTATTTTCACAGTGGTCTTTTCTTCTAGGTACTTGTGGAATATATCCTTTCCCAGAGAGCAAAGGTCTAAAAGATTTTCAATGGTGTCTAGTTTCTCTGGGATAACTGGGAAGGATGACAGGCAGTTAGATGATATGGTAGATAGACCCGTGGATTTGGGCTCAAATCCTACCTCAGATTAGCTTTGTGACTCTGGGCAAGTCACTTAACAGTTACCTACCTCCGTTTCCTAATCTCTAAAATCTCTAATAGCACCTACCTTCCAGAGTTGTTGTGAGGATTAAAATGCAGTAACATTTGTAAAAAAAATTTTTACAAACTTTAACATGATATATAAATGAATATTATGATTATTGTTGTTATTAAAATGGCCTGTGGATGGTTGCTTCATTCAGTATCTATAGTGTAGAAGGGAAAGCTGCCACTTGATATTCTATGTTGGAAAACTGAAGGGAAGGAAGGAATTTCAGAAATGTAGAGTTTCTATTTTATTTTAAGTTCTTATTTCATAATAATTTATCTTGCCAAGATATATTGTCACAGAGCATATTGAATGAACACAGGACATATTGTTGATTTTGTAAACTTTATTATTCTTCATAAAGAGTATTTTAAATGAAGACTGCTGTTTTTTTAGCCATGAAAATCTGGATGTGTAAATTTGATTGTTCAAAAATATAATTCTATGAACTTCTTTATTTTAGGTTTCTAATTTTCATCTGCTTTAGGTTGCTAGTCAGATGTGAGGGAATGAAGTTTGCCTGTATTTTCATTTACCTACATGAAATTAATTTCATGGGTTGAGTGGTATGGCAAGAACAAAAGCTATATCCAAATGAATAAAATATCACTGCTGGATGTGTTATCTATGTTATGACTAACTAAACTTTCTTTTGTTAACTATTAGATGGCATGCATCCCAATTTTGAACACTAGATTGCCCTGTATCAAGCCTGGCCTGTGAGGACATGTGATGAAAAAATTTATCACTAAATAACAAACCTACTATTGATGCATGGAAATTGGTACAGGCTATCCCTTTCTTAAGGAAATAAACCAATATAAAGTAACTATTACCCCTCAAACATTAAAGAGCCTAGAAACAGTCTCAGACAGCAGAAAGCTTAATATCCTTGCCAAAGAGAGACATATGGCAACTAAGGACAACATTGATGTAAAATATCACTCATTTCTAAAATTGTATGGAGAAGAATGGTGGATGCTTTTGAGGAGTAGTGAAAGGAAAAAAGCAAGCTTACATAAAATTTGGCAAGTAACACAATTAAGCTGGATCATCCTGTGGGCCTTTCACAGATGAAACTGGAAGTAGGAAAATGAATAGATGAATAATAATAGATGAAAAAATTTGAAAAAAAATATGTAACAAACTGCTTTCTGAATCATTGGCAGTGGAATTACCCCATTTGGTCTCTTAAATTACAATCCCCAATGTACTGCATGACAAAGTAGAAAGAATATTAAAGAAAACAAGTAAGGGTGGAAAGGCAGCATAAACCAGTCTACAGAATATAAGGAATTCTGTTTAGATGTTAATTTCACTTGCATTAAGAGAATGATTTTCAAGGTATTTGGAAGGGAAAGCTTCTAAATGCCTGGGGAAAAAAGCATATTATTGCCTGCTTTTATATAAAGGAAAGATGATCAATAACTATTCATCTATTTTACCATCTGTATGAAGTCAGGGAAGGAAAAAGGCAGGTTTTCACATTTAATATTCTATTGCAGATTCTGTCTTTATATTAGGCAACTGAAGAGTGTAGAGAATAAAATATTCATTGTCTGTTGTTTGTGCACTGTTAACAGTAAGAGTAGAGTATGGTAAAGCAAAACAATGCCTTCAATTTAAGTTTAACTGTAATATCTTCTACATAGAAATCAAGTTTTTTTGAAAATTATAACAATAAAGGTAACTTTGTTATACAAGATTCTTTGAAAGCATTATAATGGACATAATTTGTTTACCCCTCTAATTATTAATATCATATGAGGCCCAAAATATAGAAATATATTCTCACCATAGATGATCACTCATATCAATGAAGATTCTTAAAAAGAATCCTAATGGAAGAGGGAGTTAGTCATAAAAGTATGATGAATTGTCTCACTAGCAATTTTTTATCTGATACCAATTGGACTTTCATTGTATTAAACGAATTCCTTTACTTTTCTTATATTGATCATCTATCATAATACACATTGTTTCTGTTTAAAATCTTTTCTTACACTATTTATGATAATACCTACTTTTCATCATCCCCATCCCAGCTTACAACTTGCCAAAGGACTTTGCCTCATATTTTACTGAGAACATTTAAACCTTTCATCATGACTTTCCTTTTCTGCTCCATTCTATATCTTAAATCCCTTTAACATCATCCATAATTTTCTTAGTCTGTGTCTGAAACTTGACTTGTCAAGGTTACCTTCTTATCTAGACTTTCCTGCCTCCTGAGATATTGTTCCTTCATCCATCTTTTACTTTTCTTCTTCAATAAATCTGTGTCTACTGACTCCTTCTTTGTTGTGTCCAAACATATTCAGGCCTCCCTATTATTTTTTTCCTCTCCTCATCTCTCTTTTTAGTAATAGTTAAAAAAATTTTTTTCCAAATACATACAAAGATAGTTGAAAACACCTTAACAAAACCTTTTGTTCCATTTTTTCTCCTTCCCTTCCCTTCTTACCACCTCTCCTATATAGCAAAAATTGACTATAGGGGTTAGGGTTCATAAGCGATTCTTCCAAATATATTTTCATATTCATTATACTGTGCAAGAAAAATCAGATCTAAAGGGTAAAATGAGAAAAAAGCCCAAGCAAATAAACACTACCACCACCAAAGATGAAAATACTATACTTTAATACACATTCAGTCTCCATAGGTGTCTCTTAGGATGCAGATGGCTTTTTCCATCCCAAGTCTATTGGAATTGCCTTGAATCACCTCAATATTGAAAACAGCCAAGTCCATCACAATTGACCATCACACAATCTTGTTGCTATGTACAATGTTCTCTTGGTTGTACTCTCACTTAGCATCAGTTTTTGTAACTCTTTCCACACTTTTCTGAAATCATCCTATCATTTCTTTTTCTTTTTTGAGATAGCATTTATTTATTTTTGCTTATACAAATGGCAGCTTTATTAGTAGTAATAATCTTATTAACTTCAATCCAATGTTGGATTCAGCTCAATCCAACAAGTATTTATTATTTTTTAATGATAGCTTTTTATTGAAAGAATATATACATGAGTAATTTTTCAACATTGTCCCTTGCACTCAATTCTGTTCCAACTTTTCCCTTCCCTCCTTGCATCCCCTCCCCTAGATCTGCCCATCATTTCTTATAGAACAATAATATTCCATTACCTTCATATATCATAACTTATTCAGGCATTACTTAGCTGAGGGAATCTACTCAGTTTCCAATTCCTTGCCTCTACCAGAAAAGTATCCATTATTCTTAACAAAAACCCTTTCACTTTACCCTGCCATCCCTAAAGTCATAAACCCATAGTTCTCCTTCTTTTCAAAGGCAAATTATTATAGATATTTCTTTTTACTCTTGTTGCCTTCATTCCCTCACTTTCTACTTCTCATTCCCTTTCAGTCTGCATCTGGTCTTATCACTCAAACTGAAATAGTTCTCTTCAAAGTAATTAAAGCTCTTATAATTACTAATTATATATTTATAGGTAATACAACATTATATAATAATTACACGTTATGTGTAATTGGCTAATTGGTTATGTTATAATTGGCTAAAAATATAATTTAAATTCAATGGCCTTTTCATGGTCAATATACTTTATCTAACTGCATTGTTTGACAAAGTTGAAAACACCTCTTTCCTCCTTAGGATTTTGTGACAATGTTCTCTCCCAGTTTTCTTCTTACCTTTCTGACTTCTCTTTTTCAGTTCCTTTCACTGGATCATTTCCACTCTTTATATGTGGGTGTATTAGGGCTCTATCCTAGAATGGCTGCATTCTCTTTATTTTTCCCTTCATCATCTCATCAGTTCCCAAGTGTTCAATTATCTTCTTTATGCAGATGGTTCTCCAGTCTATATATATAACCTTTATCTCTCTCCTGAGCTGCGGTACTGCATCACTAACTGACTGATTGACATTTCTACATTGGTTTCTCATTGGCATTTCAAGCTCAGCATGCTCACATTTTTTTGTTTTAAACCATCCATTTTCCTAACTTCCATATTTGTAATAAAGCTATTATCATTGTTCCAGACACCCAAGCTTTAAAGATCAGAATTGTTTTACAATACTCATTCTTCTTTTGGCTGTTAACATCCTTCTCTAATTTTCCTTCCCCATAGTTGGAAAATTGATATTTCTAAAGCACAGAAAAATTTTATCAAGTTACTTTCCTATTCAATATATATTCCAGTGATCCCCTATTGTTTCTAGCATAAAAATATATTTTCTGTTTAGCATTTACAGAATATAGCTTTAACTTATCTTTCAGACTTATTTCATATTCCTTTTTGGGCATAATATGTTAGAGGATTAATTTTCTGGATGTCTCATTTATAAAAATTAGATGTTCTTTTGTTAGTAAATGATGCAGATAATTGAGGTGAAGCTCAACAATTGAAAATATTGTTAGCATATTTTCCCTGAAGTGTTTGCAATCCAATTATCCTGTTATTAGATCCTTATGTATTAGGGATTTTACCATGACAGATATATTCTCAAATCCCTTATTTTGTATTTTAACTGTTACATGACTTTTCCTGCCCAATAAAATTTGGTTTTTATACCTATAATTATGTGGCACATTATAATTCTCATACAATTGTTGAACTGGTAGTAAAATTGTTATCCCATTTTACAGATGAGGGAAATGAATTTCAGAGAAGTGAAGCAAATTGCCCAAGAACACACCTAATACATTTAAAGATTGATGGGAGATCAAATACTAAAGCAGAAGCTTAAATTCTTTGGCCACATAATGAGAAGTTGGAACTCACTGAAAAAGATCTTGATAATGGGGGGAAGATTGAAGGGAGAAAGAAACAGTATAGCAGAAGATGAGATGAATAGATAGTGTCATGGAAACAATGAACATGAACTTGGACTGATTTTGAGAAATAGTGGAGGATACAAGGTGTGATATGCTGTGGTCTGTGGGTTCAGGAAGAGTTGGATACAACTAAAGGACTAAATAACAAAATAGTTCATAAGTGTTGATTAGGACTCAAGCAAGTCTTTTGTTTATAAAGCTAAGATTCTTTTTACTCTATTACTTGTTATCCAATACTAGATAATTGTGTATGTGAATGCTTATGGAATTTAATGAAATCCATATACTCTTTTTTCATTTAAAACCTAAATAGATAAATAATTACTGTATCTTCATATTGCAATCTAGCCAAAAATTTTCACTTTAGGAGATTACTTGGATTTTTTTTTTCCTGATGTAATATGGGGTAATCTATAAATACACTTAGTCTAGGAGGTAAGGAAGGAGTGGATTAATTAATAAGTACAAAACACGGTACTAAGCATTGAGGATATGGAAAAAATAGTGGGATATGGGTGAGAAAAAAAGTTTCCCATTGTCTTAGGAACTTTGGCTTTAATGGCATGGGATCAAGGAGATTTTTGCTTCCTGTTTTGTAGAGTTGGACTACCCCTGCTAATAATTATCCTGGGGTGGGATGTACTTTTTATTATCTGCCAGTAAATCTAAATATTCAGAGGAACAATATTGTGTTATTTGAACAACTCTTCTCAAAAAGCCTCATGGGAAGAATCTGCCTTTTAAAGAAGATCATTAAAAAAACAAACAAACAAACAAAAAAAAAACTAAACTAAACTAAAACTACATTACTTCTAAAATATTTTGCTTCTGAAATTTTTTTTAGCAAAAAGTGATTTATTCCCTTTAGTCATTCAGATCTGTCTTAAAATCACCAATCAAATAAATTAAGTAGCTGATAGGTGTCAAGCACTTTGCTAAACCAGGGATACAAATATTTAAAAAAATGAAACAATCTCTACTCACAAGGAATTCACAGTCTATTTGAGAAGACAAAAATTGTAGATGTAAGTATTTAGGGAAAAGGGATTGGACATGTGATTAAATTGGTGTAGGGAATTGTCAGATGATAAAGTCTTTTGAGCAAAGTTTATTGGCATCTTATACTCTTAGAATAATGTCTGGGATGCTGAGAATTTAAATGATGTGCTTAGGATCACATGGCCAATATACTTGAACTTAGGTCTTTTTGATTTTGAGACTAGTTTTCTACCCACAAGCCAAGCCATCTCTTTTATGAAAATAGATATACAATAAATATAATAAAAGAAATAACAAAGATTAAATATAAGATAGTTTAGGAGAAAAGGCATTAATATTTGGTAGGGGAGGTTAAGAAAGGTTTCATATTGAAGCAGAAGCTGTATTTTGAAGTAATCAAGGATTTTTTTTTTCTTTTCAGGGAGTATATTCCAGGTATAGGGACAGGGCAGCTATCACAAAATCTCAGAGATGAAAGATGCATTACCTTGTGTGAGGAATAGAACAAAGTCCTGTTTGTTTGGACTGTAGAGTGTAATGGAGAGGAGACAGGAAGGAAGTAGTAATCTCCAATATGTCTAGAATGATAGATTCTTTCCAGGTTATGAAAATCTTTAAAAACTCGGGCATTTTGATTTTATTCTAGAGACCATAGGGAACCATTGGGGTTGATTGAGTAGGGAAGTAACATGATCATATCTGTACACAAGAATGTTCACTCTGGTAACAATATGAAAGACAGAGTGAAGTGGGAAGAATCTTGAGTCAAGCAGAACAGTTTGGAGGCTATCACAACAATCTAGGTAAGAAGTGATGAGGGATGAACTATGGTAAACGATATGAGTAGAGAGAAGAGACTGGTTGTGAGAGATGCAGGAGAAATGACAAGATATGGAAACTTATTGTGTATACAAGATGAGAGAGAGTGAGAACAATGCTGAAATTATAAACTTGAAAAAAAATGGTTCTTTTAAAAGAAATAAGTAATATTGGCAATAGGAAGTGTTTTTCTGGAAAAGTTAATGTTTGGTTTTGAACATTTTGAGTTTAAGATGTTTCTTTTTTACAGTATCTAGTGGTACAAATATGATTCCTGTAAAGAGTTAACAGGTCTTGACTTAGAAGAACACTGAAATGATGATGTCACTTTTTTGAGTGGTGACTTTATTTCCAACGATTCCTAGTCCATCACTTTGTTGATCATGAACACATGTTTAAATTTATATTTTAAAAAGCAGAGGAGAAGGATCTGCCACTAAATTCTTACACTAATACTTCATGACCATGGGTTATGGGAAGATATACTAGCAGTGTTCGCTATAGTAGATCCTACCAAGCTTCTGAGACAGATTTAGTTTCAACTTGTATGTCTATTGTCTAGGGCTAAACGTATAGCTAAATGTGGAGAGATACACCATCAGAATTTAGGTCTTCAGGAGATGATGTTTTGCCCATATCAAGTAATGAAGATGATCTATTAAGGCATGAAAGAATTGTGTTTGGCTTTGACCAGGGAACAACTTGAGATCATTAAAAACACTTCATACTTTTTAAGCATAATCCAATATGCTTTTGTCTTCTTTGTTAAATTTTGGACTCCAATTCATGCTCAGTAAAATGATACCTGGGTTGATGAAATCAGGCACCTTTTAAATATTGAAGTAAGAGAGTAGTGTGTAATGTATATGGATTGACAAGATGACCTTTATATATATAAATATAAAAAACTTTGTGTGTGTGTGTGTGTGTGTGTGTGTGTGTGTGTGTACACATACACATATACTTAAATGCCTTTTCCAAATATATATATTGAAGTACTATCTAAATGGATAGCCACCCATCTCCACAAGTTGAACAATAAGAACTTTACATCCAAATAGTTTTTGCTTATATAGGTGGTCTCAATGAAAAGGTCCCATAATGTTCTGGGACTTGATGTGATCAATGCAATATCATCCACAAGCAGAGCAGTATGAAGCAGTGGTATCAAGCTCAAATAGAAATGGAGGATCACTTAACAGTATAAAGGATTCCTGAAGCCCACAGGCTGACTCAGAAAACCACATAATAACATTATTTATTTTTATTGATTTTATTAATTATTTCCCATTGTCATTTTAATCTTGTTCTGGTCACACTCAGTAGTGTGTTGGAATGCATTTGGCTCCTGGGCTATGTGTTTGACGTCTCTGTATTAGAGCACTAAAAAATACCTTTTCCATTTGTACTTTTTTAACAGGGCATTCTCTGTGACACTGCTCCACACATTTAGTGAACATGATTTAGGGTCCAGCATTGAATTAGGTGTATTTGAGTATATGGGATTATACTTAGGAAAATGTACAGTGTTTTTAGTGATACCATGCTGCTCTCTGGGCAAAATCTTAAAACTAAAACTGCATAAATGTTCTCTTTGTGATCTTTATTCCTGTGAATCTTAGAATATCTTAATATCAAAAGATTTAAGTTGTCAGACCTAGAGACTTCATTGTGGGAATAGAGGGTGCAGCAAATTTTCAGTGTAAGATTTGTCATTAAGCAAAAAAGTGATCAGAAATGGAGGTGGCTAACCATATGGCAAGAGCAAGGAATAACAGATATACAACTTGATTGCTCTACTGGAACCTAGGAATTGGTTAACAAAAAAAGGACAAAATTTAGCTCTCCCATCACAGTATCAAGGGATCTAATGTGGTCTAATAACAACAAGCTTATAGATCTTGCTGGAAGAGAATAGGTCAAATTCTGATAAAGTCTTTTTGAATGGATTTTATTTGCTAGTCACTTAACTCATTGTTAATCAATGCCTTAACATATTTTTGAAAGTAGAGGAAATAATCTATCACTGCAGCCTCATTTCAGTGTCTTATGGCG
This sequence comes from Sminthopsis crassicaudata, assembly GCF_048593235.1. Classification (NCBI taxonomy): domain Eukaryota; kingdom Metazoa; phylum Chordata; class Mammalia; order Dasyuromorphia; family Dasyuridae; genus Sminthopsis; species Sminthopsis crassicaudata. The sequence continues at coordinate 243,774,874 of NC_133619.1, forward strand.
AAAAGACAAGCTTTCATTCTGGGAGGCTATAATAGTAGAGTATATGCTCTGATTTGTCTTACCAAGTTAGAAGAGCTTCAAGTTTGGATTACTCCAAATTCAGATTATTAAATATATCCTCCCTGAAGGATTTATAATAATCTTTGCCAAGAATCACATAGAATGAGAAGGCATCCATGGTTGTAATCTATACTAATGAAGAGATTATCTTTGTGAATGAGAACACATTGAAATAATTATCAGAATGTAAAATGATTGTCATTTAAAATTATAATTCACCTGAATTTTGAAATGGTTGACATTGCATGCCATTTATTAAAATGATATGCTCTAGAACCACAATAAACAGTTGGACATTCAAAATAGGTCTAACAATTTGATGTCCACCTCCATTTGTATTGTTTGATAAGACAACTGTCCTATACCTTCTGCAAAGTGTGAGAATTTACCTCTAGAATTGCCTCTTATCTGAGCATTCTAAATAAGTGCCTTGGCTTTCCAGTTTCTTGGCACATGGTTACAGACTTAACTTCTTCCTGTGTGACAGCAATTGGGAGTTGATTTTTAGGGTCTAATATAAGACAAGAACCACTGGTATTTTTAAATATCAAGGGCTAGGTCCCTGACAGTATTTCTCCCTCATAATACACAGAAATATTTGATGGAACTAACTAATGACACATTATCAAAGAAGAGTAAGATTTAAATGATTTAAAAGTTCCAGCTGCCACTCCCTAATAGCACACTCATGCTTTAGGTCCACTTCTACTCCTTGGATTTTCATGGCAAGTGTTTCTCTCTTCCTGCCTCTTGGCTTTCAAATCTCTAAAATGAATAGGTTGAACCAGATAATTTCTCAGGTCCTATCTAGTTCTAACATTTTATAATTCTGTAAGTACATGTAGGTGTCATAATTACAATTTCAGTAGTGGGGGGCATAATGAGGTTCATGACACTTTTACTGAAGATAGAATTCACAGAATATACTATGTAATTAAAGAAATCAAATGCAGATTTTAAAAATGGTGATAATTAGTCTGTGGGAAGCAGTCTATCAATGTGGACAGCAGGGGCCTGATAATATAAAACAAGAACAAAGTTCATTTAAAAAGAAATGTGGTTACTTTTTCTTTGTGCTGTGACAGTTTGTGATGCCCTCATGCCTCTACCTATGAAATAAAAATGCTAGTAATTGTTTTCTTGAGAAATTTGAATGAAAACTTGGTATCTTAAACTCAATGTGTCTGATTCAATTCATCATGAATCTCTTTTATAACTATCTTTAAATCCTCAGGGACATCTTTGAATTCTCATTCTTCTTAAATAGCAGGAAACCCTCACAAACTCACTTCCTTTCAGTAGAATCTGGGGACCCTTGATCACCTCTAGATTCTGATATGACATCTTTTTGGTGGTTAAATCCCTTCATAACTTTTTTTCTTTAAAATTTTCCAGTATTTTTATACAACTTACTCCTCTACCCTATACTCTGGCTGAATGACACTGACCTTTTTGCTCTACCTCAAACAAGGTACTCCATCACCTAGTTCTGGACATTTTCATTGGCTGTCTAGAATTCTCTCCTTCCTCATCTCCTGGGTTCCTCGATTCCCTTCAAGTCCCAGATAAAAACCTTCTACAAGCCTTTTCTGATGCTCTAGCCCATCTTAAGTTTATTTCCTTTTATTTGTGTAGACATGAATTCAAAAACACACCTGTATACAGGGTATATACAGAAAGAGGTATTTATAGGTATGTGTGTATACATACATACATACATACATACATATATATATGTATGTATACACACATAGGTATAAACATACATACTTATGCAGCTATATATATAGATATTGGTAGATATAAGCATACACATATGTATATATAACTAAATGTATAGGTATATATCTATAGATAGATATAGGCACACACATGTTTATATAACTACATATATAGGTATAGGTACATATAAACATATAGTTACATATATTGATTTTATATATATATATATATATGCACATATATATATATATATATATCTATGAAGATATGTGTCTGTGTAGTATTACTAATACCTAAAGTCTCCAGAATTTTCATAGAATTCAACTTGAAAAGAGCCTCTGGGGCACTCCAGTCTAATAAGTACCTGAAAAAGAATTTTCTTTACATTATCCAAATCCCAGCCATGTTTCTGTGCCCAGCTCATCTTGTCAGCTGTTCTTTGAAAATTCATGGTAATGTAGAAAGAACCCTGAATCTGGAATTTGAGAACTTATAATCAAAATCTGACTCTACTACTAATTCTGTATAGTTTGGACAAGTCACTTAACTTTTCCTCTTCATTTCTACATCTACAAAACAAGGAAGAGGTTAAATTAGATTAGTTCAGGTTCCTTTGAAATCTAAACTCTCTGATTCATCCAATGAGACATAGTTTCTCCCTACTTTGAATTGTGTCTCTCTCTTGTGACACAATCTAGCTCATACTATAATTGCTGTTTACATAGGATAATAGATTTAGAGTTAGAAAAGACCTAAGAAACTCATCTGGTTTCCAATCTCCTTGTTTCCTAAATGAAGAAATTAGAACCGCAAATTGCCTAGAGTAGGTATTAAATGACCAATACTGTGTTCAAATACAAATTTTCTAATAGATTATAGAGATCTAGTGTGTCTTTCAGGTACAGTGACTTTTATGTAGTTGTTTATAAATCAGAGTTTGTATAATTCAATCAAAATGAAATAGAGGAATATTCAATAATGCAATTTGGGAAATCAGCTTAAGAGAAATACTGTATATATTTATAAGAGAGTGTTGAATGTACCAAATACTTTTTGAATAGATACTAGCAAGTAAGTGTTCACCAGCTTGTATTCATTTAATAGTAATACAAGATGGTTTTGTCATTTGGATAATGAGTATTGATCATATGTACCAGGTAAATTGGGGAAAATAAAGTATTTTTAGTCAGTGGAATAATGAATAGAAGTCTCTGATTACAGTTTTCTGAGTCTCTTAAAAACTCTAAGGTAGTCAGGCAGTGCAATGGCTAGAATGCTAGGCCTGGAATCAGAAAGTCCTGAGTTCAAATTTGGCCTCAAACACTTACTAGTTATGTGAACAAGTCACTTAACTTTTTTTGGCCTCAGTTTTCTTATCTATGAAACGGATATCATAATAATAGCATCTACTTTTCTGGGTTGTTGTGAAGAAGAAATAATATAATAATAGTAAAGCATTTTGTACAGTGCTTGGAATATAAAAAGCATTGTATAAATGCTTGCTATTAACTATTATATATAATACTTGAACTCTACTCTCATTCCTTGGCTTGGACAGATAAATCTTTTTTTCTAAACTTGCTATTGATAAAAAACTGTTCAACAGCATTTCAGATTGAGAATTGTATTATAATTAAAGGTCTTATTAAAAATTTAGAAATGAACATTGATATAATCAAACTTACTTAGTAATTACTCATTTAATTAGTCAAGTTAAATACATGACATAGCCTAACAATGTTCAGTTATCTACAGTTTCCATCAAAATTCTGTGTTTATTCATTTTTCTTTTTATATTGTCACAATAAATTAATACCAACTCCATTCTTCTGGTTCTTTTTTTTTTTTTTTTTTTTTTTTGCTTTGCATTTATAAGATTCTTTCCAGGTTTCTTTGTATCCTGTGTACTTGCTGATGTTAACAGAATTATAATATTTCATTACATTAATGAACTACAGTTTATTTAATCATGACTCACTGCCAGGTACTTATGTCGTTTTTATTTTTTGTAGTTACAGAAATTGCTTCTATGAAAAATTTTTGAATGGCATTTGATGCTTCTTTCAGAGTATATTATATTTTTTAACTGGAAATAGTTTTGTATTTGGAGTGAGTGTTTCTAAATTCATATTCTAGGTCTACTATTTACTATCTATGTCATAGGGAAAGTTAGTTAATTTTTTTGGCCCTCAGTTTCTTTATCTGTAGAATGAGAGAGTTGGATATGATGAGTTCTTTAAGTTTCTTCCAATCTCAAATGTATGATCCTATGATTCCTTTTGTTTTTCAGACATAATAATTTCCTGATATATACTACATCCCTACTGAAACCTCCTTCCTTGTACCAAAGATAATTATGTAAAAGGGACCAGCATTGCAATCACAACTAGTGTATATAACATTCTGTACCAATAGTCTTAGAGGAAGAGGGTTTCATTATTTCTTCTCTGGACTGATTGATTATTGCAAATAACTAGATAATAATTTTTTAGTGTTGTTTTAATGTACATTATTTTAATCACTATTCATTGATTAGATTGAGTATTTCTATAGCTTATCCTTTACTGAAGATTACTTGGTAGGATAAGATACCAGACACTGAGGTCCTTTCTCGAACTAAGCTGCCAAACTTTCCATTTCTGCTGTAGAGAACACAACTTCATTGGGCTAATCACATTGTTTGAATACCAAATATATACTTGCCAAAGGCTCAGAAGATGGTCAGAAAAAGCAATTATGAGAACACTCTCAAGTTACCTCTTAAGAACTTTAGAATCAATTGTATGACATGGGACACTGGCATAGGATTGCCCTGGCACAGGACTGCCCAGAATGGTGTGTCCTTATCAGAGAAGGTGCTGTGCTCTATGAGCAAAACAGAATTGAATTAGCCCAAAAGAAATAGGAAATGTGAAATTAGAGAAGCCACCCCAAATATTCATATGAACTATTTGTGTCTGATCTGTGGCAGAGCATTCTGAGCTTGTATTGGTCTCATCAACTATAGTTAGGGTACATTGTAACTCAACTCTAACATAATGATGTCATTTTGGGCTTCTTCAAAAATGAAGGACAACAACCAACATAAGTGCTAAAAGCATTTACTCTAAGGATATCTGTGATAAAAAGAAAGATCCAATACGACCCAAAGTATTTACAGTTGTACTTTTTGGAGTAACAAAGATCTGGAAACAAAGTAGATGCTGATCAATTGCTGCATAGCTAAACAAACTGCAGTACTTGAATATAGCAGAATATTACTGTGCTGTAAGAAATGATTAATGTGGTGAATTGACAAATGTGAAGTAAGCAGAATTTGGAAAAATATTATACACAGTAACTACATCAACAACAACAAAAAAGATTAAAACCTAAATACTACAAAATTTATAATGACTAGGTTTGGCCCCAAAGAAGAAACAGAGAAATCTACCTCCCACCATTTCTTTGAAGAAGTGGGAGACTATAGATATAGAATAAGCATATGATAACAGAGTTTTTCATTAATGTTGGTTAGTTTTGCTAAATCTCTCCCTCATTCCTTTTTATGGTTTGTTATGAAGGACAGAAAAGACAAAGCTATAAAAATTTAGGTAATAAAAAAGGGAGAAGATATCACTATAGAGCCACCTAGAAATGTGCTCATTTTAAATGTTTATCCACGTTATACTCAGAAACTCTTGGTTTATGGAATTTCTTTCATTGTTATAAATTTTCAGCAGTAACTTTTCAACCTGAAAATGAATATTTTTCCTCCTTTGTCCTTTTCTCTTTGTCTCTTCCTCCCTGCTAGAGTTTTAATATCTCTGAAAGGGTGAAATTAGAATTGTTCCTTCAAATGCAGATATACATTCCTTGAATCTACTCATCAGAAATTTTACGATATTCTGTTCATACCTACATCTTCTTTCTGATTCAATTTTTGCTTTGTTCTGTTTCCTTTCTACTCTCTTCTGTCATTGTCTTTTTGTTTCTTTTCATTGTTTGTACTTTCCATTCTTTCTGCATTTTTCTCTAGCACATATAATTTTCTAAGTAATTAGCAATAGATTTTTATGATTATTTAGATTTTATAAAGAACTTTGTAGACCATATCCCATTTGATCTTGACAACAACCATTGAGGTAGAGTGATAAAAGAATTAAGGGGCTTGGAAAATGGCTCTTTCTTGATTATGCTTTCCTGTCAGGACAAGTATCATCAACTCTATTTTTTTACATGTGAAGATTTTCTATCCAGTGTTTCTCAATATTTTATATATTGAAATTGGTATTGTTCTTTCTTTCTAATTTTTATGGATGCTCCTAATCTCTCCCTTTCCTTCACAAACCTCATTCAAAACCATGCTTGTAAGTGTGATTCCACTTTGATTATGGCTGATTTTAGGCTTAGTTTATGTGGTTATTTTATTTTTAAAAATTTTACTTATGTTGTTATTTATTAGTTAATTCCTAAAAGGATTACGATAGTTTGTATATAAAATTATAGAAAGAGTTTTGGAGTAGAATTAAGTGATGTTAGGGATTGAATCCTACCTTCCATACTTTCTAGCATCTCTGAAGAAGTTATCTCCTCTATAAAAGAATCTTACCTCATAAAGTTGTTGTAATGATCAAATAAGCTAATATATGTACAATTTTGTTTTTTGTAAACATTAAACTATAGTTATTATATTATCTCAAATTCTCTCCTCATCCTGGACACCTTTCTCTGTATGTCTTTCAACAGTTTAGTATTCTTCTTATATGTGTGTCTAGAAATGAACATAATATTCCAGATGAAGTCTGAATTGAAATGATTACTACCACTTTCCTCAATTTGGGCACTATATTTCTGTTATTGCAGAAAATTACATTAGCTTTCTAAGGGCTTTCTATATCATTCTGTTAACTTATATTCAGCTCTCAGTTCATTAAAATCTTTAGTTTTATTTTTTCACATGTATTTTGTAACTCTATCTCTCCCATTCTCTATTTGCACAGTTGAATTTTTTAAACCCAAGTGGAAGACTTTTCATTTATTCTCACCAAATTTCTTTTTATTAGATTTGGCTCATTACCATCCCTCCAACCTGTTGAGATATTCTTGAAGCCTGATTCTGTTATATAAAATATTATCCCTCTTAAATCCTGACAGCCCCTGATTATGCTGAGTATGCCATCTATTTTTTTTTTAAATTCCAGTCATACATAAGAATGTTGAATATAATAGTATCAAGAAATGATCCAGTGACACTTCACTAGAGAATTCTCTTCAGCAAAGGATCAGTACCTTTTGGATTAGGTCATTCATTCAGTTCTAACTATACCTGTGACATCACCTATTCCACAATTCCCATGTTGTTCATAAGGTTGTTCATAAAGATATCAGATCTTTTTAAGATGCTTTGCTTTCATCTAGATATGTTATGTCCACAACTTTTTTCTTTATCTACTAGTCCAATAGCTCTTGTTCAAGAAAGAAAATGCAGTTTCTCAGGCATGACTTATTTTCAATGAATCTTCTTTATACCTTTTAAAGATTTTAAATTTCATCATTTCTTATAGCACAATAACATTTCATCACAACTATATGCTACAGCTTATTCAGCCATTCCCAGTTGTTGCAGATCCCTATAATTTCTAATTTTTTGCTACCACTACAAGAGGGGCTGTAGACCTCCCTTTCACATATTCTTATAATTGGTATTTTTGAATTTTCCTCCATTTTATTTTTATTCACTATTTTCTTTCTCAGCCTCTCTTTTTATCTTATCTACTTCCCCCACTCCCTCACTTCCCCCACTCCTCAAAATCCTCCCATCCCCCATTCCCAATCTGCACATCCCTCCAAAAGACATCCATCCTTTCCCCCAACCCTTCTGAATCTAAATGCACACAACCCTTTAAAAGTTCTCCTCTGAGTTGGAAGGACCCAAGTTCAAATCTGGCCTCAGAAACTTAACACTTCCTAGTTGTGTGACCCTGGGCAAGTCACTTAACCTCAATTGCCTCAGAAAAAAAAAAAAAGAAAAAAAAGTTCTCCCCTCTCCCATCTCCAGTTTTATCACCTCTTCAAATGTTCAGAAGACTTCTATGCCATTCTGTATGTACATATTGTTTTCTCTTCAACCCAGATGAGAATAAGTTTCTAACATTACCAGTTTTCTATCCTGAACTACTTCTTCTGTATTAATTTTTCCTTTTGTGCCCCTTCTTATAACATAATTACACCCTTTAAGGGTCCTTTAAATGGACAGCCACAGCACAACAGGAGATTGAGTGCTCCAGAAGTAATCTCTGTGGATATAGGACTGCCCTGTGGGTGGGATCCTGGCCATATTGAGATAGCTTCATAATGGGTGACGGCTCTCTCGCTGGTTAGCTGTGTGTGGGACCTCACAGGTCCTTTATAAGCCCACTGCAGACAGCAGTTGCTCTCTTTTTAACCTGGCTCCCTAGCCTGGGATAGCTGAGCCAAGCTGATGGATAGCCCAGAGAGGTAAGGAGTTTGGTAGTGAACACATGGGTGTTCAGACCAGGTGTTCACTAGGGAGTTAACAAGTCAGGGCATTATGTGAGTAGGTATAATAAAGGCTTTTTAAGATTACATGTGGCTGTTATTGAGTGCGCTACCAGTTATTAAACTATAGATTCAAGAAATCGTGGCCAGAGACCTTTGAAGGCCTCAGAGGAGGCGAGCCGAGTAGAGTTGACACTGCAAAGTGACTACTTCAGTGGTCAAAGGTACTCTGTTGGGCCAAGGACAGACTGGTAATAGTAACTGCCAGGAGTGCATGTTACAGCACCCTTTTACCTTTTCCCACCCCATTTTGTGTTTTTTAAGAATCATACACAGTCCCATCTTTTCTTTCAAAACACCTGATTAATTATGACAGTTTTAAGAATACTGATAACATTTTCAAAAATATAATAAGTAAACAGTTTGACTTTAATGAGTGCCTTATAATTAGTCTTCAATGATTTCCTTTTATTTATTCTAGATCTTTTATATTTAATTTTCCAGTGAGTTCTGTTTTTTTTTTTTTTTTTAATAAAAACCTGAGCCTTTCAGTTCAAAACTTCTGGACAATTTCAGTAACCCTTCAATTAAAAAAAAAATCCAATCTCATTCATCTCTATCTACCACACATCTGCTGGCACTTTATTTAAAATAGAAAAAAAATAAGTTTTAAAAATTTTATATATTTTTAAAATTTTTAATATTATTTTATTTTCCCCAATTACATGTTAAAACAATTTTAATTTTTTTTAAGCTTTGAATCTCTCCCCCACCATGGAAAATAAGACAATGATCAAGAGATATAGGTTATGCATGTCTCTTCATGTAGAACATTTCCATTTTAGACATTATGCACAAAAAGATTCAAGCAAAAAAAAAGAAAAAACAAAAAGAAAAAATGAATAGTATACTTTGGTCTGTGTTCAAACAATGTAAATTCTTTCTTTGGAGACAGATAGCATGTTTCATCATGAGTCTTTTGAGATTATTTTAAGAAATGGCATTTTAAATTAGGAAACTTCAAGAAAGGGAGGAAGTTGAAGATAAGTTAGTGATCTGAAATAGTAGAAGGATTTTCCTCCTTGATATTTCTCTGCACAAATGAGATCATAAATTAAGCAAAAATAAAATAATATGGCATAAAAAAGAGAAACTAAGCTAAATTGTAGATCTTCAGTATAAAACTCTTGAACATATTCATAAACTTAAACAGTAAGTAGCTCATTGCTTTGTGTTATTCACTTTCTAAAAACAAATTGTGATAAGAGATGGTTAGGAGAGAAGTATTATTTAAATCATAGAAAATAAGATGTATGGCAAAAAATTTTAAAATATGGATTGATTTTCATTTTATGTTTGGTTTTAACCACAAGTTTAATTAGTTTATGTATTCATACCTATACTTATATCTATATCTATGTCTATGCACATGTCTATAGCTATCTATCTATATAGCTATCTGGGGAAAAAAATCTCCTTTTTGGATTGTTGATCAATTTTTCAATTCATTCCCCTTTTCCTTTTTTGCTTTCATTTTCAGGAATGATCCCATTTGTAATGTTTTCCTTTCACAAATTGCCACTGTGAGTCCTACTTATGTAGCAAATGTACTCAAAGAATTGAAATAATAATAACTGATATCTGTATATCACTTTAATGTTTACAAAACCATTTACATTTGATATTTTTTGACCCTCACAAGAACCCTTTGAGGTGCTATTATTTATTCAGGGTTATTGTTAAATGAGTGAAATAGATGGACTAGTGCTTTGAATGAAAATCTCATGAAGTAAACCTGGGGATAGACTAACATAACAAAAAAGGCTATTTTTTGTTCCAGTTAATAGAACAAAATTAGAATTCTTATTAAATTCTTATTATTTTCAACTTATGAAAGCTTCGTTTGAATTATTATCTACAAACATTAGCAGATCATTATTTTTCCTTGTTAAGTCAATGCATAAGATTTATTTTTATGGGAGGGAGGTGCCAATAAAGTGCCACAACTATTAAAACTGATATGTCAGGTACAGTTGCAGTTATCTTTATTTTTTTGGCTATGTTCAATCTTGGGGGAGACCAAGAGGGAGACAACAAAGAATTTAACATGAAGAAACTGGGGTTCCAACTCAGAATATTGTTTGGCTATTTATATTACCTATATTATAATTATATCACTGGGGCCGTTACAGCTACACTGATCTGTATATTTAGAAAATATCCCTAGCTAGTCAAATGGTTTGAATTTTCCAATTCATTCCTGTAAAGATGAAAAAAAAAACATTTGGAGAGATCAGTCCACAACACATTTGTCTGTAAGACTTAATTTCATACCCACTTTTTCTTTCAAAAGATAAACTCAACTTTACTGGGATGATGGAAGCTATTCCTTATAATTTCCATTATTCCCCACCCCCCTTCTCTTTTTCATTTCTTATGATCAGAAATGATTCTCTAGGAGGAGTGGGGAGAAAGGATATAGTGGAAGATGTAGTGATAAAAACCAATGATATAAATGAAATATATTTTTAAAAATTTAAAAAGAAAAAAAAAGTTGACTTGGATGGCCTCTGAGATTCCTTCTAGGACTAAATGAACTAAACTGATATGTATTAGAACAAAGATAGCAACCATCATGCTGGCACTCATAATTTCCTTAAGGAGCTTCATTTGCAGTACTCCACTTTATATGGTTCTTACTTATTTCATAGACTCTTGCCCACTGAATAGATTATAAAGGGATTTTTTTTTTGTTTCTAACATAAAAGGTTTATGTGTTATTTAAAAAGTTGTGATGATTATATTTTAATATTAATGTTTGTTTGTGAAGGTCCATAGGCTTCACCAGATTGCAAAAAGGGAGATTCATGTCTCAAAAAAGTTTAAGAATCTCTGCTATAAAGGTATCAGGGGATGAATTTTCTCTTACATAACAATTACAATTCAGAGATCATTTGAAATCTTCTGCAATGTAAAGTAAGATAACTGACACTTTTTAGCACTTGTCATTCTAATTGTCATTAGGTACAATGGTAAGAAAGGAAGGGTCTCATGAAAAATTGGTAGTAGAGTTCAAGTTCAGGATCTTCAAGGTTGGTGATTATCCCATTCTCTAAATACATTCCTCTTTCCACTTTCACTCAGCTTATGATAAACTGATGCCTTTATCCTCCTTTTGAATTCACTCTGTATGTGCATGGAAAGATATCAAGTGCATATTTATCATAGAAGATGGCCTTTTCTCTTTGGCTTCCCATTGTTGGTAGAATTCTTTTATTTCAGCTGCTGTAACCTCTGATCCCATAGTTCTTTGTTTCTCTAAGGCAGAGATAATCTTAACCTTTTAAAAAAATGTCAAGCATTCTTTTGATAGAATGGTGAGTTCTATGAATTCCTGCTCAGAATAATGTTTTTTAAATGCACAAAATAAAATACAAAGAATTACCAAGGAAAATACAGTTATTAAAATATTAAAACTTCCAAGTTTATGATTTTCTTGAAATTGATCCCAAGTGGTCTAGGAAGCCCCACACTGAATAAAAGTGTTTTCATACATATTTCCATTACTCAATGAACTTTCTTCAAGCTCCTGCTTAAAAAATCGGGATGACCGGGACATGCTCACACCTATATAGTCCATCCATTTAAAGGTATTTTAGAGGGAGTTTTTCTTAACTTCTTTCTTTTTGACATCAGTTTCTCCCTCCAGTGATCAGAATGTCCAATAGCTCATTACAGAGAATCTATGGTTTCACTCTCTCTAGTCCAATCAGATGTCCATTTAGTTCCCATTCACTACCTGTTAATTATCAGTCTAGTGCTTACTAGGGACTTCTTCATACCATCTACTTCTGACTTCATTGCTCCCTTGACCATTAATTAGCCTCTGCAGCAGTCTTGCCTGAACAGAGCCAACTTACAGGAATTCTCCATTGCTCACTGGCATATGTTGAGGAATTGTCTTATTCTCTATAGTGACAGATAACTTCTCAAGCCTCTGCTCCTATTCCAATACTGTGACATGAGAGTCCTTGGATTTCCAAATTCCCACCAGATTGAATGCTGGTACCTAAAGACTATTCATTAGTTTATGTTTCTTGACCAATCACCTGCCTTGTTATATTTTATCCTCTGCATGTTCTTTTCCAGACTTGAATAATTACTGACCCAGCCACCTTCCTGAGAATATTCATAACATAGCCTTTTATTTAACTTGCCCTCCTCTAGATGTCCTTTTTATTATACATTAGTTTCACAGAACATTTAGATTATTTGTTCCTTTATAGAAGAATCTTGGATTTCATTTTTGTCATTCTTTTCATTGGGGATTTTAGTTACTAGTTTCCATATATTCTTCCTAATTTTTACCTCTTTAGGCATGCTACATTGTATTACTGATTCAGATAATTTACACACCACATCTTCCTGTATCCTTTTAACATTTAATAATTATTTACTATCTATTCCTTCCCAAGTAATTCCCAATGCCATCCAGTGTTATGGGCCAGAACTCTCAACTTGAAACAAAGGATTCTTACTAGGTACTAAGTCAGTGGAATTTATAGAGACAATAGTTATCTAATTTAGTGTGGTTCGGTATGATTGATTTAATCCTACAAGGAGATGTTATGGGCCAGAACTTGAAACAAGGTACTGAGTGGAATTGAGGAGACATTGGTTAAATCTAGTTTAGCATTGATTTAATCCTATAACAAATAATGGTTTCCTAGTGACATAATGATTGGTGTATACTCAATGTGGGGCATATAAGGTAGAAGCCTCAGCCAGGGAGATTCAGAGACAAAGGGATAGAAGGCTGAAGGCTGGAGCACAAGTCCTTGGACTCAGACAAATTCATCCCATCTCACACCACCTTGGTGGCAGGCTCTCCTCTTTTACTTCTCTGCTGAAATCAAGACTCTGGAAGGCTTTCAGAAAAGTAGCCTAGTCCCCAAGTGAAGGAGATAGGACTTTGAAAGAGACAATAAAGGATTTGGACTTTAACACCTGGCTGCACTTGTGGTGATTACTGAACTGAAAGGAAGGCTGTCTCCAGAGATCCCAAGAAAACCCAACAAAAGAACATTACATTTTAAAGAGAACATTACAACCCAGAGTTTCTTGATATTTTAGTCCTTAGTATCTATTTTTATTATTAAAAGTGCTTTAAGGACATTCAATAGAAATGCTTCAAGAAATAAAAAAAATAGCTAGATCGTATTATGTCTCAGGATTAAGGGATTGAAAATGAAGAATTGTTTAAATTATATTATAAGTCAAATTTATTTTTATTATTTAGTTTATTAAATTAATTAACTTTAAAATTTAATAAATATACCTATAAGGTAGCTAAATACATTTCAGTTCAAATAATACTCACAATAAGTACAATAATGCACCAAATATGAATATCTCATTTATGAAAACCCTAGTTTTATCATAAAATTGGAACACTAACATAGTTTTAAAGTATAGTGAAATAGTAGTTTGATTCAGAATGGAATTCTGAATAAGAAACATAAAATCAAAGTGAAAAGAATAGAAAAGCATAATTTAAAAAATCCATATAGCTTTCTTAAGAATGAAAATTCTAAAGAAATCTCTTTGACATTTCAGTTAGATGCATAAGGGTTTCACAAATAGATTTTAAAAATTTTCTCTTAAATATAACTACTATACTCAAAGCTCTACTCTTACTCACAGAATGGAACTGGCCACTTTCTTAATCCTTTTTAAGCATAAAGACAAGCAATTCTATGTTTACTCCAAGAATTACCCAGCTCCATCTATACCGGAGAATGCATGAAGGTAACAAGCTCTCCATTTCACAAAGTGAACTCCTTCTGTTCCCTAAGTGATAGGTGATAACCCAAAGGTATGGAACCTATGTGTAAATTTATCTACTTAGATTCATAATTCATACCTCGCTCAACTAGATAATATCCTGTTCTTTTTCTTTTCTACTGCATTTTCATTCAGTTACAGGAGTAAAGTTTAAAAGTCAATTATGCAGAATTGGATTGCATATATAGTTATTTAATCATACTCCTAGAAATAAAAGGAACAGAATTACATTTTTAAAAAATTACCACATTCCACCTCAGGCAGTTGTGGTGTGGTTGATAGATTGCCTCATAGACAGAGAAATCCTGCCTTTGAAATGTACTGGCTGAGTGACAGTTGGGCAAATTATTTGATCTCTTAATGTCCTTGGCAGTTAAGATTATAATGTAGTATCTGGTTTTGCTTAGAGTCTTATATATTGTGCTTATGGATTAAAAAATGGCCCATTTCATTACTAGAAATTCTACTTTTGGAAGGTTTGTTTTCATATATCACCAGTTAAGAACAAAATTGCACTGACTGGACAGGGCTGGACACCTGTACGGAAAGCTTTCTCTTTCTGTCTCTGCCTCTGCCTCTGTTTCTCTCACTTCAGAGTGCAAACAAAGGGACATCAGGTAATGAAAATAAAGGCAGGATCATCCACAGATGCTTATGAGAAATAACATAAAATCCAGCAAATTCATTCTTTAACAGAATGAAAAAACATAATTAAATGGAAGTAAGGCAGGGTAGAGTAAAGACTACCTGTTTCTCCTGCCTATTTTTCTCTCAGCACTCCAACTATTGAAGCAAATTCTTCTGATAAAAAGTCATACAACTTTCCACTTGCCCAGTTAGAAGTCATCTGTCATGTACTTTAACAAAGAAACTGCATATGTGCTTTTTTTTTTTTTTTTTTTTTTTTTTTTTTTTTGGCACAGAATCCTTTTTTTAGGCACATAATCCTTTTTTGAGGGTTTTGGCTGTGAAAACTCTCTCCACTACTCATTGTATTTTGAGAGTTCCTCAAAACTCCCACCATTTTCTGCACATGAAAAGCTTCTGCCCTCCCATTTGAGGGTGGTTATTACTGGTTTCCTCTTCCCAAGCAAGGAAAAACTACAATTCTTCCGGTATTTTTGGTCAGGCAATACCTTGTCAGAAGTTGTTATAACTTAAAATACAAATGCAAACCATTTCCTTGAGTTACTGATATCAATGAAATTATATGCCTATGTCATCATATGCCTTAACTAATCTTTAGGAGTATCGTAAGTATAGTTCAATTAGTTGAACTGAGACTACTTCATCAGCTCTTCCTACTAGGACAAGTTGAGATATCTATTCAAAAGATTTTGCCTTCCCAACTTAAGCCTAGAAAACTCCCACTTTTTTTTTTTTTTTCTTCTAAGCCTTATGGTACAAAATTGATCAAGTAGAATTGATCAAACTCCATTCTCTTGTACCCACACACCTTAGTCATCCCCCTTTGAAGCCCTTATCTAGCTCTACTTACTTTCCTCTAAAAGCTCTCTTGAATCCCTCTTCAACTGCTAAGAAATTTCTTTCTATCTTGAACAAATTTTTTTTTTCCTTCAGTCCTTGTCTTTCAGGTCCTCCCAGTGACCTGGATCCACAACCCTATTCCTTCTCCCAAAAGATCACCAAATAACTCTCTCTATTACTGCATGTGCTTTAAAAAAATTATCCAGGCATATTTGAATGGAAAAAGTAACAAGCACACTTCTTTGCTGCCAATTGCCATTTTCAGAACTTCTTTTTGATATCATCACTTATTAACTTCTTTTTCTTAGTGCTTCATCTTATATATATCATCCTATCCAGATTCTAGTCATAGCTCTAGAGCCTATCTCCTCCCACCAAGGTCACTCTTCTTCAATGAAGTTTGGTACTTGTCTTACAGTTTTCTTTATCTCAACTCTTTTCTTTTAATTGGATATGTCAATTTATACATCCATTTACTCACCTTAGCATCTCAGTTTATAAACATTCTTAGCTCCATTATATCTTACAACTTTAGTTTCCCTAAGCTCCATACAATCATGCTCAAATTCTTGGTCTTGTCCCTTTGTGGCATACACACATTGTTACCATTCTCAGTTTTACACAAAACTGGAAAAAAAAAAAAGAAGTTTTAAAAATTTGTCATTTTTCTAAACCTATTGCTTTGCTTTAGATAGAAATGCCAAAAATAACAAAGTCTCTTTAAGCCTTAGAACATATCTCTAATACAAAATATTTTAGCAATATCACATTCAGGAATTTTGAACATAGAAAATTTAACAAAATGTTGAAACATAGTTACACAATTTAGGGTAATGTCAGGGGAGGGGGTGGAGGGAAGGAGGAGAAAAACTCGGAACAGAAGGGAGTACAAGGGATAATGTAAAAAAAAAATTTACCTATGCATATGTACTGTCAAAGAAAATGTTATAATTATAAAAATTATTAAAAACCAAAATAAATAAAATAAAATAAAAACAAAAAGTAAAAAAAACAATTTAGGGTAATGTCAAAGTTAATATTTTGTTTTATCAAACAAGAAAAATAGTAACTTAATCTTGTATAATAATTTCTCCAAGCTATTAAATCTCTTGATAACCACTTCCCTCATGAGTTTTTCTTTCAGTTGGTAACAGGTGACCTGAAATAATTGATAGTCAAAGAGTAATAAGAGATTTTCTTTCAAATTAATCCAAAAGCTTCAGACTTGGATGTTTAAAAAGTTTTATTAATATCTTAATAAAAGAGGGGATTTGTCTGCTTGTACAGCCATGATTAATAACTTTGAAATTCCTCTATTTGGGTATCTTTCCATTTCTTCCTGTACCTTAATCCTTCAAAATATATTTTTAATTCTTAGTGTAATCTCCAATCCCTTCATTCCACAGTTCTTTTTTAGCTATTACTCCTTTTCTGGCATCACTTTTTTTCTTTCCAATCTTGATTTTATATAACTAACCAATTCAATTATACACTCTTTTCTAAGCTTGAATTCTTGTTTCCCTCTCTAGTTTTCATTCATACCTAGCCTGAGTAGGATTACTTCTACCCTCTGCTATTTCTGCTCTTACTTGTTTCTGAATGATACTGTACAAAGTGATCAAACTGTATTATAAACTGATGTTTTCCAATTTCAAATAGGTCCCCATTGTTATATCTCTTTTATGCTTGAGTCTGTTAAATTGAATTCAATAGTTCCTAAGATTTCACTTAATACTTAAATGAAAAAATAGAGACAATAAATTTATACACTCTCCCCTTCACCTATATCCCTAAACCTTTTGACGTTATTCTGCCCCCAAGTCTTCTTTGTTCCAAATTCTGACAAGAAGGTAACTCTTCACTTTGCCAATGTCAAACCCTTTTTGGCCCTTGATCCCATAATCTACCATCTCTTTAAAAAATTTGCCTCCTTTTTAATTTTCTTTTTTTCTTTTCCTAATTTTATATATCTTTTTACTTATTTCTCTACTATTCATAGTCTATTTAGGTCATCTTTTAAAAAACCCAATACCATTTCCTAAAGTTGTTTTATCCTATATTTCTCCTCCTTTTCACAAACTCTTAGAAAAAGCTCTTTACTCTTATCAACTTTACTTCTCTCATTCTTTTTCTTTGCAATTTTAAAAATTAACAAGCATCTATTTTTCCTCTATACTCCTTCTCCCAGATTGAACATCAAAAATCTTGTATTAAAATATGCATAGTCAAGCAAAGAAATTCCCTCAGTGACCTTGTGCAAAAGTTTTTCATTATGCATCTTGAATTAATCGCTTAGAAGATTAATAGCATGTTTCTTTGTTGACTCTTTGGAATAATGGTTTACTACTTCATTGCTTAGAATCTTTAAGTCTTTCAAAGTTGTTTTTCTTGATAATGTTAACTGTTTAAATTGTTTCTCTGGTTCTTTATACTTCTATTTATACTCTGCTTCAGTTCATATAAGTCTTAGTTTTTTCTGGAACTGTCCATATTATAGTTTTTATAGCACAATAATGTTTAATTATATTCATATACCTTGACTTATTTACCTGCTCCCCAATTGATGGATACTCTTTAAGTTTCTAGTTCTTTTCCATTACAAAAAATGTTACTTTAAATATTTTAATACACATGGATTATTTTCTTAATTTTAAAAAAATTTGGGTGCCTGACCAGTAGTAATATTGCTGGGGCAAAAGGTATGTATAGTGAAGTGACTTTTGGGAGATTGTTCCAAGTTGTTTTCAGCATGACTAAATCAAGTTTTAGCTCCACCAATATTATTAAATCTATTTACCTGCAGCTCCTGCAACATTTTTTTGTCATTGTTGCCTGTCTGATATATATGAACTTGGCTTCAATTTGTATTTTTCTGATCACCAGAAATTTGGATCATTTTTTTCACATGGCTATTGGTAGGCTGACTTTCATTTTCTTGAAAACTGCCTGTTCATATCCTTTATATTTATTAATTTAATTTTATATTTCATTTATTTATTTATATTTATTAATTCACTAATTTATTTTTATTATATATCATATATATTTTTATATCATTTATATTATGAATAATGTAATAATAAACTAGCAATGGCAATAAAAATAAATAAATAATAAATGAAATATACTTATATTATATACACAATATATGTAATTATATAGCATATAATTATATATTAACTTTATAAATTATATGATATATTAATTTATTTATATATTTATTAATAAGGGAAAGACGTTTATTCTTACAAATTTGAATTGAATTACAAATTTGAATTGAATCAAGTTCTTATATATTTGGGATGGAAACCTTTATCAGAAAAACTTGTTGCACATGTTTTCCACTAGTTACCTATTTCCCTTATAATCTTAGCCACATAATTTTAAAAATTTTATATCTAATCTCTGGTGTCATTATAAAACTGAAGCTATTCTCTCTGGTTTTCAGTGATCATTTAACTGATAAACCCAATGGCCTCTTCTCAATCCTCATCTTTCTTAACCTTTCTCTATCATTTGTCATCACTGATCATTCCCTGCTCCTGAATAATCTCTCCAAACCATCACTTATTCCTCTTTTTTCCTATTCACAAACTACTACTCTGGCTCATTTTCTCTTCACCTGAATTCTATTCTATTGTATTAATTTTATAATGTCACACAAAGCATAAGTCAGGCTATTCCCTTACCTTTTTAATAACACAGTACCTTCCCTTTGCCTCTAAGAAATACAAATATCTCATTATGGAATTTAAAGTCTTTCACAATCTTGCTCCAACCTTCCTTTCCATAAATGTCTCTGATCATGTACCCTAATTCTAGACAAAGTGGACTACTTATTGTTCTCTGAAATAAGTACTCCACCTCTCATTTATGTACATTTGTCTGGACCAACGTCCAGGTCAGAAATGGACTCCCTTTGGTCATTCATCTGTTAGATTCTTTTATCTGCCTTTAAGGATGAATTCATAGGTGGGATAGAAGATAAAGTGCCAGACTAAGAGTGAAGAAGATTCATCTGAGTTCAAATCTGACCTCAGACTTACTAGCTATGCGACTTAAGTTATTTAATCATGTTAGCCTCAATTTCCTCATCTGCAAAATGAGCTGGAGAAGGAAATGAAAAGTCATTCCAGTATTTTTGTCAAGAAAAACCCATGGATAGTATTGGAATGCTGTGCTCCATAGGGTCATAAAGAGTTGGATATGACTGAATGATTGAACACAGCAACAACCAACCAGAAAAAAATTTTAATATGGGCTTAGAGATGTCTTTTATCTGGGGCTAGAGTATCAAAGTACAGAGAGGCTCAGCATCAGAAGGTTGGTTATAATTATGATAATTATAAGAATTGTCAATAGACAAATGGTCCACAATTACAAATTGAAGTATCCTTCAAATTGAGAGCATTGGCAATTTTGACTGGGAAGAAGAAGGCTTGAGTGAGTGATAGGTTGTGGGTAGGGGGGCATGTTTATTAAATATAAATATTTAAAAACTGCTATGTGAAAAAAAACAATTAGTTTCAGGTACATTAGAAGCAGGAAGGCTAGAGTTTGATGAGAATAGGGGGGTAAATTTGGCTCCATAAGTTTTCAAAATTTTATTGTTATTTAGTCATTTTTCAATCATGTCTGACTTTCTTGGCAAAGCTATTGGAATGGTTTGCCATTTCCTTCTCTAGCTCATTTTACAGATGAGAAAACTGAGAGAAACATGATTAACTAACTTTCCCTAAGTCACACAGCTAGTAAGTGTATGAGATCATATTTGAACTCAGTACCATGAATCTTTCTGATCTCAGCCTCAGCACTCTATCCACTGTATCACATAATTTAATTTTAATTTAATTTCAAAAATTAAGGTTGTATAAAAATTTGAAAAAGCAACCTTTTGAGTTCCTTTGCTTCCTATCGAGAGATCAATCACCATAAGGGGAATAACCAACCATTAAAAATGTTGAAGAAGAAATTCTTGTTTAGAGTGAGAGATTGGTATGGACTCTGAGGCTACTTCTACATCTAAGATTCCATAAGTCTATGAAAGCTTTACCAAATAATTTAGTGACTGCATTTTTAAAAGTAAGAAATATTTTGGAGTTGGTTTCAACCAAAAGATAATTTTAAAATAAAATTTAAATAAAATGATGAGGCCAAACATCTTAACCACTGTGCTCTATTTATTTTTCCATTCATTTGTATACTCTCCATTCCTACTCTCTTGGCTTTTGGAGGCCCATGTCTGGGTAACATTGGAAATATAGATAAATAAAGATGTGACTATTTGCCACACAGTTTCTGCTTGAGGATGGAAATGCTATTGATGAAGGCATCATGGTTAAGTGGGTAGTACTTTGATAGAAACAGCATCCGATGAGTATAAATCTCTAGATATCATTTTAAGGTGCCTGCAATTTTAAAGGCTATTTTAGTTTTTGTCCATCTCTTCTTGCCAAGACTGCTTTTCTTTTTCCCCAAGAAGAGTAATAAATGGTATATTAAGCTGACAAACCCAACAATTCAGTTAAGAAATTGTAATAGAGTGTGAAGCTGGAAATTGCAATATTAACACTTACAGCCTCTCTGACACCGCTTACTCTTTTTTTTTCTTCAATGTTATTAAAGAGTCAAGTGAGCACAGAATATGTAGTCCATGATAAAAGCCAGAGGGATTATTACAAGGCACATGGCCCAAGCAAATCCTTCTTTTGCTCTTCTGTGAAAGGAGCAGACCCTCTGTGGCCATAATGTCAGCAGACAACCAGCTTCAGGTCCTAGAAGTAAAATGGAAAAGAAAAACTGAGTCTTTTTTTTTTTTTTAAAGAATTTCATTGAGTTGCTAACTATTGTTGAAAGATTAGGTGATAAGAAAGAGCATTCTGAATGTAGAATTTGAAATTATGAGTACTCAAGTAGAATTTGTAAAGTGCTTTGTGTCTGACTTCAGGCTAGAAGAAGATGTTCTCTGCCTAGGGAAATATAGGCATCCCAAAATGATAGGACAAACAAAACTATAAAGAACAGAATTTTAGAAATTTCCATAGCCTGGGTTCTTATAAAAATTCTTACCAATTTTTTTCAACTACTATATATGTGTATGTATACATATATACATAAATATATATGATAGATATATGAATGTTAAAATTTCTTTAAAAATTGAGGAACTTTTTGCTTTTTTTTCAGTGTCCTAAGAGAGAATATCCAGGATTATTTTCTTATTTATTTTAGGAAAAAACTTAACTACTTCATCAATTAGGACAAACTTCTTAATTGAAAAGGGGCAAAACCAAAAGCATTAACAAGAGATATATAATCATGTTCAGTCATTTGTTCAGTCATTATTTCAGTCATATTCAAATCTTCATGAACCCATTTGAGGTTTTCTTGGCAAAGATAGTGGAATGGTTTACTTTTCATTCTTCAACTCATTTTACAGATGAGGAAACTCAAGCAAACATAGTTACTACTTGTCCAGGTTCACATAGCCAGTAAATCTCTGTGGCTGGATTTGAACTCAGGAAGGTGAGACTTCCTGACTTCAGATCCAGTACTCTATCCAGAGTACTACTTACAAGTCATTATATAATCATGGAATCTGAGATTTATGCATTGGAAAGACCTTAGAAACTATCTGGTCCGGAATCCTTGTTTTATAGGTGAGAGACTGGTGAGGCTAAATTATTTTCCTAAAGCCATATTGATAAGAGACAGACAAGAGAAACAGAGAAGGAAGGGGAGAAGAAGGATGGAGGAAGAGAGAGAGAGAGAGAGAGAGAGAGAGAGAGAGAGAGAGAGAGAGAGAGAGAGAGAGAGAGAGAGAGAGAGAGAGAGAGAGAGAAATATACCAGAGATTGTGCTAAGAGTTTGGGATGCAAAAACTAGAAAATAAGATGGTTGTTCCTCTCAATGAGTTTACTTGTAATGAAGGAATATATCACACAAAGGGAAAGCAGAAAGGAGGATTGGTTTTATACTTATGGAGGTAAGGCAGCCAGTGTAGAAAGTGATCATGGATGGGATGGACAATGTGGCTATAACTTGAGATGATGTAGGCATCCCATGTAAGAACTCACCACTTATCTAATTGGCTTTAGCTTGGAGTTATCTTTGGCAAAAGGTACAAAACCTCTTTTTTTTTTTTTCTGACTACAAGATATTCCATTATACTAGGTTGCTTTGCTATAAAGGAGTACAACATGTGCAAATAACACAAGTGCAATTAAACCTATACCTTTTCTTCCATATCATCTTGTGTCTGGTTAAGAAAGAGAGATTATTGTGGGCTAGAATAACTAGAGAGGGCTTTAAGATTTCCTGGAAGAGGCACATCTTGAACTAAGCCTTGAAGGATGGATATAGTTTAGATTACTTTGTGGAGAAAGGAAGGCATTCTACAAGGAAAGACCAGCAATAAGAAAGGTGGAATGCTGAATATATGTATACCAATAGGGAGAAGATGAATCTGACTAGAGTAGATAGAGTTTATTGGAGAATGGAAATTGCATAGATACTGAGTATACCATTATGTAGAGACAAAGATTGCCTTCAATGTCTCTTTTAAATCTATGGGACACAGTTAATAGGCATTAGTTAATAGGACATACTAATTATTACTGGTTATACTAATTTACATTGTTATAGACTAATTATCATTAAAGGAAATGTGTTATGAAAATGGCTTGCTTTTAATATTCTTGAGGAATATTATATATAGATTTTGTATGCATGTATAATAGATTGGAATCAAGTCATATGTATAATTGTTTTTTAAAAGAGTAAAATTGAAAATAACCCTTTCATGTTTTGACATTTAAGAGGTACCCCATATAACTCAAACCCAATAGCTTTTTGCACCTCTCCTGTCCAATAAGAGAGACAAAAGTACTTCGTAAGGATTGAATGATTTAATTGGATAATTATTTATTTTCTCATTTTTGCTTTAGTTTTCAAATTATCCTCCCCTATTTAAAAAAAAATACCCACAAATTAAAAAAATAATAATAAGTAAGTATTTTTCATGGTTTATGAATTGTTGGGGGTTACATTTACTGATACCTTGATTTATTTTTCAGGATGGATTGCAATTCTGGGGGCTATCTGGTTACTAGTATTAGCTGACATCCATGATTTTGAGATAATACTACATAGAGTGGAATGGGCTACCCTTCTGTTCTTTGCAGCACTATTTGTCCTAATGGAGGTAAGAATTCAGATAAGATCTATTAACTCTTTAATCATTTTCTTGCCTTTGACATTCCATATTAAAGCTAAAGAATATCAGCTGAGTTTGACATGGCATATTACACATATCAACTGACCTTAAAAACTAAGAGAATTGCATGGACATTTCATTCACTTACTCATTCAATCTTTATTAAGTAGTCTAGCATTTGTTTACAATTCCAGGCATAGAGCAGATATTTAATAGATGACTATTAATTGATCAATTGATTATCAAAGGTTGATTATATGTATGATATTTGACTAGGCAGTTTTTTTAAATCAAAAAGTTTTCAGCAGAAATATTCTGAAAACTGAGCTGAGAGTGGTGATAACTGGTACGATTTTTGTGCCCTGAAATTTGCTCTAATGTTATCTGATATATTGTGGAGTCTGACATCAGATGAATCTGGATCATAAAAATTCAAATATTAATGTTTCTGTGCTTTACTTTGCATAATAAATGGGTGTGCTTGATGTCAGCATGCAAAAGGATTCCATTAGGAAAATGAGTGAAGAACTTAGAATGTTTCTATTTGCAATTTTAAAAAGTTTCAAAATTCATAAACCCTGATACATAAGATATTCACTGTTGTTTATCTGCAGAATAATATATTTTTCAACAATAGATGAAGCTGTGGGTTGTGTTAAGCCCAATGAGGTCTTCTCTGTGTTGGTGGAGAAAGTACTCTTATTGACAAATTCATATATTCTTTAAATATTGAAGTATACATATATTTTACTTTTAAGACAGTTTTAGAAAGTATAATCTTCCTCTGAGAGCAAGCACAAAGTTAAAAATAATCACAACAATCTAAAACTTCACTAAGTATGTCAACAGAATTAAAAAAGAAAAAAAATAATTCCCAGCAGATACTGGTGAAATGTTGTGATCAATTCAATTTCATTTTTCCATGGAGGTCGGGGTTAAAAAGAAAAACTTTCTTTTTAAAGTATTACAATGGTTAAGATGACAGGAAAAGATAATGCAGAATGTTGGAGGGGATGTGGAATTGTGAATAGATCTAGCCATTATGGAAAGCAATTTAGAGCTATGCTCAAAAAGTTATCAAATTGTGCATACCCTTTGACCCAGCAGTGTTTCTACTAGGCTTATATTCCAAAGAGATATTAAAGAAGGGAAAAGGACCCACATATATAAAAATGTTTGTGGCAGCCCTCTTTGTAGTGGCCAGAAATTGGAAACTGAGTGGATGGCCATCAATTGGAGAATGGCTGAATAAGTTATGGTATATGAATGTTATGGAACACTATTGTTCTGTAAGAAACAATCAGTAGGATGATTTCAGAGAGGCTTGGAGAGACTTACATGAATTGATGCTGAGTGAAATGAGCAGAATCAGGAGATCACTATACACAGGAACAAGAAGACTGATTATACAATGATCAGTTCTGTTGGACATGGCTCTTTCCGACAATGAGATGATTGAGGCTAGTTCCAATAATCTTGTGTTAGAAGAGAGCCATCTATACCCAGAGAGAGAACAGTGGGAACTGAGTGTGGACCACAATATAGCATTTTCACTCTTTTTGTTGGTGTTTGCTCGTTATTTTCTTTCTCATTTTTTCTTTGAAAATAAAAATTTGAAAAAAAAATTAAAAAAAAAACACTTTAATACACACACACACACACAAAATAAAGTACTATAATGGGACAGCTAGATAGTATAGTAGATAAAGCACCAGCCCTGGAGGCAGGAGGACCTGAGGCTAAATGTAGCCTCAGATGTTTAACAACTGAAGACTACAAAATTACAATGACTAAGCATGGCTTCAAAGAAGAAATATAAGAAAATGTCTTCTCCTTTCTCCACTTCTTTTAAAGAAGCTAGAGGCACACAATTGTAGAATATAGAATATAAACACCAGATCTCTTCTATTTGTTGGTTGGTTTTGCTGAGTGGCACAATAGACAGTACACTGGGTCTTTAGTTAGGAAGACCTGAATTCAAATCCAGCCTCAGATACTTCCTAGTTCCTAAGCAAAGCACTTTAACTATGACTGCCTTAATTTTATCTATTGTAAAAGAATAATAATAATAGTAATTAGTTCAGAGGATTGTTATAAAAGTCTAATAAAGTATTTGTAAACCACTTAGCACAATGCTAGGTACATAGTAGATATTTAATAATTATTGTACCTTTTTCTTCTTTTTTCTCTTTAAAAATAAAATATGTTATAAGGCATGTCTCTGGAAGGGGAAGAGGTGAGGGATACAAATTAGGATATAAGTTAAATATGTTTTAAGAAGGAAAAAATAGCAATCCAGTTTCACCTCAAAGAAGAGATATATGAAGAGATAAAGTGAGTTGGGGTCCCTTTAAGAAACTGTATTTCCTATTGATCTATGATTCCTTTCAGATTCCCAGCCCCTCCTGGCTGAGGAATATCCTCCCCAGACAAGTTGTCTTTTCGGGATGCTAGAGCCTTTGATTCAATTACAAATCCTGGTCAAAAAGCACCTCTTTGAATTCCAATAGGAGATCCAGGCTTGTCCCAACCCCCACTGGATCTGAGCCAACTTGGACTCTCCTAGCCCCCACTGGTTCTGATCTGCCCTGGTTGTCCCAGCCCCCACCAAGACACCCAATATAATAAGTTTCCATCAACTAAAGTCTTTGCAGATGGACTTCGGCAGCTCCCTTTACTGTCAGGACCTTCTGTCCACTGAGAACTGCATTCTCAGTGGAAAATTCCATTTTTCATAGTTCTGCCACTATAGAAGTCAGTCTCTGGTTAAACTGATTTTTATCTAACAATAAATTTTCATTTTGCAACTAATATTTGGGAATGAGTGAATTCTTTCACTCTTAAAACCTGTGGCAGGTTTAAAGGGGATTCTTAATAAATCTCTTATAGCCACTAACCTCTAGACCAACAGGAATCCAGACCATTCAAATAGCATCAGAGGAACCTCTCTCATTTCCTTGCTGAGAGAGCTCTCTAGTTAAAGAAAATTTAGGAGAAAGTGGAAGGATGAATCTAGTTGCAAATAGTAAGAACTTAAAAATTCTTCAGCTCTCCCATAGTCTTTGAGAGATGGAGAAATATGGGTGTGTAATACTACATATATAATAATATTGATTTGGTTGATATGTTGGTCACTGAATTATTTTTTTTTAAATTCTGTGATATAAGGGATAGTTCTCTTAAAAGGACAGGATAAAGGGATATACTGAAAAGTGTAGTTGAAATAAATAAGACATTTATGTTTTGTTAGGTAAAATACATTAATTATTTTATAGCTAGTAATATGTTTGATGATATTTATATAATTTTATAAATACTTCAACTAGATTTTATTCCTTATATTCATAAGTGTTAGGTTTGCATTTACATAATGGGATATTGAACCAATAAAATCCTAAGTGTAGATTCTCCAAGGCCAATTATTCTAACTTTCAGGATAGTTTTGTTTCATAGTGTCTGTTTTTCTTGTTCAGTAGTTTCAGTCATTTCTGACTCTGTGACTTCATTTGGTCTTTTATTGGCAAAAATAGTAGACTTGTTTGCCATTTCCTTCCATGGAGAAACTAAGGTTAGCAGAGTTAAGTGATTTGCTCAGGGTCACACAGCTTATAAATGTCTGAGGCTAGATATGAACTAAAATTTTCCTGACTCCAGGTGCAGGGCTCTATTCACTGAGCTATCTAGCTGTCAGTCATTAGTATGTTTTATTGACCAAATGAAGCATTGCTAAGTGGTATATTTTAGGAAGGTATTGGAGAAAGAAAAAGGAAGGAAGGAAGGAAGGAAGGAAGGAAGGAAGGAAGGAAGGAAGGAAGGAAGGAAGGAAGGAAGGAAGGAAGGAAGGAAGGAAGGAAGGAAGGAAAGAAGGGAGGAAGGAAGGAAGGGAGGAAGGAAGGAAGGAAGGAAAGAACATTTATTAAATATTTATTATATGCCAGGGATTGCATTAAGATTTGGAGATACAAATACAAGCAAGGAGAATGAGGTTAAAGGACTTGTTACTTGAACCATTTTCTTAATTCTTTTTCCTTCTATATCAACTTTTCCTACTCTTCCATCTGAAAGCTTTCCCCCAATTTATCATGCGCACAAAGCAAAGAGAAGTATTTTGGCAATTCTAATAATTTACTCTAGACAAGCTACTTTGCTACTATCAACTGGGTAATTTAGACTCACTATGTATTTAGGCTTCATTTATTGGGAAAGTGACTTCAGCTTTGTACTTCATTTTATGGGTAAGTACAGCAATAGAAGATAATCAAGATGT
The DNA here is from genome assembly GCF_048593235.1 of Sminthopsis crassicaudata. Taxonomy (NCBI): domain Eukaryota; kingdom Metazoa; phylum Chordata; class Mammalia; order Dasyuromorphia; family Dasyuridae; genus Sminthopsis; species Sminthopsis crassicaudata. Next base: position 243,802,971 of record NC_133619.1, read on the forward strand.
ACCACATTAAACTCTGTGGATGATGTAGAGAATTGTATTTCTTCTGGATCAATATTTCATCATCATCATCATCATTATAATCATCATCTTCTTCCTCTCCTCCTCTTCCTCCTTTTCTTTTCCTCTTTCTTCTCTTCCTCTTTATTTTTTCCTCTATTGAAAGCTGTGGGCACTTTCTTTTTTTATTTTCACATCCTTCATTTATGCTACTTTACTTTGGAAATTAAATTAGTATTACCAGCAGGGTGGTGCAATGGAAAGGACACTATTTGAAATCAGAAATTAAAGGAATGGATTAGAAACTACCAAGGTTCTTTCAAGCTCTCTTTAGAGCTATTTAGAGTACCTTCTTTTAGTCAGAAGGAACAATATTTAATACCATATTTCAAACAGCTGATGGACTTGTCATTTGGTAATTTGAGACATGCCCAGCTCTTTGTAACCTCATCTGGGGTTCTCTTGGCAAAAATACTGAAATGATTTTGCATTTCCTTCTCCATTCATTTTACAAATGAGGAAACTGAGACAAACAGGGTTAAGTGACTTGCCCAGATTCACACAGGTAGGTAGTGTCTGAGGCCAGATTTGAATTTAGGATTTACTGACTCCAGCCCTTGCAGTCTAAATACCCTGCCATTACACCATTGCCATATTTGTTTTCGTCTGGTATTTGGTACCTAACATATTCTAATATAAAAATGATCATTACAGTAATAACATTCATTTGGGCCACACTAAATTACTCTGTTTTTTTCTTTCCAGTTGTATTTAGATTTTAAATTTATTTGTAGAGGAGAGTCTATGCCTTATAATGCCGTTAAATGATTTTCTTTATATGATTCTTTAGATCTTTCTTTGTAACTTTACCTATTAATCTCCTCTTTTTGTGTTCCTCTCTTTTATTTACATCTCCTTGCATAATTAGATGGTCCAACTGGGGCAGAATGTTCTGGCTGCAGTCATTTTGTGGGAAGCCTTTGTTCCCAGCTTTTTCTCAGCATATAGCCTTGTGTTGTAAGCAGTTTCCTGGTGATATGTACTAGGTGATTTTCCGTTGGAAAGTACTAAATTTGGAGAATTTGTCAAGCTGTTTCCTTTATCCTCTATATCCTGATAATGCAGATTGGCAGCAAAGAATGTCCCCTTGAGATGGACATGTGGGTGTTTAAAAGCGTGTACAACCATCCTCTCATCAACTTGCAATCCCACACATATGCAGAAGAGGGGCTAACCCCCATACTGTGTTATTGTCCCAGAGGGCATGGTGTAGTAAGGAACAAAGCTGTTACTTATTTGTTGACTGAGTCTTTGTCCCCCAAACCCTGAGGTGCATATATTTAAAACCCTGTGAAGTATGTAGTATCAGCTGGCACATATGACTTTCTTAAAACATGAACTGTTGGAACATGCATGCAGAAATACTCAGGAGCATCAAACTTCTGTAGCCACATCATTCCAAAAGGAAAATATCTCTTTTCCCCTTTCACTTCTTCCTAGACAATGAACTCTACTAGCTGAAGTAGAAACCAGAAAGCCAATTTAATTCAACGGTTATTAAACATTCAGTATATGTACCACTCTAGGGTATGTGAATACAAAATAAAGGAACAACAACAACAATAACATCAAAAACAAACAAACCCCCAACTCAAACCAAAATTGCCTGTGTCTTCAGAGAGTTTATATCCTTTTGAATGAATATAACATATGAGTGGATTCATGGATAAATAAATTTAAAATATGCACAATGTGATATAAAGTAATTTCAAGAGAGAAAAACACTAAGAATGGGAAAGGGAATGGGATCTGAAAAGTCAGGATTTGGTATCTGAGCTGAAAGTGCATTGAAAGAATTTTATTAGGCAAAACTTTGTTAGGTAAAAGGATTGCTGGATGCCATTCTTGACATAAGGGACACACTATCTGTACAAAAACATAAAGGAAGGAGAATCAGTGTTCTGTGACAATAGCTAATTTGACAATTTTGGATGAAATAGGTGGAATGCAAAAGGAAATAAAGCACAGTAAGACTGGAAAAGTAGATGGGACCTGGATTGTGGAGGACTTTAAATACTGAACTAAAGAATGTGTATGTTATTTTATAGTCAATAAGGAAACTACTGAGATTTCTGAGTAAGTGATTGACAAAATCAGTCCTGTTTTTGTCAATTTCAATCCAGAAGTTTTAGATTTCTTTGTTTCTAACTCTTGCCCACTGGCAGTCACTAAACCAGTCAGTCAGCAATCAAAAAAACTGAGAGCTTACTAAGTGCATGGCACTATGTTAAAATCATGATATTTTTAAAAAATAGTCCTTTCCTCATATTCTAATGGAAAAGGGAGACAACATGTAAATAAGTATGTACAAGACATTTGCAGGGCAAATACAAGTAGAGATATAGGTACTTGCAGTCATCAGATCTATTGTATATAGCTGATATTTGCCTGTATGACTTAGCTGTCTTGACTTTCTTCAATGTGGTCTCAGTGGAATGGAGAAAATATAGATGCACAAGCATGGGATGGAGGGAAGAAGGAACTAGCCATTAAGGATGGATTGTTATCAGCTGAATGCTCTCCTTGTTAAGGCACTACAAAAAACCAATGGTAGGCAAACGCTGGCTTGAATGCTGTGGCTCATTTGCTTATCTGTGCATTGGTAAGGTAGGTGATTGACAAATTAAACATACTATTATCCATTTCTGAAGCTTCCACAGGGTTATTTTTATTGATTAATGCCTTACCTATTATAGAGTGGGAAAGTATCATCTATTGTCTTTGCAAAGATGAATGTTGAAAACTGTCTTTGCATGTATTTGGAAAAATAAAATACTATTAAAATTTTTAAAAAAGTTAAAAAAAGTTAACCAATCTACAATATGTCCTAGTGCACAATATTCTTCCCAAGGACAGAACATATATATATATATATGTAAATACAAACACATGAGAAAAAACAACAACAACCAAGTAACCAAATTCTCCCAAGCTGTACCAGCCTCCCATAAAGCAGTCTTATCTAAGTCTGCTGCTTTCTTTCCTCTAAACATCCTCATCTTTATAGTCCCAGTGCAGAGACTTCAGATATAGCTGCTTTTCTAAGCTGTCTACATAGCGGAAACTTCAAAGTAGGAGTGAGGCAACTCTTTTATTAGGATTTACTGAAAGGAATTACATTGCCTTCTTACTTTTACTCTGCTACTTTGATGATAATAATATGCACCCTGTTTCCCCTAGAGAAGGCTTATTCATATATGCTTCTGGGGAGTGATGTCATATTTCATTGTTGTGGATTTGTCTAAGAAGAAGATTCTTCTGCAACCCCTTTGGATTCAGTGCAAGGATACAGAGTTAGTGGCAGGTTTAGTAGTGGTGCAAGAGTCCCCTGTAAAAGAATTTACAGACCCGAAAACCTAGATTGATAAAAGAGGTTTATTATGGGGTTTGGAAGTAAAGTCTAGTTAGTAAAATTGAAGGCAGAGATAAAAGGGCACTGGAACCAGGGTTCCAGTGGGTAGAGATCCTGGGCATGCTAAGCATAAGGCTGCCATGTTTGGGACTTCTGCAAAGAGAGGGCTCCAGCTTGGCTCTTTTATAAGGGGGCTGTGAGTAGAGTTCCAGGTTGGCTCCTGGCTGGGTTTCAGCCAGGGTTAGAATTTGAATTGAATTCAATGGGTTTTGGGACTGAGCCAGATAACAAAGATGAAACTGTTTGTGCTTAGGGTGGAGTCCTGTCCCTGAGGCAGAGTCCATGGAGGTTTTCTCCTTTAAGGATTTTTCAGAGTTTTGGGTTTTCCTCATCATTCCTCTTTTAAACATTTAAAACTTAAATTCATTTAAAGGGAAAAGACTTGGGGCAGTGTCCCTTATTGAGGCAAAATTGAAGGAGATTTTCTCCTTGAAGGATTTTCAGAGTTACAGGGTCCCCTCTTCATTCCCCCCTCAAGCATCTCCAAATGCATGTAGGAAAAAGGATGACAATCTCCTCTTAACTGCTTCGAGCTGGCAAGGGTTGTAGAGATTTGGGGTTCATGCCAGGAGGTGAGGCGTGAAGTATGGGGGATAGCAGCAGAGCATAAAAGGGGTATTTCTCAGTTGTCCTCAGTCAGTCGTCTCATGTTCTCCAGGCTGAAGGGCAGTTGAGAATCCAAAGTTTGAAGCCTAGAGAAAACAAATCTCAGGAAGAGATTAAAAGTGGGGTATCATCCAGGGTGGAGATAGTGACATTTGGGAATGAGGAAATGCATCAGGTCCCTTCTATGGGCTGTTTGTAGAATGCTGATGGCCCATCTAACTATCAAAGAGAAGTAGGAGAAAATGCTGCGAGCAAAAGATTATTTGTCTATAGTCTAGGAAAGCTAATTTCTCCCAGGGTTGGAATTAAAGGGTGTGGACTCAAAAGTCAGGGGAGGCAGGAGGCCTTGAAATTTAGTAGGTTTAATAAGCCACTGCTCTTTTGTGAAGCAGGGTCTAGGGATGGGCGTATCCCTGCTTGTCAGGGCTGCAAATCAAGATAAGAATGCTGTTTAAGTTCTTAGAAATGTCTTAACTTTCTGTGCTGCTTTTTAAAAGAATAGAGGATTGGTTTCTCAGTCTTACCAGAAAAATAAGTAAAAATCCTGAACCTTCCCTCCTACTATCCCCACTCTTTATGGGGAGGGGTGGAAGGAGTCAGAGGAAGTGCCAAGTATCAAGGTGCCTACCCAGTTTACCAGCCTGTGACGTGTTTGGACTGTCCTGGGATAAAAGGGAAACAGAGCCAGAACCCAAATCCGGGAGGAGGATGCTGGGGGGCCAGGTCAACCCCTGTGGTGTTTGCTGTGGTGGTGAGAAGGCAGTTCTTCCTGCTTGAATTCAGGGCAGAGACTGGGGTCTTCTAAGGCTTAAGTCTGGAAGAGATTTGCATTAAAAGGGCACCTCTGCTTCTGAGTGTCTTGAGGCAGAAGTTGCCCTGAGAAGAAAAGAACTGAAAGTCTCAGGTTAGAGAGTTAAAGGGAAACCAGTAGGTGTTAGCAGCAGTTTTGGCCCCAGAAAAAAGTTGAGGAAGTGGCTGGGTCCCAGGTCTCATCAGGTTGAGTTTTTTTTTTTTGCTTTGAAAGAGACAAGTGTGCAGGGTGTGTTTCATAAGATGCTTTTTGCCTGAGGGCAGAAGTGTTAAAATGCAAAGGAAGCTCCTTTCAAGGTGGGTGGAGGGAGATGGGATCTCTTTCAGCTAATCTATTCAGTATTCACATTGTGAGGTGAAGGCATTTTTCAAGCCAAGTGTGTCTCTGCATTAAGAGATGGTAACAGGCCCCAAGCACCCCAATTCTATAGCTTTTCATTCTCTTTGGGCGTCCCCAAGAGAGAGAAAGATACGACAAAAACTTTAATTTTTGTCTGGTTCATAGGAGTTTTCACCACAGACGTCTCCTATGGGAAATTTTCTGCTGAGCATAGAAGCTCCAGATAGCATTCAGCCAAGTCCCTGAGGCTGAGCATCTTCACCTCACTATAGAAAGGGTGGAGTGGTGGCTTTAAAAAAAAAAAAAAAAAAAAAGAAAGAAAGAAAGAAAGAAAGAAAGAAAGAAAGAAAGAAAGAAAGAAAGAAAGAAAGAAAGAAAGAAAGAAAGAAAGAAAGAAAGAAAGAAAGAAAGAAAGAAAGAAAGAAAGAAAGAAAGAAAGAAAGAAAGAAAGAAAGAAAGAAAGAAAGAAAGAAAGAAAGAAAGAAAGAAAGAAAGAAAGAAAGAAAGAAAGAAAACTTTGGGAATAGTAAATCAGAAAGACTGAAATAGGCAGGAGTCAGAGTACTGAGAGCTGGATGACATAATCAGAGGGAGGTGCCCCCAAACATGGGAGAGGCATCTTGATAAGACAGTATCTGACATTCTGATAACTTGGAATGGGAAGAGGCATTCTGATATTCTAAAACATAAGCTCTTTTACCCTTATCAAGTATTCTGATAAAGAGGGAGGGGAAGTTTTGCAGAACTGAGAAGCTGGGAAACCTAGGCAGGACTGATAATTAGGGAAACTGAGTCAGGACAAAGCAAATAAACCAGCCTAAAACTAGAAAAATGCAAGGACTTGTGGCAAGGACCAGTTTCTCCCTGATAACCCAGAATTATCAGCATCAAATAGCATTCCTCATTTAGGGGGACACAGAGGCCTCCCTGTTCAGATCCTCTGCAGTTGGGTAGCATCTCAGCCAGAGATGGACAGTCTGAGTTCTGTGGTCCTTGTGCATTAAACTCAGCTTCTGCTGAGTAGCAGTGGTCAAGGCAGTCCTGTTGCCCTGAGAGGGGCACCTCATGTCTGTCAGGGACTCAAAAAGAGGGGAAAAGTGGGGCCTGGAGTAGCTTCACCTGTCCTCTCTCTCTGGAACTGGAGCTGCTACTAGGAGACAGATTTCTGAGCAAATTATGCAGTTAAATGAAGACAGGCAACCCCAAACTATTAGAGTCCTGATATCAAAATACTGAAATAGTAATTAAGGAACTGGGGTAACAGGAGTGGAGAAAACAGATCAGAGAGACTGCCAGTCCCAGGACAGGTGTCTGATTTCTGGTTGTTTCTAAAGAATAATCCCAAAAACTGAATAAGGGATTTCAAAGTTAAAATATAGCCCAGCAAATCATAGTCCAGTAAGTTTTAAGCAAAGAGTAAAATAATTTCCAATTCAATCTGAACTAATGAAATAGGGGGCAGGGCAGAATTGCCTAAGAAAAAAACATCAGTTTCCCATTTTCCTGACCAGTTTCAATCAGTTTCCTTCCTTCTTTTTTTCACAGAAAAGAAATTATCAGATTACCATTCCAAATATAAATCCCAAAAGTGAATCAAAATTCATATACATAACAGACTAGTGAATTTCCTAAATCCCTCAAACATACAGCAATAGTTGTTTCCCTCATACAGCAATAGTTAAAGTTTTCTTCAAACATATAGCAATAGTTAAACTGTTTTAACAAATCTTAAAAATAGATCAATTAATTTAAAGGTAGACCTATCTCTTGAAGACTTTTGCCAAAGCCAAGCCTCTGTGGAAAGAGGCTGGAACCCACTTAGTGGGTGTGGGGGAATTCCATATGGCCCCCTTTTTCCCACTCCATTTCCCAAGGGGCAGGGGGGAGGGAAGGCAGCAAACCTTCACCCCAGGCTAACTAGGTGCTAGCAGAGAGCAGTGGGTGAGTTGAAGACAAAAGATCCTATCTCACCCAACCTTTAGTGGGTTGGGTATGGGGGCGTTGAAACTTTTAGAAAAATCAGACCTTAATTGGAAATACATGACCCTTTACAAGTAAATTAACAGAAATTCACCCCAACAAGTTCTTAAGGTCTTATGTTCAAAGATAACCAAATCTAGCCTGCAAAGGCAATAGTAAAATTATTTAGACATAATGATAGTTAGAATATTAATAATAATTCAATCACTTTCCCACTCCCAATGGCAGTCCAAAGAGCAGTGATCTTCTAAAGTAGTTAAGGAGCTTTCAAACAGGTTCAATCTTTCATTTTAATTTCTCATTTCCTGCTCCAGTCAAAAAGAAAGAAGCTATCTTTACTCTCTTAACAATGTAATCTGTCCTAATTCCGAATTTTATTCCCCAGCCATCATTCCAAAGGTCTTTCTTGAAGCTGCAATCTGGCCAGGGTTAGAGCTTAGAAAAGAAATCCTTAATTGTTGGCAGGGGGCATAGAATGCCAATCCAGAAAAATAGAGAATGTGCTAAGAGTCAAAGGTCTTGGGACTGAGAAAATTAGGAGTGAAAAAGTTCCCACCTGTAAGATTAGTTAGGAAAGTGAGAGAGTGTGTGTGTGAGAGAGAGAGATGTAGCTGGGGGTTTCAGGAGATAGCAAGTTTATTTACATCTCCACAAGCAGGTAAAGAAAAGAGACCAGGAAAAAACTGAGAGAAGTTTGAAATCCCCAGTCTTTGTAGATAGCCCCATGAGCTCGTAAAAGTGTAATTTTGATGCTTCTACAGTTAAAAGGCTATGATGGGAGGCATTGCTCTAAGGCAGGATGACTAAATCAGGGAAACTGAGTTCCATTATAAAATGTAAGGGACAAGCTTGCTTTCTGAGGGCTGGAAGCTACAGCTCTTAAGAGCCAGGTAAAAAATTTGGGAGGGACATGGCCTACTTGTCCAGATTGCTGGCAAAGTTGTTTTAAAAGTTAATGAAAAATTTTCCGGAGATTTGAGAAGATTAAGATTGAGTTCCCAATCTCCCCACTGTACAGTACCCCAAGAAGGGGACAGGATAGGAGCATTTAAATGGCAGGTTACCAAGCCATATGGGAGAGGTCTGAGATGGGGGAGAAAGAGATGTTATCTTACCCAATGTGTCCCAAATGGTGAGGGCCCATGCAGGAACTTGAAGGTGGGGTAGCTCGTCCAACCCCCCCCTGTACCCCCCAATCTTACTGGAAGAGCAAGACCTGAAGGAGAGACTGCTCATCCCTGTCCAGGGCATAGCAGCCGGCTAGATACATATCCTCAAGATCATCCCAATTGAGTGACCTTTCTCCTCGTGGCTACAGCCTGACCATTATAGACTCCATTGTATTTAACAGTGGAATGGGAGAAGGGCCCAAACTCGGTTCCTCTTAAGTTTCTTTGGTTATCTCCCTAGAACAGAACAAAGAGAGTGATGGCCCAAGAGGGGTGGGGTGCCCAAAAGGACCATGTGTCTCCTTGGTCTAGTGGAAAGCTTTAAAGAGACACTTCCTCATGTCTTGGAGTTCCTGCAGAAGAGCAGTTTTCTGGTGAGAGAGAAGAAGGATTAGAAATGCCTTGAGATGCAAAAGAATGTCCTTTGTCTCTGGAGGGAGTTTCCTCAAGCCAAGCATCTGTTAAGGAAGGATTTTAGAGGCAGAGGTGTATCTAGATTGTGGACAGATAAAAGCTTTTAATTTTCCAAATTTTTGCAGCTTCTCTCCTAACTCTAGAGACCAAGAGTGAGACAAAAGGAGGCTTTTTGTCAATCCACAGCAATTCATAAAGAATTGTGCCTGAGCATAAAGCTCTAATGATGACCCAAGCCTGATTGAGTGGCTTGGATGTCCACTGCAGGACAGGAAAAGAAAAAAGTCCTTTACCTCATTCAGAGTTCTGTATTTCGCCACATTGTATCTAGTTTTCAGGGTTCCTGGTAAGAGAACCAAGATGATGAGGTTTAGAACTAGGGTGCCTAAATTAAATTAAGGTTAACTAAAGTCTAGTGGCAGGTTCAGGGTACAGGGGGTCAAATGGAGCTCCCCTGCAACCCCTTTGGATTCGGCGCAAGGATATAGAGTTAGTGGCAGGTCTAGTAGCAGTGCAAGAGTCCCCTATAAAGGGATTTACAGACCCGAAAACCTAGATTGATAAAAGAGGTTTATTATGGGGTTTGGAAGTAAAGTCTAGTTAGTAAAGTTGAAGGCAGAGATAAAAGGCCACTGGAACCAGGGTTCCAGTGGGTAGAGATCCTGGGCATGCTAAGCATAAGGCTGCCATGTTTGGGACTTCTGCAAAGAGAGGGCTCCAGCTTGGCTCTTTTATAAGGGGGCTGTGAGTGAAGTCCCAGGTTGGCTCCGGGCTGTGTTTCAGCCAGGGTTAGAATTTGAATTGAATTCAATGGGTTTTGGGACTGAGCCAGATAACAAAGATGAAACTGTTTGTGCTTAGAATGGAGTCCCCTCCCTGAGGCAGAGTCCAAGGAGGTTTTCTCCTTTAAGAATTTTTCAGAGTTTTGGGGTTTCCTCGTCACAGCTAGTAAGTGTCTGAGGCTTCTTTTGAACTCTTTCTGACCCTAAGCCTGAAGGAGAGACCACAGCACTATTGAGCTACTAAGATAATCCTTTGGAGATAACTTCTCTAGCTTACCTTTCTCCTAGCTAGATATAATTCACAAACTTTAGTATCTTGTTTTGCCTTGCTTTCAAGCCCTCAGATTCATAAGATATCAAAATAACACAGGTTTCTATTTGTTCAGATAAAAAGAAAATCAGAAACTACTTTTATCCACTTTCAGGAGACTTCTTTTATCCTTAATAAGGAAAGATCTTTATAATCCTGATTAATTTTTAGAGGACTTTTCTGTAAGTGTTCCAGGTCAGTGTTCTCTCTTCCCTTCACTCATCGTTATGGCTCTACTCCCCACTATTGACTTACTCACAAATTAATTATAAAGTGCTTAGAAGTCCATATACACATACATATATGCGTTTACAAATGTATACATATATATGTGTATATATATATATATATATATATATATATATATATATATATATATTATATATATATATATATAATATATATAATATTTTCTAGAAGTTTACAAATGAGCATATATATGCTTGCATGCATATATATATATATGGATATATGTGGATACATACATACACATGTGTATGTATATAGTATATGAGTGTGTGTTTATATTTACTTGCTTATGCCTATCTGTAGCCATCTCCTAGTAACATAAGGGAAATGTTTTCCCTTTTTCTTGAGGAAAGGGATTATTTTCATTTTTGTTTTTATGTCCCTAGTTTTAAACATAGTGTCTGGCACAAATAAGTTATTGAACATATGTTGAATATCTGATCAGTACCCTCAGTTACTTCTGCTTTTCTAATTGGAACCCTGGAAGGTAGAGAAAATAGTCCTCCTAAAGGTTCCTATTACAAAGGCCCAATTCCCAATCAATTCCATGATTCACTTTTCTTTACTGCAATTCAATTCTCTACTTGTTTTTAACTCTACAATCATTATGCCCTTCTGGCACATACCCTCTCTGTTCCTGCTCATTTTTTTCTGCTTTCTTTTATACATTGTTTTCCTCTATTAGATTGTAAACTCTTTGATGGCAAAAATATAATGTCTGTCTTTTTCTTATTTGCATTTCCAGAATTTATCACAATGTTTGATACATAGTATGTGTTTCATAAAGTAGATGTTGACTATTGCATTTAGTTGAGTTGATGATGAATTTGTTGAAAGGACCTTCTTTTCCACCTCTTAATACTCTATATGAATTTAAGAAAAGATAAAGCCACTTACATATTGCTACCCCATTTTTAATCCCCCAGTAATTATTTCTAAAAACTAGAAATTGGTTCTTTCAAATTAAGAGATAATACTAGAGTTGTTTCTAAATGATAGTTTCATAAAACACTCTACTCATATCAGTGAACAAATATCTTACTTATTTAGAGAGAAATAGTATTGTATAAAGGGTTATGAGTGAGCCTCAAAGCTCACAACCCCTAAAAGATTGTCTTCCTGACTAGTTCTTAAAAACTATGAATGGACAGAAACCTAGAAGTAGGAGACATTTGTTTCTGTAGTTTTTCCTGAAAGGTTTCTTATCCCTTTTACTCAAAAACTTAAGATAGATATTGGGACAAGTATAGAGATTTAGGAGTTTAAAGAAATTTGGAACCTGCTCCTAGCCAGCCCCAGAGCATTGAGATCCCAAAAAGGCAAAAGCATGTTTCTTTATTGTAAGATGAGTAAATTTATCTAAATTCACAACATTAGCATGTTTTCATGTTTTCAAGTTGCCACTGAAGATCTACCAATCTGATATCTTTGGGCACAATCACTCACTTAATCTAAGCAGAGAAAATGAACTTTTGTAGAGCTGAGAAGCTATTTGTAACTATCATGGATGAAAGAAAGAGCTAGGGGGTAGGTGCTATTATTAACTGATACTTGGAGTATATCTCAACTAGTCATTAAACTACATTTGGTTTTGCCCTACGGCAAAATACTGAGATTTTTGAGCATATGGAAACATTCCATTCTGCAAATTATTCTGATAAAACAAAAACACATGATTTGCAAGTACAGTTGAGATGTTCCATTTGTGGGTGCTGCTAAGAAAAGCAGGTATATCTCTGTATCTAACAAGTTTCCTGTGAATATAAACGTTCCTTTGTTAGCAATTAAGGGGGATAGGAAAAAAGAAAAGGGAGCTCTTGTTCCAACATTCATGGTCTTAGTTTCAAAGATTTCTTGCATTGCTTTATCACTGAGGACTTGCCCAATAAGTATCTCCAAGGATCCATATTTTGCCATCATCTACCTTCTTAAGACTATAAATTGCTTGGTTTGTGAATGATATAGTATATGAAGACCTGTAAGAAAACTATTATAGCCCTTTCAGAAATTTTATCTTTTTTGGGAATAGTGGTATTAAATAGCCAAAAAATGTAAATATATATATATATATATATATATATATATATATATATATATATATATATATATATATATATATATATATATATGCATAGTTTTAATGTTTGCCCAGATGATAGTCTTAAAGCAAACCTATTTTTTGGAGTCTGAATGTCAATGGGCAAAATATTCTAGGCCAAGAGAGAAAAAAATCAACAAATCATTGCTACTAGTGGCATTTTTAGTGAATAAATCTGTGGGCAGAAGAAATTATTAATTTGATGAGTATACTTCAGCTGGTTGTGTTGCTGTTTTTCAAAATTCATACTGTACTGATTGAGAATATATATTCTAGAGAGTATATTGGCTGTAAAATAGATGAAGTCTTACAGAAGCTAAAGAGGCTTAAAATGTTTACTTTACTGCATGATGAGAAAAATCTGAAAGCAACCCAGGCAATCATAATGGATAAATATCTGTTTTTTACTCAATAATAGCATGTACATTCCAGGGGCTAAACTTGATGTTGTGAAATTGATTCTCTTCAAAAGCTTTATGAAAAAAGCAAAACAAGTGATATATAAAAGTACTCATATTATAGCAAGTATCTTCCAAGGCAAGCAAGTCTTCCAAAAGAAGCATGGAAAAAAAGAATACAGTTTTAGAGCACTATTTTAATAGTATATTATTTTTCCAAATATATGCAACTGTAGTTTTCAACATTCACCTTTGCAATACCTGGTATTCTAAATGTTTTTCTCTTCACGTTTCTTCTCCTTCTCCAAGACAGCAAGCAATCTGATATATGTTACATGTGTGTAATTCTTCTAAACACAGAGAATGCCATTTTTTGAATACTCTCTTTGACTTTATTTGGCATATAATTACGTGTGTGTGTGTGTGTGTGTGTGTGTGTGTGTGTGTGTGTGTGTGTGTGTGTGTAAAATCCCCATTAGAATATAAGCTTTTTAAAGAATAAGGATTATTTAATTTTTTAAAAATTTGAATCCCCAATGCCTAGCATGGTGTCTGGCACAAAGGAGATACATGAAAATGCTGAGTAACTAAATTTTTGGGTTGAAGTAAAAATTGATTTTGGATGATTATTAAAAATAAAAGAACCTCTTCAAAAAAAGATTATTTATTACCAACATATTATCCTTTAGAGCTGCTTGTCTCTTGATGGTCAGAACCTAGGTGGAGCCAAGATGACAGAGAAAATGCAGACATAGTCTCACCTGAATTCGCTCCCAAGCCTTTCAATCACCTTTAAATAATATCATAAACTGAAAAAATGCCCATCAGTTGGGAAATGACTAAATAAATTTTGGTATATGAATGTAATGCAATATTATTGTTTTATAAAAAATGATGAGCAAGTTGATTTCATAAACGCCTGGAAAGAGTTACATGAACTGATAGTAAGTGAAGTGAGTAGAACCAAGAAAATATTGTACACAGCAACAAGAAGATTATGTGATGATCAAATGTGATGAACTTGGCTCTTTCCAAAAATGAGATGATTCAAGACAATTCTAATTGACTTGTGATAGAGAGTACATTCAGAGAGAGGACTATGAAAAGTGAATGTGGATCATAACATAATACTTTTATCTTTTTTTCTTTCTCATTTTCCCCACTTTTAATGTTTTTCTTTCTTGCACAGCATGATAAATGTGGAAATACATTTAGAAGACATGCACATGTTTATCCTACATTGGATAGCAATCCACTGTCTAGGGGAGCAGGGGGGTGGGGAGGAAGGGAGAAAAATTTGAAACACAGGGTTTTGCAAGGGTGGATGTTGTAAACTATTTTTGCATATATTTTGAAAAATAAAAAAAAAACTATTAATATTAAAATATATATATCATTAAACAATTCCTGGAGCATCAGAACCCACAAAATGAGGAAGTAATGGGCTACATTTTCTACTCTAGAACTCAATGAAATGTCTATTGAAATAAAGATATGAAGGAGGATTTAGCAGTAAATTAAGAATAGAGAGCTTAATTGAAATCAGCAATAGAGTGTGCACACAATGCCCATCACCCTCCTCAACAAAGTAACTTATCCATACCTAATATAGATAATTAATTACTTTTATTTGGAATTGCACCAAAATTTTTGGTTCCTAAGACCATTGGATGACTATTATCCTTTAAAAGTAAGAAAGCCATGGTTTTTAGGCATGGATTCAAGAATTAGCAGTTCTTGTAACTTTCTTGGGTATATAAGGAGGCTTGAACTCCTAATTCTAGATTCACAATCTAATGTTTTTGTTAAATTATATTTGCAATATGTTGGGGCCTAAGATGAATTTAGGTGAAATAGAAATAATTAGTATGGGTAATAGGAGAAATAATAGGGGTATAAAGAGAAATAATTTTCTAGCTAAAGACAACTTAGAAATTCAGTAGGAAATGTCTGTCACATCTGGTTGAGAGTGGCGCACAATCTAGTGCAGACCATACCAGTATAGACCCAGTCCCAGAAACTAGGAGTAGGCCTTAGGAGTCACTGAATCAGCATAGGCAGCAGTTGCTTCTTAGCCTCTCAACCCAGAGATGGTAAGGGAGTTGAACACTTGGTGAAAAGAAAATTAAAGGGGTTTCTGCTAGAACTGGAGCAGGACAGTTACTTTGCCCTTATTTGGAACTCAGTCACCATCCTAGATGGCAGTCCCAGGGTGAGGAGGAACACTAACATACCAGAGCTTGTGTCTGTGGTACAGCACGATTCTTATCACAGTTCCAAGACAGAAGAGAGTGTTTATGGTCACTCACAGACTAGAGTGCAGGTCAAGAGAATACTTAACAAACCTCTTCTTCAATCATACCATCTTGGAAGAACTGAAAATTTATAAATTTCTAGAGATATCTCTAAAAAGAGGTACATAAAACCCCTGAAACTTGGGACAGTGTACCATTCACCATGGAAGTAGAGACCTACTTTAACAGTGTTAAAGAAGCAGTGAAGAAATAGACTGGGAAAATGAGCAAGCAAGAAAAAAAATTCTGACCAAAGAAAGTCACTATGGTGACAAGGAAGATCAAAACGCACTCAGAAGAAAACAAAGCCAAAGCTCCTGTATCCAAAGCCTCCAAGAAAAATGTGAATCGGTTTCAGGTCATAGAAGAGCTAAAAAAAGATTTTGAAAATCCAGGAAGAGTGATGCAAGAAAATTATGAAAAATGAATCAACAGCTTTGTAAGAAAGACAAAATACACCAAAGAAAATTACCCCTTAAAAAACAGACTAGGTATATCCATCAATTTGAGAATGGCTGAACTAGCTGTGATAAATGAATATCATGTAATATTATTGTTCAACAAGTAGTGAGGAATAGTCAGATTTCAGAAAACCTGGAAACACTTGTATTATGAAGTGAAATGAGCATAACCAGTAGAATATTATATATTGTGTATAAGTGACATTGTGTGATGATCAATCATAGTTGGCTTGTCTTTTCTCAACAACACAATGATCCAAGACAAATACAAAGGACTCATGAAGGAAAATGCTATCCATGACTAGATAAAGAACTGATGAACTCAGAATGCAAATAGAAACATATTTTTTCACTTTCTTCTTTCTTGTGATTTTTTCCTTGTCTGTTTGTACTTTAACAACTGTAACTAATATGGAAATATATTTTACATATATAAACTATATCAAACTGCTTTCCTCCTTTGGGAGGGGAAAAAGAAAAATTTGGAATTTAAAATATTGTAAAATTGAAAATTTTCTTATAATGGAGGGAAATTACAACAAAAACAAACTAGGTCAAACAAACAACAACAAAAAAAAAGCCAATGAGGAAAAAATGCTTTAAAAGGCATAATTGATCAAATGGAAAAAGATGCACAAAAATTTACTGGGGAGAAAAACTCCCTAAAAAGTAAACTTGGCCAAATGGAAAAGGAAGTATAAAAACTCACTGAACAAAATATTTCCTTAAAAATTAGAATTGAGCAAATGGAAGCAAATGGTTTTATGAGAAATCAAGAAATAATTAAACAAAACCAAAAGAATTTTAAAAAATAAAGAAAACAATGTCAACCTCATTAGAAAAACAATCGACTTGGAAAATAGATCCATGAAAGATGATTTGCAAATTCTTAGACTACCTGAAACCACAATCAAAAAAAGAACCGAGGTATTATCTTTCAAGAAATTATCAAGGAAACCTATCTAGATCTTTTAGAACTGAGTAAAATAGAATTAGAAAGAACCTACAATTCACTTCCTAAAAGAAATCCCAAAATGAAAACTCCCAGAAATATAGCCAAATTCCAGAATTCCCAGGAGAAAATATTACAAGGAATCCAGAAAGACAGAATTCAAATGTAACAAAAGATTGAGCAGCTTCTAAATTAAAAGATTGAAGGGATTGGAATATGATATTCTGGAGGATAAAGAAGCAGGGATAAAAACCAAGAAACACCTACCCAGCAAAACTAAGTATAATCGATTTTCAGGGTGAAAATTGATATTCTACGAAATAAAGAATTTTTAGGCATTTTTGAAGAAAAGAACTAGAGCTGAATATGATATTTGACTTTCAAATATAAGATTCAAGAGAAGCTTAATAAAAGCAAAATCATAAGGTACTTAATAATGTTAAACTGTTTACATTCCTACATGGGAAGATGATACTTAAAATTCATAAAAACTTTCTCATTGACAAATGGGATCAGCTTCTTTTAAGAATCAGAATTCAATGTAAATTGAAGTATATTATTATCATCTTAGTTTTTTTCATGTCTTTTTCTTTTGGTTTGATTCTTCTTTCACAATATAACTAACATGGAAATGTGTTTTACATGATTTCACATATATAACCTATATCAAATTGCTGTTTTAGGGAGAAGGAATATGAGGAAACATGAATGAAAATTCAGAATTCCAAATTTTTAAAAAGGAATGTCTTTCATGTAATTGGGAGAAATAAAATATTATTTTACAAAACAAACAAACAAAAATGAACTTTTTCATTATTAGGGCCATAGAAGGAGTATATATAGATAGAGTATATATAGACAGATGTTAGGAGATGATATCTAAAAAAATAAAACTAAGGGTGAGAAAGGAATGTACTTGGAGGAAGAAAAGGGAGAGATACAGTAGGGTTAATTATCTCTCATTGTTAGGATTACTAAGTGAGAACTGAGGTTGTCTGGATAGTGACAAGGTGAGAATTCAGGTTGGACAATTACAAGGTGAGAACTCAGGTTGACTTGATGGAGGGGACAAGCTCATTGGCTGGGGTGGTTCTTCCCAGAAGCCCTTGCATTATTCCACGCCCATTCTCTGGGAGGATAAAAGAGACAACATTGGGCCCAGAGAGCAGATCGGCCTGGAGAAGGATAAGAGCTGGAGGAGATTCAGAGCCAGGATCCAAGGAGAAGACTGCATTGCATCAGGCTTGACGGGGCTCTCTGCAGGAAGGGAAGTCACTTCTCTGGACAAGAGTTAACAGCAACTGCCTGGAGACAACGGTTCGTTACAGGAAGAAGAATCTGTCGGAGAGATTTGAGTAGAAGACACAGCAGA
Source organism: Sminthopsis crassicaudata (assembly GCF_048593235.1). Classification (NCBI taxonomy): domain Eukaryota; kingdom Metazoa; phylum Chordata; class Mammalia; order Dasyuromorphia; family Dasyuridae; genus Sminthopsis; species Sminthopsis crassicaudata. The sequence continues at coordinate 243,820,675 of NC_133619.1, forward strand.
TCTCTTCCCAGAGAGCGATCCGGCAGCTTCTGGAGACGACAGCTCGCTACAATTGGCGCCCAACGTGGGGCAAGGACTTTTGCTTATCCTGACAAGAGGAGCTAGACCAGACCTTCGCAATTTGGCGCCCGAACAGGGCATAAAAGAAGCAAGAAAAAGCTTTTACAGTAGAGGGGAAGAAGGGTGAGGTAAGGGAGAATGCATGAACTTTATTCTCATCAAAATTGACTCAAAGAGGGAATAACATACACACTCAATTAGGCATAGAAATACATCTTACCTTATAGTAAAGTAGGAAGAGAAGAGATTAAAAGAAGGGGATATAGATTTGGGAGGTGATCAGAAGGAAAACACTTTTAAGAAGAGACAGAATGAAAGGAAAGAGAGGGAATGTTACAAACTGGGTTGTATATGGGGAAATAAGATGGAGAAAAATATAATCAACATAGTACTTGTGAAAAAAATTGAGGCTAGTTTTACTGACAAAGGCCTTATTTCTCAAATATATAGAGAACTAAGTGAACTTTATAGAAATAGGAACTATTCCCAATTAATATGTGATCAAAAGGTATGAACACTTTTTAGATGAAGTAATCATAGCTATATATAGCCATATGAAAAAAATGCTACATCACTATTGATCAAATAAATGCAAATTAAGACAATTCTCAGGTACTTTCTCATACTTATGCAATTGGCTAATAGGATAGAAATGGAAAATTATAACTGTTGGAAGGGATGTGGGAAAGATAAGATATTAACACACTGTTGGTAAAATTGTAAACTGATTCAACCCTCCATCCTATTTCTGCCCCCACACCAGTTTGTTCCATCCTCTCTCTTCTTTTACTCTGTCCCTTTTAAAAAAATGTTTTCCTTCTGACCATCTCTCCTCTTATCTTAAACTTTTCCCTTCCTACTTGCCCCTACTATTATGGGAGGAGCACCAGACCAGAAATCCTGACTATTCTTTCTTGTTGTAAAATGGATTTAGAGTTGTAAAAGACATTAGAGGTCATATACAAACCAACTCCCTATTTTTACTGGTGAAGAAACAGAGAATTGAAGAGGTTAATTGACTTGATAAAGAGCATACTACTAATTAAATGTCAGAGATGGAATTTGAACACAGGATTTCATGGCTCCAAGGACAGTATTATATAAGCCATACTATGCTATTCTATCTGTGGAGCTAATGACATTCAAGACTACAGACAATTTGCTAAATCTTTTTGTACCTTAGTTGTCTATGAAGATTGGAAATAGCTTACCAAATTATCTCCTACTCAAAAATCTATTGTGTCACCTAAGTTCAAATCCTAGTTCTTATACTAGCTGAGTAATTACAAGCAAGTCTTTTCTCCAAGTTCTAGTTTCTTCATCTTTAGATTAGGGATAGTCTTTGAAACAGATGTCTCATAGAGTTATTGTAGTATTTAAATTACCATAGCATTTTAAACTCTAGTAATCACTATTATTATGGCATCTTCCAAGTTCAATTGCAGGATTTTTTTTTAAAGATCATAAAAGCAATTACATTAGTAATCACCAAACCCAAGGGTTTGTTGGAACTAACGCAAATGGACTCATGATAGACAATTACTACATTTTCAGTGTGAACATTTATACCTCAAAGATGAGCAAATGCTACAAATCAGGACTAGCTTTATTATTTTGTTGATTGTCTAAATTTAATGAAATAATGGAGAAATTGTTAATAATGCAAATTAAAGTTTAAAGATTGAAATGTGTTTTCAATGTAAATGATATATTAAACATTTATATTCCTCTTGATCACATCTGTGATCATGTGTATCATAAAAACTTTATATTGTGCTTATAAAGCACATATACTGATCTGTCTTTTGAATTTTAGCCCTTAGTTGGCAATTGCCTGCTTAACATCTTTATCTGGATGTTGTAATGGCAGCTCAAAATCCACGATGCCTAATAATGGAACTTGTAATCTTTCCCCTTAAAAATCTTGCCAACCCTCCAAATTTCATTTTTATGGCACTATCTTACTTCCATTTGACTACATTTGCTAATGGTCCAGTGGATAGAGAATTGGATCTATGATGAAGGAGATGTGAGTTTAAATTTAATTTCAGACTGTGTGATTTTGGAAAAGTGATTTAATTACTGTCTTCTTCTCGGCTGTAAAATGGACAAAATAATAGCACTTCCCCCACAGGTCTGTTGTGAGGATCATTGACATATTTTAAAAGTGCCTTGCACATTACATGGAATATCATAAGTGCTTATTCCTTTTGCTTCATCCACTTCTAGGTGAACTGAACAACTGAACAATTGACATACAATCTTCATATTCATATGTCTTAGGCAAACATTGCATATTGGTAAATGTTATTTATGAATTGTTATGCAGGAAAATTCATTATCCTTTAGCCAGTATGCAATCTTTCTTAGCTCAGCTACTTGGTCTTTCTCCAAATCTATATAGTTACACCTTTTCTAGTTTTTCTAACATAGTCTTCAAGACCGTAGGGTCACTTCCATGATCCAGTGAAGTGTTCAATGAATTGATAAGTATCCCGAATAACAAAGATTTTTGAGAATCTAAGGACTTGAACTTGGGTGACTTTCAGTTGACTTTCTCAGAGGTAATGAATTTAATATGTTGTACTGAATCCAACATTCTTATTGACAAGTACAGACAAGCATAAAACAAATGCCTCTTATTAATACATAGAAAGAGTTCCAAAGTTGAAAGATTGAAATATAAATGAGTATAACATTGCCCCTCTATTTCACAGGATTATTAGAGAAGCAGCAATCTTAGCTCTTATTTTGGAAAGATGCCTTGAGATATTAGATACAGAGTATCTCTAGGTATTTGATCAAGAATAAATTCTGTGGCTCTGCCAAGCATATCCCTTCTGCAAAACATAACAACCTCAGACCCCTCTTGGCACCTTCTCTGCTTTACATTCTATTTTTCTGGCAAACAAAACAAAAAACAAAACAACACTGTATGCTTAGAAATGATTGCACCAAATGAAGAAATAAACATGGGAAATGGCAGAAAAGTATATCTCATTCTTGACAAAAAACGTGCAGAAGTCTTTTGAGGCTATAGAAATGAAAGAAAACATCAGAAGAAATAAAAGATGTTGATCGTGATAACTTATAAAATGAGAATGATGGGAGAATATTCCCTGGAGCAAGATCTATATTTAATGAATACAGTTATAGAATCTGTAAGCTTGGAGGTCATCTTTGGACTCTCTTGAAGCAATTAAATCTAGTTGGAGAGCTAATTTTGGTTTGTAGTTTTTCCTTATATTGATATGAAATTTGAAGTTTCCCTCACTGAATCTAGTTCTGTCTCTGAGGCCATGCTAGTTGTTCTGCCATATAACAGACATTCAGATACTTAAAAGCTGCTATCTTTCCTAAGTCTTTGTGGGCAATTATATTATGCAGTGGATAGAGAATTAGATCTAGAATTAGGAAGTATTGATTTCAAATCTGGCCTCAGGCACACAATAACTGTGGGACTTGGCAAGTCACTTAACTTCTTTCTGCCTCAGTTTCTTTAACTGGAAAATAGTGGTAATAATAGTATCTTCTCTCCCTGAATTCTTTAAGGATCAAAAGAGATAACATTTATAAAGTATTTAGCACTGTGCCTGGTATATAAAATAGGTGCTTTTTTTAAAAAGCATATTCCCTTCTCTTTCCCCTTTAAGTTTTTAGGCTAAATATTATTTTGATCAATTGGTTGTCATCTGATATATTTACCATTTCTCCTGTAATTTCTGTTATCCTCCTTTGACTCCTGTTTTTTTTAATGCCCTTCCTGAACTGTGGGACACAGAATTTAACTTCATCTGTAAAATGGGAACAATAATAACACCTACCTCCCAGAATTATTGTGAGGATAAAATGAGATATCTTGAAAGTACTTTGCAACATTTAAGGTGCTACATAAATGCTACTTGTTGTTTTGATATAGAGCTAGTTATTTTTTTTAAATCTTAAAGTGTTTTATCTCACAAACTAAAAGAATGTTAGATTCTTTAAAGTTCAACAGCTAGGATTCTGCCACATAACTTTCCAGAACACTTAAAAATAAACATATAATCATCTAAATAAAATATGCTTTCAAATTTGATGTGCCAAATATGTTAATTTTGAGAACAAATCACTTTCTACACAGATGTGCCCAGAATGAGAGCTAGGTAAGCTGACATCCTAGCCCACACTTCATGCATGCTGATAGTATCAAAAGATTTTATGTTCCTAAACTAACAAGGAATATTAGAATTATAAAGGATGCCACAAAGCATTATTAGGCATATTGACTATATTTTTTTCAAATTTGTTCCTGGGGAACACTGGGGAAAAATCACTGGGGAAAAATGTTCTCCCCATTTCTTCTTCTTCCCATCCCTACCATGTGGCTTCAAAAATGTCAACTTTGTAGGCAAGCAAAGGATTTAATTTTTTCTCTTTAGTACTTATTTGAAAAATGGATTAAGCTTGGGACATGTCTGTCCTATAGGTTGATAGTCTTTCATATGTTGGGATGAACTTTGGAGCCTCTTTAATTCATTTTATTGATGAAGAACCTGAAGGTCAGAGGTTTGCCCAAGTATATGCTGCCAATTTTGGTGGCTGCTAGTATTCATGCCCAGTATTACCTTCTTACTCTTCATTTTTTGTCTCTATAGTTCAACAAAGTTTCCTTTTAAAACTGGGAAGGAGGGAATATCTTTATTTTCTCATAATCTACAAGCATCCAAGCTTGTTACTTTCTTTCAACTCTCCAACAAATGATTCTGAAACTAAGAATATTTGCTCAACAATATTCCAATATATTTATATAATGTAAGAGAATATAGTGTTGTAAGAAAGAATGAAAGAATCTGTTTCAGATGAATCTGAAAAGATCTAACTGAACTGATGCAGAGTGTAGTGAACAGGACCATAAGGATAAGTTATACAATAAAAAATGTCATAAAACCAAAAAATTTGGGGTTTTTTAGGTGTTTTTACTAAAGCTTTTTATTTTTAAAACATATGCATAGATAATTTCCAACATTCACCCTTGCAAAACCTTGTGTTGCAAATTTTTTTCTCCCTCCCTACCTCTCCCTCCGGTAGATGGCAAGTATCCAATATATGTTAACCATGTGCAATTCTTCTAAACATATTTCTACAAATATGATCCACAAGAAAAATCAGATCAAAAAGGAAAAAATGAGAAAGAAAACAAAATGCAAGCAAACTACAACAAAGAAAGTGAAAATACTATAATGTGATCCACACACAGTCCCCATAGTTTTCTCTCTGAGTGCAGAAAAGCCAAACAATTTTGAAAGACTCTCATCATTGTAATGACCAAGATCTTGTTGAAGAATGCTCCCCATCTACTGACAGAGAGGTAATGGACCACATATGTAGAATGGGGTACACATTTATGGCCAGTATTTGATTGCATATTTGTTATAAGGGTTTTATTTTGTTTTCCCTTGCTCTCTACCTTGAAAAGGAGAGAAAACAAATATTGTTAATTTTTAAAAAGACATATAATTTAGTTTAAAAAATGATTTCTCTCTCATAACAATGTCAGAGTGTTTAGGATTTGTTGATGAATTTCCAATAAATTCAGTTTTAATTGATCTAGGAACAGTGTATTGAGGACCTATTGTAAATGAAATACCATGTGAATAGAGGAAGGAAATAAGGATTTTTATATAACACCTACTATGTTCTGGGAACTATGCTCAGTGTTTTATAAATAGTACATCATTTGATCTTCACAACAATCACAGAGCAAATAGAATGTAAGTATCACACACTTGAGACTTGTCTGAGGCTAGATTTGAATGCATATCTTCCTGACCCCAAGATCAGTGATCTGTCTACTGTGCCACCTAGCTGGCTTTGTAAATTTTAAAGTATTCTATAAATATTAGCTCTCTTTAAAATTATTGATAAAGTATCATTCCAGGTACAGAGAGGGATGAAATATAGTTAAGATACTGTTCCTATAGCAACACAACTGCAGTTGTCCCACAATAACTGAGTAGATGATACAGAAAAGGTATATCTTTGCTGTGGAGTAAAAATGCCTTAGTCGCTACTAGTTAATTGTAGGTCTAAATCTTTACAGGTGTGAATTCTTTTTGGTCTTAACTTGTGACAGTTTTATCATGAAATTATAGATTTTGTGATGGAAAGGATGTTGGATTTCATCTTGTCTAACCCCTCATTTTGCATATGAGAATTGAGGCCCAGAAAAGCCCCCTTACACAGTCAGGAAGCAGCAGGATGAAAATTCAAATGTTCTAACTAAAGATCCAGCATATTTGCCATTATGCCACTTAGTTTTGGAAATTCCCTTTGTCAGTATAGATCAGCAATTCTTTTTTGATATGTAATTTTAAAAGAATTACATGTACCATGAGGTTAAATTAGTTTCCCAGGATAGTCTAAAAGCAGAATTTGAACCCAGATCCTCTATTCACTGTACCTCTTTACTTTTCGATGTTGTTATCAATTTTATGACAAATGATAGTATTATCATATCTAAATAGCACACCACAGAGATGTATTCTTTCATTATTCATGTATTCTTTAGATATTAGTATCACTACTGTCTAGCAAAGACCTACCAACTCTAGAAAGATTTGACTGTGGACCATTTCCCAAGGAATTGCCTAGTTAAAGCTAGAGAAATTCATTTTCAGAACTCTGAGCTCGTGGTGCATTTTTGGTCATAGCGACTTATAAAAACTTCTGTGAAGACATAGAGGGATTGTCTAAGTAGAAATTGAACCCAAATCAATGGCATTACAGGAAAATTGAATTATTACAGTACTAAAGCATCATTCCACTAAGTTTCCCTGACAGAAAATGTCACCTTACTGAGTCACCTATAATCGTGTTAAGTTATTTTCTTCTGTCAGTTATTTTCCATGTGGTTTTAAACTTAGATCAGCAAATATAGCTAAATTGCAATGGAAAAAAATGAATAACAGACACTGTTGATGGATAATTAAGCAATAATCTTAATTAAATATGAGTTTTGCCTCCAAGAATGATCTAAGTCACTTAATGCTAATTGGTATTTGTTTTTAAGTATTAGTGGGATGGTTCTCATTATTTTATAATTATTATTGCTATTGCCCAAAGGAGAGAAATTTTAAAGAATAAATTTTCTCTGAAAGAAAAAAATAAATCTCTACCACCTGGAACCTTTTCTTTTTGGGTACTCAAGTGGATTACAGTCCCTTTAAGTAACTTATTTATTTTCAAAGAATATTTTGTACATAATAGTTTAAAATATATTAAAAAAAACTTTTTCAGTTTCCTGATTCACCAGCTGCCTTCCCTTTTTTCCCAGAAGGTATCATTGGCAGTAGCTGTGACGTAGATACTTCATCTTCCAGCAAAATAAGCAAAAGTGTATTTATGAAGGAATTTTATTTCTGAGTTGATTAGCTATTCAAATTTTCCAAGAATTTTACCAACTGGGTTAAACCTAGGTTCCAAGACTAGGTTATGGCTCTGATTCACACTCCCCTGATCTTTCTGGATCTAATTTTCCTCAGTGATGAAATTAGGCCATTGAATTAGGTGTTTTTGAAAATATCTTTCATCTCTAAATCTAAGATCATGAAACCCAATATTAACCATCAAAACTTTTAACACACATAGTTCTGTGTTATTTAGGAATGGCTTTATTCATTGAGATAGTAGTTGTATTAAGATAACACTATCCATGCAGAACTCCAAAGTTTTAAGGAATCAATTAATTGACAATTATTTATTGAACACCTGTTATGTGAAGAACACTGGGAAGGGAAACAAATCAAGAATAAGACACTATTGATTTTGAATGAAGAAAGAAGAATTTAATAAGAAATTTATATAAGCAGCCTCAAAATCACCTCTGTCAAGTGATGGGTCATAAATTTCATCATTGGTTCTTTGGAACCATGGTTGATCATCAAATTAATCTGGGTTGTTAAGTGGAAGAGATATTTTGAAGGAAGAAAAGAAACAAGTCAGTTCTAGACACATTCAAGAAGGATACAAAAGATTCTCTGTGCTAGGGTATATTAGTTTTCCCTGGAGCTTTGTTGTAGTTAAATGATTTTCTGGAGATTTAGATGGATTTTACTTTCTGCTAATGAAATATTCTCACCTATACTGTGAGCCAAATCTGTCTTCTTTGAAATAAACTCTAAGCCCCATCATTGAAGGTTGAAAGTTCATAATTTCAATTTAAAGAGTCCTGAAATCCAAATTGACCTTTATCTGATATCAGAGTCATTCTCCATGCTAATTTTTTTGTGCTGCTGTTGGTATGAGGTATTTTTTTTTTTTTTTTTGGACAAACCCTCCTATACAAAGGTTTAATGTCTTAAGAGCTCAGATAAGAATCATGTTTTTTTAAATCTTTTGGTCTCTAGACCCTTTATACTCTAAAATTAAGGACTTTCCCTCCTGCAAAGGGCTTTTATTTATGTGGGATATATCCATTGATATTTACTATATTAGAAATTGGAACATATAATTATCAACATTATTGTCATTATTATTATTTTGGAGGTAATTAGAGTTGAGTGACTTACCCAGGATCACATAGCTACTAAGTGTTGACTGGATTTGTACTCAGGTCCTCCTGATTCCAGGGCTCTATCTACTGTGTCATCTAGCTGCCCCATCTTAATGTTATTATACACATAGTTTTACTCTTATAGATTCCCCTGAAAGGATCTGAAAGATTCTTAGGATCCCTGGCTCATACATCGATTCCCATTGCTTGTATAGAAAGTAATGACTTTGAGCAAAGTTATTTTCACCTCCTCAGTTTCCTAATCTATATAATGAAAAGGCAGAAGTCCCTTTGAGATCTAATATTTTGTGATATTGCTTTTATGAGAAAGCCTGAATGACTCCAAAAATGCTTCTTAATTATGAAAGTTAAACATAGTGAATTTGTTGATGAGTAAATCTAATGACTGAATTCAATTCAGCAGTCATTTATTTGAAATCCACTATATGCAAGGCACTAGGGATATGTAGATAAAAACAAAATAGCTCCTGCTCAGAAGATTTCATTTTACTTGGGGGAGGGGGAAAGGGGAGGAAACGTGTAGCAAACAACATAAATATAAGCAAATTCTGTCTCTCACACTATACATACATGTGTGTGTGTGCATATGTGTGTATGTATATATTTCTGTAAATATATAAAATTCCACATATGTATATAAATATATAGTATTTTCCATATATATGCATGCATACAAAATTTAAATGGATTTTATGTTATTTAATTTTTTGCTACAAGTATAGCATATACAAACACACATGTGGATTTTGATAGCACACCAAATTGTGTGTATATTTATATATGTGTATGCATCTGCATGTGTTTATTTATGACAAATTATTGGCATGGTGTTATCAAGAGGAGGATCACAAAAGGCTTCTATAATAAGTGGAATTTGACCAGATACTTTAAAAAAACTCAGGATTTCAAGAAGAATTGAGAGAGAACAGACTAGTCCTCAAGGAATTTCACTCCACGAACTTTTACCTCATCAACTTTCACCTAAAGAACAGCAGAAGCTGAGTGAAGGAAGATTGAAGGACCCCTTGCTGTTTCTGGAAGTCAGGTCTAGTATTGATGTGATGGTGAACATGAGTGAACAAGCCCAATGATTTTGATATTGTAGGAAGCAAGAACATTTTTTGGGACAGTGTTGCTGGGCTTAGGGGAGGAATAGAGGAATCTTTGAGATTGAACCATTGGACAGAATTTAAAAAATGACAGAAAAAAGGACCTGAGGCATAGGACAATATTACTCATCATTCAGGATTAGAACTTAATAAATAATATTAAGTTGCTAAACATAAAGTAAGACAAACTAAAAATAAAAATGTGTAGGCAAAGGAAAAAGAACCCAATCATTGGTAACTACTTTGGTATAAAACTACTTTTCAGGAAGAGAGAGGCAAAACAAAAGGCTATTCATACCCTCAAGAATAATATTAAATGTTCATAAGCCCCAAAATAAATCTTAGAAGAACTTAAAAAGGAATTAAAAAACTAAATAAGAGAGAATGAAAAAAATCAAGAAAATTATGAAAAGAAAGTTAACCAATTGGAAAAAATATGAAATCTTAAGGAAGAAAATAAAAAGGAATTAAGAAACCAAATTAGAGAGAATGAGGAAAAATTAGAAAAAAAAAAGAAAATTATGACAAAAATCAAAGAATTAGAGAAATAAAATCTTGAGGAAGAAAATAACTCTCTTAAAACTAAAATTATAAATTATATAAATAAAAATAAAACAAGTAGACATATGACATCAAGATATAAAACTAGAAAAAATAGAAGAAAAATCTGAAAAATCTCAGTAGAAAAACAATGTTCTGCAGAACAAGTTGAGGAATGATATAAAAATTATTAGACTCTGAAAGTTATAATCATAAAAAAGAATCTAGGTACAATATTACAAAAAATTGTTAAGAGAAATTGCCCTGAAGTTCTAGAACAAAAAGGTAGAGATAGAAAATATTTATCAATCACCAATGAAAGAAATCCTAAAAAGAATATTTATAAGAATGTTATAGCCAAGTTTCAAAAAGTTTCCCAGGTTAAGGAGAAAATATTGCAAGTAACAAAAAAAGTAAATTAAATTCTGTAGAAATACAATTGTCATTTCACAAGAATTAGCATTTTCTAATCTAAAAGACCTTAGGTCTTAGAATATTATATATTGAAGAGCAAAGGAGCTAGGATTACATCAAATAATAACTCTTCTAGTTCTTATAATCCTAAGGGGGGAAAATGAATATTTGGTGAATTAAAAGAATTGCAGGTATTTGGAGCAGCTAGGTGGTGCAGTGGATAGAGCACCAGCCCTAAAGTCAGGAGGACCTGAGATCAAATATGGTATCAGACACTTAACATTTCCTAGCTGTGTGACCCTGGGCAAGTCCCTTAACCCCACTTGTCTCAACAACAAAACAAACACACACACACACACACACACACACACGCACACACACACACACACACACAAAGGAATTGCAGGTATTTGTAACTATAAATGTAATTTATTACATCAATAGTGAAAAAAATTGAAAAACCACATGATATCAACAGATGCAGAAAAAGCTTTCAATAAAGTTTAACATTTATTGAAAAACACTTGTAAGTACTGATATAAATTTAATTTTTCCTTAAATGGATAAAAAGAATTTAATTAAAACCATCAACAAGCTTTATTTGTAATGGGAAAACTAAAAGCTTTCCCAGTAAAATTAGATATTAAATAAGGATGCCCATTATCACCAATATTATTCAGTATTATATTAGAATTCTTAGCAAAAGCAATAAGGGAAAAGAAAGAAACTGAAGTAATCAGTATATAGAATGTACTAATAAAACTATCTATTTTTGTAGATGATATAATGATATTCTTGGAAAATCCCAAATAAATCAACTAAAACGTTGGGTGAAACAATAATTTAAGCAAAGTAGCAGAATATAAAGTAAATCTGCATAAATCATCTCATTTCTTATATATCACAAACAAAACACTGTGAAAAGAGATAGTAAAAATATCCCATTTAAGACAATAATTTTAGAAAAACAAGAAAAAACTAACATGAAACAATGAGTGAAATGAGCAGAACCAAGAGAACATTGTATATAGAAGCAATAATATTGTTTTCAGAACTATTTGAGTGAAGTTCACACACACACACACCCCTAATTGTGTCTAATGGTAGCCATCTTTCAGGGGAGGGCAAAAAGGAAATTTTCATGATAATTTTGTTTTATGTTTGATTGGAATAGCAACTTGTACATGGGAAATTTGCAGTTTCATGAACAATCATCTTCTTTTACTCTATTATGTAAATGCTTATTTTGTTCCATATCTTAAAAATAAAATTAAAAAGTGAGAAGATGAAAGGAGGAATATTAAGCTAAAAGAACAGTGAATAAGCCAGTTAAGTTGTAACTTAGAGTATCTGAAAAAAACATAATATGTAAAAACCTATAAAAATATAAGCTGAAAACCATTTGTGAAAATCTTAAAATAGCAAACTTATGGTTTAATACAGAGACAATAGGGAACCACTGGATTTTTTTTAAAAGCAGGACAATGATGTGAGAGCATCTGTGCTTTGGAAATGTTACTATGGAAACTGTGTAGGAGAGAGGGTACTCTCTACAGAGGGTAGAGACTTGAGGCAAAAATATAACTTAGACAGATAGATAATAATTGTTCAGGTGAGAGGGGATATGAGTCTCAACTCAGTTGCTGGCCCTAGTGGAGAGAGCTTATTAAAGAATTCTCCTTGGAATAAAATTCATGTGTGGAAGTAAAATTGACAGAAAATGGCAACTGATTAGATATTCGGAATAAGGAAAAGTAAGTATAATGCCAAAATTATGAACCTGGGAGATTGGAAAGATGAATGTGACCTGTGTAATAATTAGGAATTGCAAGTTTGTTTTGATGTACATAGTGTGAAGCATGTGAATTTCTTCTTTGGATATCTCTAAATCCCTTTTTTATGTTTCTATTCCCTACATTGTATCTATCCCCTGCTGTGATACCCTCCTACATATAGAAAATATAGAATTGAAGTGTAGGAGAGAGTTTGATTTGGGGGAGAAAGATAATGAGTTGCTTTTTGACATATTGCATGTTTATGATATATTGAGATGAAACTGTCTAGTAGACAGTTAGTGAAATGATATGTATTCTCTCTTCAAAAGATTGCAGGATAGCTTTTTTGAGTCACTAGCCTTATCTTTCCCATTCTGCAACTGACCCTAGACTGTTCATTCTTCTTGCTTTGGAAATTATTCTCACAAAAAATTTTGCTTTTTAATTTAGTTATCTTTCAACTGGGCAATTGTTTCATTTTTTCTTCATTATTGACACAATAAACTCCAATAAGAATAGATTGGATTTAGTTTGTTACCTATAGTCATTTCAGTATCAATTCACTGAAAAAGTATTCTACAGGCAGCTAGTTCGTGTAGTGCATAGAGCATCATCCCTGAAATCAGGAGGACTTGAGTTCAAATCTAGCCTCAGACACTTAACACATCCTGGCTGTGTGACCCTGGGCAAATCACTTACCCTCAATTGCCTCAGTAAAAAAAAAAAAAAAAAAAAAAAAAAAAAAAGAAAGAAAAAAAGAAAGAAAAATTATTCTCAACAGATTTTAAAATTCTCAGGTTTCAATGTGGAGGAACAAAATATTACTGAATATTATTTAAGTCATTAAAATAATGGGGGTTATAGGAAAGATAAAAATTGTAGGAAAATCATAAATTGCCTTTTATTCTGCTTCTCAAAGAAGACCTTAAAGCATTGAAGATTCTTAATGAGCCTTACTGAATAGGTACACACATTATTCACAAAGCAACCAATAAACAGATATTTCTATTGTAAGTTTACAGCAAAAAAGGATTTCTAATAAACACTCCCACATGGCTGCTATTTTTTGTTTCCCACCTTGCTGTGACATCTTTCAGGAATTAGTAGTTCTGAGTTAGTTCACTTAAAATGTACCTTAACAAAATCAACAAAAAGCTCATGACAATTTATTTGGTGAGAAAGTCTAACACATTTTAGCTGTTAAAAGAAAAAGGATTATTTTTATGAAGCTTTTCATATATTTTGGAGCTTGTTGGTAGGTTAATGAAAGAATTCAATACATATATATGGGACGACTGTTATCAGTGAAAGATTATCTATTAGTGACACTTTTTTGTACAGTAAAAATTCATTTTTGAAGAGACTAGTGTTTCTTTGGAACGTTCTTTGTGATTTGATTTAACAACTTATAATAGGTAGATGATTCTGTTTTCTATTTCAAAAAATACTTTCATCAACTAGCTGATGTCTAAAATCCTACAGTAAGAGATTAATTCTTTCATCCTTTGTTAAAAATATACATCTAAGAGATTGGTTACAACATCTCTAATGGAGTCTTTATTGTAAATAAATTGGTCATCCTTTTTGTAATTGGTATTAATGGATGATGTGGAGGATGGTGATCATTGGACATAGAAAGGTAGCAGAGCAAAGCATACCATGGTAGGAATAAAGGACATAGGAGATTACAGTCTTGGAATTTAGAAGTATCCAAAGAAAGAATTTGCATACTTTGTAATTTGTATAGGAAGGTATTAGGTTGAAATTTTTGGAAAAAATATGCAAATCTACTTCTGGTATGGAAACTCTGAGATGAAAGAATAGCCAAGAGACTATTTCTTTTTTTCTAATAAATTTACTTATTTTTAATACACATTACTTTATGAATCATGTTGGTAGGAAAAAAAATCAAAGCAAAAGGGAAAAACCATAGGGCAGATTTTTAAAAAATAGAAAAAAAGAAGTGAACATTTACATGTCTCCTTAGTTCTTTTTCTGGGTACAGATGGCATTTTTTTGTCCAAAGTCTATTGGAATTGCTTTGGACCAGTGAACTACTGAGAAGAACCAAGTCTTTCATAGTTGATCATCACACATTCTTGCTATTATTGTGTACAATGTATTCCTGATTTTACTTGTTTTGTTCAGCATCACTTCATGTAAATCTTTCCAAGTCTTTCTAAAATCAGCTTGTTCGTCATTTTTATAGAACAATAATATTCTATTACTTTTATATACCACAGATTGTTCAGCCATTCTCCAATTGATGGGCATCCGCTCCTTTTCTAATTCTTTGCTACAACAAAAATAATTGCTACAAACATTTTTGCACATGTGTATCCTTTTCCCTCCTTTAAGATTTCCTTGGGCTACAGACCCAGTAATGGCACTGCTGGATTAAAGGGTATGCACAGTTTTATAATCCTTTGGGCATTGTTCCGGATTGCTCTCCAGAATGATTGAATCATTTCACAACTGCACCAATGCATTACTTTTCCAGTTTTCCCACTTCCCTTCCCACATTGCTGCTATTTTCTGTTTCCCACCTTGATGTGACATCTTTCAGGAATTAGTAGTTTAACTTCTGAATTAGTTCACTTAAAATGTACCTTAACAAAATCAACAATTTCTCATTTTCTATTCCTGTCATTTTAGCCAATCTGAAAAGTGTGAGGTGGTACTTCTGAGCTGTTTTAATTTGCATTTATCTAATCAATAGTGATTTAGAGTATTTTTCATATAACTATAGGAGACTTAAATTTCATCATTTGAAGACTGCTTGTTCATATCCTTTGACCATTTATCAATTGTGAAATGACGTATATTCTTATAAATTTGACACAGTTCTTCATATATTTTAGAAATAAGACCTTTATCAGAAACACTAGCTGTAAAGATTTTTTACCAACTTTATACTTACCTTTTAATCTTGTTTCTGTTGATTTTGTTTACGCAAACCCTTTTTAATTTAATGTAATCTAAGTTGTCCATTTTGCCTTTTATAATGTTCTCTAGTTCTTCATTGGTCATAAGTTCTTCCCTTCTACAAAGACCTGAGAGGTAAATTATCCCTTGCTCTCCTAATTTATTTATGGTAGAATCCTTTATGCCCAAACTATATACCCATTTTGATCCTATTTTGTGTGAGATATACAACTATGCTGGGTTTTTGACATATTATTTTCTAGTTTCCCCAGTAATTTTTGTCAAATAGTGAATTTTTATTCCAGAAGTTGGAGTTTGGGGCTTTGTAAAATACTAGATTACTATAGGTCTTGATTATTATGCCATGTGTATCTAATCTATTTCACTGATCCATTACTCTATGTCTTAGCCAGTACCAAATAGTTTTGATGACTGCTGCTTTACAATATTTTAAGTTTGGTACTGCTAAGCCACCATCCTTTGTATTTTTTCATTAATGTTCTTGATATTCTTGACCTTCTGTTCTTCCAGATGAATTTTGTTATAATTTTTCTAGTTCTATTATAGTGTCCAGACTAGCTCTCTGGAGGATCTCAGAACCATCCCGAGTCCTTGATCTTAGGAAAGGAGTGAAGGGATGGGACTCACGTGGATGGTCAATCATGGAGTCCAGTTGTTTTAAGTTCTCTCAGCCTTAAATAATCTAGTACGATTACATCACAACAGCATACTGTACATGTGCTAGTTATATTAGGCACATGCCAACTATAGGATGCTGAGTATGTGGGGCCACATAAGCACCTTGCTATTATTATGTAGATGCCTCTTTGCTGCAAGTATTTCTGCTTCAAATAGAACACAGGTTGTCACACCCCCTGACTTTTCAGGAAGGCTGAGATGCTCCCAAGGACAGATGAGAGCCAAACCAGACATTGTCAGCAGGTTCCCAATGGGCTGAAGGGTCTTATACTTCACCCATAGTTCCCACTCTCTGTGGCCCTCTACATTCTATAAAATAATTTTTTGGCAGTTTGGTATGGCACTGAAAAAGTGGATCAATTTAGTCAGAATTGCCATTTTTATTTTATTAGCTCGGCCTATCCATGAATAATGGCTATTTTCCAATTGTTTAGATCTGACTTTATTTGTTTGATAGATGTTTTGTAATTGTATTCATATAGATCTTGGATTTGTCTTGGTGGGTAGATCCCCCCAGTATTTTATTTTGTCTACAATTATTTTAAATGTAATTTTTCTTTCTATCTCTTGCTTTGTCAGTAATATATAGAAGTGCTGATGATTTATGTGGCTTATTTTACATTCTGCAATTTTGCTAAAACTCTTGTTTCAAATAGTTTTTTGGATGATCATCTAGGATTCTCTAAGTATATCTTTGCCTCTGCAAAAAATGATAGATTTTAAAAAATTTCCTCATTGCCTATTCTAATTTCTTTAATTACTTTTTCTTTTCTTATTGCTAAAACCAGCATTTCTAGTACAATGTTGAATCATAGGAATGATAATGGGTATCCTTGTTTCACTCCTATTTTATTGGAAATGCATTCAGTTTCTCTCCATTACAAATAATGCTTGCTGTTGGTTTTAGATAGATACTGCTTATTATTTTAAGGAAAGCTCCCTTTATCCCTATGTTCTCTAGTACATTTAATATAAATTGGTACTACATATGGTTAAAAGCTTTTTCTCCATCTTTTGAGATTATCATATGATTTCTGCTGTTTTTGTTACTGATATGGTAAATTTTGGTAATACTTTTTCTGATATTGAACCAGCTTTGAATTCCTGGTATAAATACCACTTGATCAGAGTGTATTATCTTGCTGATAAGTTGTGGCTGTAATCTCTTTGCTAAAATTGTCTTTAAATTTTGTTTATCAATATTGATTAGGGACATTTGCCTGTAATTTTCTTTCTCTGTTTTGGCCCTTCCTGGTTTAGGTATCAGTGCCATATTTGAGTCTTAGAAGGAATTTAGCAGTACTCCTTCTTTACCTTTTTTCCAAATGTTTACATAATTTACAATAAATTGTTCTTTAAATGTTTGGTACAATTAACTTGTGGATCCATCTAGCCATGGAGATTTTTTCTTAGGGAGTTCATTAATGGCTTGTTCAAATTCTTTTTCTAAAATGGGACTATTTAAGTAATGTATTTCTTCTTTTGTTAATCTAGGCACTTTATATTTTTGTAAATATTCATCCATTTTGTTAGATTGTCAGACTTGCTGCAATGCAATTGAGCAAAATAGCTCCTAATTATTACATTAATTTCTTTTTTGTTGCTGGTAAGTTCACTCTTTCCATTATTGATGCTGGTGATTTAGTTTTTTATTTCTTTTTCATAATCAAATTAACCAAAAGTTTATCTATTTTGTTGGTTTTTTCATAAAACCAACTCTTAAGTTTTATTTATTAGTTCAATAGTTTTCTTAGTTTCAGTTTTATTAATATCTTCTTTGAGTTTCAGAATTTTTAATTTGGTATTTAATTGGGGGTTTTAAATTTATTTATTTTTTTTAGTTTTTTAGTTGCATGCCCAAATCATTGATTTCCTTTTTCTCTATTTTATTCATTTAGCTATTTAGAGATATAAAATTTCCCCTAAGAACTGTTTTGGTTGCAATTGGTTTTGGTATGTTATTTCATTATTGTCATTCTCTTACATAAAATTATAGATTGTTTCTGTAATTTGTTGCTTTACCTACTCCTTCTTTAGAATTAGATTATTTAATTTCCCAGTTGGATTTTAGTCTATCTTTCCCTTCCCCTTTATTGAATATAATTTTTATTTCATGGTGGTCTGAAAAGGAAGTATCTTATTATTTCTGCCTTTCTACATTTGAATATGAGGTTTTATGCTCTAATACATGGTCAATTTTTGGGAAGGTGCCATGCATTACTAAGAAAAAGGTGTATTTCTTTTTGTCCCTATTCAATTTTCTTCAGAGGTCTATCATTACTAGGTTTTCTAAAATCTTATTAACCTCCCTTCTTTCTTTCTTGTTTATTTTGTTGTTAGATTTGTCAGGTTCTGAGAGGGAAAGATTGAGATTCTCCACTAATATAGTCATGCTGTTTATTTCTTCTTGTAACTTCCTGTAAAATCTTCTCTAGAAATTTGGCTGATCTACCACTTGGTGCATACACATTTAGTATTGTAACTATTTCATTATTTATAGTATCCTTTATCAAGATGTGCTTTCCTTCCTTATCTCTTTTAATAAGATCTATTTTTTTTTCTTTTCCTTATCTGAGAATACCCCTACTTTTTTTTTTTTTTTTTTTACTTCAGCTGAAGCATAAGAAATTTTGTTCCAGCCTTTACTCTATACATATCTCTCTATGTCAAATGTGTTTCTTGTAAACAACATATTGTAGGAGTCTATTTTTTAATCTATTATGCTATTCACTTCCATTTTATGGAATATTTCATCCCATTCATATTAACTGTAATGATTACCAGCTCTGTATTTACTTCTATCCTATTTCCTCCTCTTTCTATATACTTTTGTTCTCTTTTTCCATCCTGTCCTTAGTTGTGTTTTTTTTTTAATCCAATCCACACTACTTTTTCTTCTATACTCTCTTCCCCCTTTTCTCTTACTGTTTTGTCTAGTGTTTTTGCCCTCTCTTCTGTCCTGTCCCTCCTATCTTTTTTCTTTTTTCCTTCCTACTTTTTTATAGTGTCAGATAAATTTCTAAACCCATCTGAATGATTAAGTTATTCCCTCTTAGAAACAAAACAGATGAGTTCAAGCTTCAGGCAATGCTCATTTCTCTCCCCTGTCCCCCTCGATTGTAATAAGTTTTCTGGGCCTCTTCATGTGATTTAATTGTCTCATTATACCTCTCCTTTTCTCTTTTTCAAGTAAAGACCTTTTTCTACCCCTTAATGCCTCTTTCTTTGATATGATCACATCAAAATCTATTCAGATCAACATATTCAGTCCATGCAATACTTCCCTCTGTCTGCTGCAATGATAAATACAGTTCTTAAGAGTTACAGATATCATTTTCCAATCTAAAGATACAATTTAATCTTTAAATCATATATATTTTCCCTGTTTACCTTTCCATGCTTCTCTGAATTCTATTTGCAAATTAAAATTTCTGTTTAGTTCTGTTTTTTTTTTTTCATAAGAATGATTACTTACTTCATTGAAGCTCCGTCACCTTTTCTGACAGATGATTCTGAGTCTACTTGGATAGTTAATTCTTGGTTGTAATGCTACTTCTTTTGCCTTCTGGAATATGTTTTTCCAGGGCCTTCAATCCTTTGTTGTAGAAACTGCCAGATCCTGGGTAATCCTTACTGTTGCTCCTTAATATTTGAATTTTTTTGGTCTGGTAGCTTGCAATATTTTTTTCCTTGATATTATAGTTCTGGAATTTCACAACAATGTTTCTTAGGGTTTCCCTTGTGGAATCTCTTTCCAAAGGTGATCAAAGACAAACCATGGAGTCATCAAATGCTTAACTACCTTTGGAAAAGTGGGTGCCCCTGTTAGGTAGAGATCAATCCTGATTGGTGAACAATCAAAGAGGGAGCAGACTTTCAAATGGAGAGGTGTACTGTTGCTGTTTAGTAATGAGACTCAGTTCTCTCCAGCCATCTGAAAAAAAAAAAGAATCCATCTCCACCTGGATCATTTAAATTAAACCAGGGGGGTTGAGGATTTAAAGGACATAAACCTAATGTTTTTAAGGCCTCTGAATTCACCTACATTAGATTCTCTTTATACTTTAATCAGAAATAAGGGCTCCTAGTTTGATTGAGATTGAGGAGAATATTCTTGGATGGTTAGACCAATCTCATCATTAGTCTTGTCCTTAAGGGACTGGCTGATATATGAGAGTTGGTCCCTGAATGAAGAAATAAAGGGGGGAAAATTCAATCCTAATTTAAAAATTGGTTATTAATATTAGAAAAAACAATCATTCTCTCAACTCTCTCCTGATACACATCTCTAATTATTTCATAACTTATATAGTATTAATTAGAATATTGATATATTCCAATCTGCGTGCCTTGTTCATGGTCACATAGTTAATATATTCTAGATGAAGGGCTTAAATTTCTGTATTACTGACTCAAGGGTCATCCTCTACATAATATGCCAATTATTTCTCAAACTTACAAATACGTGATAAGTAATTCTTTTTTTCTCTAAGTAATTCCCTCTTCCTCTCCTTGTTTGCATTTTCTATTTTAGTGAACAAACTTGAAGTGGTTGGAGGGAGCAGGGAATGCCCCTTCTAGGTATGGTCCTTTCAAGATAGGGTGAACAGTTAATTTTTGGTCTTTCAAGTATTTTATTTTCCCCAGTTACATGTAAAGCAATTTTTTTGCATTTATTTTTTAAATTTTGAGTCCCAAATTCTTTCTTTTCCTCCCTTCTCTCACATTGAAAAGGCCCATGTGAAATTGTGCAAAGCATTACCATAAAAATTGTGCTGCAGCAGAAAACATAGTTCTTTCCCCTACTGCCCCCCCCCCAAAAAAAAAAAAACCTTCAAGAAAAAAAAAGTTTAAAAAAAGCATGCTTCAATCTGTATTCAGATACAATCAATTCTATCTCTGGATATGGATAACATTTTTCATCATTAAGTCCTTCAGAATAGTCTTGGATCATTGTATTGCTGAGAATAGCAAAGCCATTTACAGCAAGTGATCATCCCACATTTGCTATTATTATGTACACAGTACATTTTATTTTGCTTGAGCTCATGAAGGATTTTCCAGGTTTTTCTGATAACCTTCTGCTTATCCTTTCATATAAAAAAATTAATGTTCCTTTATAATCCCGTATCACAATTTGTTCAGTCATTCCCCAATTAATGGGCATCTCTTCAGTTTCTAACTTTTTGCCCTGAG
The DNA here is from genome assembly GCF_048593235.1 of Sminthopsis crassicaudata. Taxonomy (NCBI): domain Eukaryota; kingdom Metazoa; phylum Chordata; class Mammalia; order Dasyuromorphia; family Dasyuridae; genus Sminthopsis; species Sminthopsis crassicaudata. The sequence goes on from NC_133619.1 coordinate 243,841,947, forward strand.
AAAAGAGCTGTTATAAATATATAAATGTGTGTGTGTGTGTGTGTGTGTGTGTGTGTGTGTGTGTGTGTACTCTTCCAATATGCCTTTAGCCAGCCTCCTGGTATTGTTGGAGCCAAAAGCATTTTTCTATTTAATATCTGGTCACCCTAGGTACCCATATTATTCACTGTAACCTTTTTTGTCCTTTTCATTGCATTGTCACATAGAAAGCCCTTTAAGAACTACAAAGGTGTATTTAAAAGTGAATCAACTATTATTCTCAATATAATTATTATTCATCTTGATTTATCTATTTTCCCAGTACTGCTCAGGTTTTTTTTGCTGATACTCTCACAATGTTAAAAGTAACAAGTGTCTAAAATTATTAAACTCTAGAATTTTACATATACATGTATGTATATATATGGAATTTATGAAAGTCCAGGTTTAGGCATCATGGTGGATAAGTTATGAATGAGCAATGATCCTTATAATTTGGTGGAATATCCAAATTCATGAGATTGTGAATCCACTAAAGTTATCAATTAATTATGAGCTTTAGCTTTCATTAACTCTGAGTTCTGCAAAACCACACTGGGACTTGGTGAGGCATACATGGCTATTTTGGTCATGACTATCTTTACTCATCTTGGGAAGGTAATAAGCATTTCTAAAGCACTTATTATGTATCCAGTGCCAATCTAAGTGCTGGGAATAGAGATGTGAGCAAAAAGAAATTCTAATTGAATTCTAATGAGGAAAAACAACAAGCAAAAGATACAAGAAGGAGGGGATGAGGGGTAGTTGTTTGGGATGGGAGTTTTAGAAAGTCTGAAGAAGAGCCAGGAATGGAAAGAATACTGGCCAACTTAGGTCATTCCAGAGAATGAATTCAACTACTTTAAAGAGATTAGATTTGTTGATTTTTTCTTGATTAATTTTTTTTTGGTTTATTCTCATAGAAATCAAGAGATTTTGCATATTCTGAAGATTTATCTTTGTATCTGCCTGCTGAAACAGCTGAATAAAAACAAATATATCTTCATCTTTGTAAAGAATAGTAAACTGTTTTACATACATGAATGAGAGGAGCAGTGATGTGGATAATTAAAAATGGCAGATAATTAAAAGCATTCATTTGACTTTCTGGCATATTTTGTCTATACCTTTATTGTATCTGATTTGAGAATGCATAATATTCTCAATTAATGAAACTATAGCAAAGAGGTATATCTCAAGAGGAACTGAAAAGCTGTAGAGTTTGCCCAATCTCTATTTTGCTTTTTAGCCTCTATTCCTTCAAATCTAGAATGGGTCGTGGTGTCTCATACTGACATGCAACACTAATCTAGGCAATGTTTCTATTTCCTTCTTTTCTTTTTCTTTTTCTCCTCCAACCATTAAAGAGTTATGAGATAAAGAAAGTAGTCACTGCTTACATGAACCCTAATGAACCCTGGAGCCTCTTTCACACTCTAAGGCAGTTTATACAACCGGAGACAGGTCTCTACATTGTGACTACAGAACTGAGTGTCTTTAAAATTTTTTTAAATAATATTTTATTTTTCCAAATATACATAAAGATAGTTTTCAATATTCATCATTATAAAAATTTTTGTTCTAAGTTTTTCTCCTCTTTCACTCTTTCCCCAAGAAAACAAGCAGTCCAATATACATTAAACATGTGCAAGTCTTCTAAACATATTTCCATATTCATCATGCTGCACAAGAAGAATCACAACAAAAGGGGAAGAACAAAAATCAAAAACAGACAGTAACAACAACAACAAATTGGGATTAAGTGATTTGCTCAGGTTCACATAGCGAGGAAGTATTAAGTGTTGGAGATCAGATTTGAACTCAGGTCCTCCTGATTTCAGTGTTGCTCCATCCACTGCTCTACCTACCTGTCGTTCCCCCCCCCCCCCCCATCTCTTCAATAAACTGGTATTTATCCTGTCAGTAAATGGTCTTGGGGCCTTTACAGTGGACAAAAGCAAATGATATCCTAATTTTTCAGGAGGAACTCTTCCAAGGAATATAGCTTTCTTTTTCTAATCCTGAATAGGCAGCCTCTAATTGATGTTAGGAAAGAAGGGCAGTTGAACTTTGGGATCAAACATGGAGCAACTATTGCTAATATTTTTACCTGATACTCAAGATATTTATTAGTAATTAAATGTACCCTAGGTCTCAATATTGATGATTTTGAATCACATGGTCAAAATGATGATGATTTTTAGAAGGATTAGGAGAGCAGGTTTCTTTTTTAACCTCTTTTGTGTCATGAACCTTTTTGGCAATCAGATGAAATCTATAGATAAATTCTGACTTAGCCATTAGCCATTGAATGGGCACTGACTCAGAAAGACTGAGGCCTGGGGCAGACTTTAATTTAAAAAGGCCAAGGTCATCCTGTTGTGCTACAGTTCCCTTTTATTGTCCATCCTCAGTTTCCCTAAATTGTTCTGCCTCAGTTTCCCTAGTTACAACCCCCCCCTTTTCTGCCCATTAGAACTAAAATAATTAGGGCTGTGGAGATCTGACATTCCAGAAGATAAGACTCCAGATGTCCAGATGTCAGATACCTAATTGGCATTGTCTATATCTTTAAGTTTCAGACTTTGGGCCCTAGTTGGATACCTCCTAAGTCCTCTCAATTTGTAAGAATTTATGATCCTATCCCCAAACTGTCAGAACCAGACTGATGGTTCCTGCCTGGAGATTCCTGCTTATCAGAGTTTGGACTCCACCACACTTTGTGTACCCAAGCTTAGAGTCATATATATATATTATTGAGAACTCACATTAGCTGCTAGATGCTTTGGACTTCAGCCCTGGAAGCAACATGTCTGTCCCCAGCACAATCTCTACCTCTCAAATAAAATATTAAAAGCTCTCTAATCTCTAGCTTGCCTCAGTTTCTCTACATTACAATCCAGTGGGTCCTAGGCCATCACCAAAAATCTTGACTTTTGTCTTGCCATTATACTTCAAGGAGAGTGAGGCTGACAATTTTCATGAACCTCTTCTCACCAAAATGTCTTTAAATGCATAAAATAAAACACAAAACATTATAAAGAAAACCAGTTTTATTTGAAATAAAGATGTGTTTTTTTTCTCATTCAAATACATTGACCCTAAATTCTTATCCACTGAATGTTTGGAAACCATAGACCTCAAGTTAATAATAATAATAATAATAATAATAATAATAATAATAATAATAATAATAATAATAAACATATAAATAGTATTGTAAGGTTTGCAAAGTACTTTACAAATATAATTTTATTGTTCTAGCAACCCCAGGTAGATAGGTGCTATCATTATCATTTCCCTTTTCATAGAAGAGGAAACTGAAGTAGAAAGAAATTAAGTGATGATCCTGAGTCAAATACAACTAATAAAGAGACTGAGACTAGATTTGAACTCAAGTCTTTTTGATGGTAGATCCAAGGCTCTATCCACTATACTACATAACTAGAAATTCTGAATCCTTCTATTTTCTTGGGTATGTGTTTATTGGAAATCTCAAGCCTCTTGAAGATAGTTGTTCTCTAGGGTACCATCTCATACCTATGTTCTGTCATATAGCTGATATGACAGAAAAGAAAAATGATAAATATTGGAGAAGATGTAGAAAAATTAGGGCTATGATTCACTGTTTGTGGAGTTGTGAACTGATCCATCTATTCTGGAGAGCATTTTGGAACTATACCCTTTGATTCAGCATACTTAAAGAGATCATAAAAATGGAAAAGAACCCACATGTACAAAAATACTTATAGCAGCTGTTGTGATGGCAAAGGATTGGAAACTGAGGGATACCTATCAACTGGAGAATAGCTGAACAAACTGTGGTATATGAATGTAATGATATATTACTGTGTTGTAAGAAAATCTTGAACAGGCAGATTTCAGAAAAACCTGGGAAGATTTAAATGAACTGATGCAAAAGGAATGAGCGGAACCAGGAAAATATTGCACAAAGTAACAGCAACATTGTGTGATGATCAACTATGAATAACTTAGCTCTTTCCAGCAATACAATGATCCACGACAATTCCAAAGGACTTGGATGAAAAATGCATCCACATCAAGAGAAAAAATTATGGAGTTGGAATGCAGATCAAAGCATAATGTTTTTATTTTATCTTCATTGTTTTTCTTTCCTTTTGGTCTGTGTCTTATTTCATAACATATCACATGGAAACATGTTTACATGATTGCACATAGATATCCTATTTGAAATTCTTATTTTGAGAGAGAGAGAGAGAAAATAGAAATCAAAACTTTTTTTTAAATGTTAAAATTATCTTTACATGTAATTGGAAAAATTAAAATATTTTTTTAAAAAGAAGACTATTGTTATAAGATCCTAAAAAATTAGTTTTCATATTTTGAAAAAATCATTTAACCTCTAAGACTCAATTTCTTCATTTAAAACAGAAGAGGGCTGGGCTAGGTAGCTCTTAAGTTATTGTCAATTCTAACATTCTGTGATTATAGACTACTAAAAATTATATTGAAACAGATTTTTCTTCTCCATGTGTAAAGTTTGCCAGAAACTCTCTTGCTAGATCTTGACTGTGTAAATATAATTGTGAAATATAACTTTATAGCATCACTTGGAGAGGCAAGTTATTTTAAAGATTTTTCTACTAGGGAAGTTTAAAGAACAGTGAGTTGGTGAGTCAACAAGCTTTTATTAAATACTTACTCTGTTAGGCACTGTGCTTAATGCTGGGGAAGCACAGGTAAATTCACACTCCACTCTCCAGGAGTTCACATTTTTATTGAGGAAACAACATTCATTTAAAATTTCATTTAACAAAATTCATTTAAAATATTCAGTCATTTTTCAATTGTGTCCAACTCTACATGACCTCATTTGGGGATCTCTTGGCAAAGATACAGGATTGGTATGCCATTTTCTTTTTCAGTTCATTTTTACAAATGAGAAAACCAAGGCCAACAGAGTTAAGTGACTTGCCCATGGTCACTCATCTAGTAAGTGTCTAAAGCTAGATTTAAATTCAAGTCTTTTGTGACTCCAGATCCTGCACTCTATCCATTGTGCCCCCAAGCTGCCCTGTTATTTGCTTTGTTGCTAATATCCTAAAGACTATGGGATCTTTCCAACTAAATTGTACCTCGAACTTCTTGGATGTGTTATCCTCCTTATTAGGGTATATGCTTCTTGAGATTAGGGACTATGTTTATTTTTCTGTGTCTCCCAAATTTTTTAGTGTAGTTCTTTGTACTTAGTAAATGCTTGATCATCCCTCTCCCCTATTCATTCATTTAGCACACAGAGTTGTACTACCGTTTGCATTTTTAAAAGAGAATCTTCTATTGGAAATTCAGTCCAGCATTTACTGAAACACATATCACTGAGAGGCATCTGTCACTTCTATTGCACTTTTTTGCTTTTAATGCTGCAATGTGCACATACAAGTTGGTGAATTGTTTTTGTACAATGTATTTGATTCTGACCTTTTGTAGAAAGAGAAAGCTTTGGCATGTGTTCTATTTCACTTTTTCCCACTTTAAATACATGACTTTTAAAAAATTGTGTATTTGCATGCTCTTTTCTATATTGTCATTTATGATCAATCCATTTCTTTTAGGCCTTGGCACATCTCCACCTGATAGAATATATTGGAGAACAGACAGCTTTGCTAATAAAGGTAACATTGAATGCCAAAGTTTAATATATTTTAATCAAACCATGTGAATGTTTTATTGATTTTTTTGTTTTACACAAAACTAGCATGAACACTTTTTTGTTGATTATATGATAAATGACCAAAGGGGATCCATTCTACCAAACAATCTTAAAAAACAAGGGCTGATTTCTTTTTAAGAGAAAGATTATAATTATATGTGTACTACAAGTCTTAGGTTGGAAATAATTCTGCTTTTGAAAAATTTCTTGTCTGTGCATGTAACCAGGCAACCAGGGATTTGATTCAGATAAACTTGCTGGTGTAATTACCTACATCCAAGACAAATAAGCTGATATTCTATATATAGGTTCTCCAAAGGATCACCACGTTGGTGAGACCTGAATAAATAACCACGATGTTGAGCAAATAATTTAACTTGAGTATCAAATTTCTCTTATGTAAAATGAGGGAATTTTATTAAGTAACCTCAAAAGACCTTCCCTTTCTAGCTTTTCTGTCCTGACAGGAGCGATTGGGAGAGATACATCAATGAACTGATGTGATTATTCAGCATTTCAGTCTCTGGGATGCTGGAATAGCCCCAGTTTCCTAAATAATTTAGGAAACATGAGAAAGTCTTTTGAGACTACTCCTATCTGGAAACATATGGAATTATGTCCTATGAGTATTGGAATTAAAGTGAATCTGCCTATTTTTATATAGCTGGCTAGTTTAGAATAGTTTTTTATATGTTAAAAATTCAATGAAACACCTAGACACTTTACTGCCACAGATATTTTATCTTCAGTTTCAGTTTTTCTCCCTCCATTTTCCTTTCTTTGTATCTTGGCCTCCTTCTCTTTATCTCTCTCCTTCCTCCTCCCCCCTTTCTATTTTTTATTTTTCTCTCCATTTCTCTTCCCTTTCTCTCTATTTCCCCCTTTCTCTCCCTCTATCTCTCTTTCCTTCTTTCCTTTTCTCCTCCTTTACCTTTCTCCTTCACCTCATCCCCTCTGCCCTCTTTCCCCATCTTTCTTACCCTCTGCTTTCCCTTGTCTCCATTCCCCCATCTTCCCCTCACTTTCCCTCAACCCTTCCCCCCAGACTTCCCATTTGATGCTTCTATGCCCTTCTACAACTGCAGTAAGTCAGTTTTCCTAATCTCCAGTCCTGAGATTTATATTCTTTGTTTTTGTATGCTAATTATAGAGGATCTTGGAGTAGGAGAAAAACTAATGCCCTCATTATGGCTATTGTCAACAGATGTAGCCTTCTTTCTTGCCCTTTTGGATGGATTGTTCTGCTTCCCTGACTTTGTTAGTGATACTCCTGATTCTACAACTAACAACTAATTGTGAAAATTTGGAGAAAAGCTCTTTCTCAGGGTCTTCATCTGTAAAAAGAAAGGTTTGAGAGAGAGTATCTCTACTTATAATCCCCTTTATTGCTAAAGTCGTATGTCTAAAGTTTGAATATATACATTTAGGAAATGAAGATCATATGTTTCCTTTTTAAATGAAGTATTGTTGTGATTTTTCCTTGATAGATGGTTCCAGAGGATCAGCGCCTCACTGCTGCCATCATTTTAGTTATCTGGATCTCAGCTCTGGCTTCCTCCTTGATTGACAACATTCCATTCACAGCAACCATGGTAAGTCTCAGTATTGGAAATGCAAATTTTTAGCTCCTTTCCTGTTATGGGATATATGTGGAGAGGCACCTTTCTTGTTGCCTTGGCACATGTCAGGAAGCAATTATTTCAACTGATTATACTATAAGGACCTAATGTAAGAATCTGGACTTCTGAATCAATCAAGGGATATCAATTGAAGAATTCAAAAATCTTTTTCAGATATTAAGAAAAGACCCTTGACTTTGTTTTGTGGCAAGAATTGTAATGCCAGAGAAACTGAGGCAAGATAGAGATTAGAGAGTATTTAATAATTTATTTAAAAGGGAGAGATTTATTGAGACCAAATGGATCCATGATTTGGTCCCAGGGATGAATGAGACTATTGTCTCCAAAAATCCAGCAAACAATGTGAGTTCTCAATGACATATATACAGATGGCTCAGACTCAGAGGGTAGACTGAGACAGGGGCGGAGTCAGGGCGCTGAAAGTGGGAATGGGACTCTGACAGGGTGGGGTTGGAGATAGGATGACATAATAGGGGGAGGCACCTCAGGGATGGGGAGAGACATTCTGATATTCTAAAATATAAAATCTTTTATCCTTATCAAATATTCTGGTTAAGAGGGAGGGGAGGTTTTGTAGGATTGAGCAGAACAATTAGAAACTGAGGCAGAAAAATTAAGGAAACCAAGTCAGGTCAATTTAGAGAAACTGAGTCAGGATTATTAGGGAAACTGAGTCAGGACAATAAAAGAGAACTGTGGCATAACAGAATAAGGCACCCCTATTTTTTTGTTTTAGTTTTTACTGTTCCTGGTATGACTGTGCTTTTGTGTTGCCTCCTCAATCATGGATACCTTCCTACTTTAGCTTTTATTGATTCTCCTGGTATTAGATTAAATATTATCTTTTCTATGTAATTCCACCTGTCTTTCAAACTAGAAATTTCTTTCTCTGAACCAAATTAGCACTTAGTACCTATGTAAGTAGTTATTTGTAAACATTTAGATTATATGCTCTCTGAAATCAAGGGGTATTTACTATTTTTTTTTTTTTAATCTACACATAATGGCTGAACATTGCTTGAGCCTAATGAATATTTATTAGATGGATATTGGCCTCAGTTTTAGGCAATCAATTCTGCTTTTACCAGCTTCTTTTCTTATATCAGCTAAATTTCTTACTAACTATCTAGGACTCATGTAGAGTCTTGAAAAGTATTGAACAGCTGCCACAATGTAAGCAGACATGAAGTCGAACTTAGCAAGGTGAATTGTAATTCACAAAGTGCCCTTAACTCCCCTAACCATAGAATTTGGCCATCATTTCCAGAATAGAGAATCATTGAAAAGTAGCTTCAGTTCTAGGTACTTCATGAGAGTTCTCTGATGAACTATGAGTCCACCTGTGGTACAGGGGTACAGCTTAATACTGTTGGATTTTCTCCTCTTGAATTTCTTAGTCTTTCCTTCCTTTAGATTCCTTCCAAGTAAATATATTGTGTTGGATTTAGAATTTGTCTTTATCCAGAAAGTTTTTTTGCAGCAATAAGAAATCGGTTATATTGACAATAGCAATTCATGTTTAGAGAGAACTTTAAAATTTATTACTTTCCTCATACAACAACTCTTTGAGGTAGATTTATATTATTACATTTATTTTCACAAATAAGGAAACTGATAATCAGCAAATAATTTACTCAATATCAAATAATCTGTCAGTATTTTTAGGGCTTTTGTATGTGTTAGGCAGTCATAAGTAGGAGTGAAACAAAGAAAGGCAAAAAAAAATAGTGAGTGTTCATAGTCTAATGGGGATTCAGAATGCCAAGAATTATGTAAAGACATCTCAGAAGACTCAAGGATGACTTTACAAAATTTCTAGAAAATTGAACTTTAGCAGAGGCATGAAGGAAATCAGGAAAGCCAGGAGATGAATATGAGGAAGAAAGTTGGCATGAGATATAGCCAGTGAAAATGTTTAGCAGGAAGATGGACTGTCCTTTGCAAGGAACAGGAAGGAGGTTATATCACTGAATCACATGCTACTTGGAGGCCAGAAAAGTGTCAGAAGACTAAGAAAGTAGGAACAAGCTAGGTTATTAAGGGATTTTAAAACAAAAAAGAAGATTTTATATTTAATCTTGGTGGTAAAAGATAGCCACTCGTTTGTTAAATGGGGAATGACTTGGTCATAAGTGTTCTTTAGAAACATTATTTGGATAGCTATTTAGTAGATGGACTGATGTCTTTCCCTATAGACTTGGGCAGGGAGTCCAACCAATAGACTATTATACTAGTCCAGGTGAAAATAGTTAATTTTACTTATATTAAGTTTAAAAAGTTTTTGTATAAACAAAACTAATGCGGACAAAATTAGAAGGGAAGCAAAAAGAAAAAAAAAAGGAAAAAAAGTAGGCTAGGTGAGAGATAAGGGACTGTACTATGGTGGTTACAGTGTCAGAAGAGAGAACATGTTATAAAAGTAGAAACCATAAGACTTGACAATTGTTTGACTATGGGGAGATAAAGAGGAAGGAACTGAGGATGATACCTAGTCTAAATCCAATGTTCTTTTCACTATACAACCTAATCACTTTGAATGCCTATTTCCCTCTGTGCTTTGCTAATAGCAAATAAAACAACTTCTCTACCTGATAATGGAATTAAAATTCTAACAAAACTGGGCATCTTCAGGTATCATCTAATAATCAACATTCTAGTAATGAGCCCCTTTGTATGTAATGAAGCTGGTCTAGAGATAATCATTTTTTAAAGAACTTAGTTGAATTTTTTCCAGCTTGGTAGAGACTGCTAGAATATTTACCTTATCAGCAGAAGTTTCAAGGATCTATAATCACCTCTATAGTATGAGTGATAAACCATTGGAATGAGTCTTTTATTAAGGAAAAGGGATTGTGGAGGGAGCTGAATACAGATTTGGGAGTCATTTCAGAATCAGCTGTTTGCATTAAGATCATTGATTGTCTAGAACAAAGAGAGAAATCAATATTAAATTAAAAGAAAGAATAATGAGAGTAAGAAACAGTGTACAATTATAGAAGTTTCTTTTTGACCTCTTTAAATAGGATGTTGAGTAGCAAAAATTAGAGATGGACAAAAATTTTTGGAGGAGTTTATGCATATAGTCATCACAATAAGAAAGTCCCAGAAGTATCCTTTGCCAGGAAATACTTAATCTCCTTTGTCAAACAGAGAAATATGGCAGCTAGGAGCAAAATCATGTTAAATAATTATCTCTTTTGTAAAACATAATAGAAGAAGCTGGTGAAAGATTATAAGCAATATAACATCATTTAAGAGTGAAAAGTTGTTGAGAGGGAAATAATCTTACAAAGAATGTAGTATGAAATTCAAGTAATCCCGATCATCCCTAGTGAATTCCTAGATGCAATTAGAAGGAAGAAAACAAATTTATGAAGAGGACAGATATGTTGGAATTCTGAAAAATTTTTTTATTCTAATCAGTTAGTACCATGCTCAGATTTTATCAGGAGCTGCTATGAGATGGGCCAAGGGTGCTTAAGAAGGAGTCAGGGAAGTACAATTAAACCCATACAAAAGACATCCAAAAAATACACAATGATGAAATAATCTTAAAGGTAACTAAGAAAAATTTTCAAGATGCGACAAAGATATGAAATTCCAAAATAATGGAAAATATTATGAATGTCACTATTACTCATCAAGATGATATCCATTAGCAAATAGTAACCAAATTACTACCTTTTTACCTCTATAACATCTTGATGGCAGCATCCTATGAATGCCCAGAGGAGATTATGATGAAAAATGATAAATAAATAGGCAATCTTTAGTGGATAATTTTCTGCATAAGATTATTTCTTTATGGCCATAGATTGGATGAAGAAGTATAGAGAATATCAAATCCTGATTGTGATTGCTCATTAAAAAGCAGTAACAACAACAATACTTGGCTTGATAAAACAAAATGGAGCCTTAGATCCTTTTTCTGGAACAAAGTATTTTTCCATATATATATTAAAATTATATGAGAATTTGACTCAAAATAAGTTTTGACCATGGAAATAATCCTTTAATGAGTTTTTGAGATTCAATATCAAAAGAGGCATCTACAAGAAAACATTTTCCTAAAACATATTTGCTAGTTCTATAAATCATACCCTACAGTATAGTAAAAAAAAAATCTTCCTGTGGATATCTTCAACATAAAGAAGATCTGATTCACTTCCAGTTGATCAATGATGGACAGAAACAGCTACACCCAGAGAAGGAACACTGGGAAGTGAATATAAACTGTTACCCAGCTTACTTATACCTTCGGAATCCAATTCTTACCGTGCAACAAGAAAATTGGATTTACACACATATATTGTATCTAGGTTATACTGTAATACCTTTAATATGTATGGGATTGCCTGTCATCTAGGGAAGGGAGTAGAGGGAGGGAGGGGAAAATTTGGAAAAATGAATACAAGGGATAATGTTGTAAAAAAAATATTACTCATGCATATGTACTGTCAAAAAATTATAATTATAAAATTAATTTTAAAAAATCTTCCTGTTGATGGTTATGTCCTTTAAGAAGTTTTAATTGCAAGATATACATTATACTATCATTTAGCATCTGAGAATTTCCAGAAAATTCCTCTCAAATACATGAGCTAGCCACCAAGATGGGAAAAACATCTCTCAGGGTTACTTTCAGTCACCTGTACTCAGGGGAAAAAAACAATCAAAAAAAAATCAGTCAAAAACTGGAGATCCAATCTTATGTTTACCTAAACAAGTAAAAGTTTCTGCTTCTCTGTGCATATAGCTGCTATATGGGAGTGAGATGGGAAGAAGGATTTCTGTATCCTCTGTCCTTTCTAGAATCCCAAGAGAGAGATCTGAGCAACATATTTGAGAGAAACTTTCTCACTTTTTAACCTAACTTTCTGAAAAGTCACTTTTTCCAACTAAATTGCTAATAGTCAATGGAGCAGGTACCTATTACCAAGTAATTATACAACTTTTAGTATAGGATCTGGCCAAAAATAATAAATAAATCTTTATTTACTAAACGACAAAACAGTAATATGGAAATGGTAATTTCAGGTGAGCGATGATATTGCTTTTAGACATGCCAGATTCTTCTTCTCTACTGAAGCAATAGTTATTTAAATTATTTTTATATTTTTTTTTCTAAATATCTGATCTCCCTATCTCATCCAGTCTTGAAATATAGTAGCTCCTCATTAGCCTGTTTCAGTGGCATGTGATCTTTAATTCACTCCATTTTCTAACCTGTAGTCACCCTTTCTGGAGGTTCACCATATTAATGGCAAACAGCACAGACAGTCAATTGGCTTAGCCCACAGTGTAACACAGAATTCCACACTCCAGTGATCCATAATAAGTGCTTTTAAGTCTAATATGGTTCATACCATGGCAAAATTATAACAAATTTTTGAATATTGAAGTAAAACTTGATGCTTAAAAAATACTGATTAAAAAGTAAGTCAGTGGTAACTTTTCAAAGAATATTGATATTAATACTCAAGATAAATGCAGACACAAATATATAGCCACCAAATAATTTAATGGTTATTAGAATAACTTTGTTCGTCAACAATTACTTTGACTTCAGCAAACATTGGAAACTTTAGTTGGTGCTTTTATCTTCATCTAACAAAGTGGCAACCTCATCTCATGATAAATAATATATTTAGACTTTAAAGAAATTGTCTTTCTTCCCTGTAGTTATTTGCCACTTTGATAGATAGCTTATCAATCATTGTATTGCTGCAATCTTCCTTGAAGCTGGAAATGCAGTTGAGGGATTTTTTTCCCACAAAATTCTTATTAAACATGTATAAGCTAGCATATTAAAGAATATGTTGTAAATGCTGGAAAGAATATGCTTTTTTGTTTAAGGACTAAGAACATATTTTAATAGTGCATAATGAAATAACTCTAGGAAACCTTATGCATTAGATTATTTTTAGAGGCCCATAAAATATCAGTAATATTTGTCACAACTACTGAATGAGCTAAGTTTTGGGCATGTCAACTTCAAGTTTTGTAGCCTTCCCATAGAGCTACAAGAATAAGACTTCTTGAGAGCAAGGAATATTTTTATTATCAAATGAGATAATATTGATAAATTGTTTAACATATTACTACTGGCACATAGTAGTATACCTAAAAAAAAAAAAAAACTTTAAAAATTTTGCTTTTTATTTTCTTTCTCAATTTTTTTCCCTTTTTGACCTAATTTTTTTTGTGCAGCATTGATAATTGTGGAAATACATATAAAAGAATTGCAAATGTTTAACATATATTGGATTACTTGCTGTCTAAGAGAAAAAGGAGAACAAAGGGAGATAAAAAATTTAGAACACAAGGTTTTGCAAGAATGAATGTTGAAAACTATGCATGTATTTTGAAAATTTGAGGCTTTAAAAAAACAAAAAACAAAAAACAAAAAAACCCTTTCTTTGTATCCCACAGAAACTAGCATAGAATGTAGCATGTTATAGATGCCTAATTAATGTGAATTATATTGGATTGGATTAGACTCAAAAGACCAAGGCCATACCTGATCATTAAAACCTGATGAATAGGAATACATCTGGTTATTTTTACAGCTGTCTCTTGGAGGGTGGGATGAAGTCCAACTCAATCACACTTTCTGTTTTACTTTTTAAAATAAATCCTGTCAGGGACAATTAGATATGAACTCAGTCACTTAACACTTACTAGATGTGTAATCCAGGATTTATCACTTAATCCTAATTGCCTAGTGCCACTCCCTCCCCCCTCAAAAAAATGAATCCTGTATTGCACTAGGCTGTTTTGTTCACTGTAATTTTTAACATGTTGACCAAATGTTTTTATTTATAATCCCGTTCTAATTCAGATTGAGTTGGAAGCCTACAATATATATCATGGAAATATAAACAGATATAAAAAGTTATAGAAAATGGATTGGGGCTAGAAAAATGTATTGGTTTGGTTTGCAAGTGAGTTTCTTAATGGCATGCTTTGAAAGTTACATGTGATCCTGGATTCTTCCTGTTTTCAGCAATACAGATGATAACATGAAGAAACCAGTGTTTTTAGTCTACTATACTTTATCTATGGTAGTGCAGTCTTCTCAGTAAAGATTTCAGAGCATATGAAAGACTTAAGAAATGTCAGAAAGATGTTACCAATCCTGATCAGAGAAAAGGTGAAATAAAAATCCTACTGACTATATTTGCATATTTTATATTGCTGGCAAGATCTTGTCTGTTGGGTAACAACTCAGAACTCTCAAAATTACGCATTTTAATGCCATGCTGCTGATATAATTTCTTGGTGCTTGGAAAATTCAAGAAATCTCTCCAAAACTCCTAATTCATCTTCTTGAACTGATCAAGTCTTCTTGAGTAGATACTCATTTCTAGATAAGTCTTTTTATTCATCTTTAATCAACTCTATCATGGCTTTCATAATGATTATTATAAATCTTTTCTACTTTTCTACCATCTCTTTCCTCCAGCAGTGCTTTTATCTCAACTTCAATTGTATTTTTAAAAGTTTGAAATTACAACTCCCTCAAATCCACTTATATAATCCCTTTCTCTAGTTTTCCCTGCTCCTTCCCAAGGCTAACCTTTCCTTTTGTACTCTTGATCCTGTTCTTTCCTGAGAAGACTTAGTTACCTTTTTCCATTTGCCAGTTTACATATGCTTAATAGGAATTTTGTGAGAAAGTCCTTCATAATTTTCAACCTTTTCCTTTCTACTATTAATCTTGACTTGTATTTCACCTTTTCTAATTCACTGCTTATGTAATTCCCTTATTTTTGCAATGAAATACTTATTCATCAGCCTCCATATCTTCATCTTATTAATATTCATCTTATTAATTCACCATTATTTTGGGTGAAACAAAAATTCTACATCCTTCATGAAGACTTACTTGAGTTGCCTTCTTTCCACAAGCACAATGATCTCTCCTTCTTTGAATTTCTTAATAGACTTTTCCTTCTTTGAATTTATTATTAGACTTTTTCTACATTATGCTGATTAGACATTCCTTCTCCACATGCATTTCATTGTCTAGACAAGCTGGCCTACTCACTGTCATTCCATTATGTTATTCCATTATTCCATTTTCTGTTTCCACACCATAGTCTGTGCTGTTCTCCAAATCTGAAATGCTCTCTTGCTCTTTTAATCTCTACCTCTTGGAAACCCTTAGTTCCCTCAACCTTTGGCTCAAGTTCTAACTACTGTAGTAAGTCTATCGTCATTTCCCTCCATTTTTACTGTTCTCCCAGTCATTATATATTTCAAATGTATTATCTTATATCTTTTAGCACCTAGCATGGTACCTGGAATATACTAGACATTTAGTAAATGTTTGCTAGTTAATCAATTGATTAGATCTCTTTATACTTAACTCATTCTTCCTTATACTTATCTCATCCTTCCTTGTATTATAGTTATTTATCTTCATGTCTTTGTAGATTACTTTGAGGGAGAGATCTATGTATATCTCTTGGTATATTCACAGCTATTAGCACATGCCTGGTTATAAAAGACAATAAATGTTTGTTAAATGAATTGTCAAAGTTCCAGATAAGTTTGGATACAATGAGGAGTTTACCACATATCCTGAGGAAATGTCAGATTGGATTTTCAGCCATCTTAGAACTATTTTATCAGTGAAGTAAAGCCAGCTTTTGAAAGAAATAAGCATTGAATTTTTTTTTTTTTTTAATGGAACTATGCTTGAAGAAGAAAGCAAGCCTCTTCTTCACGTATCCAGGTGGAGAAAATGAATGGCAGTACTACAAACAAATAAAAAAATGAATTTAAAACATTCAAATGAAGGCATAACAACAAGGAATCACAGAGGCAGCACTGTGCACAATCAGGCTTTGCAAAAAATGACCTGAGGTGCTAAGCAAAGAATAGTCAACATTACTAATGATTGGGGAAATTTATCTATTTTATTAAATCTTCCTGAAATGTTTTCATCTGCTTTCCTGTAGATTTTTAAAATTATTATTATTCCTTGAAGAATTTTAGAAATCAGAATTGGATTAGAAGGAAATAAAACAAAAACAAAAACAAAAACAAAAACAAGCAGCTTAATTTGTACCTGAGCAAAAATTCCTTGTATGCATCTTCCCAAATCAGTGATCATCCTTTGCTTAAAGATTTCAAGTGACCTATAGTAGTAGTCCATTCCACTCTTAGATAGCTCCAGTTGTGTTGAAGATTTTCCTTATATCAAGTTACAATGTGCTTCTCTATTATTTCTATTCAATACGCTTGGTTCTACCCTCTAGGAACAAAAAGAGAAAATATAATCCCACTCTCAAGTGAAAACTCTTTATGTCCAAATAGAAGATTATGGAATTGTGTATAGATATAGCTAAATAGATGGCAGTTTAATGAATAGTTTTCTACTACTCTGTCTACAATTGAAATACATTTTTTGATTTGTAGCTAGAGCACTGGTTCTTTGCTCTCTTTTTTTAGATTTATGTTCCAAACTTGAATAGAGATAGCTTTTGGTTTTAATAAAGATCATTGAGATTGTAGAACTTATTGATGATACTATCTTATGAGTATAGTAGTAGCCTGAGGAGTCAGGCTAGTTGTGTCATTCTCCACCTTTGAAATAATGGTAAAATTCAGATGGGATCTGGCAAATAAAAGGTCTGATAGTGGCAGCCAGCTAAGATACAGATCAAGTAAAGTTTAAAGAATAAGAAAATTTATCCGCTTTTCTTTCACTTCATCTTTTCTATCAACAAAATTATCTTTGAAATAGAAAATATAGACCAGAAATGTTAAAAAGGCAAGTGAAGCACAAAATAGGTGGGGGCATTATATAGGAATTATGTGCCCACTTTCTTAAAATGAGTTCCAGTCTCCAGAATCAGATAATTTATGTCTGAGAATACTATAAAACAACACAAATAACTTATGAATGTCACTGTTTCTGATAATTTCTAATTATGAAGAACAGGAGAAATGACAGTTTAGAGATGAGAAAAGCCATATGTCCTTGGACATATCATTTCAAAGCCTCAATGTCCTCATGTATGAAATGAAAATAATGTGCCTTTCAGTCCTAATATTCTCAAACTCAAGGCCTCTAATAAAAATGAAGAAAGAAAAAAAGAAAAATAACCCAAAAGTTAGAAAAGATAAAACTTTAGACTACTGAGTTTGATATCAAGATCTGGCTTATTTTCTCTTTTCTTTAGCTTATATTGCATGTGTTACATGTTCTACAAGGCTTTCAGCTGTGTCATGATCAGACCATGTTTGGGGATGGCAATATTTCAATGTCTTTTGATATGTTGACTCAAAGAAAACACTGAAAACCTTTGTATGTTTCCAATGGGAGTACAGTAGGGTGGGAAGGAAGGGGACAGATTAGATAGATTATATTGAGAGCTACTGATAGACAAGTCTTCCGTTTCTCTCCTGATTTAAATCTGTCTTTTCATCCACACTTGCTTGGACAAGAAGAATTCTTAGGCAATTTTCAAGTTAAAATGTTATTATTTCCCTGAAGGTTAAATGCAAAGAATAATTTATGCACATAAATCTGTGGGTTTTTCTTTCACCGACTTCACTGAAGCTTCAGATAGAAGGAAATTATGCTGAAAAGAGTACACCTCTTTTTAAGTACATGTTTTTGGATATAAGGAAACATGTAGCAAGAGAAATGGATTTAAGAAAATACCATCAATAAATAAACATACTATTTATGTATTTAAAAGTCTTTATTTTCAGGGTGAGGTTATATTAGATAAGAAGAAACTGTTCTTTATTTCCAAGGACAACATAATGATTTGTTGAGGTTTTCCTGGGTAGCTAAATTTGTAAAATACCAGCATTCTGAGTTACTTAGTTTTTTTTTTTTTTTTTTTTTTTAACCTTCCCTGACTTTTGTGTTCATACAAATTGTTCTGACTTTCTGTAGGTTCTGGATGAGAATGGAAAAAATATGTTTGTTGTTCCTTCTTTGTGAAGAAATCATATCTTGATGATGATTTCTGCTCTATTCCTCTTCCTATAGGCAGGAACTCAGTTGTATCATGGCATAAAAATTTTTATGAGGAAAAAATCAACAAGATAAAACTGCTCAAATTGCTTAAAGGCTCAGGAGTTTTACATTTGCATTTTTTAAAATTCATGCTTGCAAAAAAAAAAAAAAAAAAAAAAAAAAAAAAGACACCCAAAAGGTCAAAAAAAGAAAAAAGACACCCAAAGGCAAATTTTAGACTCAATCTTAAGGAAGATATTTGTGACAATTAGGGCTGTCCAGGAACAGATTGGGTTGCTATAAGAGGTTGTTACCTCTTCATTACTGGAAACAGAGAATGAATTGTTATTTATTATGTATGTATGTAGGAGATTTCAACCTTGGATGATAAGTTGTACTTTTGCCAAATCAAAACATTTTAGAGTTGGAGGAGAACTTAAAAGATATTGGGTATAGGCTATAGTTAAGCAAGAATCTCATCTGTACTGTTTTTA
The DNA here is from genome assembly GCF_048593235.1 of Sminthopsis crassicaudata. Taxonomy (NCBI): domain Eukaryota; kingdom Metazoa; phylum Chordata; class Mammalia; order Dasyuromorphia; family Dasyuridae; genus Sminthopsis; species Sminthopsis crassicaudata. The sequence continues at coordinate 243,860,772 of NC_133619.1, forward strand.
ATTTAATTCAATGAGCATTTACAAAACACCTGTTTTAAGCAGGACACTGCTATGTGTGGGAAATGCAAAGACAAAAATGAAACATTCCTTACCTTCAAGGAGCTTACATTCTTCTGGAGTCAAACAACTTTAACAAGTAAACACAAAGCCCATGTAATGCCATACAAAATGATTCAAGAAGGAGAGAGAAGTACACCTGCTAATAATCAAGGAGATCAGAAAAGACCACATGTGGAATGAGAAACTTGAGTTGTACTTTAAAAAGAGGTAGGAATTCTTCAAGACCGAGAGGAACAATGAACTTATTCCACACTATCCTGAAGCAGACCACTTCTACAAGGCCATGGAAGTAAGAGATAAAATGTCGTGTACGGAAAACAAATAGACCAGTGATGGAGAAGGAATATCAAATTAGAGGAGAACTGTAGGCAACAGATTGTGTAGAACTTTAAACATCAGGCTGAGGAATTTATATTTTGTCTTAGAGGCAATAGTAAAGCAATTAAGATTCTTGAATAAAGCAGTGATATGGCTCAATCTGTGTTTTAGGAATATTACTTTAAAAGCCATATAGAGAATGGATTGAAGATGGGAGAGATTAGAGACAGGGAAACTGATTAGGGTTTTTTTTTGTGATGATCCAAGGCCTGAAATGGTGCAGAAACCATGCCAAATGACAGAAAGGGATGAATGTGAAAGATGATATGGAGCAGAATTGACAAAGTTTGACAACACATTAGATTTGGGTCCATGGAACATGACGCTAAGGTTATGTACTTGGCTGACCAAAAAGTTGGCAGTAATATCAAAAATAGTAAAGAAGGTTGAAGGCAGGATAGGCTGGGGAACAATACATAATAAGATATTTTAACTGTATAGATTTTGAAATGCCTATGAGCCATCCCACTAGGTAGCAAATAGGCTATTGATAATGATAGAATGGGGTTCAGGAGTTAATAGTATTGACTATGTCTATTTGGCAGTCCTGAACATAGATCTAAAATCATTTCTGAGAAGTAATTCAACTTCTCAATTAATTGGACCTTTTCTGAATTGTATAATGATGGTCATAGTTGGAATTTTTATAATACTTTAAGGTTTACAAAGCAGCATTTTTATCTCATTTTATTCTTACCACAACACTGAGAAGTAGATGTTATGATATAATATCCCTATTTTATCACTGAGGAAACTGAGATTGAGAGAAAGTCAATGATTTGCCTAGGTCACACAAGTAGTCTGAAGTTAAATTTGATCTTAAGGCATCCTGACTCTAGGTCCAGCCCTCTCTGTCCTGTGTCACTAGATCCTGATGTAGCTCATTCAACTTTGGAATTGCTATTTTTCTTGCATCAATGGAAACTTTAAATCTATATAAACCTTGAAGAACTATGCAAATTTTAACTATTACAACTCTATTGGCTTACCAAAATATTTTGTTTTGCAAAATTTGCTCTTACTCATTTTTACTACTTTTTTTTTTTAAACTAATGTTCTTAAGCAAACACAGGCTTTTATTCACAACAAAGTATGTACAAAGTACTCCCTACAATAGAAACTCTAAATTAAAAATGGATAGGAAATGAACAATTTCATATGTCCTCTTCCGATATCCATTAGCCATAATATATATTTTTGAACTTTGGATACATGGTTAAGTTTATAATTTACATTATTACTCTAACTTAGTGGGCAATTAATTAGATGGAATGGTGGTTAAAATGCTGAACTGGAACCAGGAAGACCTAAGTCTTAGTCCTATCTCAGATATTAACTGTGTGATTTTGGGTAAATCACTATTGTTAGCCTAAATTCACCATATATAAAATAGGAATAATAATGCTACACCTACTTCACAGGATTGTTGTGAAATTCTCTCTCTCTTTCTCTCTTTCTCTTTCTCTCTCTATCTCTCCCTTTTTTCTCTTTGATTCTCTGTGTTTTTTTCTTTATATGCACATATACGCATAAAATATTACATATGTTCTAGCTTAAATCATTAACATTATTATTAACCTTTGATGTGTAGCTATTAATGAAGTCCTGAGTATAGTTGGCAAAGAAAGAGTGAAATATTGATGGAATTGTTTCCTGGGATATGACATTAATAGGATTTAGCCTTGTGGTAACACCTTTATGAAGGTCCTCCCCCTTCCTCCCATCTTGCTGTGTCCTGTCAGAAATTTCAGTTATGTCCCTGAGGTTAAATTTCCCCTATAAATTTGTCCATGGCTCATGTTACCTTTGCTGAATCCCTTTGGATCAATCTGCCAGGACACTCTACTTGTGGTGTCTTTCCCTTCATCTCCCCCCCCCCCCCATGTCATGTGGTATGTCTCTTCTCAAAACTCACTATGCCTTATCATATCTTTCTCCTTTTTTAGAGTGCTAAATCCTTTTTGCAGTTTAATCTGCCAGCTAAGGCCATGCCCCGTCCTCATAAGGTGTCTTAAATCACAATATCTGGTGCCTACAAACCACATAATTCAGCTCCTCAACCACATCACTAAGAAAGAGCAAAATTGATCTTCAAAGATGAATTGTTAAACTGAGAAATAAAATAATTTAGATTAAAACTGCCAGTGTGTATATCTAACATATATTTAATATACTGAATCAACAGAAATGTGGGGAGTAGTAGGCAATTATTCCTTTCTTTTCGGAAGAAATCTCTTTTATGAGAATTGACTTTATTCCTTGTGCCAGATTGAGAGAAAAATGGGGAAAAAAAGATTTGAATTAGACTGCCAGTAAGTTCTAGTAAGGGCCAATTCCAATTGCCTCCTTAGCTTTCCTGGGAAATTTAATAGAAAGTAGGACTAAAAATTAAGGAGGCTAACTTTTTTCTCCTTGAAAGTATGGAAATAGAGGATCAAAAAAAAAAAAAAAAAGACTCTATAGTAGTAAAAATGAAAGTCTCTCACTCTGAAGCTTGAAATTTCTGTATAAAACTGCTTCCATGTGTTCCCATATTCCCCAGGAAGGGAGAGAAATGTTTTACATTTTGTTAACACATCCTTAATTTGCCATGAGCAATGTTTCATTTTTCCTGACTTGTAGTAGGGGAACCTCCTGTCCCCAAAGAACATAATTTTGCAAAGCCAATGAAAGGAATTCTGCATACTGCTGCCAAACACACCCCTCTCTGTAATAGACTTTTTAATGCTTAAACATTTTGAATCCAAAAAAATTCTTCTCAACCTTTGGGGAACTAGAGTGAAGGCCTTAGATGGGGTTGGAAGCAGAGCTGGGTCAAGATATTTATGCTCCTAAAGCAAAATTTGGAAATTGCACTTCTTTGTTCCAGCTTGTCCACAAGGAGTGTGTGGGACGGGTAATAGACCCCCTTACCCACTGACTACTCAGAGGCATTTTCAGATATGAAGAAGAAGCATTTATTTGGTCCTTCCAATAGAGGTTCAAGCACACCTGCTGAGCAGACCCAGAGTCTCTCAGCTCCCATCTCCCAGCATTGTACCTGGACTAGTAAGCTAGAAATAGTGGATTTGGTTAAATAGCAAAACTCCCAAGTCTTTTCATTGGATGGACTGAAAAGGAAGTAACCATTATTGACCAATGGTCAGCAATGTTGTCTGCTTCCTAAGAGACACATAACTTCCTGCAACTTGGGTCTCAGGCCTGACCTTCCCACCTTCAGACATCTGGGAATAGGCCTATGGTCCGACTTAATCCATCTCATAGACTTTTTTGAGAAATCTTCCTTGGTCCTATTCAGGAGGTTTGAGCCTTTATTTTAACAAATATAATTTGATTTGTTACAAAATAAATGCTTTCAGCCAGGAGAGAGGACTTCTCCAATATTCAAAATATGTAACTATATAAAATAAGATGAAAGGAAATCCCTGTTTTCTTGCTCCCCATATATTGTGTTCCTTCTGCAGACTATTACTTTATATGTAGATATTACTTTCATTCTTCAGAATGGGGAAAGGATATTATCTTCATTTTCCTTTAACCATATTTAATTTTGACTGTAGGCAGAAAACAAAAGGAGAGATTTTCCAATCTGTATCATTAGTTAACTTCAAAATGGTATCCTGTCTAATGGGCATTAAAATTCACAAATCAGCATGACAAAAGATGTGTAGGGATTGTCAATCTCATATTCAGGAAGTTTATAAGCATATTCATGTTCTAATAGTATTCCATTGCTTTTATATTTAAGGAGAGATTGCCAAGTATTTTAGGCCTGTAAATTTGATTTGCAATTATGACTTGTTAGGAAATGGTGTTCAGAGCTACATAAATTTTTGAAAAATATAAAGCAATACTTTGCTGTTACAAGTGGAGAAAGACACTATTGTTCTAGCAATTCAAGGTTATTTGCTATATTTAGTGAGTTACTGAATAGTCAGATTGGTGCCTGGGTTCCCAATGTAGCACCTTTGTTTTTGTTCTGTTTGCTTTACTACTCTGGTGGATGATTTTGAAGAAGGATAAGCACTCTATTTATATAAATTTTGACCAGCCATAGCACATCACCATGATCTTATTTGATGCTCACAACAATCCTCTGAGGTAGATGCTACAGTTCTTAATAATCTGACTTTGCTGATGAAGAAACAGTCTGAGAATGATTAGCTTATTCACTACTATTATATAGTTAGATGAGTATTTAAACCATGATTTGAATTTAGGTCTTTTTAACTCCAAGTGATTATTATAATGAAAAAGACCTTAGAAACCATGTAGTTTGTTACAATAATTTAAAGAATAAGAAAATTGAGGTTTAGAAAAATAAAGTTAATTTTGTGGATAAATTTCAGGGAAAGCTAGCTAGCAAGAATGATAGTAAAATAATCTCTTTTTTTTTTAAACTGCAACTTATTTTATGTCATGATTTTAATATTGTAATGCTGGAGAAACTGAAGCAAGATAGAGATTAGAGAGTTTTTATTATTTTATTTGGATTTCTGAGAGGGAGAGATTATGCTGGGGGCATGTTGCCCCCAGGGCTGATGTCCAAAGCATCTAGCAGTGAATGTGAGTTCTCAATGACATATTTATATCTCTTAGCTCAGGCAGCTAAACAAAGCTAGGGGGTAGAATCCAAACTCTAGTGAGCAAGAATCTTCAGGCAGGGACTATCAGTCTGGTTCTGACAGGTTAAGGGATAGGACCATAAATTTTTACTGACTGGGAATTAAGGAGGTGTCCAGCTTAGAGCCAGGAAGTCTGAAACTTAGAGCTAAAAATAATGCCAATTAGGTATCTGAAATAAGACATCTGGAGTCTTATCTTCTGGAATGTCAGATCTCTACAGCCCTAATTATCTAAGGGAAAGAAAAGGAGGGTTGTAACCAGGAAAACTGAGGCAGAACAATTCAGGGAAACTGAGGTAGAATAATTTAGGGAAACCGAGGCAGGGCAATTAGGGAAATTGAGGCAGGACAATAAAAGGGAACTGTGGCACACCATTCCATGTAAGGATGCAGTTCCTGCAAAACAAGAGAAGGGAATTGTAAGGGTCCTTTAAATGGGTGGGCACAGTGCAACAGGAGATTTGAGTGGTCCAGAAGTATCCTCTGTGGATATAGGACTGCTCTGTGGGTGGGATCCTGGCCATATTGAGATAGCTTAATAATGGGTGACAGCTCTCTCGCTGGTTGGCTGTGTGTGTGACCTCACAGGCCCTTTATAAGCCCACTGCAGACAGCATTCACTCTCTTTAACCTGGCTCCCTAGCCTGGGGTGGCCATGGATAGCCGTGAGAGGTAAGATGTCTGGTAGTGAATATGTGGATCTTCAGACCAGGTGTTCACTAGGGAACTAACAAGTCAGGCATCAAGTCAAGGCATTACGTGAATAGGTATAATAAAGGCTTTTAAGATTACATGTGACTGTTCTTGAGTGCACTACCGGTTATTAAACTACTATTCAAGAAATTGTGGTCAGAGACCTTTGAAGGCCTCAGAGGAGGCGAGCCAAGTAGAGTTGATACTACAAAGGTCAGTGGTCAAAGGTACTCTGTGGGCCTAGGACAGACTAGTAATTGTAACCGCCAGGAGGGCATGTTACAATTCCACACTCTTTCTTCTGAATATTCAAATCACTGAATTATCTTCCTCTAGATACCTGGAAGATTTTAGCATCATAATTTTGATCAACTCTATGTAAATTAAATTAACCAAAATAAAACTAGAAAAATGCAAGGGCTTATGGCAAGGACAAGTCTCTTCCTGATAACCCCAGAGTTAACAGCAGTACAAAGGCTCCATGTTGCAAGCATGTCAGGTCCTCTGCAATTGGAGCACCATCTCAGCCAGGGAATCCAGTTTGAGATGGACAGTTCACTGCGAGTTAGGTGGTCTGCAATCTTTTGTGCACTTAATTCAGCCTCTGCTTATATAGAAAGTAGCAGTGCTTAAGGCAGTTGTGCATCCTAAGAGGGGCTCACAAACTCTGTCAGAAACTACAAGTGGGTGTGAAAAGAGGGGCTTAGAGTAGCTCCACCTATCTCTGCTCAGAATAGCTGTTGGTACTAGAATACAGAAAGGATCCAGATTTCTAAGCAGGGTTATCAAGAGTATGTACAGTTAGACCATCAAGGCAGGCAAACCCTGAACTTTTAGGGGCCTGATGTAAACTGCAAGGTGCTTTGAGAATACTGAAATACTAATTAAGAAACTGGGGTTACAGGACTGGAAACTGCCAAGTCCCAAGGTGCCTGATTTCTGGTTGTTCCTAAAAAGCAACAATCAAAAAATAGTCTACCAGGGCAATTCTAACAGAATAAGGGGTTCCAAAGCTAAAGCATAATTAAAAAAAAAAAAAAAAAAAAAGACTGTTTAAAGGACTTCCAATTCAACCCGAACTAGTGAGATAGGGGGTGGGGCAGAAGTGCCTAAGGCAAAGTGAACAGAAAACTAGGGGTTCTTATTTTTTTCAGGTATTTTGAGAAAAATCTACTAGTTTTTCCAATTTCCTTTCTTCCTCCCTTTTTTTCTTACAGAAAGTAATTATCACATAACCATCCCACATATAAATCACAAGAATGAATCAAAATTCCTATACATAACGTTCTAGTACAGTAAGGTTTCTTAAAAAATTCCCACAAACATAAAAGCAATAGTTACACAAGTTTAACAATTTCCAACCCAAATCTTAAACACACAGTAATAGAGTTCTTTCCCAATCTTAAACTCACAGTAATAGATGACCCAGTCAGGGCTTAACAGTTATTGATCAACCATTCCCAAATTCCCATATCAGTCCATCAGGAATAGGTGGCAAAGCCTCATTCAAAACTACTTCCAGGCTAAGCACAGGCAGAGACTCTCAATTCATGCAGAAGGATGGGTGTGGTATGCTGGTCCCAATCCTAGTTCAATGACCAAAATCTAGAACAAAAAACAAATCTAACAAATAAAGGTTAGAACAGTCTGAGATAGAAAGGCTGGTCCACAAAGATTGCTACAAGATGTAGGGAGGCCAAAATAGATTGGCCAGCAGCTTCCTATGTAAGGAGACATGCTTTTCTCACAGGACAGGCAAACAGCTGTCAACTATAGTCCTAATAAATAAAATAGCTGTTAGGTTTCCACAGACCACTGTTAAGTGGCCTCTCATTATTTAGAAACCTTTTAGAAAACTTGAATATCCACAGATACAGTATCTAATAACAGATAGATGACCAGGTAAAATATTCATTTGCCTAAGTATTTAGGACATAATAATTATATATAATCAGATTGGAAACAGCAAGGTATGGCATAATGGAATTACATTAACAGTTCTTATTGACCATTGTCTCTGATCAGTCACAGGAGGAAAAAATGCAGGGCCATAACCATAACATAACATAAGCAGTTAAAACTCAACCTCCAGCACATACAGGATAAAATAGCCTTAACCTAGTTTTATTCCAGTTAATTGTCCCACTAACTGTCAGAAGGTGGAGCTTTAAAACTCCCAGATAACATTAACTTAAGCCCAAGAAATTTTACCTCCAATAACAAATTCCATTAACCAAAGTTTCAAATAAATCCCAAACCTTATATTGATAACAGTAAGAAATTTGTCTCGGTAAGTTCATAATTTAGAACAATTTTCTTTCATATCCAAGTAGATGTTTCATAAGTTGAACATTATATAAATAATTTTGCTTTAAATACACAATACATAGAAAAAATTCCAAATTCTACATTGTCCATAACAGAAACATTTTCAAGAGGACAAAGAAAAACAACTATTGTTTTTAGAGGCTCTTTAAATGACCTCAGGATGGCCCAATGCAATCAATTAAAACTTATACAGAATATCCTAATATCACATAAGAGAATCTGAATTATGGATAATAATTTATACCATTAATTCTACTAAATTATGGATCACATTTATAACATTCATTAAGCAAGGAAACCATTATGTATCTAAAGAAACAAATATTCAGTCAATTAACTTAAAAGTAGACCTTTCTCTTTAATTCACAACAATATGAAGAGAGAAAATAATATTTTGATGTTAGCTTTTTGAATATGCAATAGTTTTATTAGATCACACATTCCTTGAAGGCAGGCATTATGGCTTATAGAAAATTTATATTTCCCTTTAGAAAATTTTGCATAGATTAAGACAACTCTGAGATACCACTACAGATTGGCTAAGATGACAGGAAAGGATAATGATGAATGTTGGAGGAGCTGTGGGAAAACTGGGATACTGATGCATTGTTGGTGGAGTTGTGAAAGAATCTAACCATTCTGGAGAGCAAAAAGTTGTCAAAATGTCCATACCCTTTGACCCAGCAGTGCTACTACTGAGCTTATATCCCAAGAAAATACTAAAGAAGGGAAAGGGACCTGTATGTGCCAAAATGTTTGTGGCAGCCCTTTTTGTAGTGGCTAGAAACTGGAAAATGAATGGATGTCTGTCAATTGGAGAAGAGCTGGGTAAATTATGGTATATGAATGTTATGGAATATTATTGTTCTGTAAGAAATGACCAGCAGGAGGAATACAGACAGGCTTGGAGAGACTTACATGAACTGATGCTGAGTGAAAAGAGCAGAACTAGGAGATTATTATATACTTCAACAATGATACTGTATGAAGATGTATTCTGATGGAAGTGGATATCTTCAACATAGAGAAGAGTTAATCCAAGTCCAATTGATCAATGATGGGCAGAATCAGCTACACCCTTAAAAGGAACACTGGGAAATGAGTGTAAACTGTGAGCATTTTGTGTGTGTGTGTGTGTGTGTGTGTGTGTGTGTGTGTGTGTGTGTGTGTTTTCTTCCCAGATTATTTTTACCTTCCGAATACAATTCTTCCATTGCAACAACAACAAAATTCGGTTCTGCACATATATTGTACCTAGGATATACTATAAGATATTTAATATGTATGGGAATGCCAGCCATCTAGGGGAGGGGATGGAGGGAAGGAGGGGAAAAATTTGGAACAGAAGGGAGTACAAGGGATAATGTTGTAAAAAAAAAAAATTACCTATGCATATGTACTGTCAAAAAAAAAAGTTATAATTATAAAATTAATTAAAATAAATAAATAAATAAAGTTGTTTGGAAGGGAAAAAATTAAATAAATACCAGAAAAAAAAAAAAAAAGAAAATTTTGCATAGAAAGATACTTTACAAATTTTTTAAAGTTAAATTGAAAAATGTCTTTATCCTAAATATATGTTTTCCTTATTTTGAAGTTGTTAAACTTTTCCAGTTTGGTAATTAATGTAGCAAGGTGTTATTCATTTCTGGGACCTCTTGTTATTCAAATTCAATGTAAGATACCTTAAATAATCATAATTGTGTAGATTTCCTTCAATTTCTAATTTAGCACACGTTATCTTAAAGACCAAGCACCTACATTTCCAGTCACAAATCATTTAATTAAGATGTAATAGAAAAACAAATAATGAGACCAAATAACAAGGCAAAAAAAAAAATCATTCTCTGACTTCTAACCACATTTGTATAAATCTGTCTCCCTGAAAATACCTTATCAATCAGAATCCTAAAATTCCTCAAGTTTAAGAAGCTAAATTTTTGATTTTAGATGTGTATATATACCAAACTGAGCAGTCTTCTGCTGTTTTACTGACAAAATGCTTCATCTCCTAACTTCATTTTCACTGACTATCTCTCCACTTAGAATTCTCTCCCTTCCTTATATCTGCCTCCTGGCTTCCACAGGTTTCTTCAAGTTTCAGATACAATCCTATCTTCTGGTGAAATCCTTTCCTGGTCACCGTTAATGACAGTGTTTTTTGTAAGATTACCTGAATTTATACTGTCTACAACTTATTATTGTTATTTTTTTTGCATTTTGTAACCTCAGATTTTGAGCATTTCCTTGAATGCAAGGAACATTTTTGCCTTTGTTTCTATCTCCATTCTTGGCATAGTGATTGGCATGTAATAGGTTCTTAACCAATGCCTATTTACTTGATATATTAAGAAATCAGAGACTATGATACTTTGTTTCTCTGTGACACAAAGTGTCTATACCCCAATTTCTTCATATTTCAAATAGAAATAAAGTATCTCTGACTTATTTCATTGGATTGTTGAAAAGATCAAATGAGATAGTGGCTATGAAGATCTCATGGAAGTATAGAGGGCTCATATAAATGCAATGCATTATCATCCTCATAATATATTATTATAAGTTATATCATTATTAAGGCATTAGCTTTAATGTTTCAAAATATGCACAATAAAAGATGGTAGACAAAGATGATAGACAAAGCATTTCATCTATCTCTACTAAGAGAGCTGGGACACAAAACAAGTCAGCAAGACAATCTTTGTCCTCAGGGAACTTTCATACTAATGGAAGAACATAATGCATACCCAGGGAATTGGAAGGTAGGAAAAGGAAGAATACTGTGACCTCAGAACATAATGAAAATGGTCTACCATGGAATGCAAAATCACTACTGTAAGTGGCTGCCCATTCAAAGGGGCTAGAATAGGAACTATATCTTTCATTTCATTGGTATAGACCATTTTCAGGTAAGGACACCATCTAACAGTGGAATATTGCTTATAGTCTACTCAGACAGTAATGTGTATGTCTTAGAGAATTGTTCTGAAATGCCTCATTGGACTGCATGCAGTCTTGACTGTGTGAAGTCACGGAAATGAATATGGGTTATGAGAAATTTGGCTATAGTAAAAAGTTTCTGAAAACAACTACCAAAAATTAATTCAAAATAAAACATAATGAATTCCAAGGGTTTCTGGCAGTGCTTGCCTGTGTTGTATCATGTGACCTCACTGTAGCTTTGGTTTCGAACACACAACATGCTCACTTTGCATTGTGCTTGCACAGATACTGCCAGAAACACCTTGGCTCAGATCCTACATGGGGTTGCATAAAATTTCTCAGGATAAAAGGGGTCATGAGTGGAAAAAGTTTAAGAAGCCACATTCTAAATAACCTCCTCTTCAACAAGTCTCTTAGATTATCTAAGTAATGTTAATTAATTCTTTAAGCAATATTATCCAAGTCATTAAAATGAATGTCCTTCTCTTGTAGATTCCTGTGCTTCTGAACTTGAGTCAAGATCCAGAAGTCAGTCTCCCTGTTAAACCGCTCATCTTTTCCCTGGCCATAGGAGCCTGTTTGGGAGGTGAGGAGGCTTTTTCACTGCATGGCTTAATCACCTGACTCTGCCTTGCTTAACTCCTGATTGATTTAGTCTGTAGGCTAAATGTCAAACACTTATAACTTTGATGAATTTCTATGTCATGGTTGTTTCACATTGCTAACCACTAAACTCTCCCAAATTTATTTCATATTTTTATCTCATATGGTGTCTTTAATTTCACTTCAGTAGGAATACCACTTAGAAGGCTATTGTGATAATCCAGGTGAGACATAAGAAGTACTGAAATACATTGGTGGCTTCAGTGAAGAGAAGAGGACTTATTAAAGAAATATCAGAGAGGAAAAAAATATACAAGATTTAGCAACTGATTGAATACATAAGATGAATAAGAGAAAGGAGTAAGTTGGGAACTTAGAAAGATAGTGATATGCTCAAGAATAATAGAGAAATTTGGAAGAGTAGGGAGTTTGGAATGAGTTCTTTTTTGAAATTTGAGATGTCTATGGGACATCCAGTTTGGTGATACAGAACCAGCTCTCAGAAGAGAGACGAGGGCTGAAAAAAGAGAGATGATCAGAGATGATGATTGAATTTATGGGAGCTAAAGAGATAAGCAAGCAAGAGAGTATACCAAGAAAAGAGAAAAGAGCTCAGGAAAAATCTTTGATGGACAACCACAGTCAGTGAGATTGACAAGAAGAGGATCCAGAAAAAGAAAAAGACTAGGAAACAGAACTCAGGAAGAAAAATAAAAAGAAAAATAAAGAGCATAGTCATTAAAACTAGGGCAGGAGGGAATATCTTAGACAAAAAGATGATCAAGAGTGAGATTCTGCAGAGAACTCAAGAAGGATTGAGAAAAGACAATTAGACTCAACAATTAGGAGATCATTAATAACAGGAGAGAGCAATTTTAGTTGAAGCATGAGGTCAGAAGCCAGATTGTCTAAGTTTTAAAGCAGAATTCTTTAAAAAAATTTTTTAGATATTTCTATTTCTATTTTTATTCTATTAGATCATCTATTTCTCATTTGTTACTATTATTATTATAGAATTAACATTCAAATCATCTTTTTTGGCTTTTCTGGACAGATTTTTTTAAAAAGTAGCCAAAGATCTTTATCCTGGTTAATCTTTTAAAAATACCATTAATCCATCTTCTAAAGGAGAACTTAATTGTGTAAAAGCCTCAAATTCAGAACTAACAATATTGCCTACTTTTAAAAATAGATAAACCTTTTTGTTTTCAAAACACATGCATAGATAGTTTTCAACAATTCACCCTTGCAAAAAGTTATTCCACATTTTTTTCTCCCTCCCTTTACTCCCACCCCCTCCCCAGATGGCATTTAATCCAATATATATTAAACACATGTACTTCTATACATATTTCCACAATTATCATGCTGCACAAGAAAAATCAGATTGAAAAGAAAAAAAAAGATAAAGAAAGCAAAATACAGCAAACAATAACAATAAAAAGGTGAAAATACTATGTTGTGATATACACTGAGGCCCCACAGTGCTCTCTTTGGGTGCAGATGGCTCTCTCCATCACAAGACCATTGGAACTGACTTCAATCACTTCACTGTTGAAAAGAACCAAGTTCATCAGATTTGATCATTGCACAAGCCTGTTGCCATGTATGGATGTTCTCTTTGTTCTATTTACTTCACTTAGCATCAATTCATGCAAATATTTCCAGGCCTCTCTGACATCATCCATTGATTGTTTTTTATAGAACAGTAATATTCCATAACATTAAAATACTATAACTTATTCAGTCATTCTCCAACTGATGGGCATCCATTCAGTTTCCAGTTTCTTGCCACTACAAAAAGGGCTGCCACAAACATGTGTATCCCTTTCCCTCCTTTAAGATCTCTTTGGGATATAAGCCCAGTAGAGACACTGCTGGATCAGAAGGTATGAACAGTTTGATAGCCTTTTGGGCATAGTTCCAAATTGTTGGATCAGTTCACAATTCCATCAACAATATATTAATGTTTCACTTTTTTCATATCCACTTCAACATTCATTATCTTTTCCTGTCATCTTAACCAATGTGAGAGGTGTGTAGTGGTATCTCAGATTTGTCCTAATTCTTCATCTGAAAAATCTATTCATATCCTTTGATCATTTATCCATTTGATCATTTATTAATTGGAGAATGGCTTGTATTCTTATAAATTTGAGTCAATTCTCTATATATTTTAGAAATGAGGTCTTTATTAGAACCTTGGATGTAATTTTTTTTCTCACTTAACTATTAAAGCAGAATTCTTAACCATATTTTCCTTTTGCTTCTGATACAAGTCCTTTCGACAATCTGGCAAAATCTATGGATCCTTTCTCAGAATAACTTTCTTTTAATATAAAGCAAAATAAACAGAATGATGAAGGAAACCAAATTTGTTGAACTATACTTATCAAGATGATTTCAAAAGGAGATTATAGGCCCCAGGTCAAGAAATAGAATAAGATGCTCCTTTTTTTCCCCAAATATGATTTATTTATGTCAGGTTATGCAAGTGAAGTCTATGGCAGTTTAATGACTTAAACCCAGGCCCTCTAAATCAAATTCAGCTCTCTTCCCATTGCAATCCAATAGTCTGTATTATAATTCTAAGATTATATGGATATATGGATTAATAGAAATTCTGAAGCTATTTTAAAGATAGAATATATAGGTTGTAGGGGGGAAAAAGTTTGGGGAAGGGAAGACAGATTAAAAAACTTAGGTGGAAGGGAAAGTGGATGAAGAAATTTGGAGATATAACTTTACCAAGACCACATCCAAAGCCAATAGAGTTTAGTTTTTTACTCTTTTGTTCCTTTGCTAGGTCTTTGTGTGAAGATTCATTTGACCATATCCACTGAGAGTCTAAAGCAAAGATTTTTGGTAAATAGCAAGCTTTTGTTACAATCAGGTCTTTAGGCAAAGTTTGATATTTTTTTTTGTTAGGTTTAAATTTTTAATTGGGCTACCTTTGGGATGTTTGGATGAATGACTGCTTCTATTTAGTTTATTTCCTTGTTTATAGGAGGCTGATAAAATTATAGAAACATCAGAAATATTTCTATTAGAAATACTTCTATTTGTCTAATACTCATTTTAAGAATTTTGTTGTTGAGTTGTTTCAGTCACTTCTGAATCTTAGATTTCTTGGCAAAGATAAGGAAATAGTTTATTGTTTCTTTCTCCAGTTCATTTTACAAAGGAGGATGTGAGACAAACAGAGGTAAGTGACTTGTCCAAGGTCACATGACTTGTGTCTGAGGCCAGATTTGAAATCAGGAAGCTATGTTTTTCTGATTCCAAAGCCAAACCTCTACTATACCATCTAGCTACCCATTCAAGAATTAGAGATTTTGTTAGAAAACTGAGCCAGGCCTGGTTCAAAGTGTAGTTCTTTTAATGGAGCCATCTACTGGCTCCTGTCTGTACAACATTTCAGAATGTTTGAAATGTCCAATGAGTGGTTTAACATGGGTCACTTCGAATAGCTAAGAATCTGACCAAGATTTAATGAAACAAAATAGTTGATCATTGGGCCATTTTGGAAACAGTTATTCCAAGATTTATGGGCATTTGAAGTTCCCTATTCTTAACATATTGCAGTCCCTGATAGAGCAAATGCAGAGTTATACTTGGTGATAACTAACTCTGCATTCCCTCTACTGGCAGCCATCCTTTCTATTGGCTGAGTAGTTTAATTTTTTAAAATAGTGCATATTCTGAAATGCCATCTACTAATTAAAACATGAATGATTTCCTAGTTAGCCTTCAAGAAATGTGACTATTCTGTATCAAATTTTTATGTGTATGAAGATGAAGGGAACTGGACTGACTCAAAACTATTTGTTTCCTTCTTTCCTAAATCAATTAAATCTTGTGAGAAAAAGTCTAAAAATTAATTATAGAGAATTAAATATAGGGTACTGATAGTCACTTAGACTGGAATATAATAATGATAATAATAATAAACTGGTTTGGACAAGAATATAATAATATCTGATATATATGTACACATACATAGTCCTTTAAAGTTTGTGAAATGCTTCTATGATAATGATATATAAAATAATATTTGAGATGATGAATATGTAAGAATGGATAGAAAATAATCCCTGGAGATTAAATCAAAACTATTATTCAGGATCTTGGATTAATTTTCCACACCTTGACTATATATGGTTTTAGGCATCTCACCAAATATAACTTTCCACACTGAATTTATATGATTTGGAATACCTCAAAAGGCAGGAATCTTTATTAAAAACCCATTTTAGAGGCATATATAGTAGCTTGTATGACAGGCTCTTTGACTGACATGTAGTAGAACAGGTAACTAAAGTTAATTTTCATGTTTTCTGTCAAATAGGAAGATATTGTCCTAGAAGGACAGAATATATTACCTGCGTAAGAACTAAAAATTCATCATCATGTACATGTCTTGGGCACTCATTGGAAGGGAACACTGCTCTCTTTTTATAAATGTTCATCTAAGGCAGGTTTGAAAACAGTTTTAAGAGATGCAATAGCCCAGTTCCCAGTTGTGTAAGTTGCTTCCCAACTTATGCTTACCCTATACACTGCCTTAGGGCATATTCAGATACAAATACATTTATTTGTCCATCACTTTTATAGAAACTGACAAACTTATAAGCAGGAATCCTATCAGAGCAGAGGTAGAATGGTAATCAGTGAACAGGGATTTATTGTTCAGTCAGTCATTTCAGTCATGTTTGAATATTTGTGACCCATTTTTTGATGTTTTCTTGGCAGAGATATTGGAGAGTATTTCATTTTATTCTCCAGCTTACTTTACAAATAAGGAATTTAGGCAAACAGAGTTAAGTGACTTGTTCAGGGTAACATAGCTAGTGAGTGAGTATCTGAAGTTGGATTTGAACTCAAGATGATGAGTTTTCCTGATTCCAAGTACAATATTTCATCCTCTGTACAACCTAGTTGCCCCATAGAACAGGGATTATAGACTTTAACTGGGGTATATGGGCAATTTCATAAGGAAAATAGCTCGCTAGTATTTGCATAGTATTTTCATAGCAAAGCCCTTTACATATATTATATAAGTCCTAAGAAGAGTTTCATAGACTTCATCCAGTCACCATAAGTGTGAATGACATACATAAAAAAAAGATTAAGAATCCCTGCTCTGGAGGAATAGAGTCTAGGAGCAGAAAATAGAAACTGTTTTTTGTTTTTGTTTTTGTTTTTGTTTTTGTTTTTGTTTTTTTCTGTCTGAAATGGAGGCCATATTTTGATAGCTCCACCTGGTTGGCTTCTAAATTATCTTTAAATTCTTACTCATTTTTTTAATCTTCCTAAACACCCACATATATTGTAGATTGGACTCTTTATTTTTATTGGAGGAAGAGTCTACACGTTATGAAATGTTTTTTGTTTATTGCTAGGCAGGACCCTTAGGCTACTATCTGTGTGATATGATTTCAGAGAAAATTACTTCCTAGGCTATCTGATAGTAGAAATTCTTTTAACAAAAGACAAAGTCTTTTTTTTACAATCTGAAAGAGGCTTAAAAAGCTATTATCTCTGATAAAGCTAGCACTTGGGCTTATATTTATGCTAAGTTGTATTTAATTGACTAAGAGCTTTTCCTAGATTCAGAGAAAGAACAAAGGATAAAAAACAGTGAACAAGAACTAGGAACTGACATTGTTGTAGATAAAGATTGTCTAATTTGCCTTTAAGGCTAGGGACATTTTTTAGATAAGGAAATTTGGTTACTGATATACTATTGGGTTTTGTTAAAATATAATGCTCCTTAAAGTATTGTGATATAAAGCTTATCTGATCATATTAGAAATTTATTTAATAAAAAATAAAACTTCTCCCCAGCCCACCCTGAAGCAGAAAGAGGCCAAAAATGTAAAACTCCTTGGTACAGCTACCCTTTGGGTTTAAGTTTATACTAAGCTGTATTTAATTTACTGTCCCAAAGCTTTTCCCAGATTTGATAAAGGGGAAACAAAGGCTAGAAAATGGTGCAGGCATCTTAAAAGAAGAGATAAAAAAGGACAATGAATTGTCATTGTTTTAGATAAAGATTGACTAATTTACAATTGAGCTCAGAGATATTTTATAGAAAGGAAACTCCATTGCTAATATACTCTTGGATTGAATTAAATGAAAAGTAATGCCCAGAGAAACATAATCCTATTGTACTCTATCCTATCTAGATTACATGTAGAAGAATATATTCATTCTCTGATGCCATGTTTTAGAGGGGACATTGGCATTCAAAGAGGGCATTCACAAAAGCCCTAATCTAATGAATCATCCTGATTTGGAGAGGATTCTGAGTTCTTTAAAAGGGAAACAGAAACATGGGAAGATTCTACTAAGCTGGAAAGGTATTGAATATTGATAGACTGCATCTTCTGTCTGGGGTTATGGACAATCTTGTTCCCAATAGACTGGTCACTAGATGATGAATTTTGTAATTAAGAGAATCCATGAAACAAACAAACAACAACAACAACAACAACAAAAAAACCCCAATATGTCCCTCAGTGGCATGCAATTCCCCTATGCTTTTGCAGTGATAATTGTGGAGTGAGAGAAGACAGAGTGAACTAATAATCACAAGGATTTTAGACCATCGATAAATATTAATTTAACTCTTGATCTTCTGATTATGTCCAAAAACCATGAATTGGGCTCTATCAATATTGAGATTCTCACTGTGAATGAAACCACAAGACATAAGGAAATTACAATTAAATGAAGGAATGTTTCAGAGATTTTCCTTGCAAAGACAGGTAAAGCAGTTGGAAGAGTTATTTTCAATGTGCTCCCAAAAAGGTAGTGAGATATAATTGCATAAAATACTTTATTATCTGGCTTTGTACTGCTCATGATGGGAATAAGAAAAAAAGACTACTATGAAATTAATTGCAAACTAGACAACAAAATTTGTGGCATATCTTGAAGAAGTATATAAATTCTATATACTTGCCAAGTACTTGACAAACTAGGTTGAAATATACCTTGTCAAAATGTACTGGCCACTCATTGACTTCAATGTGAAGATGGGCACAGGGGACAGAAAGTGAAAAAATGTTGGGAACTATTATTTTGGGATTAATAAATAAAAAAGGCCAAAGCATTCTGGACTATTCAAAAAAATCTTGTCCATATATCTTGAATATACCTTCCAGAAAATGTCAGAAATTTTAAGATATGACAAGAATTGAGCAATATATCCTATGAAGTGAAATAGATTACATTTTAATATTCAGAGAAAAATTTACTGCCAATATACAAGTTATATCAGAGACAGTTGCTTGCATTAAAGTGAGGCCATAGATTAATCAAAGTAAAAGTCAAAATGATCACCAAAACAGTAAAAATGAAGATAAGTCGCTATGATTTCACCAGCTAGTGTTGTTTACTTAAAGTAGCTTTTGATATTGGAAATATAGGAAGTGATTTACATGATCACTTTTCAGTAGGAAGAAACTGAACATATATGAAAAATATTACAATATATGAAAAAGTAACCACAACGATAAAGCCAAAGTAGAACAAATGCTGTCTTTGAAGCCAAATAATTTGTCCTTGTCAAGCAGAAAGACATAATAGCCATCTAAACATGGCACGCATGAATTTAAAATATAAACTTACTTGTTAAACACCATGAGGAGGAAAGTAGAGGCTTATAAAACAGTATTACTTCAGCAACAGGAACAGTGGTATAAAAGAAAATCAGTTGTAGAAAGTTTGATGATAAGAATAAACTAAATCAGACTAATCTCAAGAAAATTTACTGGAGAAAAGAAATAAGGAAAACATAAATGTGGAACAGAATATTCAGTTTGTGTAATTATTAGTTGTCATAATCGGTGACTGAAAATTTCACATTGAGTCATCAGTCCCCAAAGAACTAAATAAAGAAATGAAATGACCCTTAAAATGATGTTGAGATGATGAACATATAGAAAAAAAAATCTGTGATAGATAAAATTAAAAAAAAAAAAAGAAATCAGTTTCAAGATACTATATGCAAATATGGAGCTGTAACAAATAATTGAAAAAAATTACAAGTGACTATTAATAAAGTAGGTGAATGAATGATAAAATCCTTATGAAGGCCTAATTATATGCCAGCACTATGTAAATACCAAAGGTATAGATTCAAGGAATAAAGTCAATTCCTACTTTTAAGAAGCTTACATTGTAATAGAGGAAATAAATACATAAAGTGAAACTAGAAAGGGATAGGAGAGGTTCATACATGGAAGTATGATATGGAAAGATGGAAAAATATGGAAAATAGTGTTTTCATGGCTCCCAGAGGTGAAAAAGGGAAAGGTCATATTTTCAGAGTTTGGTTTTCAGGAGAAGTAGCCTAAGAGTCTTTAGGGGAATGAGATGAAGACAGTGGCTGAGATACAAACAATCTAGTTTTACCTATGTATAATTGAGAGGAAATTGGTTACCATTAATACTTATGCAGATTTCTTATTTATAAAATTTTATGAGCATAATCCATTATATTCTAAGATTACTAAAATAATCCTTAAAAATAAGAGAACTAAGGAGGAGGATTCTGGGAAGATGGTGAAATTGGTCAATAAATTTCAAGCTTTCTAGATTTCCTCCACAAACAGAATAAATTTGCACATGCGGATGTACATAGACTGGTGAAAATTCAAAAAGACTTGGGGAAGACAGGGGTCCAAAAATAATAAAAAAGTTCATATGGAAGAACAAAAGGTCAAGAATTTCAAGGGAATTAATGAAAAAATGCAAATGAAGGTGTCTATATTGGAAAGGAGTAGTCATCAAAATCATTTGGTACTAGCTAAGAAATAGAGTAGGTAATCAGTGAAATAAATTAAGTTCACAAGACATAATAGTCAATGACTATAGTAATCTAGTGTTTGATAATCCCAAAGACTCCAGCTTCTGGTATAAGAACTCACTATTTGACAAAAATTTCTGGGAAAATTGGAAATTAGTGTGGCAGATAGTAAGCACTGACCAACACCTAACACCATATACCAAGATAAGGTCTAAATGGGTTGATGATTTATATACAGAATCATACTATAAACAAATTAGAAGGACAAGGATAGTCTATCTTTTAGATATGTGAAGAAGGAAGGAATTTATGGCTAAAGTGCATTATGGAATGCAAAATAGATAATTTTGAACATATTAAGTTAAAAAGGTTTTTTATAAACAAAAGAATGCAGAGAAGATTAGAAGAGAAGCCAAAAATTGAGAAAAAGATTATATCTAATGGTTCTGATACAGCTCTCATTCCTAAAATATATAGAAAATTGACTCAAATTTATAAGAATATACAAGCTATCTCCAGTTTATAAATGGTCAATGGATATGGAGAGATAATTTTCAGATGAAGAAATTTCTAGTCATATTTAAAAATGCTTCAAATTACTATTGATCAGAAAAAGACAATTCTGAGGTACCACTACACACTTCTCAGATTGGCCAAAATGATAGGAAAAGATAATGATGAATGTTGGAGTGGATGTGGGAAAACTGGGACACTAAATCATTGTTGGTGGACTTGTGAATTGATCCAACCATTCTGGAGAGCAATTTGGAACTATGTCCAAAGGACTATGAGACTATGCATACCCTTTGATCCAGCAGTGTTTCTACTGAACCTATATCCCAAAGAGATCATAAAAAAGAAAAAAAGAACCACCATGTGCAAAAATGTTTATAGCAACCCTTTTTGTAGCTGCAAGGAACTGGAAATAGAGAATAAGTTATGCTATATAAATGTTATGAATATTATTGTTCTATAAGAAACAATCAACAGTATCATTTCATAAAGTCCTGGAAAGATTTGCATGAACTAAGTGAAATGAGTAGAAGGAAGAGAGCATTGTACACAGTAACAAGTAATCAATTCTGAAGAAATTTGCTCTTTTCAACAATTAAGTGATTCAGGCCAGTTACAATAGTAATTGTTCTTAATCAGAGTTAAGTTTTTAAAAATTGTTTGTCTTTATAATACTTTTATTGATGTATTGGTATCCTGATTCTGTACATACACACCAGTTCATATGTGAATATTTCCTAATGTCATTCTCTGGGACATTTTTTTTTTAACAATAGTTAAACAATAGTATTTCATTATGATCACATAAAATTGTCAGTAAACCTTAAATTCCAGTTCTTTGCCAATGTAAAAATAGCTTCTCTAAATATTTATAAATGTGAATTTTTTTCTCTTTTGATCTCTTTGGAGAGTATAAACAGAGCAACATCATTGGGTCAAAAATATATACAACTTAGTAGCTTTTGGGACATAGTTCCAATTTGCTTTCTAGAACGACTGAAGCAATTCATATCTCCACCAACAATTTGTGAATGGTTTTATTTTTTCTCATGGTCTCTCCTTTATTTGTTATTTTTTCTCCATCACAAATCTGGAATTGGCCTGAATCATCTCATTGTTGAAAAGAGCCACGTCCATCAGAATTGATCATCGTATAATCTTGTTACCATGTACAATGTTCTCTTGGTTCTACTCATTTCAGTTAGCATCAGTTCATGTAAGTCTTTCCAGGCTTCTCTGAAACCATCTTGCTGATTTTTTCTTATAGAACAATATTCTATTCATATACTATAACTTATTCAACCATTCTCCAACTGATGGGTGTCCATTCTGTTTCCAGTTCCTTGTCACTACAAAGAAGGCTACCACAAAGATTTTTGCATATGTGAGTCCTTTTCCTTTTTTATGATCTCTTTGGAATACAAGCCCAGTAGTAGCACTGCTGGATCAAAGGATATGCACAATTTTATAGCCCTTTGGGCGTTGTTTCAAATTGCTGTACAAGAGTGATTGGATAAGTTCACAATTCTACCAATAATATATTAGTATCCCAGTTTTCCCACATCCCCTACAACATTTATCATTATCTTTTCCTATCATCTTATGCTGTCTGAAAGATATGTAGAGATATCTCAGAGTTATCTTAATTTGCATTTTTCGAATCAACAGTGATTTTAGGGCATTTTTCCATATGACTAGAAATCATTTTAACTTCTTCATCTGAAAATTGTCATTGACATTTATCAATTGGAGAATGGCTTGCATTCTTATAAATCTGAGTCAATTCTCTATATATTTTAGAAATGAGGGCTTTATCGGAACCTTTGAATATAAAAATTCCCCCCCCCCCAATTTTCTGCTTCTCTTCTAATTTTGTCTGAACTGGTTTTGTTTGTACAAAATCTTTTTAACTTAATATAGTCAAAATGATCCATATTGTAATCTATAATATACTCTAGTTCTTTGGCCATAAATTCCTTCCTTCTCCATAGATCTGAGAGGGAGATGCTTTGTTCTTTTAATTTGTTTATAGTATCATTCTTTGTGTCTAAATCATCAACCCATTTAGACTTTACTTTAATTTAGGATATTAGATGTTGGTCAATGCCCACTTTCTGCCATACTATTTTCCATTTTTCCCAGCAATTTTTGTCAAATAGTGGGTTCTTATCCCAGAAGCTGGGGTCTTTGGATTTATCAAACACTACATTACTGTAGTCTTTGACTATTTTGTCCTGTGAACCTAACCTATTCCACTGATTGACTACTATATTTCTTAGCCAGTACCAAATGGTTTTGATGACAACTCCTTTATAATATGGTTTTAGATCTAGTTTAGTTAGACCCTCTTCATTTGTACTTTTTTCATTAATTTCCTTGAAATTCTTAACCTTTTCTTCTTTAAGATGAACTTTGTTATTATTTTTCTAGCTCTCAGTGTTGTTTTTTGTTCATTTGTCTAATTATCATGGATTTCAAACACTTCATATTACTTAATTTCTTCATTTGAAACTATTTCTATTTGAAACGAATTACTAATTTGCTTCAATCATTTACCAATTGAAGAATAGATGGTATTCTTTTAAATTTGAATCAATTCCCTATATATCTTGGAAAAGAGTTTTTTCTCAAAGAAACTTGTTGAAAAAATGACTCCCCTCTTTAAACTGCTTACCTTAGTTACCTTTATAATTTAGGTCCATTGTATTCTGTAAAAATAATTTACATTTTGTATAATCAAAATTGTCCATTTCAAGTTCTGTGACTTTCTGTAGCATTTATTTGGTTATGAACTTCTTCCTGTCCACAGATCTGACAGGTATTTTCTTCCTTGCAGTGTTATTTCTTTATGATATAACCATATATGTTTAGGTCACATGCCTGTTTAAAGATTATCTTGTAATGTGGTGTGAGATATTAGTTTCAACCTAATTTCTGCCAGACTACTTTCCAATTTTTCAAAAGTTTAAGTTGAATAGTAAATCTTGCCCAAATGCCCAGACTACTGTGCTCATTTGCTTCTGTACCTAATCTATGCAACTTTGATGTATATACATATATATTTACACACACACATATATATATTCTATATTTTCATATATCTTAATAGTACTAAATCATTTGATAATTAATGCTTTATACTATAGTTTGAATTCTGGTATTTTTCATCCCTCTTTTCACATTAAAAAATTTATGTCCCTTGAGATTCTTGACCTTTTCCACATTCCATATGAATTGCATTATGATCTTTTTCTAGTTTATAAAATAATTATCTGGTAGTTTTATGGTATAGCATGGAAAATGTGAATTGATTTGTTTATTATTATGATTTTTATTATATTGGTACAGTCTATCCATAAGCGATTAATATTTCTTCAACCATTTATATGTGTCTTTTTGTGTAAAGTGTTTGTAGTCATATTCTTACCAGTCCTATGTGTCTTGGCAAGTAGCCTCCCAAGTATTTTTGTGTCATTATTTTAAATGAAATTGTCAAGCTTACTTTGGAGCATTACTCTTTTATCTAATCACTTGTTATCCCTTTCAACTTCATATCATCTGTAAACATAATGAACATTCCTACTATGATTTTCAAGTCATAAATAAAAAAAAGCATTTAACTTAGGGCCATGAACAGATCCTTGGGATATTCATCTGGATAACTCCTTCTAAGATGTCCTTGAATCAGTAATAATTTGTCTAGTTACTCAACCAGTTCTGAATCTTTACAACTATATTATTGTCTATCCCAGGACTTCTAAAACTTTTCACACTCATTACCCATTTATATCCAATAAATTTTTATGCAACTACAGCTATATAGGTATATAAAATAGGTATATAAATCAAACATTTACCGAAAAAAACCATAAAGAAATTTATTTTAAAACCATTTATGTATACATTTGATTTTATCATTTATTAAATATGAAACGAATTTGCACATTAGTAAGATGAATTGCTTGTTTATTTTAATATGAAGAATTAAATTTTGTCAATATTTGATACTTTTTTCCTGTTGTCATATTTTTTACAATCTCCACATTAAGTTAATTGACCCCTTAGAGGGACATGACCCATAGTTTAAGAAGCTTTGGTCTATTCTATAGCTCTCCATTTTATCAATAAGGATTATATGTATTTAAAAATTTAAATTGTGGAAATAAAAGTGTATTGTATCTATAGTTATCCTTTTATCTTCTAATCTGTAGTAGTAGTTCAGTTGTTTCCAGTCATATCTAATTCTTCATGATTCTATTTGAATTTTTCTTGGCAAAGATACTGAAGTGGATTGACATTTCCTTCTCCAGTTCATTTTACAGATCACAAAGTAAAGCAAACAGGATGAAGTGACTTGCCCAGGGTCACATAGCCAGTAAGTGTCTGCGGTTAGATTTGAACTCAGATCTTCCTTAAAAAAAAAAAAAAGAGAGAGAGAGAGACTATTTTCCTTCCCCAACCCTGAGGTATTTATTTCTGCTCTCTTAGATCTTTGTGGCTCAATGATACTATCTGCCAATTATTGCAGTACCCTAGTTTGTAGTTCAGCTGAACCTGGTGATGAACTCATTGAAGGCAGTAGATTCTGACTGTTTCCTTCCTTATGTTTTTAACTCCTCTTGGCCATTTTGGTTTAATGATTTCCAATCCAAGTATCATGCTCCTTGGGATGACAACATTAAGTGAAATGGAAGTTGACTAATTTAACCTGGTTTTCATTTATCCATCCTTCTATTTGCCACAAAAAGTGCTTCTCTTACTTCTTTCATCTTCCTTTTGCCTCTAATCTAATGTAACTTTTAAAACTGACAAGAAAATTCCCATTTATTTTGCTTGTAATATTCATTATTAGCTTTGCTTCATTCTGGGTTTTACTGTTCTTTATGTTTTTTTCTTTTTATCTCAATGATGGAGTAGTCATTTGTCATATTTCTTATCATTTCAACTTCGATCATTTCAATCATTTTGATCATAATTAGATCTATAATAAAAGTTTCTCTTTGACTTTAACTACTTTTTCAAGCAAAGCATAATGTCTATTTGGATTCTGAGAGACCTGAGTACATGACCTACTTTTGATCCATAATGATTGTGGGACATCGAACACTTGTCTCTCAATATCACAGGAAAGTATGACTTAAAAGTTTTTATACAACTCTGAGACCTGCATTAGTAGAGGGAATGTTTTCACTAGAAGTTCTCTTTGCTAATGTTTTCTCTGGCTCACAACAATTATCTTTGAGGCAAGTGACAAATGTATTAATTGTGCTGTTTTCTGGAAAGGGAAGAAGGAGGAAAAGGAAAGGGAAAACGAGGAAGGGGAGAAAAAGGAATGAGAGAGAGAGAAAAGGAGGAAGAGAAAGGGAGGACTGGATGAGAAGAGGAGAAGAGAGAGGGAAGAGGAAATGAGAGAGATGGGAGGGACAAATGGGGAGAGAAAAAGGAGGGACGGATAAGAAGTAAGGATAGAGTAAGGGCAGGGAGAGAGGAAAGAAAAAGAGGGGAGCCATCTCTAGTTTTACTTATTTTTTGTGCTATTTTCTAAGATATTTAATTTATTATCTTGCTTGTGCATAGTTGTTTTCCTGTTATACCATGGCATAATTGCTATACCTTAAATTTATTGCGAGCAAGGACCTTTTTTTTTTTTTTTTTTTCTTTTGTGGCCCCTGCACTTAGCATAGTGCTTGGTACATAGAAGACAGTCTATAAATGTTGAATAATTTAATTTGACTTGATTACCTTCTTAGTCCTTTACAGTACACAACTGATATTCACTTTAGAATTCTTTGTCTACATCCCTATCATCCTCCTTTTTCACCAAGACTAATGTTGCTATATTTCTTTTCCTTTTCCCCTTTAAAATTGGACAAGCCTGGCATCTTTATGAAAAATGAAAATGACATTGGAAGGGGCAGGCATATCAATGGCAAGAGAGTCCATAGCTCTAATTTTTTCTGACATCCTTAAAGAAAATGAAAAGTGTTGTATTATTTTATGAAAAGTGTTTTATTATTTTATGTCTTTTTTCCCATTTCTGTATGGAAATAAATATGGTGATGATTGAATAATGAAGGATGATGAATGGATCTAGATAATTCTTGTCTGCAAAATTGCATTTTTAAATAATTTTGGGAAAAGAGATTTTCCCAGACTTAGCTAACAATAGGGACAAAATAGTTACCCAAAATAAACTAACATGAATTACTGAATACAAACCAGGGTTTATACATTATTAAGATGGTTTGATTCCATAGGAAAAAACACATTTGGGGAACTTCCAGACTAATTGTATTCATGTACAAGTGAGTTATGTTTGGTGATGTAAGGCATGGAAATACAACAATATTCAGATGAACACTTGGCTTTTTTTTAAAGGGGAAAACTATAAAACAATTCTGCATAATCACTAAATAGAATCACTTGGCATGGAGTTAGAAAGGCATTTGGCAGGTGGAATTTTTTCCTCTTGGGTAACAGAAAAGGATACTTGGCTTGATGATGTAACATCTGTAATAGTATCAAGAGAACAAAGGAAACCACTAAGAGAAGATTTAAAACAGAACATTTTAAGTAACATTTTAAGTTGTGCAATAAAGAGACTGTGATATAGTGGGTAGAGAGAGCTAAATTTAGGATCAATTAAAATTGGGTTTTAGTCAAGTGCTGTCCTAGGCAAGTCCCCTCACTTTTCAGTACTTTCAGGCAACTCTCTTTAGACTAGAGACTTCACTCATTAGGAATTCTCAACACTAATTAAATAGGAGACCAAAAAATGTATGTGGATAAATTACTTCTTCATTCACATCTCTTCAATAACTCCCTCTTGCCATCACTTCTTGAAGAAGACCATAATATCAGAAAAGAGAGGTTATGACTTGGAAGTGAATTAGCTTGTGCTCTTTTTTTGAAACTGATGTCTTTGTACTTTAGATTGGGTATGGGTTGAAGGAGAGAGAAGATAGATTAAATTAATCAAACAATAGATATTGAGGACACTTGAACTGCAAAAGATTAAGTCTTTCTATCATGGCAGAAAAAATAGGGGAGGCTCTAATCTTTTTCTTTCAATGAAGAAATCTTAACTATTGACATCTGTGTTAACTGCTTTTTTTGTATAAATAACATTTTTTGGTGGGGGAGGTCATATTATAAGTTAGTAACACAAAGAGCATGGTTCATTAAGTACCTGTGGTTTATTTACATTCAAACCTGAACTTTTCAAAACTTCTAATTTCCATATTACAGTCTTATACTCAACTCTTCAAGGTATATTCTGATAACATATTTTGGTTAATGGTAGTTACAAATATAATACAACAATTTTTTGAATCTGTTCAATCATATGAGAAGTATTCACACTGTTTGGTATAAATGTTGGGAAGTTACAATGCTTACCTAATTTATAGAAATATGTTTGGATTACATTTCTGAGGTGATAAAGAGTCGCCATAATAGGAAAGGTGAGAAAAAAGAGGATATTTGCAAAATATTGTTGTTTTCTAACAAATTGATTTGGGACACATATATGCTTTTTTGGCATTTTGGCCAAAATTTCATAAAGGAACCTCCTTTAAGACCCATTTAAAATACTACGTTCTACATAAGGGCTCTCTCAATTCTCCTTTGATATTGGTGCCTTTTCTTGATTAATTGTACCAGATTTATCCTCTATCTGTTGTTTGTCCTTAGCTGTTTGCATATTGTCTCCTTCATAGACTGTGGTCTTCTGGAGAGTAGGAATTATCTTTTACCTTTCTTTGTGTTTGCACATTTTTAGATTTAGTGCCAACATATAATATGCTTTTAATAAATGTTTATTGACTGACAAGGGCTAACCAATGTACTAATTATTTTTCTTTTATCCTTTTAAAATTGTGTGGCTGCCATTGCAATATTTGATGTCCTTCACATATGGTATAAGATTGGATGACCTAATTTTTTGACATTGGAGGTTTTTATTGATATCTTTTATGCATCTTCTCATACTTAAGTTATGTTTGGCAATATGTTCTAACTTGCTTATATCCTCCATGAAGATATCCATCTCTTTTGGGTCACTTGCAATTTTTGATATCTCTGAAATCACCATGTCCTACATTCCCTTTTTTGAAAAATCTTTAAGATTAATCCATTATTACTTTTAAAATTATATTGCTTTCAGAATGAATTTTATTACATGCATTTAGGTACATTCATCTGTTCTTTTCAATGTTAACTTCCTAAATGCCATTTTTAGCTCCTCATTTAACATTTCTGATATTGAAAAGGCAGAATCCTAATGAGCTTGTTCTGTCTCTGATTTTGAGAATAGATTATAATAGAAAAGCTGAATAAAGCTTTATTTTGCTTTCCCTTTCCTCTCCCATTTCATGTACAATTACTCAAGGGATAGCCCATATTTTGTGGGTTTCTTGGCAAGTTTTCTGCAGGCTTGTGCTTTCTGAAATTTTATGAGATGACACTCTTTTTAATCACCCATCAATATTCTCTATAACATTTTACAAGCAAACTTGTGTTTAAAAGTAGAGTTGTCCTTGCCCTGAATGATATGAAACAGTGGAGTGCAGTGGGAAGGATACTGCAGTCAGAGTCAGAGCTTTAGAAACCAGAGTTCTAAGCTTGGTTCTCCTTCCTATCCAAATGACCCTGGGCAAATAACTTGATACTTGTCAAATGATAGGGTTGGATTAGATGTCAGCACTCTTCAAATTCTAAATCTGTGATCCTGTGTTTGATAAAGAAAATGTGTTTATGTAATATAGCAATTTCTGGGCTCTTTGTGTTAACTATTTATTAGTCTCCCTAAGACAATCTCCAAAGGTGTAAGTAGTCAGAGTCCCAAATGGCAGTGGCAGTTTGGCAGAAAGGTGGAAATAGGAATTTAAGGGGCAGAGAATAGCACTAGAGGAGAGAGCTTTAGTGAAAAACAACTGTGGCAATGTAGTGGAGTGGTAGCTGAAATGGGAATTCTGAGTAGATCCATTACTAGAAGACAGACTTGTGAAATGTGTTTTATTCTCATTGTTAACTCTTTCCTACCTTGGAGGTGTAGTTGTTTGAGGAGTTGCTTCCTTCCCCACTAAGATAATTATCTATGGGAGATTTTTCCACTCTTAGTACTGGGGAATATTGGATAAAATAATTATATTTATCTTTTCTATTATTTGCTTTCTATTCTGCTCCAAATCAGTGCTTAGCCATTTTATTTAGAGCCCCTGATTTCTAATAAATGCACTGGTTGAAAGCATGAGCTGTATTTGCATAATTGTAACCCCATATCTAGAACCTGGAGAGATGTTTTATAGGCCAGCAAGACCTCTCACTTAATTTGGAGGCATTTGTAAAATTATTCTTAAAAATTTTCTACTATGTTATCCTATACAATAGATGTTTGCACACAATTAAATTCTTGACAATCTGTGTATGAGTATCAAGTGAATTGCAAGCCAAGATGACTACATCATGATATGTTTAATCTTGCTTTTTAGAGCATAACAAAACCAACTTTGCCAATTCCTCTGACTAAATAACTAAGGATAACCTGGGAACTATCTCCCGTTATTTGGAATGACTTTTATATCTTTAATTTCATTTATAGTGAGAATGCTAGTTTGGGGATGGTTCATTTTCTTTAATAATGTAGCAGTTCTTTGGTATGAAAATCTCACACAAAGTGCCAACAATTAAGCTAATATTTATGGATGGTCTAAAAATTATGATTATTCGAACCTTATGTCTTTTATTTTTTACTTCCATAATTGGAAGTGTATGAGGGCCCTGCATATAAGATGATGGGTCATTTCACATTTTTCTTTATTTTTGAGTGGTGATATATAACAAATTCCCTGATAGGTAATATAGGCCTCTCAAGCTCAGCAAGTGCCAGGGAGAACTCATTATTCCTTAAAATTCATCTTTCTTCCTAACTTCCCTATGTCTTTGGAGGATACCACCATTCTTTTTGTCACCTGTTTCACAACATAGGAGTCATCCTTAACTCTTTACTTTCAATCAACATCTCAAACAATCATGATTCATCTTTTGCTATGGCATGTTAATACAACCTTCACAACATCTCACAACATTTATTCTCTTCTCTTCCCTGATAACAGAACTATCTTTTTTTTGGTGTGTTTTACTTTATAATATTTATTTATAATAGAAAAACTAAATCACACAATTACAAATTCGGAATCTATAGTTACAAACAGGTTACAAATGTTAAAAAAGTAAAAGGATACAATAAATACATATATAAATAAAGTAAATAAATAAATAAAATGCATATATTTTGGAGTCACGCTTCTATTTTATTATTTATTTTTGGATGAGGTTTTTTATTTTATAGTATTTTATTTTTCTAAATATATGCAAAGATATTTTTCATCATTCATCTTAGCAAAACTTTGTGTTCTAAATTTTCCTCTCTCTCTCCTCTCTCCTCATCCCTCCTCAAGACAGCAAACAATTCAATATAGGTTAAACATACAGTTTTTCTAAACATATTTCTATATTTTTCATGCTGTATAAAAAAATTTGATCAAAAGTGAAAAAATGAGAAAACCAAGCATGCAAACAACTACAACAAAAAAGTGAAAATACTATGCTTTGATCCACTTTCAGTCTGGGTAATTATCTCTCTGAATGTAGATGGCACTTTCCCTCACAAGTCTATTGGAATTGCCTTGAATCACTCATTGTTGAAAAGAGCCAAGTCTATCACAATTGATCATCACATAATCTTTTTTTTTATTTTTTATTTATGAAACATATACATGGGTAATTTTTCAGCATTGATCCTTGGAAAACTTTCTGTTCCAAATTTTTCCCTCCTTCCCTCCACTCCTTCCCCTAGATGGCAGATAGTCCAAAACATATTAAATATGTTGAAATGTATGTTAAATTCAATATATGTATACATATTTATACAGTTATCTTGCTGCACAAGAAAAATTGAATAAATTGGAGCAGCTAGGTGGCACAATAGATAAAATGCTATGTTAAGAATCAGAAAGACTCATCTTTCTGAGTTCAAATATAGCCTCAGATATTTACTAGCTCTGTCACCATGGGCAAGTTATTTAACTCTATTTGCTTCAGTTTCCTCATCTGGAAAATGAGCTGAAAAGGGAAATGACAAACCATTCCACTCTTTCTGTCAAGAAAACCTCAAATGGGGCCACAAAGAACTGGATATGATTTTTTTTTTAAATGACTGAACAAATAAATGAAATTGAGGCAGTTAGATGGCTTAGTGGATAAAATGCCAGATCTGCAGTCAGGAAAATTTGGATTCAGACATTTACTAGCTGTCTGCTCCTGGGTAAGTCACTTAACCCTGTTTGCCTGAGTTTCCTCATTTGTGAGATGAGCTGGAGAAGGCAGTTGCAAACCATTCTTCTATCTTTGCCAAGGAAACGTTCAATAGGGTCATGAAGAATCAGGCACAGTTGAAAACCCTGAGTAATACCACCATATTTCCTCATATATATGTATATATTACATATATACGCACAGAAATACATTTATATGAATGTATACTTACAGTTCATTTTTCTCTTCTATTAATCATCCTCTATTGAATTAGGACTTAGGTTTCCCCCCCCACACACACCTTTTTCTATTTCCTCATTTGGAAATTGGCCCTTATGAGTTGTTTAGGCAGCCCTTGATGTGCAAGTCTGATAATGAGACAATAATGAGACTCAGGTTTGTTCAAAAGGTAAAGAAATTTTAGTTTAGGTGAATTAATGGATTTTGGCCCCTTGTGTGTGACTCAGACAGATGTAGATTCTCCCCTTTTTTCTGGATTACCTAAGCAAGGTGACATGGGTATAGATAAATCTCTGTCACCAAGACTGAGTGATCAGTACCATCCCCCAGGCCTTAATGAGAATAAATTCACCTCTTATTATAATATCCATTCTTCTCCTTCATTGTTAACAAACAGAGTTGATTGCCACCCTCAGAAAACCCACTCATCCAAGGACATATAAAGGTTGAGTTTCATGAAGATTCCAAGAGAGGTCTTTGGCATTTGTGAATGCTACTATCCCTTTTATCAACTATCTGCTTGTAAAGTTAATAAAAAATTGCCCAAAAATTATATCTCTTGAACTTTTTATACATTAGAGGGACAGACAGACAGATAGAAATAGGAAGAAGAGAAGAGTCAATGACTAATTTTGATGGATTGTTCTTATATGAACTGATGGTGCCTCTTTCTTTAGCTTAATGCAGTTCAGAGAACAGCTGTCCTCTTATGTGTGGGGGTAAAAGAATTATGATATTTTCAAGCTACTGCCTTGTCATTTGCATGTACTTCTGATGTGAGTTGCATGAAAAGTAATGGGTCTTGATTTCCTCATAGTAATTATCAAATCTAAAATTTATGAGCTCATATAAATGTACATCTAGACAACATAATGTATACCTGTCCTAAAACTAAACTGACTTTTCTTTTCCTTTTTGGATTTCAGGTAATGGGACATTAATTGGTGCCTCTGCCAATGTTGTCTGTGCTGGAATTGCAGAACAGCATGGGTATGGCTTCTCTTTCATGGAATTTTTCAGGTATCTTTGTGAACTTATTCTAGTTTTCTGCTTAACTGTACCTTCAATATGCTGATTGTGGCTTTTTTTTTTTTTTTTCTATTGAAACAAACAAACTGACACCATACAGCCCAAGCAATTAAACATTAGGCTAAACATGTTTTTAGCCATTAAAGAGACCTGGAGTATGTGGAATTTGAGCACCGAAAACAAATTAAAGCTTTATTGCTAGAATTAGCCTTGCATCACAAAGTGTGATTTCAGACATCCTTTAGGACTGAATAACTCAGATTGAAGTGGGATTTCTCTGGAGAAATAGAAAAACCAAGTGTAAGTGTTGAAAAATTGTCAAGCATTGCTGGATATGAGATTTCAGGTTTATTGTTCTTGACAGAAAGTTTCAGAGGATTTGTGTCCCATATGTACTATGATATTAGTACTGAAGAAAATACATAAGTGGACACTTACATGTATCCTTGACACTGACAATCATCAAGCACTATTGTTGTCATTACAGTTTCTAGTCTATTTCTAAATCATCTTTATTTTGGCATCCTCAAAACTAGGTCTCTCTAATAAGGTTTGGCCTTCTAACGCCCAAATTTTGGTCAATGTTTTCATAGTTCCTTCTAAACACTATATCTGCCCCATCCAGGGTACTCTGAATACAATAGAGTTATAATGTCTGTTGAATGATTATTGTTTTCCTTTTGTCATTTCATTGTGAAAAATTTTCAACCCATATTTCATACTGAGTTCACTCTTCTCATTAATTTTAATCTCTTTATTCTGTTATCTTCACCTAGTTCATCACTTTATGCTCCCAAAAATTTCCTTTCATTCCATTCATAACAATTTCCTTTCAGCATCCTATAGCAAATGCCACCTTTCATGAAATTCTTTTTTTCCTGTGTTGGAAACAAACTACTTCTATATTTTCTTATCTACACTTCCTTCCTTCTTTCATCAAGGTGTTTCTTAAATCCATTTTAAATCCAAGAAAAATTGTTGCATACTTTATTTATTATATCAGATTTAGTGGATAGATTTTACTCTTTTTGTACAGGTATATTACAAGCAATTTACTTTGTTGTTAGAGTCTTTTGTTTTAATTTAATCATTATATAAAAAAATCCTCAACTCTTGAAAATGTTAATTGACCACAATGATACTGATTTATATCCTGTATATATATATATATGAATATGTATATACATATATATATGTCAAAAAGACCTTAAGTTCTTAAGAACTGAATAATTTTCAGTGTGTCAAAAAATAGACCTTCAACAGTAAGAACTTCATATGTATTGCGATGAACTTTTTTCTAGCATGTTGCCTTTTTTATAGGTTTAATGAATTTTTTGAATATGGCAGAATTGAATTTATTTATTTATTTCTGAGTCATGTGTCAATAATACTTCCAACTAGATAGTTAACTTTTTCTTTCTTGAGAGCTTCTTGTTCAATCATTTTTCAGTTGTGTGTGACTTTGTGATCCCATTTAGGATTTTCTTGGCAAAGATACTGGAGTGGTTTTTCATTTCCTTTTCCAACTCAATTTACAGATAAGGAAACTAAGGCAAACAGGGTAAAGTGGCTTTCTCAGGGCCACATAGTTACTAAATGTCTGAATCCAGATTTGAATTCAGGAAGACTCATCTTCCTGACTCTAGGCCAGGAACTCTATTGATTGTGCCATCTAGCTGCCCTTCTTAAGATCAATAAAAGATGTGAAGTAATAACCTCAGGAATAGATTTCCTTGGAAGTAATAAAAATTCAGAAAAAAAAGTCTACCCACTAATCAAATCAGCTAGGTAGCACAGTGGGCTTAGGGTTAGGGAAACTTGAGTTTGAATTTTGCTTCATGAAGTTACTAGTTCTTCAACCTGAGATAAACCATTTAATCTCTCATCACCTCAATTTCCTTATCTGTAAAATGTGGATATTTATAATACTCATAGTGAGGTTGTTATGAATGATAGTAATAATTAATGAAAGCTAACATCTATATAATGTTTACTATATGTCAGTCATTGTACTAAGCGTTCTACAATTGTTAATTTATTTGATCCTCACAACAACCCATCTATATTATAGAAGAGAAAAATGAAGTAAATAGGAGCTAAGTAACTTGACCAGTGTTATATAGCCAGTAAATGTCTGAGGTTGTGTTTGAACTCAGGTTTTCCTGATTCCAGTGCCAGTGCCATCTTACTGCCTCATTTTGAAGATCAAATGAGATACTCAATCAATAAACATTTATTATTTATTATTACTATATTCTAGGTATTGTGCTAAGCTAATACAAAAAAGGCAAAAGATTGAGGGATTACCAATTATCAGTGTAAACTACTTTGCAAACCTTTTATTAAAAACATAAATTCTAGGTATTAATCCTAATGTTCTTTGTATTTCAAAAAATATCAACAAAAACAAACTACATGTAAACTAACATGGAGATATGGAGAAATTGAGGAAGATAATCAGTTTAAAAGGAGAAAGTCCATTATTGTTTATGGTTATACTTCTATGATTCTTAGCTATTAATACATATTGAAATAGAAGTCCTGCTAAAGTAAATGCTCCCTAGCCAGTTTTGCCCTCAATGTCTACTCTAGTCATTGTGTCTTCCATCAGGCCCATGTATAATATAGATATAATTTAAAAAGGACTTGGTACTGGTAAGAAAGTTCTAAGCCTGCCTGTCCACTTTACTCAATATTAATACGTTAGAATTTCCAAAAATCTCCTTTCTTCACTTTTTCTTCACTGAATATAAAAGTGTTCTCTCTGTCTTTGCTTTATAAATTAAATAAACAGCAACAACAACAAAAGACCAGTAAGCCTCAAACTATCTTACTTAAAGTATTTTCTGTAGCCACTCTGAATCAAATGTGTAGCTTAAAAGAGACAATTGACATACCCAAATAAAAAATGGGGTCCATGCGACATTATTTGCAACATATGAAAATTAATTTCATCATTTTTTAAATGAAGCTTTCATTTTGTTGTAGAGTAAATTTTACTCTGCTTAAAGCTTTTGTAATCTGCTAATTGTATTTCCCTTTGAACCACCTGATTAGATTTATAGAAGCTGAACTCATTACAGTGAAGCATTTTCTGGAGAAACTTTGATTGAATAAGAAACTTTATAAATTAAAATATGTTTAAAAATAAAATTAAGTTCTATGATGATTTTTTTAAGAAAGGAAAGTTTAATTTCTCAGGGAAAAAAAACTAATATTGTTAAAAGAAGAATTTGGAAATGATCTGCCTTTCTCCATCATTTAGTGTTGTTGAAAAGGATCACAAACTGAGAGTGGCATAGAGTTTGAAGCCAATTTCATCGTCAAGCAGTTTTTATTAAGCATCCATTTTTCTTAGTGCTCTCTCAGGGCCTGTGCCCAACAAATTAAAAAGGGATACAAGTTCCCACAGTTCCTAATGATGCAAACTGACACTAATAATGAGGTACCAAGTTCTTGCCAGCTTCTGCACTGCACAGGTTGCTTTGCATTAAGCCAAAAATATTATTCTCTCTGGGTAGTTTGAAACAATCATAGTGAAATGTGAAAATGAATAATATAATTAAATCATTCCTCTTGAACATCACTTCCCAAATATTTTCCATTCTGAGTTTTCATTGTCCCTTATTTTAGAGTTTTTATTCTCTTTTCCTCCTATCTCCTTCTTTCTCCCCTTATCCACTCTCTTTCTTTTCCTCTTCCCCTCTGTCTTCTTTCATCAATATTGATCTTACCTTTTAAATATAAAGTTCTTTTCTTAGTCCTTATCATTCTTGACCTCCCTGTAGTGTTTGATGCTGTTGATTATCCTCTCCTCCTGAATATTTTTTCTTCCTAATAATGATAGCTAACATTTATGAAGTGCTTACAGTTTACCAAACACCTCTAAGTGTTTTAAAATTATAATTTGTTTTTATTATTGTTGTTTTTGTATTCTTCCATGGGTTTTGATGATATGATCCTCTCCTGGTTTTCTTCCTACCTGCCAGACTGTTCTTTCATCTTTTTTAATGGATTATTCAATATTCTTTTCTCAAGGTTCCCAAGATTTTCCCAAGGTTCTTAGCTGGGCCTTCTTCTCTTATCTTACTAAGTACTCTCATTTGACTTCATCAGTTCTCCTGTCTTCAATGACTATATCTATGCAAATGATTTCCAAATCTAGATAACCAGTCCTATATAGCCAACCTCTTATTAAATACCCACTTGGATGTCTCTTCATTAGACTTTTAAAACTCTACATATCTAAAACAGAACTCATCTTCCCTCTTAAAAGCAGCTCTCCTCTAAACTTTTTTTTCTCCTGTTGAGATTACCATTATTCTTCTAATATTGAATGTCAGCTTTTGGAGTCATCCTTACTTTTTCCTTTTCCCTCCTCCCATTTTCCCCTCCTCCATTTGTAGTCAATTGCCAAATCTTGATATAGGCTCAACATCATACCTCACATGTGTGCCCTTCTCCATATTTGCATAGCTACCACCTAGTTCTGATCTTTGTGTCACTATTAGAGAAGTCTCTTAATTGGTTTTTGAGCCAAAGTTTCCTTTCTTTATGCATCATATAATTGCCAAAATATCTCTTGCTCAAAAAGCTTTAAGTGGTTCCCTATTACCTTTGGGACAAATTATATAAACTTTACAGTTAAAAATTATAATTACCTATCATATATTTATGTGTAGATATAATTATGTTATTTATTATATATGTTTGTATAATATATGTAAGTATGTATATAAAATATGTTATATATACATATAAATATATAAAGATTATATAAATTTTACACTTAAAAATTCACATTCTAGACCTAAACTTTCCAGATTAATGTGAGCACACTATATTCTAGACAAAATGGCCTACTTATTCCAGGTCCATGATAGTAGATCTGTTACCTCCATGCCTTAGAACAGTATGCCCACTGTGCCAATGATAAGCCTCCATGTCTCAGAATCCTTATTATTGATCAAGATTTAGCTCAAATGCCAACTCCTACAGAAAACCTTCTCTGAACTGCCCAGTTCTTGATGATTTCCCCCTTCTCAAATTAAATTAATAAGCATATATTTAGTGTTTTGACTTTAGATCACATAGCTGGCTGGATTTGAGGTTAGAATTTTCTAACTCTCATTCTAGTGCTTTATCTTCTACCCTGTCTGACTGCCTCATAAGGGAATGAAAGTAGGGCAGCTTGGCTAGAAAGCCTGAGGTGGAATGTTGTGAAATTGGTCTGGAAAGAAAGATTAGAGTTAGATTGTAAAGAATTTTCTCTGTTAAATGGAGGCATTTATGTTTAATTATATTAGCAATAAAGTGCAATAGAGAATTGTGATAAGCTAGAATTGCTCTAGAATTGTGAAAAGTGCAATAGAGAATTGTTAGAAACTAGAATTGATCTAGAATTGTGATAAATGGAACTAGAATTGTGACAACCTACCTCACTGATATTTAATTGTTAACTAGAATTGTGATGTTTTACCTTGTTGACTTCCCACCTCAGTGTTGATATCCTACCTCATTGGCATCCAACCTCTTTGGCTTATTATCTCCTTGAGTATGACTTTAATGAATGGGTTGAACACTTGGCCACTGTTGAGCCTAGTTCTCATTGTCATACTTCTTTTTACTGATCTGCTGCTATGTACCTCCTTGGGCATAACACTCTATCATCTCATGGATCAAGTGAACTACAGCTGGTGCTAAAAGTTTAGCTTGATGAGATGTGCGGTTCCCACAAAACAAGAGAAGGGAATTGTAAGGGCCCTTTAAATAGGTGGTGCCACAGCGCATCGGGAGATTGAGTGGCCCAGAAGTAATCTCTGTGGATATAGGATTGCCCTGTGGGCGGGATCCTGGCCATATTGAGATAGCTTCGTAATGGGTGATGGCTCTCTCACTAGTTGGCTGTGTGTGTGTGACCTCACAGGCCCTTCATAAGCCCACTGCAGAGAGCAGTCTCTCTCTTTAACCTGGCTCCCTAGCCTGGGGTAGCCAAGACAAGCTGATGGATAGCCGAGAGAGGTAAGGAGTTTGGGAGTGAATATGTGGGTCTTCAGACCAGGTGTTCACTAGGGAGCTAACAAGTCAGGGCATTAAGTCAGGGCATTATGTGACTAGATATAATAAAGGCTTTTAAGATTACATGTGGCTGTTCTTCAGTGTGCTACCAGTTATTAAACTATAGATTCAAGAAATCATGGCCAGAGATCTTTGAAGGCCTCAGAGGAGGCAAGGCGGGTAGAGTTGACACTGCAAAGGTCAGTGGTCAAAGGTACTCTGTTGGGCCTAGGACAGACTGGTAATAGTAACTGCCAGGAAGGCATGTTAAAACTACAGAAAATTTTCTCTGAACTGCCCAGTTCTTGATGATTTTCCCCTTCTCAAATTAAAATAATAGCATATATTTAGTGTTTTGACTTTAGATCACATAGCTGGCCAGATTTGAGGTTAGAATTTTCTAACTCTCATTCTAGTACTTTATCTTCTACACTCTCTGACTGCCTCATAAGGGAATGAAAGTAGGGCAGCTTGGTTAGAACATAAAGCCTGAGGTGGAATGTTGTGAAATTGGTCTGGAAAGAAAGATTAGAGTTGGATTGTAAAGAATTTTCTCTGTTAAATGGAGGCATTTATGTTTAATTATATTAGTAATAAAGATTCGTTGAAGCTTATAGAGGTCAGGCCTGTCACTGAAAAATATCAGTA
The DNA here is from genome assembly GCF_048593235.1 of Sminthopsis crassicaudata. Taxonomy (NCBI): domain Eukaryota; kingdom Metazoa; phylum Chordata; class Mammalia; order Dasyuromorphia; family Dasyuridae; genus Sminthopsis; species Sminthopsis crassicaudata. The sequence continues at coordinate 243,901,020 of NC_133619.1, forward strand.
AGACAGTTGTGAAGAAAATAAATTTGAAAGGGGAGAGACTGGAAGAAGGGGAAGCAATCAGGAGGATATTGCAATTGGCTAGACAAGGCATGAGACATAGATCCATACTAGAATAATGGTCATGTTAGTGGAGAGAAGAAATGGATGTAAGTAATATTGAAGTAATGTCAAAAACTTTAGACAATCAGCATGCAAAAAGGGGGGGGGTTCAGCTAGGTAATATAATATATAGAATACAGGCCCTGGAGTCTGAGGACCTGAATTCAATTCTCAGACATTTGACTTTTACTAGCTATTGATCCTGGGCAAGTCACAACTCTAATTACCTTGCAAAAAAAAAAAAAAAAAAAAAAAAAGAAAGAAAAAAAGAAATGCCTGAATGCTAGATATTGGATTAGATATTGGAGAAATAAAAATAAAAGATAATTACTACTCTCAAGAAACTTGTGATCTAATAAGAAAGAGAACAGGCAAATTATATATAACAAATTATATCCCAGATAAATTAGTGTTAATTAACAGAGGAAAGACATTAGAATGGGAGAGGTTTTCTGGGATTTTAGCAGAGGTATGAAGGAAACCAGGGAAGCCAGAAGACAGAGAATAAAGAAGAATAAAGAATTAAAGTGGGGAAAAAAAAAAAAAAAAAAACAAAAAACCTTGGTTACAAGAAAGATGGTGCTATGCTTGAAATAAATAGATAGGAAAGTTGGAAAGACAGGTGGGAAATGATACAAAGAGAAGGGAACACTGTATTCCTTATGAACGTACTGAGTTTGAGATATCTATTAGACAATCAGATGGAAATGTCCACTAGTTAGTTTATGAAGTTCAGGAGAGACAATTAGGCAGGTCAGGTAGATACAGGAGTCATATGCCTAAAGAAGATTTTCAAATTCTGAGGGATTGACAAGATTATCAAGAGAAAGTTTGTATGTAAAGAAGGTAAGTACAACCACACAGAGGGGGTACAATATGAATAATGATCAAATAAAAAGCCTGGACATCATCTTTCAAGAAAGTATCAAGGACAATTACCCTAAAATCCTAGAACCAGAGGATAAAATAGAAAAAAAAAATTAAGGGGCAAAATTAGATGTAGAAAGGAAACCACAGAAAAACACCTCTAACTTTCTCAATAAATATGAAGCAGCAAAATGGTATGGTGGATAAAGCAATTGATCTGAAATTAGAAAAATCTAAGTTGCAATCTAACTTCAGACACTTACTAGCTGTGTAATCTGCGTTAGCCATTTAATTTCTGTCTGCCTCACTTTCCTTATCTGTAAAATAACAATACCCATTTTCTTCCCATGGTTGCTGAGAGGATAAAATGAATTAATATTTATAAAGCATTTTGCAAACTTTCAGAACACTATATAATGGTTAGCTATTAGTAAATCAAGATCTTTTATTGACAAAGTGGATCTTCTATTGTGCTGGAAGGAGTAGTAATTATAGATGGCTTGCACATAGAATTCTCCCTAAGTTTGTTGAGGGTGGTATTAATTTTTATTTTTGTCTTTATTCCCCAAAGTTTGTACAGTGCCTGGTAGATAATAGACACCTGACAAATGTTGATTCATTAGAAGTTAATTTGCTATTCTTTTTCCTTTGACTGAGATACTATGAAATGTGCTCTAGTAACTTTAATTGAATATACATTTATGTTTACTAATCTATCTTTACGGAATGATCCTGAATATGTTACTTGGGTCATAGCAATCCAATCTGAAATTTTCCTGACGTGTTTGTTGCAAATAGAGAGTATTTGTTGACTACAACCAATCAGGTTGATGTATCTTGAATTCAAAATACAATTAGGTGGAGTGATGATGGTAACAATTCTCATATAGCATTTCATGAGATGTTTTTACATGCTTTACTCTTGTTTGATCCACACATCAATGTTATGAGGTAATTTAAAATTTTCCATTAAGACTTCTTAATTTAAATGATAAATCAGAAGAAAATTTAAAAAAAATTAACCATGGTCAATATGATCATTTCAAATGTTAGAATAAATCTTAACCAGAGAGGACTATGATAAAGTTTAATAAGAAGGGCAGAGGAAGTCCCTATAACTATAACACATTCTAAATATATCTTCTGAAATGTTCTTTACAAGCTAAATAAATATCTAATAACTTCTTGTAAACATCAAGAAGTTTAATGTTAATGATCTACATATAAACTCTTCATCTCAAATATAGACAGCTCAGAATATTGTTCTAATGCTTCATCCTCTGAAAGATAGTCAAAAAGCCAGAGTGTAAGTTTATATGTATATACATACATACAATATACATATTTACATATGTATTTACATATGAAAAGATATATATAAGTCTAAATTAACTGATTAGGGCAGGTTAGTCTAAAAAATTTGCTCCTCAAGAAGTGCCATTTAGAACCACATTATAGCAAAACAGATTCTTGATAACCTTGGACATTTATATGGAAATAGACGGTATAGTGTCTGATCAAAGACAGTGTCATTTGGTAATACTTTCTGATCTGCTAAGCACTCTCAATTAAGATTTATTAAATGCCTCACTCATTCAAAAACTTTGAACATCTATTTTATATAGATAACACTGCAATAAGGGAATTTCATAGATATATGACATAGTTTCTTTTCTCTGAGAATTTACACTTTAATTGAGGAGATAAGATATACAGTTACAGAACAGTTAAGCTATGCTATAAAGCAATATGGGAATAAATATCAAAATGTGTAGATAATATGTATTACAGGACTTCAGAAAAATAGATTACCACTGTCAACCAGTGCAATGAGGGAGAACTTTTAGGAGTAGGTAGAGGTTGTCCTGAACTATACAAGATATTAAGGGGAGGTACAAAAGAAGAGCCATAGTTAGCAATTCTGGAACCCAAAGCAAGCACCATGAAACCTGCTTATGACAATCAGTATGAAAAAGTCCCCTTTGTGAACTTTTGAGGACCAGGGAAGAGCTTACCTAGGGTTTGGCTGATGGTATAGAGCAGAGTGGGGTAGAGCAGAAAGAAGTATGCCATCTGGAAGCTTTTTTATTTTAATTATTTTTAGCTAATTAGATGTTAAGGTCAGCTGTTTCTGCTGAAGATAAATGCTGTTAGCACCTTCAAAATGTAAGATCCACAGCACAAAACTATATTCTTCCTGTCTTATAAAAAACACTAAAAAAGCACGAAAGTGCCTCCCAAGTGCTAGGCAGTGTTGAATATAGAATCACAAAGAATTAAACAATCTCCACTTGTGAGGAGATTCTAATGGAAGAGATTATTTCATATATTTATATTTATATAGATATGGATATATGGATCTATCTATATTAGTTGCCTGACTTTTGAAAAATCAAACTTTCTTTGTTATAATTTCTACTGAAAAAGGAAGAAGTTGAATTGGATATTTAAAGAGTCACATCCAATAGCTAAGTGACTTAGTAGATCTGGAAGTAGTAGTACTGGAAGAATTAAGTTCAAATCCTTTCTCAGACATTTATTAATGATGTGATCCTGGGAAGGTCACATAACCATTTTTGTTTTCCCATCTATAAAGTGAGTTGGAGAAGGAAATGGTAAACTAATCTAGTATCTTTGCCAAACAAAATAAAAAAACAAAAACAAAAACAAAAACAAAAACAACAACAAAAAAACCACCTTCAAATAGGGCTAGGGAGTCAGATACAATTGAAATGGCTGAACAACAAACTCTATCTGTGCTTCCAACTTAATTTAAGGAGAAGAGAGAATGGAGTTTGCAAGATAATCTGTTTGATTTTTTTCTCTATGTGATTCAAAGGATACAAAGGAGAGTTTAGTAAGACTGCCTCCAGTATTCTTCCGCTGCATATAGCCAACTTTGGCAAAATTAACTCCTACTGATTACACTGGGCTTTTATGGGAGCAGGGCATATACTGTTCTGGTAGATTAGTTCTTGTAAAGTAGAGAGCTGTTATGCCTTCAGTAAACTCTCTGTTGCTGGTATCTGTGATCTGTAACTGGTATGTGGTAGCTATAATATACAGTGTCAATGTACCAATTGTTTCCCCGTCATTTTTTTCCCCTTAAAGTTACCTTGTAATCCTACACATTTTAAAGATAATTAAACCTGCTCCTTTTAGGAAAGGAAGGAGGACCTTTATTTGTCATGAAGAGAGATATTAATTAAATATTTCATTCTGGGGAGGATTTGTCCATTAGCAATTCACATTTTCCTATTTCTATTCCATCATCTCTTCTCAATTACATCTCTTCTCAATTCCTTTATTATTCTTCTCTTCTTTAACTTTGTGATCATGACTCTTCATCCCACTTTCTCTCTTCTTATTTGCTCTTTTCATATGATACTATCGCCTCTCTATTGTCTCTCAGTTTTCTTATGTTCTGTTTCTGTCCTTTTATCTCCTCACTATATACCATCTGTACTCTTATTCTCCTTTATCAGTTGAAGCTCCTTTGAACTTAGTGGAAGTAATAATAACAATGCCATAGTTTTTTTGAGGGGAAGAAGGGTGCTCTAGTCATATGATTTCATTGACACAGATAAGTATATATAGATAAGGTAATTCTACTTTGCAATATTGTTGATGATTTTGCAGCTTTAGATTTTTAGCAAAGTGTCTGGTTGCAGTGAAAGATTAAATAATTTGTCCAAGGTCACATTGTAATGTGCTGTTGTCTCCAGAAACTGCCGATTGCTCTCTGGTCTAGAGGAGAGACTTCTTCCTCCAGAGAGCCGCCTCAAGTCTGGCCCAGACAAGAGACTCTCTCTCCTCCAGAGAGCCGCTCTAACTCTGACCTAGAACAGAGACTCTCCTTTCCTTGAGTGCCGCCCTCTTTTATCCTCCCAGAGAATGGGAATGGGATAATGCAAGGGCTTCTGGGAAAAATTACTTCAACCAATTAACTTGCTCCTCCCCAGGAATTCACAAGTAAAACTCCCAGTAAAGGCCAGAACTAGAGAATTGTTAAGTACCAACTTAGCACTTAGTAAAAACCTAATATCTCATTATCTCATTAGCACTTAGTAAGAACCTAACACCTTTTAGCCTTATCAAAACTACTACCAGGTCTATAACTCAAAGAGATTGTAAAAAGAAGAAAAAAACACATATGTGCCCTCCCAAAAAAAAGATTTATAGCAATTTTTTGTGAAGTGGAAAAGAATTAGAAACTGAAAGTACTCATTACTTGGTCAAGGGCTGATAAATTATGGTACACATATGTAAAGAATACTATCTTGTGCTAGACAATGATCAAAGCAACATGGAACCAATATAAAAAACATTCATATCAGAGGACTCAAGATGGACATGCTACCCACTTTCTTCTGATAGAGAGATGACGTATTTGGAGCAGTCTGAAAAATGTTTTTTGGATATGAAAAATTAGGAAATTTATTTTTTTAAATACTTATGTTTTTAAAAGGAGTTTTGGTTTTCTTGCTTTCTCAAAGGGAGATAGAGGAAGAAAATACAGATATGAAAATAAAAATTAATTGAAAAGAAGATAAAAAAGAAAGTAACACCACCAAATATAATTCTTTTATATATAGAATTCACAAATATGTTCAGACTACATGGTAATCAAGTTTTGTACAACAAATTTCATAAAGGAAAAAGAAACTCCTTATAACAAACATACATAATAACCAGCCAAAGGAAATAGCCACATTAGCTAAGCCCAAAAATATGTTTCATTCTGTCCTTTGAGTCCATTACCTATGTATCAGGAGATTGGTAACATGCTTTATCATCTATCTTTTGGAATCATCCTGGTCACTGAATTTATCCGAGTTCTTAAGTCTTTCAGCTTTGTCTTTACAATATTATTGCCATGGCATAAATTATTCTTCTGGTTCTGATCACTTCATTATTTACTAATTCATAAAAACTCTTTCCAGATTTCTTTGAAACCATTCCTTTTATTGTTTTTAGTATATTCCATTACATTCATATGTCATAATTTGTGCAATCACTTTTCAACAAGGCAATTCTGGGCAATTCCAAGAGTCTTGTAATGGAAAGAGCCAGCCACATCCAGAGAGAGGACAATGGAGAACAAATGTGGATCACAACATAGTATTTTCATCGTTTTTATTGTTTGTGTTTGCTTGATTGTTTTTTTTTCCTCATTTTTTTTCCCTTTTGATCAGATTTTTCTTGTACAGCATGATAAATGTGAAAATAGAAGTATAGAAGTACAATAGAAAACTGCTCATGTTTAACCTATATTGGATTACTTGCTACCTAGGAAAAGGGCAAGGTATGAAGAGAGGGGAAAAAAAATTTGAAACTCAAGATTTTGCAAGGGTGAATGTTGAAAACTATCTTTGCATGTATTTTGAAAAATAAAAAGCTATTATAAAAACATAATTTGCACAGTCAAATGATTGGCACTCTTATAATTCTGAATTTAACACTACACAAAATGCCATAAATATTTTGTATGTATAAGTCCTTTTCTTCTGCTTCTCCTTTCTTTGAAGGATATAGGTTTAATAATGTTAGCAATAGGTAAAAGGGCATGCTGAATCAATCGTAGTTCCACCAACAATGAATTAATGTGCCTGTGATCCTCAATCCCTTCCAACTTTTACCAATTTTCTTTTCTATCAACTCTGTCAATCATATTGGACTATAGATGACTTCCTCAAAAACTTTTTCGAGGTAGCATATACAATACTCAGTCTGAATCTGAATAAAGTCATAAGTAGGAAATAAATATATAGATTTATAGTAGAGGAATCTTAAAGTCATCTAGTCCATCACCTTTATTTTATAGATGAAGCAACTAAAGTTCAAAGAGTAATTGTCTTACAATCTTACATGAATTAAGTGGGTGATCTAAGATTAAAACATGGTTCCTTTGATTCCAAATTCAGTGCTCTGTTAGTTAAGTTATATTTCCTCTCCATGTTTAGAAATGTCACTCAACATATATCTTGGTTTTTCATTTTACCAGTTATGCAAATACAGAATACTAGAAGCACCTATAATATTACATTCTTCCATCATGATGATTTCTTTTACCAATATTGATCATTCTACCATTGGACTTAAAATATGAGAGTGTAAGGAAGAGGAATGTAACATTTAAGTGTCTTAGGCTATTCTATCTCCATCCTCATGACACTCAAAGTTTCCTAAGACACTTAAATGTTACAAACCAAAAATAAATCCAGGTCTTCAGGAGTCCAAATTTAGCATTCTATTCATTACACCATTTTGCCTTTTTCTCTTGGTAATTGCTATTATCATCCTCATCATTATTTTAATTTTTGAGAGTATAACACAAAAAAACCTGTTGAAGATTGATAGTTTATAGTCAGTTCATCAATATTTATTGAATATGATGGGTACAGAGCACTTTACTAGTACAGAAGTAGAAATAAAATATTGAACATGGTTCCTAACCCTAAGGAATCTGTAGAGAGTTGATTGGGAGAGAGTTGACAATTGGGAGAGAACAAAAGCAACTGAGAAAGTTTTACGTATTTTATGAAGAGGAACAAATGAAATATGTATTTGTAAATAAATAAACTGCCTACATCTAGTGCAATGAGTAAAACATTAGTTTCTAACACCCTAGCTTCACACATCATCCTGTATATATATCTTCTTAATGAGTGGCATTTGTTTTCTTCTCATTTTCCACCAAAAAAACCCACAAGATTTTTTTCTCCTCCTAAGTTGTGTCAGATAGGAATTCTTAAAATTTGCTTAGATTCCCCTTATATTTATATTATTTTCATTTCCAAATATATCCCTGTCTGTCCTACTGAAACAACCATCCCTTATAAGAAAGAATGGAAAGAAAAAAATCAGTTTAGCAAAGTCAATCATCATATGAATATGGCAGTACATGTAATGATCTACACTTGTAGTTCCTTACCTCTGCAAAGATAGGAAGGAGATATAGCTTATAAAGTTTAAAGTCAATATGGTATATAAGAAAAGTCAATGTACTTGAAAATTCTAAGAAACTATTTATCAAATCATTTAACTTTTCTGAGTCTCAATTTTCTCATCTATAAAATGGAAATAATAGTATTTATATTTCCCACTTCAAAAGGGCATGTGTATATATATATATATATATATATATATATATATATATATATATATATATACATACATACACATTTGTATCTAATGGTAGCCATTTCTAGCCCACAGGGTGGGGATAAAAGAAAAATGTGATTAAAAAAAGAAAACTACATGGTAACTTCATTATATATTAAAAAGAATAGAAATTGTACATAACAGATTTGTATTTTGATGTATAATCATCTTTTTTCCCTCCTATTTTACTATGTTATGGAAATGCTTGTTTTTTTTTCTTAAGGTCAAAATAAAATAAAAAACTTTTAAAGGCATTGCAAGAAGCTTATGTGAAAATTCTAAAGTGCTATCTAAGAATAAGAGGATTTGAAGTCATATCCTAACTGCTACCTAACCAATTTGAACAAGGCATTTCAACCTCTTCAGGCCTTAGTTCCTTCAACTCTAAAATATGCAAATTAGACTACATGATCTTTCAGTTCTCTTCAGACCTATATGCTATATGCTACAATAGAAATGTGAGTTACCGTTATTGTCTAAAAACAAAGAGTTTTACTGAATTTTCCATTTTTAACTACTTTGACTGAACATTATCTCAATATGCTTTTTTGTCAGAAAGGTGAAAACAAATTATAAGTGATTACAAAATTATTGATGTAAATACTTTTGTCAACTGAAAAATAACTTTATTAAACTAAGAAAATTAATTTTAATTTTTCTTCTTATGCATGCACACACACATACACGCATACACAAAATCGTCACTTAATTTCAGTCTATTTCAAAGAACCTGCCAATTATCTTTGAATCTTTCAATGAATTGTTTCAGTAGCTACAACATTTAAAATCCAAAATAATGTTGATTCATTCCCCAATCAAAATGCTCATTAAAAAGTATTCTGAAGCATTCATTTTTAATCATCCACAACACAAGATTTACAATGCAATGTTTAAAGAGTTTTAAGTGTCTCAGGAATAAAAATCAGATAAAGTGAAAGAGCTGAATAATAGCTTTACTATTTAAAAACAGTCACTCTACACCCATTCTTTAGGAACCTTCAAAGCTACTAATTTTCAAAGGAAAATTCTAGTTGACAAAGTAAGAAGTTGTTTGTTTTGTTTTGTTTTGTTTTTTTAAATTCCCTTCAAGGCAGTCTGAGTTGATCTCACTAACTGATCTTATATTTTGTTCAGTCATCTTCAAATGGAGTAAAACATGTGCCCTTCAATATAACATTTCATGGGAAAGATCCATGTTATTAAAAATTGATGTCAGTAACATATTCTTATTTTAAAGACTGAAATGCAAAAAGAATAATACATATGGTATAAAACCAAACTATCAAAGCCTGAGCTCTTCTTGAGAACTTGACATCAAATTTCAATGTCAAATAACTCTGAGGTGTTATACAAATCTAGTTTTGTAGATAATTCTAATTTTGAAAATTGCAGAACTGAAAATTTAAAACCAACTGAAGAGAAAATATGAAAAAAAATTCAAGTAAATTCAATTTGTTAAGTTTTAATAATGAAGATAATTCAATTTTCCACTTTGCTTAGCCCTAGGAGATCCAGTAGGAATTCACCACTGAAACAGAATAGAGAAATCATAGACATAAAATCTTGGACCAAGAAGGGGCCTAATCCCATTATTTGAAGGAGACAAAAAAATGACAAAAGTGATTGAAACAAGCCATCAAAGTCTAAGGCACTTGAGTAAATTGTTAAAAATTAATCCTATCGACAAAGAAATAAATTTAAAATGTTTAAAAATAAAACCTGGCATATGAGCAAACTAATGAAACAAAAATTGAAGGTTAATAAGTATATTATACATCTTTGAATGTAAGGACTAACTTTTGGCATGTACCCATTTATAGTGCTTAAAAGCAGATCACCTGATAAGATCTCCAATAATGAAGTCTGAGAGTAAAGTTGTTTTAATTAAAACAAAATCTAAGGAAAAGAACAGCCTAACTTGATCATTTTGATAATAATAAATTCCTCTCTACATTTTTGTTTAAAATACTAAGCTCTCATCAGTTATCAGACTATTTTATGAGAATGTAAGATCTTTAAAAAAAAAATGTTTTTCTTGTACTTGCACTTATATCTCTAGACTCTAGAGCAATGTTTTAAAAAAAAAACAATGTAAACATAGGCTTTGCACAATTGCTTTGCTCTTGGTAAATGGTGGTTGAATTAATTTATAATCTTTAATAGGTTAAAATTAAAGAACTTCTTAGTTCTAAGTTAGAACCAAATAGGTTACTACAATAGTTATACTATTTTTTAAAAACTTTCAAAAAATTCTAATCTTCATTTGAAGAATATTTATATACCTTCAGCATCAACAACAATTATTAAGGAATGTAGGATCATAGATTTATAACTGGGAGATCATCCAGTCTTTTATAAATAAAGAAACAGATTCAGAGATTTTAACTAACCTGACCATTGTCACACATGTATAAAGTAGTGTAGGCTGGATTTGAATACATTTCATCTGATTCTCAATCCTGCAATCTTTACCATATGGCCAGAAATATGTAGTCAAATCAAGACCAAAACATTGGAAATAATGAAGCTATTAATTTTATAATACATTTTATATTTAACAAAAGTTATTGTTATATTATCTGATGTTTTTTAAAGAATGGATTTGCTTCCTAAGTTATATTTTATTATTAAATATTTTTATTAAAATTACAATTAAAACATGAATGATAGTTCATTTTATAAATATATTAAAGAAAACTGGAAGGGAGGATTTGGGGATTATGGTGGAGTAGATCAGAAAATTCCAAGGTTTCCAGATACTCCCCACAAACAAAGCAAAATTGTGCTTCAGGACAAAGAGGTTAAAAAAACAAATTTGAGACAGAACAGGGGTCCTTCTGGAACAACCCTAGAAAACTCCAAGAAAGACTCCCAGGATTGGAATTTAGCCAGAATGAAATGTAAATACCTCCAGGCTATCCCTGCAGAAGCTGGAAGCAGGTAGCTTTGGGACTATTTAGATTCAGAGGGAATCTCAGAAAACAAAACAAAACAAAACAAAACACAGTAACTTTCACCTCTGGCACAGTGTGGGAGTTGAGAGTCTGAATCTGGTAAGACTAAGAGAACTTCTGAAAAGTGCTACTGAGACTCGGCCCTAGAGTAAGAAGGAACCAGCACATCCATTGAGTGCAGAAGTCATGGGGCAAGAACACTGCTGTCTGCTCCCTTTTACAGGAGGGTGGAGATTTTTGTTTGGAGTTCTGAGTCAGAGCAAAGAACTGAAAGGAAGTCAGAGGCACCATTTCTCTGAGTCCAGGATTAGAGGTGATTAAATTCTCATTAAAAAATGAGCAGACAAAGAAGAATCCAAACATAGAAACTTACTATGGAAATAGGGAAGATCAGGGTTCATCTTCAGAAGAGGTCATTGAAAAAACAAAAGCCTATCCAGCCCCAAAGAATAATGTTAAATGGCTATCTGCCTAGAAAAAAAATAAGTTTTAGAAGAACTCAAAAAAGATTTTAAAAATCAAATGAAAGAAATTGAGGAAAAAAATTTTAAAATAAAAACCATCCAAAAAAACCAAGAAGATAATGAAAAGAAAGTCAACCAACAAGAAAAGGAGATACAGAGTCTTAAACAAGGAAATAATTCTTTTGAAATTAGAATTTGGCAAGGGGAAGCCAGTGAAGTTATAAATGACCAAGAAATAAAACAAAATATAAAAAATGAAAAAATAGAGAATATGAAACATCAGAAAAATAGCAGATCAGAGAACAGATTAAGAAGACAAAATAGAAGAATATTTGGATTACCTGGAAGGCTGTGCTTAAGAAGAGGGTCTTGACAAAATAATGCAAGAAATAATCAAAGAAAATTGTCCTGAAGTGATAGAGTAAGAAGGGAAATTTGAAATTAAAAAAAAGAAAATCCATTGATCACCACTTCAAAGGGATCCTATAAGGAAAATACATAGGAATAGGATTGCTAAATTTAAAAAACCCCTGATCAAAGAAAAAATTTTACAAGAAACAAGTAAACAAAAAACAATTGAAATATATTGCAATAATATTAGAATTGTACAGGATTTATCAACAGCTACAGAAAGACTGCAAGAGTTGGAATATTATATATATATGTATATATATATATATATATATATATATATATATATATGTATATATATATATATAATCAAAAAACAAGGTTTATGGCCCAAAACACCATATCCAGCAAAATTAAGCATATTATTGAATGGGGAAAAAATAGACACTCAATGAACTCACAGTTTTCAGGATTTTGTTTCAAGAGAATGACTTCAATAGGAACATATAATAGCTGACATCAGAAAGTAATTTGAAGTGACTCAACAAGGAAAAACTTCTTATGTTTTTTATGTGGTAAAATTAATATCATTAATTGGATAAAAGACTGAGGCAAAACTGAATATGATTTGACTCTAAAAGGCAAAACTGTCTAGGAAAGATACATGTCTACATGTGTGTATATGTGTATGCATGTGTGTATGTATATAGATATATGTATCTTATTGGTGTGTGCTGTATATGTATGTATTTTTTATGTGTGTATGTATAAGTACATACAAAAATGTTAATTATGCGATATGAATGAGGTGAACAGGACGAACAAACACAAAGATATTATATAAGGAGGAGGGTTGGTAGTTCTGAAAATCTACTTATAAATGGGTTAAATAGAGAATAATGTATATATATCATGAAGAGTATAGCACTCTCCAAAGTCTATAAAGAAATAAAAGGGTGGGGATAAGAGAATAGGATAAGTAGATTTATGGGAATAGAATATCTAGATAAATGGGAAGGGGTTAAAAAGGAAGAGAAGGAGAAGATTAGAGAGAGAGATCTATGGGTGCATTGAAGTTAGGGCAAGTTAAGGAGAAGAACTAACAGTTAGTAGGGATAGGGAATAAGATATATATATATACACACACACACACACACACATATATATGTATGTATATATGTATATATATATATATATATATATACACAATAACAAAGATCAGGAGTAGAATTTAATAGAGGAAAAAAAGTAAGGCTAAAAACTAAATTCTAACTTAAAGAGTCAATCAGGAAAGAAATCTACATTATATGTCAGCCATAATAATATTGTTTTAAATATATGTCTATATGTATGCATATATGTGTGCTTGTATATATGTAGGCATGTAGATGACTTATATATATACATATATACATGTATTTGTATTGGTATGTATCAACATACATGTGTGTATGTATTTTATATATGTGTGTATATAAATATATATGTATGTATATATAGCTGTGCTTATTCATGTTTGGGGAATGTAAAGGGTAGGGAGATGAAAGAGAAAAAAAAAAAAAAGTTAAAAGTGCACAGCCAAAAAAGAAACATAAACTTATAAGGAGACAAAGAAGAGATGAACCATCTCAAATATAATGCTTTCTATTATTATGTATGTTTCCTTGAAATGGAAATTTTGGAAATAGAAATAGAAAATGGAAAATTTTGAATCATCCCTGATGTTCTGCTGGGCACATGACATTTTGTTTTGTTTTTGTTTTCCTTTTTCTGCCTCTTTTTCTATTTTTTTTCTCATTTTGTATTTAGTTTTTAAAAAGAAGTATGTTTAAAAAGAAAAGAAAGGTGGAACTGTTTAAATTTACAGAGATATAGGAGAAAAATGGCAGTATATTGTTCCCTTTTTTCAAGAACAGTTTTCAAAATGGAAGTACTTAATTTAAATCAAACTGCCTTTTCAAAATATAAATTTTCTTCCATGATCAGAACCAAATCAAACACTTTTCTATATCCTTCGGAGTGTCCAACAAATGTGAGGAAATTCTACCATTTATTAAGCACATTTTCTTTGCATGTGAAATGATGCAGAGAGACAGCAAATAATAAATTCATCAAACTATAAAAAATTAGAAGTACAATATTATTAAAAGAAGAACTACAGAATTTCTCAGTAAGAAAATAACCAAAAGAACATTAAGAAAAAAATGAAAATGAATGATTAAAGTAGGGGGACATGATAAGATTATACATACATGTATATGTTTGTATGTGTGTGTGTGTGTGTGTGTATGAAAACCTTAAAGCATTCATCATGAAACAATGTTCAAAAAAACTCAAAATTTCAAGCACGGGGATGAATAGAAGTTTCAAAAATTAAAATCAAATGCAAAAATGTGTTTTCTACTTCAAGATAGTTCCTAAGCTTATCACTAGAAAACTACAGGCAGTTTTTTTTTTTTAATTAGTGATTCATTCTTGCCAGTGCATATAAAAATTACATTTATACTGTACCAGAGTCTACTAAGTATGGAACAGTATTATGTCTTTTTTTTTCAATAATTTTATTATATATTTTTATATAATATTATCCCTTGTATTCATTTTTCCAAATTATCTCCCCCTTCCCTCTATTCCCTCCCCCCGATGACAGGCAATCCCATACATTTTACATGTGTTACATTATAACCTAGATACAATACATGTGTGTAAATACCATTTTCTTGCACAATAAGCATTAGATTCCGAAGGTACATGTAACCTGGGCAGACAGATATTAGTGCTAACAATTTACATTCACTTCCCAGTGTTTCTTCTCTGGGTGTAGCTACCTCTGTCCATCATTGATCAACTGGAAGTGAGTTGGCTCTTCTTTATGTTGAAGATTTCCACTACCATCAGAATATATCCTCATACAGTATTGTTGAGGAAGTGTACAGTGATCTTCTGGTTCTGCTCATTTCACTCAGCTTCAGTTGATGTCTCTCCAAGCCTCTCTGTATTCCTCCTGCTGGTCATTTCTTACAGAGCAATAATATTCCATAACCTTCATATACCATCATTTACCCAACCATTCTCCAACTGATGGACATCCATTCATCTTCCAGTTTCTAGCTACAACAAAAAGAGCTGCCACAAACATTTTGGCACATATAGGTCTCTTTCTGCTCTTTAGTATTTCTTTGGGATATAAGCCCAGTAGTAGCACTGCTGGGTCAAAGGGTATGCACAGTTTGATAACTTTTTGGGCATAGTTCCAAATTGCTCTCCAGAATGGCTGGATTCTTTCACAACTCCACCAGAAATGTATTAGTGTCCCATTTTTCCCACATCCCCTCCAACATTCATCATTATTTGTTCCTGTCATCTTAGCCAATCTGACAGGTGTGTAGTGGTATCTCAGAGTTGTCTTAATTTGCATTTCTCTGATCAGTAGTGATTTGGAACACTCTTTCATGTGAGTGGATATAGTTTCAATTTCTTCCTCTGAGAATTGTCTGTTCATATCCTTTGACCATTTATCAATTGGAGAATGGTTCGGTTTCTTATAAATTAGGGTCAGTTCTCTATATATTTTGGAAATGAGACCTTTGTCAGAACCTTTGCTTTTAAAAATATTTTCCCAATTTGTTACTTCCCTTCTAATCTTGTTTACATTAGTATTGTTTGTACAGAAACTTTTTAGTTTGATGTAATCAAAATCTTCTATTTTGTGATCAATAATGATCTCTAGTTCTCCTCTGGTCATAAATTCCTTCCTCCTCCACAGGTCTGAGAGGTAGACTATCCTCTGTTCCTCTAATCTATTTATTATCTCATTCTTTATGCCTAAATCATGGACCCATTTTGATCTTATCTTGTTATATGGTGTTAAGTGTGGATCCATATCTAATTTCTGCCATATTAATTTCCAGTTTTCCCAACAGTTTTTTTCCAAATAATGAATTTTTATCCCTAATGTTGGTATCTTTGGGTTTGTCAAAGATTAGATTGCTATAGATGTACTCTTTTTTTGTCCTTTGTATCTAATCTGTTCCACTGATCTACCGGTTTATTTCTTAGCCAATACCAAATGGTTTTGGTGACTGCTGCTATATAATATAGCTTTAGATCAGGTACACCTAGACCACCTTCCTCTGAGTTTTTTTTTCATTAGTTCCCTTGCAATTCTCGACCTTTTATTCTTCCATATGAATTTTGTTGTTATTTTTTCTAGGTCATTGAAATAGTTTCTTGGGAGTCTGATTGGTATAGCACTAAATAAATAGATTAGTTTGGGGAGTATTGTCATCTTTATTATATTCACTCGGCCTATCCAAGAGCACTGAATGTCTTTCCAATTATTTAAATCTGACTTTATTTTTGTGGCAAGTGTTTTGTAATTTTTCTCATATAATTCCTGACTTTTCTTTGGTAGATGGATTCCCAAATACCTTATACTCTCAACATTTGTTTGGAATGGAATTTCTCTTTGTATCTCTTGCTGTTGCATTTTGTTAGTGATATATAAAAATGCTGAGGATTTATGTGGATTTATTTTGTATCCTGCCACTTTGCTGAAATTTTGAATTATTTCTAGTAGCTTTTTAGCAGAGTCTTTGGGGTTCTCTAAGTATACCATCATGTCATCTGCAAAAAGTGATAGTTTGATTTCCTCATTTCCTACTCTAATTCCTTGAATCTCTTTCTTGGCTCTTATTGCCGAGGCTAGCATTTCTAGTACTATATTGAATAATAATGGTGATAGTGGGCAACCTTGTTTCACTCCTGATCTTACTGGGAAAGGTTGCAGTTTATTTCTATTGCATATTATGCTTACTGACGGTCTTAAATATATACAGGCAGTTTTTCAATTAATTCTATTATTTAGCAATATACTTATTTCATATCATGAATTTTGTGAATAAAGTTATTTTAAAATGATATACCAAGCATAAAAAAATACATTGGTAATAACAGAATGATGTGATTGGGTAACTGAGAAATGAAGTCTCAGAAATGGAAGAATTCAATCAATCTGAGAATCATCATGAAATCTGGAAGTAGAAGCTATTCCAATAGCTAAATGCAGTTAATAGGATTAGAACTTTAGCAACAGAAGGGACCTTTAGAGGAATACTACCAAATCTTCTCATTCTAAAGATGAGGAAACTGAGACCCAAAAGGTTAATGGACCAGGTCAAGTTAAATCAGGTAATGAAGAATAGGATTCAAAGCCAGATACTCTGATTCTAAAGCTTGCTTTACTTTCCACTGTATGCCGTTCCCTCCCATAAGCCAGGAATAACTAGAATGTTTTTCTTTTAGAAATGATGGAAATGAATAATTTTAAGAAATCACTACAGTTTTGAATAAGTCAATTTAAGCCCTGAAAAGGACAAGAGAAGTAAATGTCTTCCATTGGAGACATTTTCTTGTCATTTATTTTATTACAACCAGATAGGGGATATTTCCTAGCATTTCTTTGACTAAAGAAACCATTATCGTTAAAGGTATGCTTAGTCATTTGATAGGATGAATTATGGAGCAATGTTATTCATGTGACTTTAAAAAAGCAATTCCATTAAAAAGAACATACAGTCGTATCTACACTTTATCTTTTAGGAATAACTTTATATTTTTTCTTGTACATTCTAGGAATTATTTTTCTGCTAATGTTGGGATAGAAAATTAGTTTGACCTAAAGCTGGCTGGATTAGGGTATGAGAAAGAGGTAACAGAAGATCAAATAGATTATGGTTGATAGGCCAAACACCATGCTAATTAAGTAGGCTCATCTTTTGTCAAAACCATAAAGTAGGAAACCGGTTTTGGAATTCTCCTTCTTTCTTCATCCCTACTGCCCCTGGTAAACTTCAGGTGTCTCGCAGTACCTAATAGACTTAGTATTTTTCTTTAAGATAGTTGCTTCAGGAAGTGGAGCCAAGATGAAGGAGCAAAGTAAGGGACTTGCCTGAACTCTCCATCTAACCTCTCCAAATGTCTTTAAATAATGACTCTAAACAAATTCTAGAATGGCAAAACCTACAAAAAGATAAAGAGAAACAATTTTTTTTCAGTCCAAAACCACTTAGAAGGTCAGTAGGAAAGATGTGTTGCATCAGGGTGAAAAAGGAGCTTAATCTGTGCAAACCAGGAGCAGACCTCGGTCGGGGTCAATGAACTAGTTTCATAAATGGTGGGTTCAGACCTCTGATGGTTTGAGATTGGTCAGTGGGTCAGAAGGAGATTTATTGAGGTCTATCCTTTTGCTGGCACTGGAGGGATTGCCTATGCTTGGATCTGGGTTAGAATCCTGGGTCTCAGTCTTAGCATGAGAAGGAGCATTAGTACAACAAAGTTTGCAGCTGCAAACAAGCAAGGACATTGGTCACAGTTATAGGAGTGAAAAGAGTGCTTGTATTCACTCACAAACTAGTTTACCATACAAGAAAATAATAAAGACACTTCTCCCTAGATCATATCACCTTGGAAGAGCCAAAAACTTACAGGTTCCCAGAATTACCTCTGAAAATAGCTGCAAAAAATTTAAAAAACAAAAACAAAAACATGAAAGCTGAGACACTGTTCCCTCTTCTTGGGAAGCAGAGTTCCACTTTAGTATAGTATAGGATTAAAAGTCAAGAAATAGTCTGAAAAATGAGCAAACAAGGGAAAAGATTCTGACCACAAAAATCTTTTTGAGAAGGAAGATCAAAGTACTCTTGAGAAGAAGACAATAAAATCAAAATTCCTTCATTCAAAATTTCAAAGAAACATAAGAGTTGGTCTTAAGTCAAAGAATTTTGAAACTCAAGTTAGACATGTAAAGGAAAAATTGAGAACAGAAAAGTGAGTGATACAAGAAAATTATGAAAAAAGAATTAACTTGATAAAGGAGACATCAAAAAAATACTAAAGAAAATAAAACCTTAAAAAGCAAAATAGGCCAAATAGAAAATGAGGCACAAAAATTCACTGAAGAGAACCCCTTTAAAAGTAGTTGGACAAATAGAAATGAAGATAAAAAAATTCACTTAAGAAAATAATTCTTTAAAAGTTAGAATTGGCCAAGTGGAAGCTAATGACTTTATGAGACATCAAGAAACAAAGACTCAAATGAATGAGAAAAAAAAAAGTAGAATAAAATGTGAAATATCTCATTGGAAAACAAATGACCTGGAAAATAAATTCAGGAGAGAGAATTTAAAAATTATTGGAATACCTGAAAATTATGATCAAATAAAAAGCCTGGACATCATCTTTCAAGAAATTATCAAGGAAAATTACCCCCAAATTTTAGAACAGAGGATAAAATAGAAAAAAAAAATTGAAAGAATCTAATGATCATTTCCTGAAAGAAATCCCCCAAATGAAATCTCGCAGTAATAGTATAGGCAAATTCCATGCTTCCCAGATCAAAAAGAATATGCTGCAAGTGGCCAATAATAATAATAATGATGATAATAATAATAATAATTCAAATATCAAAAAGCCATAGTTGGGATAACAGAAGATTTAGCAGCTTCAACATTAAAGGACTGTAGGATTTGAAATAAGATATTCCAAAGAGCAAAAGAAATAGGACTACAACCAGAACCACTTAACCAGCAAAACTGAGCATAATCCTTAAGGAAGAAAATGGAAATTCAATGAAATAGAGGATTTTTAAGCATTCTTGATGAAAAGTCCAGAACTGAATAGAAAATTTGACTTTCAAATGAAAGCTATAAAATTAACAGAAAAATATAAACAGGAAAGATAAATCTTAAGGGATTTAGTAAGATTAAACTGTTAATATTCCTACATGAGAAAAGACATAACTCCTAGAAAGTTTCTCATTATTAGGGTAGTTAGTAGTATTCATATACAGAAAGCAGATGACTTGAATGTGATTGTATGATTATCTAAAAAATAAAAATTAAAAGTAAGAGTTGAAAAATAAAAATTCACTGAATAAAGAGAAATAGTAGAAATAGAATAGGAAAAATTATCTGAATAAAAGAGACTGGAAAGAGATTTTGCAGTAGAAGGGAAAGGGAGAAATGAGGCAGGAAGTACATGACTATTACTCTTATTGGAAGTGGGCTCATAGAAGAAATAATTCAAACAGGGTGTGGAAATTTATTTTACCATACAGGAAAGCAAGAAAGGAAGGGGATAAGAGAAGTTGGTAAAGGCATGGTGGATAAGGGGAAACATGCCCAAAGGGTTATAAACCTCCCATAGTCTTTCATTTAGTAATACACTACTAGGTCTGTAACCCCAAAAAAATAAAAACCAAAAAAGGAAAAGGATCTATGTGTAGAAAAATGTTTATGGCAGTTCTTTTCTGGTGGCAGAGGATTAGAAATTGAGTGGAATATCCATGAGTTGGGGAATGGCTGAACAACCCTGCTATGTGATTGTAATAGAATACTATTGTGCTATCAAGAATGATAAGCAGGATACTACTCAGAAAAACTAAGAAAGATTTACATGAACTGATACAAAGTGAAATGTACTATACACAAAGTAACAGCTGTAGTATAAGATGATCAATTATGAATGACTTAGCTATTAGCAATACAAATGATCCAAGACAATTCTGTAAGACTTATGATGAAAGGTGCTGTCTATTTCTAGAGAAAACAAAGCAAAACAAAACAAAATAAAAAAAAAACTAGTAGATCCTGAATGCAGATGAAAGATATTTTTCTTATTTTATATCATCTTTCAGAGCATGATTTACATGGGATTTTGTTTTGTATAACTACATATGCATAATGTATGTCAAATTGCTTGCCTTCTCAATAATGGAGCAAGAAGGGAGAGAGAGAATTTGGAACTCAAAATTATATTTTAAATATTTTAAAATTGCTTTACGTGTAATTGAAAAAAATAAATATTAAATAAGATTTTATAAAAAGATAGTTGTCCCCATTAGTAAACCACTGATGGCAACAACAATAGTATTTGGAATTGGTAAAATGTTTTAACATTTATAAAGAGTTTTATATACTCATTTGTTTCTCACAACTATTCCAGGAGATAAGTATTACTATCATCTCCATTTTCTAAATAAGAAAACAAAAAGTAAAAGAGATTAAGTGATTTGCCTGGAATCATACAGTTATTAAGTGTCTGAGGATGAGTTTAAATTTAAATCTTCTTGATTCCACTTCTAGGACTCTACCCATTTAGTCACCCAGTTCCAGATATAGTTGATAAGAATTTAAATTATGAGTACTTTTCCTTGAGTATTTATTTGTTCTTTAATAAATGCCACTCAAAAAGTAGAAAAGAATGCATTTCTAATGTTGGTACTTCAAGTATCTTTAAATACCTTTGAATAGATATGAGGGCAGGTGGGACTTGCTGGTATTGCCTTAAATCACACCTCATCCATTTACTGTAAAGTCAGATTACATAGAATCTTAGATTTAAAAGAAGGAAAAAAGACATTCAGAGATACTCAATGAAGAATTTTCTTCTATTTGATACATATAAAAAGACAATTATAACATACTTTCTAGAAACTTTTATTTATAACAGTTACAGAGAAAATTCTAAATTATATTTCTTACACCAGAATATTTTTGAGGATGAAAATAGGATTCTGAATATGTTCACAAACCCAATTCTATAATTAGTTAGGTGATAATTATTTGTGTAAAATGGGTGCCAAACTTTCTCCATTCAACCAAAACCTAGAAAGGTACTAGAAATGAGCATAGAGAACAAAAAGTTGTAGTATAATAAAAAGCAATGGGTACTTATATTTACAAGGTGTGGGTTCTTCCCTTACTTATGTGTCTTTAGGCAACACACTTTACTCATTTGTAAATTAGGAATGATATATGATATAGCTTTGGTTACCTCATACAACTAATGTGAAGATCTTTTAGGGCAATGAATTGAAATTGAAATAATTTTGTAAACTTTAAAGAAGTGAGGAGAAAAAGCATAGAATCGTGAATTTATATCAGTTATGTGATGTTAGGTTCTTACTAAGTGCTAATGAGATAATGAGATATTAGGTTTTACTAAGTCGATACTTAACAATTCTCTAGTTCCAGTCTTTACTGGGAGTTTTACTTGTGAACTCCTGGGGAGGAGCAAGTTCATTGGTTGAAGTAATTTTTTCCCAGAAGCCCTTGCATTATCCCATTCCCATTCTCTGGGAGGATAAAAGAGGGTGGCACTCAAAGGAAAGGAGAGTCTCTGTTCTAGGTCAGAGTTAGAGCGGCTCTCTGGAGGAAGAAGTCTCTCCTCTAGACCAGAGAGCAATAGGCAGTTTCTGGAGACAACAGTGCGGTACATATTGCCCTCCACAATGTGGGGCAAGGACTTTTGCTTATCCTGACAAGGACTTATTCTGAGCCCTTCAGAATGCTAGACTGTATCATCACAATTTGGCATCTGAACAGGGACAGACATGATCCTGATTCCAGTGGAAAAGACTTTCTGATGTAGAAATAACCGTGAGTAACAAGGAAACTTTGTTAAAGATTAAGTGAGCATTCTAATAGACAAATAAGGAACTTAATTTGTTAAGGGCTAAACCAGCAATCTCTTATAGTGAAATGGGGCAAACACCTTCTGTTCAAGGAAAATGTTTAGAGAGCATCATCAAGGTTATGAAAAACCAAGGATTGATTATAATTTTGGAGGAGATTACTGAACTTTTAAAAACTGTGAAGGTCATATGTCCTTGTTTTTCTCTGGAAGAAGAATTGGATCTAGATGAATGGGAATTAGTAGGAAAGCAATTAGGTGAACACTACAATTCCAAACCAAACTCAGTTTCCAAAGATACACTTCATACCTACAATTTAATCCAAATGGCTTTAAAAATTGTTATTCTAAAGGAAGAGAAGAAGGAACAAAATGGGGAGGTGTCAACTAAACTAGGTGAAAAGGGTGAATCAGATAACAATGAAGTTAAGTACAATTCTGAGCAACAGGAGCATTTCCCATCTCCTCCCTCAATTAACCCTTCAGGGGTGGATCCAGAAGGAGGAGGGGAAGAGGCAGAAACACAAACAGAATTGCCTGTGAAGCAGCCTAAGCCTATGACAAGATTAGAAAAAACATTGGTTAAAGCTAAGAGAGAAGGACAGGATATAACTGATTTTATACATGCATATCCTGTGATTGAAGATATTGACTCTGTAGGTCATAAAAGGAGAAGATATGCACCTTTAGATTTGAATAAAATTAAAGATTTGAAAAAAGGTTGTACCCTTTATGGGGCTACATCAGCTTATCTTAAAATGTTACTAGATAGTTTGTCTTATGAAGTCCTAACCCCGAATGATTGGAAATCCATAGCAAGGACATGTCTAGAACCTGGACAAAATTTGTTATGGCTTGCGGAATTTCATGAATTATGTAAAATCCAAGTCAGATGCAATTTGGAAATAGGAGTTAACACACAATTCACTTTTGAGCACTTAGCTGGTGAAGGTCGGTATGGAGAGAATTCAGAACAGATTAATTATACCATGACAATATATGAGCAAATTGCTAAGGCTGCAATAAAAGCTTGGGGTGTCCTCCCTGGACAGAAAGATTGGGGAGAGGCTTTCACTAAAATAGGGCAAAGTCCCAATGAACCTTTTGCAGATTTTGTGGGACGTTTGCAAACTGCTGTCAAAAGAACTATTGGAGAAAATGCAGCTACAGAAATAATGACCAGACATCTGGCTAAGGAAAATGCCAATGAGATTTGCAAAAGAATTATATGGGGATTAGACAAAGATACTCCTTTAGAGGAAATCATAAGACGCTGTGCTACAGTGGGAACAAATGCTTTTTACACCTGGACTATGATGAACGTGGAAAAACAGGGTCCCTCCTGACAAGGGACTTCTAGAGAAATTCATCAATGTTTCCAATGTGGAAAAATTGGACATCTAAGAGCTCAGTGTAGATATGGAGATAGAGTGAGAAGACAGGGTGAGAGAAGACCTAAAACTCCATGTCCAAAATGTCACAAGGTCTCCACTGGGCCTCCAAATGTAGATTGACCCAGGGAAATGAGAGCCGGGGCCCAGCTTCAGCCCCCCAAGTGGAGCATGATGGCAGCCAAGGTTACATCCAGAGAATTTAAGGCATGATCAATCAGCCAAAAGGCAATCAGATGGAAGAAAGGGATTGAAATTAGGAAAAATAGAGTTGTGTGCAGTAGAGACTACTGAGATACTCCCTGGAGAAGTGAAATCTGTTCCTGTTGAGCCTATGGATCCTTTGCCTCCAGGCACAGTAGGCTTGACCATTTCACCTTCTGAGAGTGCCTACAAAACAGTGTCCATCCATATACTGATGTGGGAAACTGGAGAATGTGTAGCTAATATCCCAGTCACTAACACAGGTCATCTACGAATGATTTAGCACCAGGAGAAGTAGTAGCATCAGGCTTATTGTTATGTACCCCTAATAAGCAACCTGGTGATAGCCGCCTCAACTCTGACCTAGGTATGTACAGTTTAGTAGTTTGGGTGGTATAGTTCTAGATTGCTTTTCAGAATGGTTGCAGTACAGTTTTATCAGAAGCTGTTTTCTCATAACCCCTATAGAATCTATCATTTTTAAATTTTTGTCAACTATGCATTAGGTAGAAGTTTAGAGTTATTTCAATTTGTATTTCTCTAATTGTTAGTGATTTAAAGCATTTTTTTTTTCATATAGCTATTGATAGCTTGGATTTTTTTTTTTTTTATCTCTGAAAATGCCCATATACTTGGGGCTATTTTTGAATTAGGAAATGGTTTTTAGTCTTACAAATTTAAATTAGTTCTTTATCTTTCTCTCCCTCTCTCTCACACACACTCAAAACAAAACAAAAAACCCTTTATCAAAGAAATTTGTTAAAAAGGTTTTTTCCATTTACCTAATTTATTTCTAATTTTGGATGAATTGTTTTTTCTTATGTTCAAACTTAAAACTTATGTATTTAAAAGTGTCCATTTGTCTTTTGTGATCCTTTGTTTAGTCATGAACTTTATCACAGAACTGATAGCTAATTTTTTTTTTGCTCCTCCAATTTGATTTTTGATGTTACTTGCTATGTGCAAGTTATGTACCCATTAGCGTTTAGTGTCTTAGATTTCAGTGTCAGATGTCAGTCAACTCCCAGGTTCTGCCAAAAGGCTTTCCAGTTTTCCTTAACAGTTTTTGTTGAATAAGAGTTTTTGTTTCAATACTTGGAATCTTGGGGCTTACAGATGGTGCAGTAAATGCAGCACCAGCCCTGAAGTCAGAAGGAACTGAGTGCAAATCTGTCCTCAGTCACTTGACCTGTGTGACCCTAGGCAATTCACTTCATCCCCATGGCCTTCTTTAAAAAAAAAAAAAAAGCAAAAAACCCCAAACAACAAAAACCCCAAAGCAATACAACATTTAATTGCCTAAGGCAGTTCTGCCCTAGTCTCTCTAAGAAGTTATCTGAGGTATGATGATCAATTCTGATAGACATGGCTTTCTTCAATAATGAGATGAACCAAATCAATTCCAATTGTGCAGTAATGAATAGAACCAGCCATACCCAGTGAAAGAACCACTACGTAGCATTCCCAATCCCTCTATTTTTGTCCACCTGCAATTTTGATTTCCTTCACAGGTTAATTGTACACTATTTCAAAATCTGATTCTTCTTGTACAGCAATATAACTGTATGGACATGTATTTAACTTATATTTTAACATATTTAGCATGTATTGGTCAACCTGCCATCTGGGGGAGGGGGTGGGAGAAAGGAGGGGAAAAGTTGGAACAAAAAGTTTTGCAATTGTCAATGCTGAAAAATTACCCATGCATATATCTTGTAAATAAAAATCTATTATAATAATAAAAATAATAATAAAAAAGAAATTATCTGAGGCATGTACCTATTAAAAACATGTGTGCCTAATCTGTTTTTCTGATAACATTTCTTTTTCTTACCATCTACGAAATTGTTTCAATAAATATGGGCAGATAGATGGTACAGTTAGATAAAGCACTAGGCTTGGAGTTGGACACAACTCCACAGCCACACTGGTAGGCCCCTTCCTTTCCACTTTCCCCCCATTAAATTCCTTGATGCTTTTATCCTTTTGGTTTGCCTCATGAATTTATAATTTTTCTAGTTCTATAAACTAATTCTTTCATAGTTTGATTTACACGGCAACAATTGAATAAGTAAAATTATTTAAGTAGCGTTGGCATTTTTATTATACTGGCTTGGCTTATCCATGAGAAATGAATATTTATCCATTTACTCAGATTTGTCTTTGTGTTTGTTCTGTTCTGTTCTATAAATATATGTCCAAGCCTTGGAAGATAGGAGAAGAATCGGTGTATGAGCAGTTAGGTAGATGCACCATTAATTTGATGGTTGATATTATATAATTGTTCAGTTAGCCAACAAACATTTATTAAATGCTTATTAAATATTAGGCATTGTATTCAGTGTTGCAGATACAAAAAATGGCAAAAGACAGTCTCTACCATTAAGGAACTCATAATCTTAATAGAAGCAACAAGAAAATTTGGATAAACAAGTTATGTATACAGGATAAATAAGAAATAATTAACAGAAAGAAGACACTAAAATTAAGAAGTGATGGGAAGAGTCTTTTGTGACAAATGGGATTTTAATTGGGATTTAAAGAAAACTAAGGAAGCCAATAAGGAGAGATGGGTTGGGGAGAGCATCTCAGGCACAAGGGATATCCAGAAAAAGTGTCCACAGCCAAGAAATGAAATGTATTATTTATGGAATACCACAAAGGCCAGAATTACTGGTTAAAAGTATATGTAACAGGGAGAATTGTATAAAAAGACTGGAAAAATAGAAGTTGGGGTAAGTGATAAGGACTTTGAATGTCAAACATTCCCTGTTGTAACCTGGGAAGCTTAGAATTGAAATATTTATTTTTACCATAGAAAAAATAGCATCGCATAGTTATTGATGTAAAATGGACAGTAACCTTGATAGGATGCTACCAGTGAGGGCCACCAGTCTGTACATCTCAAGGATATATCAAGGATATCTGATGTCTTCCTGAAAATTATACACTCTTCAAGACACATCTGCAAGCACTAGTAAATTGAGATGATGAAAGGAGTTGAAAAGACAAATGAACAGGGAAGTATGGGTTTGCCCTTAGTCTCAAGTAGTAGTTGGAACTTACTGTCAATTATGGAAAAGTTAAGTAGTGAAGGAAATTTAGTCACCTTAACCCAGGAGTGTCAGGAGATGGCAGTGGTAAAATGACAGAGAATTGGCAGGTAAAAACTTTGGAGAATGGACCTTAAATTGATAAAACCAAAGTCAGCAGAGAGTTAACTAGAGAGTGGCATACTTGTCCTACTTAAGGGGAGCAGAGATTAGCAGAAGCAAAAATCATGGAATCTTCTAATTTTGAGTCTAGCAGTATTTCAACTGGAGAGCTTTAATGAACACCAGAACACCAGTTACACCACAAAGTTTCTAAATTTTTTAGTGGGGCTATAGCTCTAAAATTCTAGTCTCCAAAAGTATCTTTATGTTGTTGTTGTTTTGGTTTTTTTTTTTTTAAATATGCATTTACCTTTTTCTTTTCTGGTAAGTACATGACTTGCTTTTTTGAAAACAATGAAAAAGATCAACAACAATGTTATTTATCATCAACAATAATGAAATAGTTAATTTACAAATAAGTTTCCATCTATGTCACAGAACTTAAAATGACCTTATGCACATAACCATATTTTGAAATTTGTTTCTCTGGTACCAATGCTTTGTAGACCTACCCATGGAACTAGAGTAACTTATATTCCAAACATTTTTAACATGAGTGTCTCATTTATTTTCCCTCATCATTGAATATATGCCATTAATGTACACATTGATTCTTAACTAATTTAACTCCTCTTCTGTATTTTCTTCATTTATGAAAATTCCATCTTCTAAAATTGAAACAAAAAGAGAATAAAAAGTAGAAGGACTATATTTATATAGAGGTTCTTATTTCAGAACTGAGCAAGAATGTTCAGCTTTGACATGTCAGAACAATCACAATTTCCATCTTCTTTGTAAGTTGTGAAAATAATATTTATAAGCAGAAACATGGAATTTAATTTGCTTCAACACATCACTGGGCATTTAGTCAATTTCTCTTATGTAGGTGTTTCAGAATGGCATTTTCATCTATTGATCTTTCTTTGGTCCCAATGTGTACCACAAAATGAATGGGACCTTTTATCAACTAGAGATCATCAAATTCTAGTTTAATTTCTTTCTGCATAGCAGCAAAAAATATTGTATAGGACTTTCATCATATATTATTCTGTTCTTGCTTCTCTTTCTTTCCCTCTCCTTGGCTCTCTTATAAAGAGAAGCACTATAGTGTTGTCAAATTAATCTTTTTTTGGAGGGGGGAGAGGGAAACACAATTTGAATATACAATTGAATAAGCTGGGTTCAATTTTCCAAGAGTCTGTTCAAAGTGTTTTACCAAATGAACTTAATAAGAAAGAAAGAAGGATACATGAAAAATTAATTGGTTTCAACAATAACTCTTCTACATTCACTTGATTGGAAGAAAATGCTTCCTTAAGTCAATATGCAAAAGGACTGTCAGAATCTGTGAAAGAACTATCCAGAATAAGTAACTCGTTGTCTTATGGTTCAGATATGTATTGGAGTCAGTTCTAACCACCTTAGGGCTTGTGGGCTGATTATTAAATTTTTATTGTGAACATTTACACTTCAGAAACACAAATAAAAATCAAAACTTTATTTATTTATTATAGTAGATTGTCTGATAACATGCTAATAATGCAGTTTAAATTTGAAAGTATGTATATGTATATTTGAAAAAAAATATATATATATATATTTTCCCCCCAAAATTCATCTATTTTATGTTCATTAATGAATTACAAATCCATCTTAGTATTGCTGTATAAATATTGTCTGAGATCAACAAGAGGTAGTAAAAGACTCAAGGAATAAAGTCATGACCACATTGTAAGCCTGGTCTAGGATAACAGCAACAACAAAAACAGTAACTGGTATTTATAGTGTTTTAAGATTTGCAAAATGCTTTAAATCCATGATATTCCTGCTTGTAAGTATAATGAGTCATATGCTTTTAGGTTTAATTTTATGATATTAAAAAGGTTAGTTATTTTTTACTTGAAATATATTTTATATCAATCAATTAGTAATTAGATGTTCTCAGCATTACACTAGAAACTGAAGATATAAGTATAAAAATTATATAATCAAGGCTCTTACATTGTACTAGGGAGATAAAACATTTACAGGTAAGTAATAGGAACATTTATTTAAAAATATGTAGTGACTGAATTGAGAGGAATCAGGAAGACTGCCTTAAAAGAAGTAGTAGTTGAATGAAGGAAAAGAGAGAGGAGAAAAAGGAGAGACAGACACTCACATACAGAGGTAGAAAAAGAATATGTATGTATGTGTGTATATGTATATGTGTGTACATGTATATGCACACACCCCTTTTTTAAGACTAGTATGTTCCTCATAGTATGCATTATAAGAGACAAAATGTACATCTCATAAAGCTATTTAATATTAGGCCTGGAAGAAATCTTAGCAGAAGCTATTCAGGGATGAAAAAGCAGAAAAAGTACTTCTGTGTGAAGAAAAAACACTTAAACCAACTCTTAAAGGATGTTCCAGATTGCTACTATAATAGATAAATATTTTGATGCTGTAAAATTATTGGAAAAAGTGTTGATTTAATAAAAATAACTAGAATATACATATGAAGAAATGGCTTTCACATAGAATTGAGGCTGTTTTTGATGAAATTTTTTTTCATAAATATGAAAATGTCAATCATCTTGTGAAAAAATAAAGAACAGTGCTTTATTTGTGTGTGAGTTTTTGTGGCTGAGTTGTTGCCAGTTTTATCTCACTCTTTGTGACCCAGTTTGGTGTTTTCTTGGCAGAAATATTAGAGTGATTTGCAATTTCCTTCTCCAGTTCATTTTACTTGATCAAGGTCACCCAGCTAGTAAGTGTCTGAGGACAGATTTGAGCTCAGAAAGATAAGTCTTCTGATTCTAAATCCAGTGTTCTATCCAAAAACTGTGCTATTTAGCTGCCCCTATCTAGCTTTGAAACCACCTAGTTTGGCTTAAAAGGGACAGAGAAATAGTTTTTATTTATTACAATCTGGGAAAATATAAGAACAAATAAACAGTTTCAAGGGTGTAATATGAGATGTAGAGCTACATTGAGAACTTAAGACCTGTTTGTATTATGATCTCAGATTACTTACACATAACTTATTAAAATGGATAAAAATTTTTAAAGTGAAATCATTTTTGAAACTTTTTAGAGACTGAAGTATGTTTAAAAAAAAGATTTGATTTCTTAAAGAAACTTTGATAAATTATCAAATGTTAAGAGAAAGATAAGTCACCAAGAGTGATGAAGTTGAACCACTGAAATATGTAGGAAACAAGAATCTGAGGTTTCCTTAAAGAAACTACAGGATAGTCTACATTTCTCCCTTCTTTAGCAGTGCTCTTCTTACCCTGCTCCCACTCCACCATTTATGTTAAAATTTGTCTTAAAAAAAAATCCTTAATTTCAGAATTTATTTTTTTCAGCTTGCCCCAGGTATAAAAAATTATTTGCTATAGATTTTGCTTAAAAAAAAAGACAATTTATGATTATTTTCTCTGCTTCTGATGTTGGCCATATCAGTATATTCAGAAATAAACAAACACACACACATACACACACCTTTCATTTCTATAATATGCTGCTGTTAGGGGAAAATGGATCATTTAAGATATTTTTATTTCATATTTATTGTCCCTTTTTGTCAGGAACACTCATTTTGACCAGGAAAACTTTATCTTTTCAGATATGACCATTGAATCTTAAAACCCTGACAATATAAAAGCACTTCAGTGTGTAAAGTCTTTTAAAATTATCTTGGCCCAGTGAACCACATGATATCCAATTTCCAGTACCCTCAAGTAGATAGAAAGGTCCATTTAACTCAGGCATAGTCATGATATATAAAATGAATTGGATTTCTAAAATTTCTAGCAAATAGCTCTTTTTCTTAAAATTGTTACGTTTTCAAGTCTCAGCTTCCTAAGAATAGCTTACAATTTTAAATTTCCGATTTCTAAACTTTAGATGTTCTCACTTTCCCTTTAAGGAAATGAAACATTAGATAGATATTTAATTTCTTCTGTGACTATAGGTAGAGACTAGATCTATGGTTTCATTTTCTAGGAAATTCCTTGGATGAGGAAACTCCTCTATATTTGAGAGGACAGTACCACTGTCAGAAACCATTGATGTCTGCAGAAAACCCATTAGGGTGGGTCATGGGAAAAGGATGAATTTAGTTTTGGTTGCTTGATTTCAAGGTGACTTTGAAAGTATTAAGATAGAAATTTCCAACCAACAGATGAAGATATCTCCAAAAAGAGAACAGGACTCAAGAAACTAAATTTTTAAAATTATAACTTTTTATTTGCAAACCATATACATGGCTAATTTTTCAACATTTACCTTTGCAAAAACTTCCGTTCCAAATTTTCCCCTCCTTCCCTCCACCCCTTTCTCTAGATGGCAGATAGTTCCATGCATGATAAATGTGTTAAATTATATGTTAAATACAATATATGTATACATATTTATATAGTTATCTTGCTGTACAAGAAAAATCAGGTTTAGAAGAAGGTCCTAAGAAGAAAAACAAAATGTAAGCAAACAATAACAGAAAGAATGGAAATGCTATATTGGGGTCCACACTCATTTCCCAGTGTTCTTTCACTGGATGTAGCTGGTTCTGTTCATTACTGATCAATTGGACCTGATTTGTATCCTCTCATTGTTGAAGAGAGCCATGTCTATCAGAATGGATCCTCATATAGTATTGTTGTTGAAGTGTGTAAGTCTTCTGGTTCTGCTCATTTCACTCAGCATCAATTCATGTCACTTCATGTAAGTCTCTCCAAGCCTCTCTGTATTCATCCTACTGGTCATAAACTAATTTGAGAGTTATCTGTAGAATAATGATCTTGAAACTCTGAGAAATGATGAGATTTCCCAAGGATATCATTAAGGACCAAAGAAGAAGGGCTAGGCTATCATTAGGAGACTTATAAAAAAAGATGAACCTTTAAAAGAGAAGATTTTAGAGGAAAACGCATAATAGGGTAGTATGGAAGCTAAGTGGCACAGTTGATGGAGTGTAGGACCTAAAGTCAGGAAAATTTATTTTCTTGAGTTTTAATGTGGCCTCAGATACCTATTAGTAGACCACTCCAATATCTTTGTCAAGAAAACCCCACAAAGAGTCATAGTGGACTGAAAATACTGAGCAACAACAATGTCATAGAAGCCAAAAGAAGACAGTGTTTCTGGAAGAAGGACATAGTCAACAGAATCAAATATTGTAAAGTGGAGAAGGAACAGGAAGACCAAAAAAGACAATAAGGTTTGAGGCTTAGGGTATAACTAGTTGTCTTGGAAAGAACAGTTTGAATCAAGTGATAGAGGTAGAAGTCAGACTGCAGTGAGTTATGAGCAGGGAAAGCATTATGGTAATAGAATACTGATTTGAAAAGTTTGGCAGTGAAAAAAGGAGAAAAATTATGTACTACCAAAAAGAAGCAACAAAGTCAAATGAATGGAAGTTAACATTTCAAAAAAACAGAAAACACTGAAATTAAATCAAGCATTCTTTTTGAAAGCATATATCTAGTTCAACTTGGAACTACGTGATGACTCCTCCATTTCTGGGCCTGGAAATTACTAGCATATTTGGTGTTCTCATGTATAAAATAGTGGGTTGGCCAGATGACAGCAGTAATGTGCAATTTTATGAATCTTAGGATATAGACTTGGAAGAGATCTCCTGAGGCCTGAGCTTCACATGTCCCTTAGGTAAATAATGTTATTTCTACTTCACAAATAAAATAGATTAGATGCTTACTGACTTGGCCAATGTTGTGTAAATATTAAGTGATAAAGGTAATCAAGTGGTAAATGTCAGGAAACCACATCATTTGCCTTATATATTATTAAGCCAAAAAATTCTTTAATCTTGGTATACATCTACCATTAAAGATAGATCATTGTCAACAACAATTAAATCACAAAGCTGGGCCCTCAAAAGAAAAAAAAAGTAATTCTACTTACATCACAGTATTTGAGAAATCAAAGGACATCATGCATGAAAATTATGCTGTAATTATGAAGCACGGTATCAGTATGACCTTATTATTAGACTGGTATTAAATCAATGACGAAATTACTGAAAATGTCCAAGGAAATGATAGCATCCCTTTGAAAGATATCCAGAGAAAAGACACAAGTGTCAAGGTCCAGTTTCTTGAGGGAGTTGATTTCAATTAAGGGAGGGGAAGTTTTAGAGTAAATACTACACTAGGGGCTGCTTAAGTGGTACACTGGATGGAGAACCAGGCCTAGAGTTGAAAAGATTTGAGTTTTGATATCAGAACTTAGATACCTACTAGGTATGGGAATCCTTGTAAATCATTTAGCCTCCATTTGCCTCATTTTCTTCATCTGTAAAATGGGGATGATAATAGCACCTGCTTGTTGTGAGGAGCAAAGGAGATATTTGCATCTGGCATATAGCAGACACTACATAAATGTTAATTATAATATAAACTATACTAGATTATGAAGGTTGAAATAGTAAAGAAAATGTAGAAAGAAGTATCACATAAACTTCCTGATGAATTGACATTGTAGTGATTTTTGAGGAGATGATGATGGTAATTTGTATTTGTATTAACATTTTAGAGTCATTTTACCTAGGACCTTTAATTCTTTTGTTTAGGGACACACACACACATTTATATACATAATAACTCATCAGCTCCAGAACTATGCTTAGTTTTCTTTTTTCTTTTCAAAGCTTTTTATTTTCAAAACATATGCAAAGATAATTTTTTAACATTGACCCTTGAATAGCCTTTTGTTTCAGATTTTTCCATCCTTTCCCCCACCCATTCCTCTAGATGACAAGTAATCCAATATATGTTAAACATGTTAAATCCAATATGTGTAAACAGATTTATAAAATTCTCTTGCTGCATAAGAAAAATCAGATCAAAAAGGAAAATAAATGAGTAAGAAAAAAAATGCAAGTGAACAACAAAAACAGTGAAAATACTACAATGTAATCCACATTCAGTTCCCATAGTCCTCTCTCTGGGTGTAGATGGTTCTCTTCATCACAGGATTACTGGAACTGGCCTCAATCACCTCATTGTTAGAAAGAGTCACAGTTATCAGAACTGATCATCATATAGTCTTGTTGTTGCCTTGTACAATGATCTCCTGGTCCTGCTCATTTCACTCAGCATCAGTTCATGTAGGTCTCTCCAGGCCTCTCTGAAATCATTCTGCTGATCACTTCTTATAGAAAAATAATATTCCATAATATTCATATACCACAATTTATTCGGCCATTCTCCAATTGATGGGCATCCACTCAATTTCCCATTTCTTGCCACTACAAAAAGGGCTGCTACAAACATTTTTGTACATACAGGTCCCTTTCCCTTTTCTCTTTAGGATACAAGCCCAGTAGAAACACTGCTGGATCAAAGGGTATGTACAGTTTGATAAATTTTTGAGCATAGTTCCAAATTGCTCTCTAGAATGGTTGGATTCATTCACAACCCCACCAACAATGCATCAATGGCTCACTTTTCCCGCATCCCCTCCAACATTTGTCATTATCTTTTCATGTCATTTTAGCCAGTCTGACAGGTGTGTAGTGGTATCTCAGAGTTGTCTTAATTTGCATTTCTCTGATCAACAGTGATTCGAAGGACCTTTTTTATGATTAGAAATGGTTTTAATTTGTTCATTGGAAAATCATCTGTTCATATCCTTTGACCATTTATCAACTGGAGAAATGATAATTTAGTTTCCTCATTATCTACTCTAATTCCTGTAATTTCTTTTTCTTCTCTTTTTGCCAAATCTAATATTTCTAATACAATGTTGAATAGTAATGGTGATACTGGGCAACCTTGTTTCACAACAGATCTCACAGGGAATGGATCTAGTTTATTCTTATTACATATGATACTTACTGATGGTTTAAAATAGATGCTACTGATCATTTTAAGGAAAAGTCCATTTATTCCTATACTCTGTAGAGTTTTTAACAGGAATGGGTGTTGGATTTTATCAAATGCTTTTTCTGCATCTATTGAGATAATCATATGATTTTTGTTAATTTGGTTATTGATATAGTCAATTATGCTAAAATATTAGCATAATTGATTATATTAATAAACAAACTAACAAAATGCTAATAGTTTTCCTAATATTGAACAAGTCTTGCATTCCTGGTATAAGTTCGACTTGGTCATAGTATATTATCCTGGGAATGACTTTCCATAATCTCATTGCTAATATTTAAGATTTTTACATCATTATTCATTAGGGAAATTGGTCTATAATTTTCTTTCTCTGTTTTCACCCTTCCTGGTTTACCTATCAGCACCATATCTGTGTCATAAAAGGAATTTGGTAGGTGTCCTCCTTTCCCTATTGGAATTAATTGTTCTTTAAATGTTTGGTAGAATTTACATGTAAATTCATCTGGCCCTGGAGATTTTTTCTTAGGGAGTTGATTAATAGCTTGTTCTATTTCTTTTTCCTAAAATGGGAGTATTTAAAGAATTTATTTTATCTTCTGTTAACCTGGGCAATCTATATTTTTGTAGGAATTTCTCCATTTCACTTAGGTTATCAAATTTGTTGACATATAATTGGACAAAATAATTCCTAATTTTTGCTCTAATTTCCTCTTTATTGATGGAAAGTTTTCTCTTTTCATTTTTTAGACTAACAATTTGATTTTCTTCTTTCCTTTTTCTAATCAAATTTAACTAAAAGTTTATCTATTTTGTTGATTTTTTTCATAAAACCAACTCTTAGTTTTATTTATTAATTCAATAGTTTTCTTACTTTCAATTTTATTAATCTCCCCTTTTATTTTCAGAATTTCAAATTTGGTATTTAATTGAGGGTTTCAATCTGTTCTTTTTAAAGCTTTTTTAGCTGTCCATTTCATTGTTCTTCTCTTTCTCTATTTTATGCAAGTAAGCATCTAGAGATATAAAATTTCCCCTACTAACAACTTTGAAGCCTGCTTTTAACGAAAAGGAGTGACAGCTGCTTTAGTTTACTCTGGGACAATTGTAGTTCTGGGTAATCATGGCTAGGTCCTACATTCTTCTGGGGGGCTCAATGGTTTTGTAGCAAATCTGCCAAACCATCTGCTTGCAACCAGGACAGAGTAGCCTAAGAGGCTGACAGAAGATACCCAAGTGCATGGAAGCTGCAGCACTCTGAATCCCCATCCCAGCTCCTTACCAGGACTTCCTATGCTGTGGTCTGGGCTCGGCAGACTGTACCCCTGCCTGTTTGAAACAGAGCTGTTCTGAAGTACTTCCAAAGTGTCTTCTTCTGGGAATGTGTTGTACATCCAATATTTGTGGGTTCTTTGACTCCAAAACAAATTTAGAGTCTTAATCTATTGTTGATTTGAGAGAAGGTCAGAGGTGGTCACAGAAAGTTGTGTCTGCTCTCTGCCTTCTTGGCTCTAGCCCCTATTCTTAGCTTTCTAGTGTTGTGTTTTCCTATATTCTGTGAAGTATTGATTAGCTAAATAGTAGCAGGAGAAAACTTGAACAGAGGCTTGCTTTTTTTTGCCCCAAAGGGAAAATTAATTCAAGAAAAAGATTTTGGAATATTATATTTGGTTACATTTAAGCTTGTTCTTTAGAATAAATGAAGGGATGGCTCATTTTCGCAATATAAAAGCTCAATTCTAGAGTATTATAGTAATATTAAATGTAGTACTAGTAAAAAGGATTTATGTCAAAATATATTTACATTCTACACATATAAACATATAAGCTGTCCTAGGGTGGTTAGATTAATGGAATGGGATAATATGTGTAAATTCATGGAAATGGAAAAAAGAGGGAAGGCAAGAGTGGAGGGAGCAGATAAAGAGAGGGATCCATTGGGGGAGGGAAGATGGGGCAGTATCTAAGAGGTTAATAGCAAGACAAGTTAACAGGTAGAAGTAAAGTAGAAGAATTAGCAGGAATAGGAAATAAGAGATAGATGCAAATATAATTAAAATGATCAGGAGTTGAATTTGCTAAAAAAAATATGGCTACTTACCATTAATTTCAGACAAAATCAAACTTAAAAAAGATTCAATCAAGAGAGAAAATTTACATTATTATATCATCCATATTAATATAGTTTTAGATGTATGTAAATATATGTATATGCAGGTATATATGCATATGTATATATGTGTATGTTTATGTGTGTATGTATATATATAGACACATACATGTGTTTGTATATGTACATATGTAAACATAAATATATTCATGCCTGTCTGTAGCCTGTTTAAGGGAGGAAAAGGGAAAAAAAAAAGAATAAAGTAAAAACTGTATAGCAGAAAACAAAAGAAAACATCCAAGGAAGCAATAAGAAAAGATAGACAGTCAAGAATATGTCTTCTAAATGACCAACAGGATGAATACAGAGAGGCTTGGAGAGACTCACATCAACTGATGCTGAATGAAATGAGCAGAACTAGGGGATCATTATACTCTTCAACAACAATACTATATGATGATGTATTCTGATGGAAGTGGATATCTTCAAATAGAGAAGAGCTAATCCAATTCCAATTGATCAATGATGGACAGAATCAGCTATACCCAGAGAAGAAACACTGGGAAATGAGTGTAAACTGTTAGCATTTTTTTGTTTTTCTCCCCAGGTTATTTTTACCTTCCAAATCCAATTCTTCCTTTGCAACAACAACAACAACAAAATTCGGTTCTGCACATATATATTGTACCTAGGATATACTATAACATATTTAATATATATGGGAATGCCTACCATCTAGGGGTGGGGATGGAGGGAAGGAGGGGAAAAATTCGGAACAGAAGGGAATACAAGGGATAATGTTGTAAAAAAATTACCTATGCATATGTACTGTCAAAAATGTTATAATTATAAAATTAATTAAAAAAATAAAATAAATTAAAAAAAGAATATGTCTTCTATTATTATATCTTATTTCTTAAAATAGAAATTTATTGTTGCAGATTTTGAGTGCTCTTTGATGTTCTGATAGACACATGACAATTATTTTTCTTTCTGGTCTTTCTTTTTCTCCTTTTGCATTTAAGTTTTAAATAAATAAATACATTTGTAAAAATAAAAGTTAAAAAAAGAGATATATATTCTGTCTTAAAAGTATTAGTGTAGTTTTAAGTTCATAAACTTTATAATTTAAAAACTATTCTGACTCTGAGAAACCATACATAGAACACACACACACACACACACACACACACACACACACACAGCCGCCCACCCACCTCTAAAATATGTATGAGTCTCTAGGCTACATTGAATTTTTTTCTAATGGTATGTATTTTTCCTTCCAATTAGAGTATGAACTTCTTGACAGAAAAGATTGTCTCATCTGTATCTTTAGCTATTTGCTGAATTCTTGATATATAGTACTTAATAAATGCTTTTTAATTAATTCATTTATTCATATGGGTACTTCCCACAATAGTGCAGATTACAACCCATTCATTACTTCTTATTTTAGGCAACACACACCAATTCAGTTCACAAAGCCTCTATCAAGTATATACTTTGTGCCAGGCATTTTCTTAGATATAGAGATTAAAAACAAACAAACAAACAAATAACAAAAAAAGCAAAATGATCTCTACTTCAAGGAGTTTACAATGTATTATTCATATTCCTTCTCAAATCTCAAAATCTGCTGTCTCCTTTTATTATTCTTTACTCCTTTTTCTTGAAGAAGCAAGAAGCACAGATGAAAGTTCTTACCACATATCAAATGAGATAAAATGTTTAGAGGTGAGGAGGATCCAGTCCCTCTGGTTGCATGTGTATAGTTTGCTTGGAATTTTCACTCTGTGACAGGATGGAGTACAAACAGGAGTGGTGCATTGTGTTAGGAGACTGGGATGATTTTCTCTTATTTATGGACTCAGTTGTAACTATTTTATATCTTACACACACACACACACACACAAATATTTTTTGAGATTGTAGAAATGAATATATTTATAGAAAGTAACTATACTACCATTTAGTAGTCATGTGACCACCCAGAATATTTTAATCCAAATATTTTCTCCTAATAGCTCTTTTTATTCAAATTGTGATGATAAATACATTAGTAATTGTGTTACTATTTTAGGTGTGTTCAACTATCCTAACTATGCTTCACTTGCCTTTGTAAATAGATATCTTTGCAAGGCTCAATTATTTCCTAATTATCTTTTATTTCTTCCTCTGAATTTTAAGGGTGAATTTTGTTTCCTCTACTACTTTAAAGTCATTGTTTTCCTGTTCTTTTTTGAACACCTTTAATAGCAGATTTTTTTGATATTTAGTATCTTTTCCTCCTGAAATATTTATTAAAAAAAAACTTCTCATTACCTTTGATATTTTCTCTAGGGTAAACATCTTTTCTGTGTTTCCTGAACCCTTTTATCCTCAATCTTTTGGCTTTCCCCTTTCTCTATTTTAAGAATTTTTGTTATGATCTTTGAAAATAATAATTCCAATGTGGCTTTGGCATTCTCAATCTTGTGTGCATGAAATATAGTATATCATATACTGATTCTTTTTACATTCCTGAATTTCAATATGCTACCTAGGATACAATCTTAATTAAATTTCTCAATTATCTGCAATGTGTTTTCTCAAAGTTGAAAAGTTTCATATGAATATAAAGCTGTTTATTTTGATTTGTGCTAGTACCTTTTGTTTTTGCTGTTGTTGTTAATAAATATTCCTGGAGCCCCAGGAGCACACTGCCTAACTCACAGAAAGCACCTAATAAATGCTCTCTCTATCTAAGCTATTCCTTCTGGATCTACTATGATTAGAATAAAGTCCATTAGCACTTATGCAGTCTTTGCTTGAGAAAATCAAATAAAGCAGGCTCTCCTGGAGCCAACTTTCTTTGTGTATTTCCATTATAAATCTTGCTATCTTGTACTTTGGAAGGAATAGGGAGTCCAAAGCAAAATGTCAAATATGAAATGAAATCAAGAGTTGAATTTCATGAATTGGGATTTGGTCATAAAAGATATGATTGAGAAGAGGGAGTTAGTTTAGATATACTTTCCCTCTAAGTGACTTCCTGTACCTTCTTCTTTACTGTCTGCTTGTTGATTGCCCTTTTCACATGAATCAATCTAGGAAATTAATAGGATTATTTATGTGGAACTGGAAGGGAACTTAGAGGCCAACTATCTAATTTACTTCCCTAATTTTACAAATGAGGAAACTGATTACATTTCATTAATTTTTTCCAAAATGGATTTATAATCAAAAGACCTAAGTTAAATTATCAGCTTTGTAGCTGATAAATAACTTACTACTTATGTATTATGTACTTTAGATAGACCTTTTCCTTGAACAGACCACTTAACATCCTAGACCTCAGATCTTCAACTCTGAATGATTAGGATAGATCAGAAAACCTATGAATTCCTTTCCTATTCTAAACTTATGATCCTATAAAGTGAAAAATCCAACCACATTTCTTACTCAAGCATACTCTGGCTATCGCATCAGCAACATCTGAAGTTCCTGTGATAACTGTGGTTCCTAGGTTATACGTTATATATTTATGGTAGTGACCAACAGAGGAGTGAAAAAAAGGAGTGATTGCAATGGGGAGAGAAAACAAGGTGAGATATTGTAAGGTATAGAGAAAGGTGGAATGATGAAGGATTATTATCAAATAGAGAAATGGAAATGTATAATTTAGATAGAAAAAATGGCTTGGGGGATGAAGCCAAGATGGTGGAGAGAACACATGTTTCTTTCTGACCTTCTTCTATAACCTTCAGACCAATTAGCAAATCCAGCCTCTGAATTAGTTCTGGACTGACAGAATCCACAAATATTGGGAGTGCAACAAATTACCAGCAGAAGGGAATTTTGAAGATTACCAGAAAATGTCTGTTTCAATTAGAAATGGGAGGGAGGCAGCCTAACACAAGCAGCTGACCACAAATTCCAGCATCCCAGAGTGGTATAGAATCTACAGGGAGGAATCTATAGCAGTGTTGGTGACTATTCCCTGGTTGCAAGCCAGTAGATCAGCAGAGAAGTTGTAAAACATACAGCACAAACACAAAAGGTCAATTGTGAACCCCAAAATGCCCACCCAGCACCAGAAGTGAGTCAGCACTGACCCAGCGCAACCCCAGTGGCTTATAAAGGAAGCTTGGAAAGCTCCCCCTTACCTCCTCACCCTTGCTCCAAAAGCAGACCTTAACATTAAAAAAAAAATGAGTAGAAAACCAAAGAGAACCCTGGCCATAGATAGCTTTTATGGTGAAAAAGAACAGATTTCAAACCCTGAGGATACTAAAAGTAGATCATCTCCAGATGAAGCCCCCAAAAGTGATATAACCTGGTCCCTATCATACAAGGCTCTCCTAGAAGAACTTTAAAAGGATCTTAAAAGAGAGCTAGAAGAAAAATAGGGAAAGGAAATGAAAACTTTGCAAGAGGATTTAAAAGATAGATTTGACAAAAAAGGAAAAAGAAAGCAACTCCCCGAAAAACATAATTTGTGAAACAGTAAAAGAAAATAACTCCTAAAAAAACAGAATTTGTGAATTGGAAAAATAAAATAACTCCTTAAAAAACAGAATTTGTAGAATGGAAAAATATTCCATAGAACAAAACAACTCATTTAAAAATTCAGTTGGACAAATACAAAAAGAAGTAAAAAAAAAGGAAATGAAGAAAATAATTCATTAAAATTCAGAACTGAACAAATGGAAATGAGTGACTCCTTTTCTTGTTGTTTTACTGTTCAATCCACTTCCTTTTCTGAGATTAGATTATTTAAAATGCCTGATAGATGATCTCATAGTTTAAGCATTTGTTATCTTTGAAAGTATTCTTTTATTCTTTTTGTGTTCTCAGTTTTATTAGTATACTATGCATTATATGTTCTAATTATTCATTGTATTTCTTTTGGTTTTACCATGATTTCATTTGTCATTTGCTCTTTTATTGATTTTACTTTCTGCTCTTTTCCATTCAATCAAATTAGTTGTGTATTAATTTTTAAATCAGATATTTTGTTTTATTGATCATTTCTATATATTTTTATAATTTCTCTATTTTCCCTCTTACTTTTAATATATCTTCCTTTTTGGTTTTTGCTCATTTTGGTTCATGTTTTGGCCTTATAATGTTTTGGATGTGTATTTAGTTCATTAATCTTCTTTTTCTTAAGGTATGTTTGTAAGAACTTGGTTTTGTTCCTGAGGATTACTTTAGCTGAATATCAGAAATTTTTAGCATGTTGTTTCATCATTGTCATTTTTATTTACATAGTAAATAAAATAGTTGTTAATTTCTAGAGAACCTGGACATAATATAATTATGATGTCTTTAAATAAGACAGTAAAAATATAAATATTTTTCAGCACCACATGAAAATTTTACAAAAAATTAACCACTATATATTAAGACAGAGATATTGTGAACAAAGTGAAAAGGAAAAAATTGTTAATATATTCATTATAGACCATAGTAATAAACAAGAAAATTGATTCTAAGTCCATAAACAAATAATCCAGATCCAAATGGAGATTTAACAATGACATTTTAAATACTGAGTGGATCAAAGACCACATTATAAAAATAATAACTATGTAAATAAAAATGACAATGATGAAATATTTCTTGGTTATGTTTATCTTTCTGTTAATTTTATCTCAAATTTAAAGAAAGATTTTTATTGTAGCTCATTCATGAATTTGGGTGCTAAGGAATTCAAAATATACAAATTTATTACTGATGCTTGTTAATTTACTATAGTTCCTTTTAGTATAGTATAATTTCCCTGATTGTCATTTTTTTCGAGCATTTGTTTATGCTTTGTCAGATAGTGTGATCACAACTGCTGTTTTTTTGAATTCACTTGATATGACATTTTGTTTTATCCCTTTTGTTTTATTTTGTGTATGTAATTATTTTTAAAATACATTTCTTATGAGCAACATATGTAGACTTTTGCTTTCTTATGCAATCTGCTGGTCAATTAATGATACATCAGCATAGGTCTTTATTTCAAATGACTTGGCTAGTTAGGATTGGTCCCTGCTAGATTCTGTGTTCTTTTTCTTAGGTTTAACAGACAGTTGCACATTATTCCTCACCCTCTTATATACTGTTCTGCCCTGGTGTTTTGTCCTCTCCTCTCCAGACAATTCATAGAGCTATCATACTGGTGTTAATAGTTTTTCTGCCCTTGCTTTGCCTGCTGGTTTTTTAAGTCATAGCACACAGACTTTTGTTCTGAAGGACAGCTGCCCATTGTGGTGGCAGTTTTGCTCTGCCTAAGCACACCCCAACAGTCTGGTACTAGTTTCTTGGTGCTGGAAAAAAAGGGGAGACAATAGTGTGACATCAATTTTTGCTGCAAACCCCAACCGATATGTTGGGTTCTGACGTCTGCTAGTACAATCTCACTACCAATAATGTGCAAAGTGGGTTGGGATGCTGAGTGAGCATCAGTTAATTTTTGTAAACA
Source organism: Sminthopsis crassicaudata (assembly GCF_048593235.1). NCBI lineage: Eukaryota > Metazoa > Chordata > Mammalia > Dasyuromorphia > Dasyuridae > Sminthopsis > Sminthopsis crassicaudata. The sequence goes on from NC_133619.1 coordinate 243,944,562, forward strand.
TTTTTTGCATTCTGGATGTCCTAAATCATGGAGACAGATGAAGTTGCTTTTTCTTTGATGCACAATTTATATTTTGGGGTGCTCTGAGAAGTTGTGGGGATCAGATAAAATATCTAGTGCTCCATCTTGTTGTTCAGGTGACCTAGAAGCCCCTCATTGTTCTCAGCAGCATAATGAGGATAGTAATATCCCTATTATACAAGGTATTATGAAGATAAAATGAAATAACATTATTTAAAATACTTTGTAAACAATAAAAAGCTCCATAAATGTTAGCTGTTATTTTTTATGATAAGCAACAAGTAGGTCACTTAGAGGTCAGCATGAAGGCAATTTCCCTTTTTAACTACTCGATAACAGCTACTTCTTTGGCTTCCTCATCAAACCCACAAAACTTCACCTAATTTTCTTATCTATGGAGAAAACAGGAAGAGGAAGATCTGTTCATTGGAACCAAGACTGACTGGGCAGGTCATTTAAGAAACAGAACTGATCCTTAACAATGACTTCCGAGAATGTTCTCCAACTTTTGGGGAGCAAAATTTTCTGATTCATTCAAATTCAACAGGTTTTTTTTTGGTTGTTTTTAAAGAGGAGCTTGTCATATCTCTTTCAAACATAATTTTCCCCCTTCACAGCAGAAATCATTGGCTGGACCAATTTATTCATTAGCAAAAAGCATATGGTGAATTAGGAGACAAATTCTGTCTTGAGTGATTATTAGCTTTTTGAACCTGAGTAAGTTGCGTCAAGTCTTAATGTCTTTGTTTTCTCATGTCCACAATGAGAGATAACTATACTACATGTCTAAAGGGTTGTTCATAGACAAGCAATTTATATATTTTATGTCTGACAACCAGCTTCTAGACACTGCTTAAGGGGGAAGAAAGAGATACCCTTTTGTACATATTTGCCTAAGACATGTAATGTTCCCTGAATGTCTGAGTCATTTGTCCTCTCCATTGTTTTCTCATCCATAAGTTTCCAAAGTAACTTCAGAGGGTGGTGAGTAGAGAAAAGGTGCCATTGTATGGAAGGAGAAGGAAGGGGAATAGTTAGTGCTTTCTTCAATTTCAGCCAACCTCCAAAGCCTCAAAGATATTTGATTACTCTTATAAACATGCACATATCTCTATCTTATCATGACACCTAAACAAACAAATAAAAGAATTATCTTTCTGTTTCTCTCCTTTCTTCATTGGTTATTTGTAACCAGGACTTCTGGTAACTAGGAAAAATTCAACTTGGAATAATATGAGAGTAGGGAAAGATAGTCTCCAAGAGGTGATTTAGTATTCATGGCTGTAGTAGACTGGTTGCACAAGTTGTAGAAATTGAAGAATAGAGACCCAGGTTAATATCCCTGTTATAGTCCATTTCTATAATGAAAATATTTGATTATATGTTGTTTAATTTGGGATCAAGAAAAGAGATAAGAGAAAAATCATAGATATGGAGATAATGGTTAAGCTAAACTCAAACATTATTTGCTTCTGTTCCCATATAGTTCCATTTCTTCCTCCCTATCTCAATTAGACCAATTGCACTCTGGCAGGAAAAGCAACTTAAAAGTCCAAAGGCAGCTTCCAAAAGAATGTACCAAAAGTTTCTAAATTTAGAGAAAGCAACAAATGTTTGGATGATATAAGAAGATCTTAGGATGAGAGAATTTTAGAATTAAAAGAGACCTTAGTGATCATTATTTTCCATCTTTCTCTAATCATCTAGTCTAGAGTTTCTTTTATCTTTTACCCCTTTGACAATCTGATTAAACTTATAGTCCTCTTTTCAGAACAGTTTTAAAAAATCATAATTGAAGAAAATGCCACACTTTAGTTGGAATTTAGTACAAAAAAGAAATATTTTCCTATTCAAGTTCATAGATCTTAAATCTATCCAGATAATCTTGGACTTCCCCATGAAAAAAACAAATTTGGTCTATCTTATACTCAAATGCTTTTCCCGAACCATAGATTGACTGGGGTTCTAGTGGCTTTGTATTTTCAGCATTTAGCACAGTATCTGCTATATAATCAGCTTGATGATTGATTGACTATAGATGAAGAAATGATAAAATGACAGAAAAAGTGTTAATCAGAGTAGGAAAATTTGGATTCCAATACTGACTTTGAAAGGTACTACCTCTGTGATTTTGGGCAAGTAATTTAAGCACCTTGGATTTCATTTTTTTCAAATATAAAAATGAAAGGCTGGAGAATAGATGACCTCTGTCTCTTAATCATACATAATGACCTGGTTGATTAAAGTGAGAGAAAAAATGACTTTGAATCTATGTCTTTTACTAGGTAACTGAGCTGAATGCATCCTCTGAATCTAGATGCCCTTTCTTACCCTTTATTTACACCTCCTAGATTAAAATAACTTCATTTGGTTTGTTTAATCTCTCTGGAGCCTCAGCTTCAGCTGCAGAATTTTTAGTTTTGAGCACTTGGAATGTGATTTCTGCACATTACAATATATATTATAACAGAATTCTAACATAACAAAGTGATTCAAGGTCCTATGAGTTTGTACAAATAGAATCTTCCCTATAGAATAAATAGCTTTCCAAATGTGGATGTAGATAAAAACAAAAATCTTCAAGGAGGACTGTGAGATGAGTATTTTCTGGAAAGAGTGAAGGCTGTTCATATTGCTTGACTTTTAAAAGTCATTTTCCTAAGAGTTGAAAAAAATGAGAGAGAATGAAACATTATATATATCCTGTGGAATACCACATTTTCTGAAGTTGATTTTTAATAATGTGGATTAGGGAATTCCATATCCTCACCTGTGACATCTTCTATGACTTTACCTATTATTCAATGACAATCAAAATCCCTGTTTATTTCTCAGACTTAGTTGTACATATTTGCATTTCCATCAATTGGGATTACATATCACTCCAAGTTTCAAAAGCCTGGACCAATTCATTACCCATTATATACTGCTCCTTGCCTGCTTGCTTGCCCACTGGTGAATTGAAACTGGATCTATCTCCATAAAGATTTATACATCAGAATGAATTTTCAAAATTATTTCTGTTCAATAGAAGGAATAAGTGTACCCAAGAGAATTCCATATTTCTCCATCTATTACAACTCCATTTCCAGAAAAAAAAAAAAAAAGCACATTGACTGATAGATTGAACTAGCAAGAGTTTAAAAGAAGAAAATAATGAAATTAGTTCTTCTGATTGGGTAGTGTGACCTGTCATGATCAGCTGAATTATAGGAAAAAGATGTCATGATTTCTTATATCACACCCACTTTTAGCCTCTTTTCTGATATTACTTGATATCAGTTGTGAGCCAGAAAGCACATAAAAAACTCAAATTTTCTCTTCCCTTAAATTTTTCTTTTCAAGTATAGCAATTAAAAAGGTTCAAGAGACATAGATCTGAATAATTTAATCATTTTTTTTAACAGGGCCAGCACATTTATTACTAAATGGTCATTTGGCTTGTCTCTTTTAGACCAAAAGATGTATATTAATAGTTGATATACCCCTTGGAAGAGTAGGTGTTCTCCAGGGTGGGAATCAACCTTGATTGGTTAACACTGAATGGATATTATAATAAAAGGATGAGAGTGGCATCATGTTTTACCTGGTCAAAGAGACTTTCTCTATACCTAGGCCATCCCTATCCTTGACCAATCTATTCAAGGTATTTATGCCGCATCCAAGCAGAACATAATACATACTCCACCTAAGTGGAGTCTGAACAAGGAAGTTAGTTCAGTTTCATCATCAACAATGTTCTTCAAGAAACTAAATTTTTAAAAAAATGAAACTTTTAATTAAACTTATTAAATTACATGAAAAGGAAGAAACTCAGGATCTCTCCAAATCATTGGTTTTTAATAATAATTTTTCTCACAGGTCTACTATTATCTTCAATGAATTTCCTTTCTGCTTTTCTAAAGAGTTATCCAGACTTTAGCCATTGATGAATCAAAGTTATTTCAACCCATTCTTGTATAACCTTTTCCTTTAACTAGTAGTGCTCTACTAGTAGTACTAGTAGTGCTACAAGAGGCAATATGGACAGTAGATAAAATGCTAAACTTGTTGTCCGTAACACATGAGTTTTAATCCTGCCTCTTATACTAAACTACTATGTGACACTGGGCAAGTCACTTAGCTTCTGCCTACCTCAATGTCCTTTAAAATGAAAACTGGACTTGATGTCTTTTAAAGACTTTTCTACCTCTAAATCTTATGATGATATTTCTATCCTTAGTATAATGACATCATGGCTATTTGATAAACTTAATATATAAATTATATTATTTATATTGTATTAATTAATATGTATATTATATGAAGTGTGAAGAACCAGTGAATTAGAGCTACATTTAAATCTGTTAAAATGAAAGCACTGTACAAAAGTATTTCTTAGATCCAAAACTGGTCTAAATAAGAGGGGTTGGGTGGTGTAAAAAGACCATTTGGCTAGGAGGCAGGAAACAAGGGCTTTAATTTCACCTCTTAGTTGTTGCTTTTGTTCAGTAACATCTAACTCTTTGTAACTCCATGGACTTGTCCATGGAATTTCTTTTGTTTTCCTTTTTAAAAAATTGAATATATTTTATTTTTCCAAATACATGCAGATACTTTTTAAATTCACCTTTGTAAAACATTGTGTTCCAATTGTTTTTTTTTTTTTTTGCCTTTCCTTCCTTCTCTCTCACTTTCTTTTTTTTATTTTTATTTATTTATTTTTTTATAATATTATCCCTTGTATTCATTTTTCCAAATTATCCCCTCCCTCCCTCCACTCCCTCCCCCCGATGACAGGCAATCCCATACATTTTACATGTGTTACAATATAACCTAGATACAATATATGTGTGTAAACACCATTTTCTTGTTGCACATTAAGTATTAGCTTCCGAAGGTATAAGTAACCTGGGTAGATAGACAGTAGTGCTAACAATTTACATTCACTTCCCAGTGTTCCTTCTCTGGGTGTAGTTATTTCTGTCCATCATTGATCCACTGGAAGTGAGTTGGATCTTCTTTATGTTGAAGATATCCACTTCCATCAGAATACCTCTCCCTCACTTTCAAGAAAGCAATTCAAAGTTAAACAGACACAATTCTTCTAAATATATTTCCATATTCAACAAAAGCCCCCCCCCAAATAAGATAAAAAGGGAAAAAATACTAGGAAAAAAACAAACAAAAAATAACAATAACAACAACAATATGAAAATCTTATGCATCGATCTACACATTTAGTCTCCATAGTTCTCTCTCTGGATGCGCATGGCACTTTCTATCACAAATTGCCTTGAATAACTTTGTTGAAAAGAACCAACATTTTGTTAGTGTACAATATTCTCTTGGTTCTGCTCACTTCACTCAGCATCAGTTCATGTAAGTCTTTCCAGGCTTTTTTGAAATCAGCCTGCTTATCATTTCTTATAGAACAATAATATTCCATTATCTTCATATACCATAACTTATTTAGCCATTCCCCAATCCACTGAATTTTTAGTTTTTTGTTGCTACAAAAATTTTTATAGGTATGAATTCTTTCCCCTCTTTTATGATCTCTTTGGGATACAGTTTCAATAGAGACATTTCTGGATCAAAGGATATGCCCAGGTTTATAGCCCTTTGGATAGAGTTTCACATTGCTCGCCAGAATGGTACAATTATTTTACAATTCATGAAGTTTTCTTAGTAAAGATCTTGGAGTGGTTTGCCATTTACTTCTCTAGGGTGTCTTTATTTTATGGATGAGAAATTGAGGCAAGTAATGCTTACTAGTAAGTAATGTAACTAGTAAGTGACTAAGTTCAGATTTGAACTCAGATCTTCCTAACTCATAAATACAACACTGTGTCCATTGCAGGACTTAGCTGTCCTTCAAGTTCATCACTTAGTACTTTAGCAATTTGACTCTGGCTGAGTCAATTAGGCTGCTAGGTGGCACATTGAGTAGAGTGCTGGACTAGTAGTCAGGAAGACATCTTCCTAAATTCAGTGCCCTAAGCACTAGCTAGCTATGTGACCCTGAGCAAGTTACTTGATGCTGCTTGCTTCAGTTTCTTCATTTGCAAAATAAACTGGAGTAGGAAATGGCAAATCACTGCAGTATCTCTGCCAAGAAAACCCAGACACAACTGAAGTGACTCAGCAACAACAATCCCATTTGTAAAATGGGAATAAGAGTAATTGATCTGAAAGTCAATGTGTAGGACTGACAGATCTCTTGAAGTTCTTCTGGTTCCAGGATCTTCCATTTTGATTTTAGACATAAAGATTATTATAAATAGGATTCAACATCAAAAATATGGAAGCTTTATTCTCTTCTCCTTGAAAACCTTGAAAACACATTAACAAATCTGGGTTATAATTCTAATAATTCTATGATTACCTAGATGAACTTTGGCAAGGCAAGTAACTTAGGATCATATATCCAGATTTGGAAGGGACATCTCAAATCATATAGTAAATACCTTCATTTTACAGATGATAAAGCAGATCTAGAAAGGAGTTTAAGATTTTGAGTTGGAAGTGACTTTAAAGGTCATATAGTCCAATGTTTCTAATTTGGATGAAGTAATCAATGTCCAGAGCAGATAAGTGATATGTCCAATGTCACATGATAAAAATGGGATTTTAATTCAGGTCCTGTGATTCTAAGCTTGGTATTCTTTCTGCTATATCAGGATAAATTATTTTTCTGGGATTCAGTTTCTTCATTTGTAAAATTAAGAAGTTTAGAATGAAATAATATCTAGGCAAATCTATTTTGCTTAGAAAGTATATTTGTTATGAGATTTTTAAAAAAGGAAGGGTGCTCGTCAGACCACGTGTACTTATTTTTGGTTTGGAAAACATGGTGACTATAGACTTTGCCTAAGCTCTGCCTCACTTAAATCCAAAGCATAAACGAGTTAAGACATCACCCTGTTTTTTTTTTTTTTTTTTTTTTTTTTTTTTTGTTTTGTTTTGTTTTGTTTTGTTTTTAGCAAAAATATAGAAGTAGTTTGCCATTTCTTTTTCCAGTGGATTAAGGTAAAAGGAGTTATTATGTGACTTGCCCAGAGTCACATAGATAGTGAAAGTCTGAAGATTTGAATCTCATTCTGGGCCCAGATCTCTATCCACTGAGCCATCTAACTGCCTCTTTTTAGAACATTAAGTCATTCAAATTTTTCACAATAAAAGCTTCATTATATTTTAACATTAAAGTTTTAAGATGCATCTAGCACAAAGACTCTGACTTTCCATTTCATATATGAAAAAGATCATTTTATCTTTCTTTTGAATCTCACTTAAAACTTGTGATATTTATCAAATAGTTCTTAAAATTCTCAATCAAAGCAAAAGGGAAAAGTTCAGGCATCAAAACGCTGTGAGTTATAAAAGGTCCCATTTAATCTTAAAAAATCTATAAAGTATGTTTTTAAAGATTTTTCTGACTAAAATAGGAGACTTGCCCTCAAAGGTGAAATTAATTTTTTCTTAAAGATTTGCCAAGGAAATGCAGCAGCTATTAGTTAATTGAAGACTAATGTTCATGACAAGAACAATTAACACATTAATTGTGGTTCAGTGAGAGAAAGAGAGAAATAAGAAAGAATTATAGGACCCGAATTTGAAACTGGACTCTGTTATTTATGATCTGTGTGACTTTGGAGCAGGTCCCAATATTCCTGGGCATTAGTTTCTTTATCTTTAAATTGAGCAGGTTAGACTAGAACATCTCTAGCATCTTTTCCATTTCTAGATAGATGATACTATAAACTATGACCTTTCTCAGCATTCTTCCATTTCTCCCTACCTGCAACTGATATTTAAGTAAAACTTCTCCAGATCACTAGATGTCATTAATAGTTAAAAATGTGTTCATATTTCACACATAATTTTACATGACTGTTTGATTGTCACAAGTCTTATACTTCACTCCAAGAAGCCAAGCTCATAAAATATTTCCATAGTCTGACACTGCCACTTAAGGAGAGTTTTAAGGAAAAAAAAATACTTTAAAAGAAAAGATGCTTATTAAAAAAAAAAAGCCTCAGCTAATTGCTCTTCCCTGCTATTATTGTATCCAGATAATTACAGCACAACTGTCTCCTTCTACTGGCTTTGGATCATTTGCACATGTTTCTGGAGCCTGAAATCTTATTTGTCCTCCGAATCTTTCTTCATATATAAGTATGAGCTTCATTCTCTTTATCTGCTAAATGAAGGACTAACCTCCAAGACCCCTTCTACCTATGTTATTCTGAATTTGTAAATCTATTTTTAAAAATATTCAAATTTAGACCTGTGATTTCATTTATCCAGGGAATTTGCAGGTGAGGAAACTCCTTCTACCATACATTTTGGAACTGTCTCCTAGTCATAGTCTTCAAGGTACCTAAAACATTGGGAAGTTAAGTGACTTCCTCCAGGGTTACCTTGCTAGTTTGTTTGAAATATAAGACTTGAATCCTCTGGGCTTTGAGGTTAGATTTCTAATCTTCTATGATTTGCTAATAATCCTTTTAGGAAAATGAAGGTGTTACTGGAACCACTGGTAGAACAGCCTGTGAGGGGGTAATGAGCAAAGGGAACATTTACACATAAAGCCAACTCACTGATGACAATAGCTGGAAATGAAATCAAAATAAAGTTAGATGGCTCTGTGTATTCCTTTCCCAAAGCAAGGGAATAGAATGGACAAAGATTTCCAATTGTCTTATACCCCTGTGGCTTGTATTAAAACATATCTTACCATTTTTTTCCCTTTGCCTTTTTATGTATTGATTCTCCCTGTTAAGCATGAAGCAAATGGCTTCTACTTTGTGGACTAATAAGAAATACTAAATACAATAAGAACAACAACAACAACAAAGCCCCCCACTTATTAAAAACTCTCTCATTTAGCAAGAAACTTGCTTTGATTTCTGAAGAACCAATTGCAATGCAGAGCTGGCAAAGTACAGCTGGTATGCTTGTTTAAAAGCCCCATCTGGGTCATTTTGAAGGAAACCAGAATCTAAATTGAACTCTTTAAAGCCAGCAACATTTCTGAACCTCAAGCTGTTATACAACTATTTTATGCTAAGGAATTTACTGGCATAAATTTAGTTAAATGCTTTATGAATTCAAAAGGAGCTGAAAAGCACTTACCACCTCCTAATGGTATTCTGTTAACAACAAGAAAATTACATTGTTCCCTTAATCACCAGGCAATGAATATTTGCAATGTGCTCTCTCTCCAAAACCTCTCTTTGTCATTTTTGAATCCTTCCAACTCAATTCTATATTTTTCTTCAGATAGATCTTGAATTTTATCTGTGGCATCTGCTTTCCACCTGTGCAGATAGCAATCTCTCCTTCTTTACATTCTTCCTCTTTGGTCTTCTTGATATGTCTTTCTTTAAATAAATCATATATGGTCTAACAAAGCATTGGTAGACCTCTATGATTTGGATCCTCTATGATACATGTGTGTGTATTTTTTTTTTTTTTTTGTATGTCAAAGATATTACCTGCTTGGGTTGTCAGCATGTTGTTATTCATACTTCCTTGGGTTTGTTGTAATTTAAATTCCTCTGAGAAATGGTGTATCATGATTTAAAGATATATAACATTCTAGAAGGGATATCAGTGAGTGGCTGCAAATGGTTTGGACTTATCGAAAGTGATATGCTTCTTCTCAAATGCAATCCATCCTGTTCTCCTCAATTATGCATCTAGTTTATTGTTCATTTGGGTCACACACCCACATATACTGTAAATTTTCATGTATAAGTTTCTGTTCCTTTCACATAAGGGCATACTAATTCCTCAAAGGGACAAAAAAAGAACGTTTTTTGTGTAAGACATACTGATAACATTTACTCAGGAAGCAACAGAACCCATCAGATACAAATGCTCTAGGAGTGTTACTCAGACTTTTTGAAGACTAAGAGATGAGCCTGTGGATGAAAATACCTGGTTAAAAGCAGCATTTTAATTAATTTTGTTGTTGTTGTCTATTAGAGCCACCAGACAGTGGCTGTTGGAGATCCAACTCAGAATGGATCTCCTCTTGTGAGAGGATGAGACACGGAGACTGAGAGGCAGTTGCTGTTCTCTGGCCTCTCTGACTGAGAGGCCACTGTGTTGTCTGACCTCTCTCTTCTTCCCTCTGCCTGTTTATCTTATTCCCAGTGCACAAGACCTGTGTCAGCAAAGGCTGCCCTGCAACTCCTTCAAATGTTATAATCCACAGCTGTGGAGGCTCTCAGAAATTGGCCTGTCCCTTAACAATTGCCCATCAGCTCATTTACACAGGACTCTTTTTGGATTTTTAAGGTTTATAATTAAAAAGTTATAAATCAACTGGGAATTCTGGAATGATTATATAAGGACTACATCTAGTCATACCTGACAGAAAGATGAATTTTTTTTTTAATTTCACCTCTTAATTTGAGAAGAGTCACTGTTTCTAAAAGGAGATTCAGTCTAGAGAATGAGAAAATAAAAAAGAGTTTAAAGATAGAAACAGAAAAATAATAAATTGAGTGCAGATGGATTCAGGACAATCCACAGGAGGCTTTAAAAACAGCTTTTTTATAGATGATCCATTACTAATGATATACTACATTGAGATTCATTGCTTTGCTATGAACTGAATAATTGGAGAAAGGCAATATTTCCCTCTTGCACCACATACTGTTTCTCAGAAGTTTGCTCACATTGTTCTTCTCTGATTTGAGAGAGAGCTGTGCCGATTGGACAATAGGTATGGCTTTGGTGAGAGCTGAAAGGAGAATAATGGATGCCCTGATATTTGAAGAATTATCTAAAGAAAGCCACAATGCTCGATTGCCTTCTATGAATTGAGAAACTCCTCAAAACTTCAGAGCTAATCTGAGGTGTTTATTACTTCTCCTGTTTAAGCATTGAAACTATTACTGAAAGAGCATACATGACCTTGTACCAGAGCCTTACCAAGGATAGCAGGGTTCTAAAAGAGCACAAGATGGCTTCAGCAGCCCAATAGTAAAGAAGCGGCTTTGAGGATTAGAAGCCAAATGGGTATCAGTGACTCACTTTGGTGCAGCAGGCTCTTCATTAAGAGATTCAGGGTATTACATTCAGAGTTGAGATTTTCTGAGGTACATAGCTTTTTTTCCCTTTCTTTATGGTATTATTGCTTTTGCCTTCTAGTTTTAGAAATGTTTTACATTTAGAAGTTGAAGGTATTATTAGGAGTGACGTGTATAAGTGAAAAACACATTGGTTTGAGTTCTGTAGAAAAGGAAGAAAGAGCTTGGAAAGCTGATGGTGAGCTCCGGCACCACGCCCTGGTTATACTTTATATGTATATATGTGCATGCATGTACATGTGTCTATTTAATCTGTCATTGATTTAAACTGAGCTCTTTTGGGGGGAAATGATGTAAATTGTGCCTCTTTAACCTTTGGGGGGGAAGGGCAAATGAGACCAGAATGCCAGAGTGAGAAGGAAGGAGAAGTCCCCCCATTGCAAAGAGAAATTCAATTATCTTACCGGCCAGGTGTTGGGCTGTTGTAGTGGAGGACGGAGAAGCTTGACCAAGCCCAAACTCCTGCCAGGGGACAGAGCACTGGGGGAGCAGCTTGTCCCCTGTAGGCAGTCTCTCCTCTCGTGCCCTTCAGGACAAGGACTGGGGATGTTCCTCAGATAATTTCCACAACACCCAAAGCACAAACCTCTATAATTTCTGGAAATGTCAGCAGCCAAAGATAGGGACTGTTGTTCTCCATGTCTCCTTTTAATTCTGTGGTCTCTCTCCTCTGCTGCAGTTTGATCCTTATCATTAGACTCCGATAGCTGTTTCTAGCAGCTGAGGGGTAGAAATTTGAGGGCCCAAAACTGGCTTCTGCAGCTTCCTCCATATATCTGGGGCAGATTATTTAACATCTCCCCAGGAAAGATCAAGGAGGGCATTGGTCTTGGACTGCTCAAAAGGTTGGGTAGGTCCTCAGAATGGCCAAGTTTTTCTGCAGTCTGGGAGAAATTTGACATTGAGAGGCACCTCTGCTCTGAGTGTCTCTCCCTGAGAGTCTGCTGCTTCTCCCAGGGGGCAGAGGTTAAAATCAGTATCCTGAGGAGGAGAAAAAGGTTCCCACTCTTTGTATCAAAGGGATTGAAGAGTGGGGGCTGGGAAGTCTCAGGATCTGGTTCAGGTGAGGGGGATATTGTTAAAGAGATATTGTGGGCCATAAGGTCCTGTTCTGAAAGGGATTTAGAAGCCTACTGATAAGGATTGCATAGGGGTGCAAAGGAGGGATCCTGTGTCCCTAGAGGAGCAGGAAGGATGGAGTTTGGTTTCCCTCTAGCAAATTTAAGCAGCATCCTGTGGTGCTGTTTTAATTTAAGCTTTTTTTGAGCTTTTTCAAGCCAAATTTGACTCTATTTTAAAAGAGATTATCTCATTTTGCCACAAGATTCTATGGTGCTCTGTCCTTCTCCTGGGGGAGGGGAGGGAGAGAAGAGAGGACAAAACATTAATTAATTGATTAAGGGGACTTTTTGGTCAGAGAATACAGGAATCCCCATGATGCTGGTTGTGGCCCCTTTAAAAAACTAATCCTTTCAGATTGATTTATTCCTTTCTGATTCCCAGCCCCTCTTAGTTGCTGCATTATTAATTCAAGAAGCTAGGACTTTTGATTCACAAATCCTGGTCAAAAGCACCCTTTTGAATTCCAGTAGGAAATATCTGGGCTCTCCCAGCCCCCATTGGATCTGAGCCAACTTGGGCTGTCCCAGGCCCCATTCTGCTCAAGTTTTCCAACCCACCTAGCAAATTCTAGGCCTCACTGAAACCCAGCCAACTTGGGACTCCACCCACAGGCTCCTTTAGCTAAATCTCTCATTATAAAAGAGCCAAGCTGAAGCCCTCTCTTTGTAGAGGCTGGAAACCATCACCATGCCTGGCACCCCAACGACTCTGCCCACTGGAATATCTCTACCTTCACCTTTTACTAACTAGACTTTAACCTTACTTCCAAACCCCATAATAAACCTCTTTTATCAATCTAGGTTTTCTGGTCTGTAAATTCCTCTACAGGGAACTCTTGTGCTGCTATTAGACCTCATTTAATTCTGTATCCTTGTGCCGAATCCAAAGGGTTGCAGGGGAGTTCTATTTGACTCCCTGCACCCCAAACCTGCCACTAGACCTCAATTAAACCATAATTTCATTTAAGTACCCCAAATCTAGACCTCATCACCCATTTCAGGAATCCCTGAGAGAATTCTGCTCAAGTGTGGAGCTCCAAACAACCCAAATTTCCCTGGGGATTTGGGCCATCCTAGCTATAGAATCAACAACGAGAAAAGGCTTTACCTAGATCTCAGGGATCCTTGTATTGGCCCACCAAAAGATGAGGTGTGAAAATTGAGAGAAAGAGATTTCCTGTGGTCTATGCTACAGATCCCTTGGGAAAGAATTCTCAAACCTAAAGTCTGTGTGGCAAAAAGGGCATTTATTTACACTAGGAAGACAGTTTTCTAAGGAATACAGCCTTCTTAGTGGGCAAGGTCCTGTTAGAAATAGAGCAAAGGTGGGTTAACACTGAGAAGAAAACATCTTCAGCAGTGGGCAAAGTCCTGCTAGGACTTCTGCAAAGATTGTGAGTTCAGAGTTGTCATTTATCAGCCTTCTGAGGTCTTATCTGGGTTTTCCCAGGCCCCCCCCCCCCAACTTCCCTTCCATCTAGGAGCAGTTGGAAGGACTAATCTCCAATTCAATAGAGGTTGTTGACTATGCCCCAGGACCAGATTTCCAATAGAATGAGATTACTTACTCTTGGGTGTAGCCCCTCTGAGAGGCTAGGAGAGGTTAAGACTCAGGAATTCCCCTCCAAAAGGGGGATGCAGTTTCAGGGCCCCCCAAAGGTTAAAGGGGACACAATTTACATCATTTCCCCCCCAAAAGATCTCAATTTACATCATAATCACTGAGGAAATATACAATTTTAGGCAAGTCATGGTCCTCAAAAAAAAAAAAAAAAAAAAGGAATTTTTTTCTCCATTTGGCTCTATGTTATATAAACACTTATGAGCCAACTGGTTGGGCTATTATTTGTGATATAGGCAATTTTCCTTCATTTAATTTGTTCATGTCATTTCAATAAGGATGTTCTGTGGTATTCCGAGACTATAGCTATGCAGAGAAGAAATGGGAAAATTAACATATAAAGCCCTACTATGTGTCAGACACTGTACTTAACAGTATAAATGTGATTTTATTTGATCCTCACAACAACCCTGGAAGATAGATGTTATTATTATCTCCATTTTACTTTTTATAATTATTTTACTTTTGAGGAAAATGAGGCAGACAGAGTTTAAGTGACTTGTCCAGGATTATCTAGTAAAGATCTAATTTCAGATTTAAACTCAGGTCTTCTGTGAAAAGGGTTCCATACTGGGCAGAGATGGGTCTGTGGTTCTCTTTCTCTCTCCCTCCAAATTGCTAAGAGGGGATCCTTAGTGAAAGAATTCACCTACTCAAAGCTGTGACAAGAAAGGCTTTATTGATTTGGAAAAGAACACCAAGATGTCTTGGTGGGAAATATCTGCTTCCAGAGAAGCAGAGAGACATAGCTTGAGTTCTTTATTTTATACACAACAGGATAATAGAACAGGATTTGTATATGATAAGACTTTTCTGCTAAGACTTTTTTGCTTCCATAGGATATGGAGAAATTTGTATAACAAAGGAGTTTCTCCAGAGACTGTTAAGTCCTCTGAAGTTTATATAAGAAAGGGATTTTTCTCTAGAAGATGCAAGGTTTTGTTGGTCATTTACATACTAGGATGTCTGCTTTTTTCCCTCATCATTCTGAACTCCAGATGCAATGCTCTATTTACTATGAAATCAAACTGTCTTTAGTACTTCAGATATAAATATTCAAAGTGATTAACAAAACCCTTGGTAATGGTACTGGGTAATTAGAAAGAATACAAGAAGATTATTTTTTAGTGTGGATTATTTTTTTCTGAGGAAATTGCTGTAGTCTGAAATTCCTTTTTTTTTTTTTTTTTTTGAGGGCCATGGCTTGCCTATAGTTGGATATTTCCTCAGTGATCCCATAGATGGAATAGCCACAAACATGGAATAGAGTTAGAATGCAGTTACATGTTTGCTGAAGTGAAAGGGAAAGTATATTGTTTTTAGCCTTTTCCATTTCTTGAGGGTAGAGTGGATTTGGAGTGGGGATTGAAAGATTCCTAGTAATTGTTTACATATCAATCTTAGTGTCACAATCTTGTCTATTAAAAGTTTTTTGTTTCAGGACATTATGATGATGGAATAAAATATTAAATTGTGGTATCTTTCATCACTCAGATATAAAATAATTTTGAATCTTTTTATGAACTTGTTTAACTATTATACAATACAAACATATTGTTTCCACATTATTTAACCATTGAAGAATTTTCTAAACTTTTTTTCAGTCTATTTGCAGGCATGCTAATGAATACTCACATCATTTTCTATCTCTATATCCTAACTGTCCTATTTCCTTTGCAATTATAATGGCACCTCATTATTAATAATAGTTCACATTTATTTAGCATGTTAATATTTGTGAAATTATTTACATACATTATCTTATTTTATCCTCATAATAACTCTGTGAAGCAAGTACCATAATTATCCCCATAACAAACAGGGAACCCTTGTAATCCTGCTGTTTTATTGTATAAAAGGAGTCTTGCTTTCAGGTCTGTTTATTTTAGTTAATTCATGCATATCTTTCATTTGAATTCCTTTCTCTACTTCATTTTAATTACTCTGTGATCCAGTGACACTGACCTTGCTACCATGTGGCAGGACACACTATTTCCTGACTGACATTTTTTGGGCTATCTTCCATTTCTTGGATTCTCTTCCTTTCTAATTTCCATCTCCTTTTTCCTGTGGCTTCTTTTTGAATCCCATCTAAAATCCTACCTCCTTTAAAAAAGCTATCCTGATCCCTGATTCCCTGATCCCTAATATCAGTACCTTTCCTCTGATGGTCATAACCAGTGGATTTTATATCTATCTATCCAATGGATTACACACACACACACACACACACACACACACACACACACACACACACACACACAATTAATCTTCCTTGTATATAGTTATTTGAATGTTTTCACCCCAGTTAGATAATGAACTAGAACTTAACTTTTTTCTTTCTTTCCCCCCAGAGGTACTTAAAACAGTGCTTGGTACATATTAAGTACTTAATAAGTGCTTGTTGAGGACTACCTACTTGGTTCATTCTTTTTTCCATGAAAATATGGCATTCTTAATTTTTACTTAAATTGATTCTTAATAATTTTCCAAGTTTTCTAAGACCTATTTTGTTTTCTAAGGTCTAATTCCAACAGAATTATTGGCATCATACTATTAAGGTATTTTAATTTCCATATAGTACATTTTGACAGATATAACCACTTAAACAAAACTTCTTTGAGGGTTTGTAATTTTTTTAAAGAGATTAAAGACCAAAAAAGACCCTGTAATCTAAAAACCTTGAGTTGAAAAAGGTTGAGAACCACTGGTTTCATTTAACTCATACTTGCTCTAGAATCCTCAATATAATTTTACAACAAAATGATCATTTAGTTGTACTTGAATGAAATTTATTTTCTTCTGAGATGTCATGCCCTTTTTGGATAGCCTAAATGTTAAAATTTCTCTCCCTGCCACCACCTGATATTGAAATAGATTTTGACTCCAAAAATAATTTTATTGATATCTTTTGTATTAAAGTCGCTTTCACTACTGAATTATTTTGACTTGACCAATGCCATCTGGTTGTTGGAGCTATTCATTCAAAAGAAAAACAAAACAAAACAAAACAAAACAAAAAAACAAAAAACAGCTACAAAGAGAGACACATGGTGCCCAACTATAGATTCATATAGAATTCTTCAAGGTTGTTTAATAAGATATAAGAGAGAGAATAAGAGAGAAAACCTTTTTCTAAAAAGAAAAGTTGTTAAAGAAAATAAGTAATCAGCAGCTATGCTTGTAAGTCATTTTTAAGGGTTTACATTAACTTCTCCCAATTTCCTTATATTTTTGCATATATTATGCATATAGTTATATTATCTATTGATTCACCCAATTTTAAATGTAAGTTCAGTTTTTGTTTTTGTATCCCCTGTGCCTAGTATGATGCTTAACCCAAAGTAGACTCATAATAAATATTCCTTGAGTGATAGATTCCTCCATCCCCAAACTAGTGAGCCATCCTTTATAATATAGAATACAAAAAAGAAAGGGGTAGGGAAAAGGGGAAAAAAGCAGTTTAGTTAAAATTAAGCAATATATTAATTGAAAGTAACACAATTAGCTTTGTCCAGAAGCCCTAATATTTGCAAAGAGAGGAAATGGTTTATTTTATTTTTCATCTTTTCTTTGGTCAAGCTTACATATATGTGTGTGTGTGTGTAATTACACAACTTATTAAGTAGTATAATTATAATTTATAAACATAAATATTATAATTGCCTTGTATATATGTTATAATCATAATAACCTCTATATAATTACATTCCACATACAGTCTAATTATATATTTTTTCACTTAAGTTGTTTTTCTGATTCTTTTTACTTTACCTGCATCAATTTCTATATCCTTCTTTTCTGACTTTTTCATATTCATCATCTCTTGTGGTACAGAAATAATTCATTATGATCATGTACTATAATGAGTTCAGCTATTTCCCAAGTGATGGTTTCTCTCAATTTTAATTTTTTTGCCCTGCTTTTTAATTTGTATCAAATAGAATCTATTTCATTTTCCCTCCACGTGACAATCCTATAAATAAATGAAGACAGTTACTGTGTCCCACTGTAACTTTCTTTTTTCTGGGCTAATTAACCCCATTTCCTTCAAAAGATCCTCATATGATATGATTTTCAGATTTTCAGTCTTCTCACCATGAACTCTGTACATGTTCCAGCTTATTTCCCTTCTTTACATGTAGAACTAAATACAATGGACTTTTTATGATGTTCAATAATATACTCAGGTGGAATGAGTTTAGCAAAGTCAAGTTAGCCAGCACTAATTATAGGGCCAGTCTAATGGTATTCTTCTGTAGATTCCTCTTAGCATTCAATTTCTTTTTTTCTTGATAATTTTAAAAATATTTTTTGTTCCTTCAAAGAATACTTAGAGTGTTGGGTTTTAACCTTCTAATGTGATAATATTTAACATTTTTAGGGTAAAATAGTTTTTAGGGAATAGAGAACAGTGATTCATTACCAGGGAATCTAACTCTAGGCCCTCATTGGTGCGTCCCCTGAGGAAATTTAAGGGGTGGTTTGCTAGCATGTCCTACATTTTAGAATATAAACTGTCCTTGCACTAGAAATCAAATAACATTCCTGATAAACCACTCAAGTTCATCCATTTTTTAGTATGAGGCAAGTCCAAGAATATAGTCATTAAACAAGCATTTGTTGAAAGTCATATAAATTATGTTCAATACAATATAATGACCATTCATAATTTCAGCACCTCAGTGAGGAAACATGCTATTCATTACAGAGAAATGATAGATTTAGGAAAAAATTAAATATAACTATTTAATAACTAAGTTTTTGAGGGGATTTGTTTTGCTTGATCATCCATACGTGTTACAAGAAATCTCCTTTTTTTCCTTTATGACACTGAGATAAAACGTATTTCATCTTTTAAAAAAAGACAGGTTTGTGAGATAAGATATTTCTTCTTAAAAAAAAAAAAAGACAGACTTATGGAGGCTACTACTAAAGATATGAAAACTTACATATATCTATAATTATGACCACTGTATTATTAGTTTTACTTTTTTACAAGAAGACTTTTCATGATGAAAAAATAATTTATATATATATATATATATATATATATATATATATATATATATATAAAATATAAAACCAAAATATATCAACAAAACTTTAAATTTTCAACAATTTACACATGAAAACACCAAAATAAACACCTATAGTGCTGAGTAATCTGGTGATATAGAAAAATATCGTGGGTCCCAGTAAGATCAGGAGTGAAACAAGGTTGCCCACTATCACCATTACTATTCACTAGCCTCGGCAATAAGAGCTGAGAAAGAGATTCAAGGAATTAGAGTAGGAAATGAGGAAATCAAACTATCACTCTTTGCAGATGACATGATGGTATACTTAGAGAACCCCAAAGACTCTGCTAAAAAGCTACTAGAAATAATTCAGAATTTTAGCAAAGTTGCAGGATACAAAATAAATCCACATAAACCCTCAGCATTTTATATATCACCAACAAAATGCAACAGCAAGAGATACAAAGAGAAATTCCATTCCAAACAAATGTTGAGAGTATAAAAGATTTGGGAATCCATCTATCAAAGAAAAGTCAGGAATTATATGAGCAAAATTACAAAACACTTGCCACAAAAATAAAGTCAGATTTAAATAATTGGAAAGACATTCAGTGCTCTTGGATAGGCCGAGCGAATATAATAAAGATGACAATACTCCCCAAACGAATCTATTTATTTAGTGCTATACCAATCAGACTCCCAAGAAACTATTTTAATGACCTAGAAAAAATAACAACAAAATTCATATGGAAGAATAAAAGGTCGAGAATTGCAAGGGTACTAAGGAAAAAAAAGTCAGATGAAGGTGGTCTAGGTGTACCTGATCTAAAACTATATTATATAGCAGCAGTCACCAAAATCATTTGGTATTGGCTAAGAAATAGACCGGTAGATCAGTGGAACAGATTAGATACAAAGGACAAAAAAGGGTACAACTATAGCAATCTAGTCTTTGACAAACCCAAAGATACCAACATTAGGGTTTTCATTATTTGGAAAAAACTGTTGGGAAAACTGGAAATTAATATGGCAGAAATTAGATATGGATCCACACTTAACACCATATACCAAGATAAGATCAAAATGGGTCCATGATTTAGGCATAAAGAATGAGATCATAAATAGATTAGAGGAACAGAGAATAGTCTACCTCTCAGACCTGTGGAGGAGGAAGGAATTTATGACTAGGGGAGAACTAGAGATCATTATTGATCACAAAATAGAAGATTTTGATTACATCAAACTACAAAGTTTCTGTACAAACAATACTAATGCAAACAAGATTAGAAGGGAAGTAACAAATTGGGAAAATATTTTTACAGTTAAAGGTTCTGATAGAGGTCTCATTTCCAAAATACATAGAGAACTGACCCTAATTTATAAGAAATCAAACCATTTTCCAATTGATAAATGGTCAAAGGATATGAACAGACAATTCTCAGATGATGAAATTGAAATTATATCCACTCATATGAAAGTGTTCCAAATCACTACTGATCAGAGAAATGCAAATTAAGATAACTCTGAGATACCACTACACACCTGTCAGATTGGCTAAGATGACAGGAACAAAAATAATGATGAATGTTGGAGGGGATGTGGGAAAACTGGGACACTGATACATTGTTGGTGGAGTTGTGAAAGAATCCGGCCATTCTGGAGAGCAATTTGGAACTATGCCCCAAAAGTTATCAAACTATGTATACCCTTTGAACCAGCATTGCTGTTATTGGGCTTATATCCCAAAGAAATACTAAAGAGGGGAAAGGGACATGTATGTGCCAAAATGTTTGTGGCAGCTCTTTTCGTAGTGGCTAGAAACTGGAAAATGAATGGATACCCATCAATTGGAGAGTGGTTGGGTAAATTATGGTATATGAATGTTATGGAATATTATTGTTCTGTAAGAAATGACCAACAGGATGAATACAGAGAGGCTTGGAGAGACTTACATCAACTGATGCTGAGTGAAACGAGCAGAACCAGAAGATCATTATACACTTCAACAATGATACTGTATGAGGATGTATTCTGATGGAAGTGGATATCTTCAACATAGAGAAGAGCTAATCCAATTCCAATTGATAAATGATGGACAGAAATAACTACACCCAGAGAAGGAACACTGGGAAGTGAATGTAAATTGTTAGCACTACTGTCTATCTACCCAGGTTACTTACACCTTCGGAATCTAATACTTAACCTGCAACAAGAAAATGGGATTTACACACATGTATTGTATCTAGATTATATTGTAACACATGCAAAATGTATGGGATTGCCTGTCATCTAGGGGAGGGAGTAGAGGAAGGGAGGGGATAATTTGGAAAAATGAATAGAAGGGATAATGTTATAAAAAAATTACTCATGCATATATACTGTCAAAAAATTTATAATTATAAAATTAAAAAAAAAAGAAAGAAAAATATCATGGGGTGTTAGGATTACTAAGTGAGAACTCGGGTTGTCTGGATAGTGACGAGGTGAGAATTCAGGTTGGACAATTACAAGGTGAGAACTCAGGTTGACTTGATGGAAGGAGCAGGCTCATTGGCTGAGGTGGTTCTTCCCAGAAGCCCTTGCATTATCCCACGCCCATTCTCTGGGAGAATAAAAGAGAGGACTCCCAGAGATAAAAAGAAGACTCTGAATTGCATCAGGCTTGACGGGGCTCTCTGCAGGAAGGGAAGTCACTTCTTTGGACAAGAGTTAACAGCAACTGCCTGGAGACAACGGTTCGTTACAGGAAGAAGAATCTGTTGGAGAGATTTGAGTAGACACAGCAGATCTCTTCCCAGAGAGCGATCCAGCAGCTTCTGGAGACGACAGCTCATTACATTTGGCGCCCAACGTGGGGCAAGGACATTTGCTTATCCTGACAAGAGGAACTAGACCAGACCTTCGCAATGGGGAGTTTCCAAGGTTGGCTTTTTGTATAGGGGAAATATGAATATGAGTGGAAACATAGATATCCCTGGTAGAGTTTGCACTTGAAGCCATTTGCCTATTCATGGATTGTTTTTTGTTTGTTTTTAGTTTTTCTTTAAAGTCTTTTTTGAGCTCTTCCACGAAATGATAATAAAATATAATTATTTTCTTTGTAATCCTATGCATTTAATATATATAGAAAAAATGTTCTGAGGTGATTGAGCCTTCCTCAGAATGTGAGAGAGGTCCAGGACAGAAAAATATTAACATTTAATGTCCTGTGTCATAGACACTTAGAGACCTTAGAAATCACCTAGTTCACGTCCTTAGTTACAACTTAGGAAACTGAAGCTTTGAAGGGTGAAATGGCTTGCCCAAGACCATATAGTAGCAAAATAGCAGTAGAGCGGAGTCTACTAATTATTACTCCCATTTAAATAGCACTTCATTCCATGTTCCAACAACTACAACGATCTCACTGTTTTGATCTATATAATTTCTTTATAGATTTTGGAGGGAGTTATACTCTTAATAATAGATAGATAGGGAATTGTATTCTCTATTTAACCTATTCTGAATGTGAAAAAGGTTTTCAGTACTAGTCCTTCTCCCCTTTCTAATGCCTCTGTCACATCTTCCTCTGTACCTTATTATTACCTTTTCCTAAACAGTTTTGCTTTTTAGAATCAGATCACTCAACTCTGTTCCAGTTTTTCTTTTGAGCTATCCAATTACTGATGTCAATTTTAAATACATAGTATACATTTCCATGTAAAAACAAACAAATAATTTGTCTATGTTGATTTCCTTGAAATTAGTTTATGATATTGGCTCTTATATGTTAAATTTTCTATTTTTTGGTTTGATTGGGACAGAGTCCTGAAAGTCTAAAAGCTCATTTAATGCTCATTTTTTAATTCAATATCATGAATAATTTTGCTGGATGTGATATCAATTTTTGGGCACAGATCTGTTTACTTTTGATAGTTGGCATATATTATTCTAGGACTTGCAGTCTTTTACTGTGACTCCTGATACATCCTTTATAATTCTAATTGTAGCTCCAGCATATTTGAATTTTTTGGTTTTGTTTCTTGCAAAATTTCCTCTTTGATCTGGGGTTTCAAAATTTGGCAATGATATTCCTAGTGTTTTCCACAAAGGATGTCTTTGAGTTGATGATCATTTTTTTTTTTCTATTTCTAAAACTCCCTTGTGTTCTATCACTCTAGGACAATTTTCTTTGATTTTTATGTCAAATCTCTTTTTCTAGTCAAAGCTTTCAGGCAGTCTGATTCTTCTATATTTTCTTCTTGATCTGTCCTCCAGATCCATTGTTTTTCTTATAAGATGTTTCATATTCTGCTCTACTTTTTCATTCTTTATATTTTGTTTTGTTGTGTTGTGGTCTCTTATAGCTTCACTGGGCTTCCCTTTGCCTAATTCTAATTTTAAAAGAGTGATTTTCTTTAAGACTTTATATCTACTTTTCTAGTTGCTTACCTCTTCCCCACAATATTCTTATTTTTCTTAGATTTTTTTTTTTTTTTTTTTAGTTTTTCTTTAAAGTCTTTTTTTTTTTTTTTTTTTTTGAGTTCTTCTACAATCTCTTTCTGGGCAAGGAGTCATTTATGTAAATCTTTAGGGGTAGAAGATTTTTTCTTTTGTTTCACTGCTCTCCTCTGAGCGTGAACCCTGGTCTTCCCTATTCTCATGGTAAGTTTCTATGGTTGGGTTTTTTTTTTATTGCTGGCTAATTGTTTTAAATAAGAACTATTAATATAAGCACCTCTAATCCTAGGTTTGGAGGGATGGTGCCTCTAGGTTCACTTCAGCTCTCCCATGTAATTTAGAATCCTAAACCAAAAGCTCCATCCTCCTGCTAATGCCCACAGCCAGCAGTATCCCTACCCCACTGCTTCTGCACTCACAGGATATAATGATTCCTTCTACCCCAGAGACATATCTCAGCAGCACAGCTGGGCCTGTTTTTCCTAATTAGTAGAAGTTTCCCTCAGTCCTCCAAGACTCAGGTACAGAATTCCCCACATTGTCTGAGAGGGGAAAGTTCCTATGATTTTGGCTGAGGCTCCACCTGAACCCAACTAAGCCCAGAGTTTTCCACTTGCAGTTTGTGCAGAGCTCATTGGGAGGTATTTTTACTTTATACTAGTTAAAACCCAGTTTAGGTCTTCTCAGATTGTTCCAGGAGGACCTCTGATCTGCCCTATCTTCTTTTTTTCTATTGTCTATTTTTCCCATGAGGTGCAAATTTGTTCTGTTTTATGGAGGAAATCTGGAGAGCTTGAAATTTACTGGCCTACTCTGCCAGAATTTTTCCCCCAAAATATTTTTTCATTGATGTTTGGAACTTTAATTGTATTTCAACACATATTGCACAATAAGCACCTTTACATTCTGCTTTTCTACAAAGCAGGTGCATTAATTAGCAAGCTGTTTTTACTGTTGACACTTTTGGAATTTGAAAGACTTCATGTTGCCCATTCAGCAAGTACCTAATCATATTAAAGCCACTGTTCTAAATTAAAGTCTAAGATCCTGAATTAAACATACAGGCAAGGCCAACCAAGAGAACATTGCATCCTGGCTCAGTAAACAAAATATGATTTAAAGAAGTAACTGATATTTTTAGTCCAGACAGATAAAAGTTAGGAAATAGATTTGACAGTTTAGCTAAAATCATGGACACTTCTCTCTTTACCTCAGATTATTACTTTTTTATTGTTACATATTAATTTCTGTGTCATTCCCTCCCTCCTTTCTTCTCTGCTCCATAGAGAAGCCCATCATTTGACACAGATATCTCTCTCTCTCTCTCTCTCACACATACACACACACACACACACACACACACACACACACACACACACACACACAAAACTCTGCTCTTCACGTATCTAGTTATCAGTTCATTCTCTGGGGCAGATAAGATTCTCCTTTATAGGTCCTTTGTATTTTATTTGAATATTTATAATACTCAGAATAACAGTCATTCATTTATTATTTTAACAATATTGCTGTTACAATACAGAATGTTCTTTTGGATACACTCATTTCACTCTTCATTATTTCATGCAAGCTTTTCCATATTTTTATTTTGTAAAAATTTGAACTTTAATACAAAATAACAAAAGGGGAAAAAAAAAAAACACATGGAGAAAGGGGACTTTTAGGGGTGGAGCCAAGATGGTGGAGTAAATTTAGGGCAGCTGAGCTCTTCCAGTTTCCCTAAAAAGCCACATGAAACCACACCTCTGAATAGAATCCTATGGAAATAAAACACTCTCCAGCTCAAGATAGAATGAAAACTTCAAAAAAGATCAGTCTCACTGAGGTAAAAATGGTGTTCTGGACAGATCAGACAGACTCTGGGAAAGCTGGTGAAAGGGTCTTAATCACAGCAGATCAGCAACTAAGTCCCTCAGTCCTGGCTCAGTAAGAGAGCAAATCAGTGGAGCAGTTTCCAGGCCCAGATCAGAAGGCAAACTGGGAAAGCAGGCTGTTTCCTGAAAAGAGCAGACAAAGCTGTTTCCTGCAAACACAAGGGTTCCCTATACACAAAGCCAAGGCTAAGAGCTATATAGAAAGTGTGGGACAGTACCCACTGTGGTCCAGGAGCAGAGCTCAACCATAAAAATAAAAAAGGAAAAACCAAAAGAAAATGAACAAGAAAAGGAAAAGAACATTGACTATAGAAAGCCACTATGATGACAGAGAAAACTAAATCACAAACTCAGAGGAGGACAAAATGTCCACAAAGTAAATGTTGAAGAGTGATATGAGTTGGTCTCAAACATAAAGATGCTTCTTATAAGTGCTCATAAAAGACTTTAAAAGGCAGATAAGAGAGGTAGAAGAAAATATGAGAGGTTTAATATGAGAGATATACAAGAAAGAGTCAACAGCTTGGAAAAGGGAAGAAAAAATGTCTCAATTATTTGACATTATACTAGAAATTTTGGCTTTAGAAATAAGAAAATAAAAGAAAACCAAAAGAACTAGAATAGGCAGTGAAGAAATAAAACTATCCTTCTTTGCTGATGATATGATATCTTTAAATAATCTTAGACAATCATTCAAAAACCTAGTGGAAACAATCCACAGCTTTAGCAAAGTTGCAGGATATAAAATAAATCCATACAAAACATCATCATTTCTATATATTACTGACATTACACAGCAAAAGATAGAAATAGAAATTCCATTTAAAATTATCGTAGACAAAATAAAATACTTGGTCTACCTGCCAAGCCAAACCAAAGAATTATATGAACACAATTACAATATACTTCTCACACAAATAAAATCAGATGTAAATAATCACAAAGTATATCAATTGTTCATTGCTAGGCTGAACTAATAATAAAAATGACAATTCTACCTAAATTGATGACCTACTAAATGAAACAGCCAAAAACATTATTTGATACAACTAAAAAAAAAATAACAAAATTCATCTGGAAGAACAAAAGGTCAAGAATATCAAAGGGAATTAATAAAAAAATACAAAGGATGGTGACTTAGCTATACCAAGCCTAAAACTACATTATGAAGCAACAGTTATCAAAAAGTTTTGGTACTGGCTAAAAATTAGAATGGTGGATCAGTAGACTAGATTAGATATACATGATACAATAATCAAGGCCTATAACAATCTAGTATTTGATAAGCCCCCAAACTCTAGCTTCTGGAATAAGAACTCACTATTTGATTAAAAATTGCTGGGAAAACTGAAAAATAATATATCAGAAACTCAGCATAGACCTACATCTCACACCACATAGCAAAATAAAGTCAAAATAGAAACATGATTTGGGCATAAAAAATGAAACCACAAACAAATTAGGAGAATAAGGGATAATTTCCCTATGAAGGAGGTAGGAATTTATTACCAAAGAACTAGAAAACATTATGAAAAACAAAATGGACAACTGTGATTACATTAAATTTAAAAGGTTTTGTATAAGCAAAACCAACAGAAACAAGATTAAAAAGTAAAGTAGAATGCTGGGAAAAATCTCTACAACCAGAATTTCTAATAAAAGTCTCTTTTCTAAAATACATGAGTCAAATTTATGAGAGTACAATCATTCCCTGATTAATAAATGGTCTAAGGATAAAAACAGGCAATTTTCAGATGGCAAAATTAAAGATGTGTATAGTTATATGAAAAAACACTCTAAATCACTATTGATTAGAGAAAAACAAATTGAACAACTCTGAGAGCCACTTCATACCTCTTAGATTAGCTAAGATGACAGGAAAAGACAATGATAAATATTGAAACGAATGTGAGAAAATTGGGACACTAATGCATTGTTGGTGGATTTGTGAAATGATCTAACTATTCTGGAGAGCCATCTGGAATTAAGTCCAAAGTGTTATAAAACTGTACATACTCTTTGACCCAGCAATACCATTACTGGGTCTGTATTCCAATGAAACCATAAAGGAGAGAAAAGGAGCCACATGTGCAAAAATATTTGTAGCAGCTCTTTTTTGTGGTAGTAAAGAACTGGAAGATGAGTGGATGCCTATCAATTGGAGAATGGCTGATCATTATATGAAGGTAATGGAATATTATTGTTCTATAAAAAAATGATGAACAAGCTGATTTTAAAAAGACCTGGAGTGATTTACATGATCTGATGTCGAGAAAAACATCAGAACCAGAAATACATTTTACGCAATGACAGCAAGAAAGTGCAATTATCAACTATGAAATCTTTGGTTCTTCTCAGTGCTTCAGTGATCCAAAACAATCCCAGTAGACTTCGAATAGAAAAGACCATCTGAAGCCAGAAAAAGAACTATGGAGATTGAATGTAAATCAACACATATTTTGTTGACTTCTTTTTTCTGTTTGTTTGTTTTTTTTTTTTTCCTCCCATGATTTTTCCCTTTTGTTCTGATTTTTCTCTCCAAACATGATTCATAAAGCAATATGTATTGTGACAACCATGTTAGCACTCTGCATACCTTAGAATCAGCTGGAGTCAGGATAAGAAAAAGTCTTTATTCTTGGTCTTTAGCAATAGAAGTGAAGGGGCTGGACGTGTAGGATCTCAGTGAGCTCATCTCTTTGTCTCCCACTGAGAGTGAGTCTGGCTAGTCTCCCTGAACCTCCTAGTCCCTCCCACAATTCTCTGTATACACCAAATGATTGGGCCAGCACAGAATGGTGGGAAGGGCCATTTTCCAAGCTTATTCTTGTAGAGTATTGTCCAATTGGTAATTAGCCTCAAGTGCTTGATTGTCCGACCTCAGAGCTTTGATTCAAGTTTCAGCCCTTTACAGTGTATTAAAAATAAATAAATTTACTTCAACAAAAAAGAAAAAAAATTATCCTGTGTACAGGAAAACACAGGAGAATATTCAAAATATAAAGCAACCAATTTCCATTTCAAGAAAACATATAAGTACATATTATTTTCAGAATTGCTTTTCTTTACTTTGCTGAGACTCTGCATCAATTCTTCTTCTAGTACCTCATTTGTATGAGATGATTACTCTTCTTACCTTTTCCTAAAGAGTTTTGCTTTTTAGAATCACTTCATACTCAGCTCTACCTCAAACTTTCATTCAGGCTACCCGATTACTAAGCACAATGTTAGCTGTTCAGTTTAACTTTCCATATATAAAAAAGCATACAATCTGTTTTTATTAAGTCCCTTGTAATTAGTCTTTGATTTTTACTTTATATGTCTCTGATTTTATATTTTCTATTAAGTTTGGGTGCAACAAAATCCTGAAAATATGGAAATTAAATTTTTTTTTTCATTCAGGATTATGCTTTTTTTAAAAATTGGAATGTGATATTTTTGGCCTCATTCCCAATTTTTCTTTTGCTCTTTGATATATAGTGTTCTAAATCCTGCCTCCTCATGTAATTATAATTGTGTCTCTGCTGTATTTGAAGTATTTATTTCTTGTTGCTCATAATATTTTCTCCTTTACCTGAGGATTTTGGAATTTGGCTATACTATTCCTATTTGCTCATAGGATCTCTTTCATGTGGTGATTAGTGAATTTTTTGTATTTCTTCTTTACCCTCTTGTTCTAACATTTCAGGAAAATTTTCTTTAATAATTTCTTGTATTATGAATTCTTTTTTAGTTGTAGTTTTCAGGTAGTCCCATCATTCTTATATATTTTTTTCTTTCTTCTTTAGATAGTTATTTTTCTTATAAGATGTATCACATTCTTTTCTACTTTTTCATTCTTTATATTTTGTTTTATTATTTATTGGCTTCTTCTAACTTTATTATCTACCTTTTTTGCAATTCTAATTTTTAAGGATTCATTTTCCTCCTTAAGATTCAGGATCTGCTTTTCCAGTTGTTTGTCTTTCTTTTCATAATCTTGTTTTTCTTGGCTTGTTCTTATTTTAAGTTTTTTCCCTCAATTTCTCTTATTTGACTTTTATAGTCTTTTTTGAGATTTTCTATGAGTTCTTTTTGGGCAGATGACCCCTTGACATCACTCTTTGGGGTATGAAAGTCTTTTATTTTTGTTTGTTTCTTTATCATTCTATGAAGACAAATCTCACAATTCAAGCTTCTCTATTCCCATAATAACTATCTGTGGTTGAGTTCTTTCTCCTTTGACTGCTCTGTCTCTCTGTCTCTGTCTCTCTCTCTCTTCTCTTTGTCCCTTTCTTCCTCTCTCTGTCCTTCTCTCTATCTCCCTCTTTCTATCCCTCTCTCCATCTCCCTGTCTGTACCTCTGTCTCTCCTCCCCCCTCTTTCTCTTTCTCTCTTTCTTTCCCCTCCCCCTTCTTCTCTCTTTTTAAAACTTTTTTTATCAGCTAGTTTTTAACAGGCATCCCTAGTCCTGGGAGGTGGGTGCTGCCTCTGGCCTCAGATCTTTCTTACTGTTAATTTTTGAGCATTGTCTTGGGCCCAACTCCTGCACTCCTTTCCCCTTCTAAGACATAGCTAGTGTCCTAATATATTATGTTGGAAATGCTCTTGCTTCCAAGAAAACCCTCCAGTGGCTATAACCTTCAGTTTTCCCATCTGACCTGGAATTGAAACAAAGAACTCATATTTTTTGTAAATACCTGTGGCTAGCAGTGTCCCTGCTCTCTGCTTCTGCTCTCACCAATCTGGGCAGAGCTGCCTGAGCAGCAATCTGGGAGTGGTGTACCTTGTCAGTAGAGGTTCTCTCAATTTTCCTCCCCCTCAGATATCTAACTCCCTGTACAAGAGAGGAAATTCCTATGAATGTGGCTGAAACTACTACCCAATCAACTAGATTCAGATTTCAAAGTTTGCTGTTTCAATGGAACTAACCTGAAAGTGTTTATACTTCATTAGGGCCAAACTTTAACCATGGGATCTTCTCAGGTTGTCCCAGGAGGACCATTCTTCCCTAACTCTTGCTTATTTTTGTTACTCTATTTTTTTCTAGGGTGTTGATTTCATTTTATTTGTAGAGGAAATCTGGAGAACTTGGAATTTCCTTTCTTCCATCATCTTCCCAGAATCCTCCCTCACCCTATATGGAGGGACAATTTTCTAAAATCAATCTGTCTGTCATTTTACAGCATAATTATGTCCCACTATATTTATATATACATATATACATATATATATGTACATATGTAATGAGCTGTCGTCTCTAGAAGCTGCTGGATCGCTCTCTGGGAAGAGATCTGCTGTGTCTTCTACTCAAATCTTTCAGACAGATTCTTCTTCCTGTAATGAACCGTTGTCTCCAGGCAGTTGCTGTTAACTCTTGTCCAAAGAAGTGACTTCCCTTCCTGCAGAGAGCCCCGTCAAGCCTGATGCAATTCAGAGTCCTCTTCTTTCTCTGAGAGTCCTCTCTTTTATTCTCCCAGAGAATGGGCGTGGGATAATGCAAGGGCTTCTGGGAAGAACCACCCCAGCCAATGAGCTTGCCCCCTCTATCAAGTCAACCTGAGTTCTCACCTTGTAATTGTCCAGAAAACCTCAGTTCTCACTTAGTAATCCTAACATACATACATATATATACATACATATCTATATCTATATCTATCTATCTATTTATCTATCTATCTATCTATCTATCTATCTATCTATCTATCTATCTGATACAGCTTGTTCAACCATTCCCCAACTGATGAGCATCCTTTCAATTTTCAGTTCTTTGCCACCATAGATTGCTGCTATAACATTTGAGCACTTATAGGCTTTTCCTTTTCTCTGACCTAATAGTAGTATTGGGAAATAGACCTAATAGTAGTATTATTGAATTGGATTCCATGGGAAATTAATTTCAGATTGCTCTGCAAAATGATTGGATAAATTCATAGTTCCACCAACAGCTCATCAGTGTGCCAGTTTTTCCATATCTACTCCAATATTTATCATTTTTCCTTCTATCGTTTTAGCCAATATGATAGGAGTGAAATGATATCTCAAAGTTGTTTTAATTTCCTAGCTATGTGACAATGGGCAAGCCACTCAACCTCAATTACCACAGCAAAAAAAAAAATGTTGTTTTGATATCCTAGAATTAATAATAATTTAGAGTATTTTAATATGGCTATACTTATACCTAAGCTATAAAGATAGAAGATATACAAATAGATGTATGTATATAAGATATAATGTATAATATCAGAAATATGCATATAGATGTATTTGCAAATTTCTTGTCCAGTATGATATACATGAAGGCTGTAGTTCTACTTAGATCACCAGCTGGGAAAAAAAAACAAATAGATAACTCATGGGTTATGGAACTCTTTACATTTCTTTTCCCTATTTATTTTTTGGATTAAGAGCTTCTAGCTCCAACATAGGCTTTCAGTAAATGAAGGCTGTTTGCATTTCACAAGTACATTTAAATATCTTAAATGTCATCAAGTTTGAATTTCAAAGTAAGAAAGTAGATGTAAATTATTTTTATCTTTTAGCTTTATTTTTTAAAGCAAGAATATCAATTTAGATGTTGTTCAATTCCTTCAATTCATAAAGGTCACATGATAGAATTACAAACATATTTATCTTTTTTTTTTTTTTTTTTTTTTCTTTCTTTCGCAAGGCACTCAAGGTTAAATGGCCTGTCCAGGGTCATATAACTACTATCTGTCAAGTGTTTGAAGTCACATTCAAACCCCGATCCTTCTAACTTCCTGGCTGGTGCTCTGTCTACTGCACTACCTAGCTATTCCTTTAATCTTTGAATATAGTCTACAAACTATATAGTAGTTGGGCTGCAGGAAAGCAAATGTTTGTTTCACGACCCATATACAGAGAGGCTGCTGAAATTTTGACCTTTTTTCTAACTACAATGGCTACAAAGTCAATTCTATAGTTATTTTCATATCAACAAATTTTTGTTGCCTAAGACATAGGTCCTTCTTTCTTCCCTGTCTTTTTTTCTCCTCCTTCTTCCTTTCCTTCTTCTTTCCTTTCTACCTACCATGTATTTTAAATATTTAATTTTATGATATAAAGCCATGACAGGACACAACTCTTTGATATGTGTTTATTCTTAATCACAAATATTATAGATCTCCCTCTCTATCTCTTCATCAGTGGGAAGGAGACCAGTGAAATGTTAAGTGATCCATTGAAATAATCAGGGCAGAGATTTTGGCCCCAATTTAAAAACTAGACTCCCTTCTTCCATGGTAATATGAAGACTCTGAGTCTCTTATGATAAAGAATTAATTTTTATGGTTATTATATATATTCCATCAAAGTAAGGATTGAACTAGATCTGGATACTTCTGTCCCACAATCTCAAAAAAAACAAACAAACAAAAAAAACAAACCAAAAAACAAACAAACAAACAAAAAAACCCCCACAAATGGCAGATTTGGTAGCTATGGTGGTTTAAGTAAGTAAGTAGTAAGAGGGACTGGCACATGGAAAAAGTGTTGTTTTTATATCAATCATCCCCCAATCTCCAACAGGTTTTCTTTCTCTTGGGAGGAAAAAAAAACGTATAGTTTGAAAAGTGTTCAATCCTCTAAATTCCAAAAAGCAGGGGCCAAAAAGAGGCACAGGTAGTTTTTTTTTTCCTTTTTTCTTTTACTTACTACACAAAACCTCCAAATTTAGCCAGACAGCAATACCTACTGTTTTAACATCTAAAAATTCAGTGAATAATACTTAAAGTATAAAAGTTTCACTAGTTGTAAATTTGTGCTATTTATCTTCTGATACAAAAGAAAAAGGGATAAAAAAAATGCAAAGCTGTACTTGTCATTTGGTTGTAATCTATCCCAATTTCTTTGAAGATTGTGAAATAGATAGAAGCTATATTTAGAACTTATAGGGAGTTTGGAGATCCTGATTTTGATGTTGGGCTTACCTTCATAATAAAGGCAAGCTACCACTGATTTTAGGGTAATTAAGACAATACCTTAATACACTCCAGTCTCTTGGGTGAATTTATAGTTGTTTTGCACACTATCCCTTTAATTTAAAATCATGAGCTCTGGGAAAAGAAAGAAATTAAGTAATTATCAATCATCCATGCCTTAATGTGAATCCTGCTACTAAAAACAGATTCTGATGTAGGGATAATGCATTAATGTATTACTAGATGCTTAAGAAAAAGGTGGGATGGAATTACTTTATTGGGAATTAGACAGAGAGGGTATTTTTTGGGTACCAGGGAGGGCAGTAGATAGAATTTTGGCTTAGGCTTAGGGATAAAGTTATTTTTCATTATTGTCCCATAATCATCAAAGTACATTGCTGTTTGACTTGCAACAAAAGGTACTATGGCCAAAAAAAAGCACT
Organism: Sminthopsis crassicaudata; assembly: GCF_048593235.1. Taxonomy (NCBI): domain Eukaryota; kingdom Metazoa; phylum Chordata; class Mammalia; order Dasyuromorphia; family Dasyuridae; genus Sminthopsis; species Sminthopsis crassicaudata. The sequence continues at coordinate 243,978,124 of NC_133619.1, forward strand.
GTGGAAATCTGATTTATACTGTGTGAGATGTTTCCAATTTTGTTATTTAAAAGTACAGGCACATTATTAAAGTCTTCATGTTTTCCTTCAATTCATTTCATTAGCACTTGACATTTTCTAGCTTTAAATCTGCATTCATTGAAATATTCCCAGCAGGTAAGGTTATTGGTATTTCTTATTTGTTCTAATTGTATTTTTTCTTCTTGTAATTCCAAGAACATGAAGGAATGTCACCCACTCCTCTGTCTTCCACATCAAACTAATTATGAATTTTGAGTAGCCTATAGTAACCTTATGCCATATAATCTATCGCATAAACTCATGAAATAGTTGGTCACATTAATCAAATCAGTGGTCCTTGCCCGTGATCAACTAAATATCATTCCATGATTTCCAGCAGGCCTTCACATATTCACATAAATTTTTTTAACCCACAAAGCTTCTATTATATATTACTAGCTGGCTGGCATTGCCTTATTTTGTTATTGCTGCTTCTCATCATCATCATCATTACTATTGGACATGATTATCATTGGAACAATTTGGTGAGGAGGTACCCTTCAGGCCACAGTTAGATTGGCTCATTTCACAAATACTTATTAAAAGTCTACTCTCTGCAAAACCTTATGCTCCACTATCTGATGCCTCTGGGCTACAGGATAAAGGCCTCCAAATAATAGAAAGACATCTAAATGAGCTGTTCTCAGGGATATTACTCGAAATAGAAGCAGCATATGCCCTAGGAGCAGACTGATCCTGATTCCTATACTATTACTGACATTGTGTAACCTCAGGTAGTTACTTTACCTGTAGTGTTTGGGTTTCAGAAATTTCAATGGTAAAATCTATACAAGAAAAATAATGTGAATTTGACCTGAAGAAACAGTATATATGCTAATAAAGATGGATATAATAAAATATGCCATGTAAAACACCAACAATATTGTGCAAATTTGGCCATTTAAATGAATAGAACACTTTTATTTATACAATAAATTTATCATCTTCAAGATTCAGTGTTCTATTCTGAATATATGTATAGATTTGAGAATGAAGGTGGTAGGATCATACCAGATTAATGTTAATCAATGAAATGCTTTTGAACTTTAGTACCTACATTATGACACATATTCTTCTATAATTACTCTGTTGTATCAGCAATAAGACCACTGGATTTTTGGTAATCCATGTGGTAAGGCACTCTTAGACACAGTAGTGGTAATCTGTCAACTAACATTTGTCAACACAAAAATAACATACAGCATACATATAGAGAAGACATGCAGGATGAATTGGATTAGTTTGAGACTAAAGGCATTAAGATTAAGGAGAACTGGGAAAATCTTACAGAAAGAAAGTGAAAATTTAACTTATAGTGGAAGTAAATAAGGGAAGCTGGGAGGTAAAAATGAGGAAGGCAAGCATTATAGGCATGGGGGATAGCCAGTGAAAATGTTTAGTCATTGCAAAATGAATCTGGCTAATGGACCAGTACTTGAAAATCAGTTCACAATTTTTAAAAATAGCTATCTGGCTTTAGGAGAATAACTGACTCCTAGAATGACATTGATCTGCTCCCTAGTCAAATAGAAAGGATCCAAGATTCTTTTTTTTTTTTAATTTAATTTAATTTTTTTATTTATATTTTTTTCCACAGTATATATGCATGAGTAATTTTTAAAAAATAATATTATCCCTTGTATTCATTTTTCCAAATTATCCCCCCCTCCCTCCACTCCCTCCTCCTGATGACAGGCAATCCCATACATTTTACATGTGTTAAAATATAACCTAGATACAATATATTTGTGTAAATACCGTTTTCTTGTTGCACATTAAGTATTAACTTCCGAAGGTATAAGTAACCTGGGTAGATAGACAGTAGTGCTAACAGTTTACATTCACTTCCCAGTGTTCCTTCTCTGGGTGTAGTTTGTTTCTGTCCATCATTGATCAACTGGAAGTGAGTTGGATCTTCTTTATGTTGAAGATATCCACTTCCATCAGAATACCTCTTCATACAGCATTGAAGTGTACAGCGAGGATCCAAGATTCTTTTAATTGATCAGAATCCAGATTCTTAGAATTGAAATGTCTCAAAAAGCATGTTGTTTAAACTACACCTTTATTAAAATCTATTCTGCATCATCACCAGCAGGTGTTTACCCTTTGCTTCAAGACCTCCCAATAAAAAAAATCTACTTTATCCTCCAGCAGACCATGATACTACTGGGTAACTTTAGTTGTTAGGATTTTTTTCTATAGCTTCCACCCACTGAAATAAGCATAAGTCGAACCCTATGCTAACAAGCAACATTTCAAATATTAAGAGACAGTTATTAACTCTGCTCTCTTGTCAGCTGGCTAGTTCTCATACGACATCATTTCAAATCTCTATCCTGGTTGGGCTTCTGCAACGCCAACTTATCTATGTTCTTTCTAAAATCTGCTATCAGAACGTATGCTGGAATAAACTATTACCTTCTTGTTCTGAATACTATGTTACTTATTGGTTCCCCAAAGTACACCAGGTTTTTTGACTATCTAGTTACATCACCAATTCATATGGAATTATCTCTCCTAGAATTTTGCATATGAATCCTTGTTTAGTTTTGACTTCCTCAACCTGTACTTCTAAAAAGTGATTTTCTGAAGTTGGTGTGAGATTTCACAATGATCTTTAGTGGATCATTATTTTGGTCTATTGAGATATATTGAACATAAATCTTCCCTGCAGGGAATTATCTCTTCTTTCTAAATTTGTGTCAACTTCATATTTAATGAAAATGTTGAAATTACTGATAAAAATGTTGAGTGCCAAAAATGAATAATTGCGTCACGTTATTAGACTCTACTTTCACATGAAAGTGTACTCTTAGAGTTCAGTTGTTCAACCAAATTCTCAATCCATCTGTACTTTCCAATTTTCCCAGAAGAATAACATCTAGGAATTTGTCAAATACATTGCTGAAATAATTTCCACTAAGTTCATGATATTTCTTGGTACAATTTAGTTAAACTGTGAAAAAATAAATTAGCTTGACATTAACCAGGAATGAACTTTTTTTTTTAAACCTTATGTTGTATGTCACCTACAGTTTTATGTCACTTTTATTTCCAAATATACCACTTCTCTATTCCTTGACCAGTGAAAACTTCTCTTAAAAAAGTTTTTTCTTTTTTTAAGTTCAGAAAAACTAACTAGCACATTGATACTATTCGTCATTATATGTAACAACTTCCATGAAAAATAGGAGCAATATATATATTTTCAATAAAATTAATGACTCCCATTATCATTATTCTTAACATCCTCATATAAACTATATTCCTAAAATTTATAAAACTAAGGGTTGCAAAGTGTTAATGACTAAATGAAAAGGTTCTCCAAATCAGGGATAGTAAGATAAATAAATTTAAAGAATTATGACATTTTATCTCATATTATTCCAACAAATTGGACAAAATAAAGGCAAACATGAATTGGAAAGATTCTTTGATGATGGGTAACTAATACACTGTTAGTAGATCTATGAATTTCTGGATATCAATTTTTTAAATATGGAAGAAAACATCCACTAAACTATGTACAACTTTTGATCTAGATATCCTTTAAATTGCCAAAAAGTAAAAAACTTAGAAGTCCCATGTAGCACTGTTTGTGATAGTAAAGAATTAGAAAAAAAAATTGACTGCCCATCAATTATCAAATAGAATTAGTGAACTAAATCATGTGAATATAGTAGAGTAGTTTGGGGAGCAGGTAGATCTCATAGGTAGATCAAGGACTAAATTTGGAATCAGAAAGATTTTTCTTCATATATTCAAATCTGACTTTGGACAGTAACTGTATAAAAATGGGCAAATCATTTACTCCTGTTTGCCTTAGTTTCTCATCTGTAAAGTGAGGTGGAGAAGGATATAGCAAACCACTCCAGTATACATAGATAGACAGATAGATAGACAGATAGATAGAAAGACCACTGCTGTTGTTGTTTGTCCTTTGTTCTTGAAAATGACAAATGACTCCATGAGGGTTATTTCTTGACTTGTTTATGAACTGAATTTAAGTAGGGCAGAGATGGGTAAAGTCATCAGTGTTACTTTCTCCTTCAATCACTGATATCCTGTGGTAAGACAAATTACAGGATGACTTTCAATGGCTCAGAATACAGTAAATGATCCTGGGCGTTTTTGGATCCAGAGGAGCCAAGTTCAAGTCCAGCCTCTGATACTTTATCATCTTTGATAAGTCACTGAATATCTATGGGTCTCAGTTTCTTCATTTAGAAAGTGAGAGGATTGGACCAGATCCCTTATATACTCCCTCTTTACTTCCCTTATGACTTCCCTTCCCAAAAAACTTGGTACTTTCTACTTGAAGCCCTTCCCAAGTCCCTAATTGCTAGTGGCCTCTCTCCTGAAATGGTTTTGTATTTATATTTATTTTGTATATATTTAGAGTATGTTATGTTTTCTTCTGAAGGGACTATAAGATCCTTGTGGGCAGAGAAAAGTATACAATTTTTATTATTTATTTTGGTAATAGCTTTTTATTTTCACAGTATATTCAAATACAGTTTTCAACATTTACCCTTGTAAAACCTTGTGTTCCAAATTCCCCCTTCTCTCTTCCTCCCCCACCCCTCCCCTAGACAACAAGTAATCCAACAGTATATAGTTTTTAGTATTTCTATCACTAGCATCAGGTATAGCAAATGGCCCATAGTAGGCATCTGATGAATTCTTAAGTGAATTCATCTGTCTGTTTACACACACACACACACACACACACACACACACACACACACACATATATATATATATATATATTATACTATATATATGCAAGGGGGAGTGGAAGAAGAAGAAGACTGTGATGGGGGAAAAAAAAGTATTGATAAAATGATAAAACCTTTAGTGATTAGCACAGTGCCTAGAACATAATAGGCACTTAATAAATGCTTATTGGTTGTTTAAAAGATCTTTAAGACTGAAAAACCCTTATATTTTTTTCCTTTTCCTTTTTTAACCATTGTTTCTATTAATACAATTTTAGTCTTTTTTCACTAGCTGCAAAACATTATCTGATTTGATCTTTATGACAAGCCTGTGAAGTGAGGCAGATCTAGTTTGTATTGTGATTCTCATTTTATACTTGAGTGGATTGCCATGTCCGTGATCTATGTCATGTGGGTAGTGAATGACAGTTCAGATTATATCCCAGTTATTTTATCTCCTTGTCTCACTGGCTCTGGATTCAGAAGACCAACTCTCAAATCTGCCTTTGATACTTAGAATATGTGACATTGGGGAATTCATTCATGAACTTCAATATTAGTTTCCCTCATCAAGAAATAAAAGAGTTAGACTAGCTTGTCTCTGATGTCCCTTTTAGCTCTAAATGCATAATACTTTGATGTGCTTTTGCACTTTTTATATTGCCTATAGATGATAACAATATCCATGAAAAGAATATTAATCTAGCTTTACTATTTAAGATAACACATTATAAAGTTTATAGCCACAGGTTTATTTGAACTCAATTTAATTAATTAGAAAGTTTCCCTAGACATTATTAGCTCAATGTGTGGGAAAGAAGCCTTTCAGGAAGTAAGGGAAAAATGCAGCTATGCCTGAAGTAAAACTACATTAACTAAAGTAAGCTGCTTAATGATTTAGGAATGTGAAATTAAACCCCTGCAAATATTTCCCAAGAATTCTGTAGAAAAAGTATAGATGGCCTCCTTGATAATCTGCTAACTGAAAAATTAAGAGAAAAACAATACATACATACAAAACAGTAAAATATAAAGAATACCTAAAAAACAAATGGAAAAAAAGGTTCAAAATTTGACATAACTTTTTTTTTTTTTTTTTTTTTTTATTCTAGATCTGTGATTTCACTGGCATAGGAGTTCTTGTCCATTTATCAATGAACATCAGTACCTATTCTACTATTTATTGCTTTAGGAGATTTAATACAGCCACTGGAGATTAAATAATTTCCCCACGGTAATACAGCAGAAAAGATACTTGAACCAGGACTTTTGACTTTGAGTCTGAATCATTTTGTTTTGGGCCTCTATGCCAAACTGATATTGATTTATATCAAAGGGAAAAAAAAAGTCCTTGGAGTTTGATTTAATTTGAAAAAGAAGTACTTTCCTTTGAGAGTTTGCAGAAAAATGTGGATTCTGATAAAGATCTGAATTTCCCCCACAAAATGGTTAGCATTACTCCTGAAAACACAAGTTATTTTGAAGCAGCTTTTTTTGCTACACATTTCTAAATGCAAATGTTCTCTGTTGAAAATATAGTTTTATTTTCCCCTTATTTGGCTATGGGTCAATACTAATTAGTTTCCCTTTATTAAAAGTACAAAATGAAACCGGTAACTAAATCTCTAAGAGTACATTATTTAATTACCACACAAATGCATTTACTCTAATTGAAAACCTGTCAATTAAAAACTTCTAGTGGAAACCCCACAGCACAGTATTGAATAAATATTAGTCACCAGAATAACAGTGATTATTAAACTAATAGAGTAGCTAATTTAGAAGAAACTTTCTCATTTTAAGTCACCAACCCAAATTAGTTAAAACTGACAGAGCAGTAAGAAAACCTGTTATATTTAACATCTGACTATAGTACTTAATAGATGCATAACTAAGGCTGAATTATTTATGTCTCTGAACTTATCTCCCATGATACTCTTTTTTTGGTCATGAACTCTCTGCTGCCCATTCATAGATCTGACAGGTTAAAAATTTCCATGCTTTCCTAATTTTCTTATGATATCATTTTTTTTTCTAATCATGTGCTAAATTTGATCTTGGCATAAGATCTTGGCCTGTACCAAATTTCTATCAAATAACTTATTACTTTTACTAGAAGTTTTATTAGAAGTTTACTAGAAGTTAAATAGTGGGTTCTTGCTCAGATATCTAGGACCTTTGGGTTTATCAAACATTGTTACTATGATAAGTTGTTTCTATATATTTTATTTATAATCCATTCCATTGATTAAAATTTCACTCTGTTTCTTATTCAACACCATATATTTTTGATGATGACCACTTTGTAGTATAGTTTAAAAATTGAGACTAATAATATCTCTACCCTATATCTTCATGCCCCACTTTGTTCATAGTGTTTTATTAATTCCCTTGCTATTCTTGATGTTTTGTTCCTTCTCATGAATTATTATTTTTTTGGTTGTATAAATTGATTATTGATAATTAGATTAGTATGGTACTAAATAAGTAAATTGATAGCATTGTAATTTTTATTATATTGATTCAGTGTACTCATAAGCCATTAGGATTTCTTCAATTATTTAGACATGCCATCATTTGCATGAAGAATGTTTCATAAGTGCATTGATATAAATTCTATTTGTGTTTAACATGTAGATTCTCAAGTATTTTATATTCTCTGCAGTTATTTTAAGTGGATTTTTTTTCTAAATCTGGATTTTATATATGGAAATGCCAATAATTTGTGTGCAATAATCTTGCAAATTTGCTAGAATTGTAATTTTTTTTTTTAGTTGATTCTCTGGGGTTCTTTAAGCATGCTATTATATCACCTGCAAAAAAGTGATCATTTGGTTCATAATGATCTATATTTATTCCTTCATTTTTTTCTTCTGTTATTGTTATAGTTAGTTTTTCTAATAAATATTGAATATTGTATAGTGATAATGGACATTCTTCATTTCTGCTTTTTTATTGGTTTATTGGAAAGGCTTATTGCTTTATTGGAAAGATCTATGCTTATGACTAGTGCACATAATTTTGCTCTTGGCTTTACATAGTTATTACTTATCATTTTAAGAAAAACTTTATTACCTATGCTTTCTAATGGATTTTGTTTTTGGAAGTTTTTTTTTCTATGTCTATTGATATAATTATGATTTTTGCTGTTTTTCTTAATGATAAGATCAATTATGATTACCATTTTCCCCTTAGTGAATTCTTTGTATAAATTCATCCTTTTCATAAAATATGATCTTTGTGATGTATTGCTGTAATCTTCTCACCAATATTTTATTTAAATATCTACATCAATATTCATTAGGGAAGTTGGTCTATGAAAATTCTATGTTTTTTAAGAATGTCTATTGCCCAAAAAGATTCAAAAGTTGTAGTTTTTCAAGATCATACTTTACAATAGTCATTAAAATACTACAGTTGTTAGGTTGCATGAAAATGTCATACATCTTAAGGATTATTTAACCCCCACAATTAAAACAGGATCACTGACAAACTATTGCTGCAGAGTAATCTAATTCATTCCTAGAATATAAACCAAAGCTTCACAGGGACCTGGAAACCAGAGTTTGTTATTGATTCCTCTGTCATGTGTTATAAGCTACTTAAAGTTGGAAGAATAGCAATAAGACAAGGCTAGTGAAAGGGGCAGAAGGAAATTACTAATTGTTATATTTTTTTAAATATATGTAATTGGCAAGATAATACTAAGAACAGAATCTTGAACATTTTTACATTCAGTACGTTTGAACTGTTTCCCCCAAGTTTTGAATGCTCTGCCCCATCGTTTTTTTCTGTTTAGTTTCTCTGACTTCCTTCAAGATGTAACTCAAACCATACCTTTTATGGAAGGCCTTTTCAGTACCCAGTCAATAATGTCTCCCCCATTTTAGATTATTATCCATCTACATGCACTGTATATATCTTGCACATTCCTAAATGTTTATATCTCCTCTCCCCATTAGAAAAAACAGCAAAGACTGCTGTTTTTTTTGCCTTTTTATTTCCTTAATAAGTAGTCCAGTGTTTGACACATAGTGCCTAATAAATACTTTTTGATTAAAAAAATAAAATTTTGTAGTTAAAATTCGCTTTTTAATTCATGGCTATATCAAAATCATTTTTAGAAAATGTCCATATGAGCTTGTAAGATTGGAACATGTTTTGTGGCTGGTAAAATACCCATCCTAAAGTAGTTTTTACTGATTTTTAACTTCTATTAAATATGCAAGTCTCACTGAAAGATGATGAATATAAAAAGATTGATATATTTAGAAGCAGAATAGTACTAGTATTACTGAAATTCCAAAATTGAGATTTAATTCTATAACATCTTTTCACATTTCACCTATAATATTCCAGAGTAGTTCATATGACTTAAATCCTAATAAAATTTATGGGCTATAATAGAATTAAGACAAGTTAACACAGGTCCATAGTTAACTGGAAACTAGAAGAGTTATCATAAATTCATGTAAGCTACTTAAAATGGGAAGAATATCAGTAAGACAAAACCAGTACAGGGGGAGGAGTCAACTGCTAACTGTGGTGTTTAAAAAAAAAAAAAAAAGTGAATCTAACTGTGGTTTTTAAAAAGTATGCATAAGAAATACTTTTTTTTTTTTTTTTGTCCCAGAGACTGTGCTAAGATCTGAAGATATGAAGAAAGGCCAAACAAACAAACAAACCCAAAACAAAATAAATATCCCACCACAAAAAACCAAACTCAAAAATAAATTAAAAAAAGATAAACCTAGAAAAATGGACTATTTGTCCATCAGCATTATATGCAATGTATATCTTTGTTTACTTGGGTATAATGTGAAAAAGAGTAATTTCATAATGAAGTAGTAGAGACTATATGTCAAAATTGTGTGAATTCAATGTCAAATTATGTAAAATAAGTGATTACAGGAAAAGGAAGACATTATTTATCAAAATATCTTCAGGATAATGATTAGAACTATCATTTCACTGTTACAATAATCTTCCAGATGCAGAAAGTTCCTCTACAAGTGCAGGTTATCACTTTCTCTACTACTTAGAATCTTAAGAGAGCTAACATATAGCAAATTTGTTGTGATGACAAATTCAAATAGAAAAGATTACCTTGGGCTACACATTGGCTTAGAAATTCACAAATTAACATTGTATTTTTATTTATTTTGCTACACATTTCCCAGTTACATTTTATTTGGGTTTGAGCTGAGTTAAACATTTCTAACCATAGATCACTTGAGAGGCTGTAACTTTCTCAAGGTTACAAAAGCAAAAGTATTAAAAGTAGAACTTGTACCCAACCTTTCTTAATCTGTAGACCTGCTCTCCAGCTATTATACTATGATACTTTAAAAACAAAACAAACAAAAAATCCATGATTTTTTAAAGATGTAAAAAGTTGTAAGGCTTATGTTAATAAATTTCTTTATTTTTGTTGCAATTAATTTGTCAATAAGTTTAAATAGAATTCAGTCTAAACATAAGATCAATAAAGATTACTTTAGGGAAAGAGAGAATTACAAGTTGGACCTGTTCAGGGAACCTTCATATAAAAATATGATTTAGAATTGGAAGGGGCCTTAGAGACCATTGAGTCAAGTTACTTCATTTAACTAATAAGGACACCGAAGATGCTACAGATTAAGTAACTTGTCTAACTATAATGTATATAATGTATATGAGGTTGAATTTGAACTCAGAACTTTCTGACTTCAAGTACAATATTTAATCCTTTGTGTCACCATCCTAGGGATGGGGAATAACCAGTACAAAGGTGTAGAGAAGGTAGATAAAACATCCTGTGTATAGATGAGCAGGTTGCTATGTATGGAATGATAGGTTCTATACCCAGGTAGGCCATATTCAGAGTACATGATGGGGAGTATTGTGTAAGAAAACTGAAAAGGTTTGAAGGGTCCAGGAAGTGAAGAACTTTAAATGTCACCCAAGAAGTTTACTTTTGAATAAAGGAGTACTAATAGGAAAGCCATTAGAGTTTAATATGTAGTTGATAGTTTTAAGTGAGGAGAAGTTGGTGACAGGAAGATCAAACAGGAGACTGATGCTGTAGTCTATGTAAGAAGTGATGAATTTCTGAACTAGAATGATGACTGTACAAATGGAGAAAATATATAAAAAGATGTTTTGGAGAGAGAAATTAGATTTTTGTAAGTGACTGGATATGGAATTAGAATTAGGCTGAGGAACTAATGAAGATATCATGAATTAGGGTTACTGGTATCCTTAACAATAACAGGGAAGAAAAGAGGTAGGTTTTGAAGAAAGATAGCAAGTTTTATTTTGAACATGTTGAATTTGATATGCTTATAGGATGTACAGTTTAAGATGTCTTGTAGGCAAATGTAATACAGGAGTGAAGCTCAGGAGAGAGACTAGGACTGGATGTATAGGTCTGGGATATGCATAGAGATGTATGGATTCCTAACAGCTGATGAGGTCATGAAGGTCTCAGTGAGATAATGCATGTGGAGTGTGCATATAGTCTATTTTACCTGAAGCAGCAAGGATGCTGTGTTATTAAACTATTCTCTAAATTATGAGCTCTAAAGCTTAGTGTTTTGAGGCTTGACAGAATTAAGTCATGTAGAGCCATTTATTATTTTACAAGTACCATTTAAGCAATGAAACACAAGTGCCATTGATCACAAGTGTCCTTTTGAAGACAAGCAATGAATAAGGATAGGAAAAAAGGCAACATGATTGTGCACATAGCTTTTGGATAAGGATACTTTAGTGTAAGGACTACCTGCAGTGTATACACATCAGGATTTCATTCATATCCACACAGCCAAGTGCTGCCTCTGTTCCCAGAAATCTCTTTAAGGGTCATATAAGTACTTGTCTATAGAAAAACAAAGAATGTGAGAAGAACATGAGGAAAGAAGATACATACTAGGCTTATTTTTGTATGCAAGAAGCAGAGAAGGTAATATCTTAGAAAACCTAGTTTTCTTCTGAAGCATATTTTGAGCTTATGGACCACAAATATCTCCCTAAGGAAAGTGACAATCTCTACTTCAATGATGAAAAAAAATTATATATATATATATATATATATATGCATATATATATATATATATATATATATGTATGTATACATAGGTATGTATGTACATTATCTCCCTGCCCCAACTATCTTTGGAACTTTGACCAAGATAGTAAGCAGTCAACAGCAGTCAGAAGAATAAAGGTGAAATATATTCTCTACATCTTGGTAGAAAAGGTGATTGACTAGATGTACAGAACCAAAATTATAATCTCATATATATCCCATCCTTTTATTTATTTTGTTTGATTATACCTGTTTCTTATAAGAAATTGATTCTAGTGAGTAAAGGGGGGAGGGGAAGGCTAGTGGACAGTGACAGATAAGAAAAAGGCATAAATAAAACATTTTAAAAATGAAAATATAGATTTTCATGAACTTATTGAGTGAAGTATACAGAGCCAAGAAAACAATGTAAATAATACAAAAGTGTAAATGGAAGATACATACAAAAATATCCAAAATGAATTTTGCACAATTATGAAAAATAAGCAAGATTCTAAAGAAGAGATATAAAAAAGATACTTTCAATACACCCCCATTTGTGGAAGGCCCACAAATGTTACATATTGCACATATTTTCAGACTGTTTTGTTGTATTAATCAATTCAGCTGATTTTTATTCTTTAAAAATTCAATCTGTTATATGGGATGACTTTTTGAGAGAGGAAGGGAGAAAGAAAGATGCAGAAGAAAAATATGGTGATGTAAAAATTAAACATCAATAAAATTTCTTAAGTTAATATTTTTCAAATAGAAATATTCTAGTTTTGATTAAAGCTGTGTATTTTTATTTTTATTTTTACTGAGGCAATTGGAATTAAGTGACTTGCCCAGGGTCACACAGTTAGTTTACTAAATGGTAAGTAATCCAAAATATATTAAATATGTGCAATTATTCTATGCATATTTCCACAATTATGCTGCACAAGAAAAATCAGATCAAAAAGGGAAAAAATGAGAAAGAAAAAAAGTCAGCAAACAATAAAAAAGATGAAAATACTATGTTGTGATCCACATCCAGTTTCCACAGTCCTCTCTTTGGGTGTAGATGACTCTTTTTATCACAAGACCATTAGAATTGGCCTGAATTACCTCGCTGTTGAAAAGAACCATGTCCATTAGAATTAATCATCAATTCTTGCTCTTGCTATGTACAATGTTCTCCTGGTTCTACTCCATTTAGCATCAGTTCATGTAAGTCTCTCCAGGTTTCTCTGAAATCATCCTGTTGATCATTTCTTAAAGAACAAAAATATTCCATAACATTCATATGCCATAACTTATTTACTCATTCCCCAACTGATTGGCATCCACTCATTTTCTAGTTTCATGACACAACAAAAAGGGCTGCTACAAACATTTTTGTACTTACAGTAAGATCCTTTTCCCTAGAAGTATTCTATTTTAGAGAGGTGATGAAAGAAAGTAGGAAGCAGTGCTGGACAAAGAATCTCTTGCCCTGGCTTTGAAATCTTCATCTAACAATTAACTCTGTGGTTACAATTCCTCAATAATACACTGCTGGTCAAGCCTTTTGATTTCTCTTATTTTAAGTTTTCCCATCTGCATAGTGGGAATAAAAACATTTGCATTACTTACCACACTGGACTGTTGCTAGGAAAGTATATTATTAAGTTTAAAATACTATAGAAATGTAAGTTCAATATTAAGTATTTGCAGTATATAGACACATCAGGAACCCAGTTACATTTACACAGCCAAATGAGCTGCCTCTGTGACTCAGAAATTTTTAAGGATCATAGGCATTTGATTATAGAAAAACAAGGTGCCAGAGAGGAACATGAGGGAAGAAGAGAGGAAACAAACATACTTTTGTGTTAACTTTATATTTATTATGTACATATTTTATGTGTACTTGTTCCCACCATTCAAAGAAAGTTCTTTGCAAAAATCTTTTATTAAACATCTGCTCTATTCTGGATACTGTGCTGAGTGCTGAGGATACTAGTTCAAAGAATTAAATCCTACTCTCAAGGAGCTTACATTATAAGCATTATTAATTACTTATTTTTGTGCCCTAGCAGTGGCTCATACAAAGGCAGAAAATAAAACAGTCCATGTCCTCTAGGAGCTTCAGAGAACAGAAATCTTATTTTAGCTGAGTGTTCTTTCTTTGAAACACTAAAGGAAGATGGATGATAAATATACCTATTAGAGAATGAATTAGAAAGAATGACAGAGTAAGAGTAAGAAGAACTGAAGTTAATGCTGAATAAGTGCTGAATGAGTGAAATGGAAAAGAGAAAAGGTAGTGGAGGCATTTTATGGCCAATAAGCGAGTATATATTTATATAGTTTCAGCGACCTTTTTGTCAAGGTGCTACCATTTCTATAAAGAAAGTTTAAGTCAGGCAACTTTTTAGTCCTGGAAAGAATATGCTTGATGCAATGTAACCTATAAATCAAAGGCTCCCTCCTGACTTGAAGAGCCTTTGTAAACACTGAACACATCTAAACATTTCTGGCCCATTTGCCTCTACTTAAATGGAATGGGGGGAATTTCTGTATCTGGAGCACTGTCCAAGGCTGGTCATCACCTCATTAATTTCACTTTTTTTGTTTCATTTGCCCAACCCTAGTGGGGAACTAAGAATGTCAGCATATGACAATTACTAGACAGTGGCCAACAGCTTCATTTTTTATTTTTAAATCTCACAAAAGAGCAAAACTTGGACAGATTTCATTCGCCATTTATACTTCAATTCTACTTTATTGTTGTTGTGGGTCATTCTTTAAATAAAAAAAATTCCAAAAGTTTTAGTGTACTAAGCTACTAATGCTGAAAATTGCATTAAGACTTTTGAGACAGTATTCTGTTTACTGTTCTTTGCCAGCTTCCTGGGGAAAGCGATTGAGCTTAGGAAGAGCTCTTGAGAAGCTGTACTAGGAGGAGAAGAATAATCTTTTATGCATAGGATCAAAAAGTCTGTAGACTCTTAGAGACATTTTGTACTTGTATCTGGGCCCCATACCTTCACACACTGCACAAAGAAGCTCAGAGAGATATAAGAACTTATTTTCACTTTGACCATTGTTTTCCCACTCTGGATGAGTTAAAATGTGTTCCATATTTGCTTGGCATATATTAAGGGCTTAATAAATATTTATTACTTTTTTGTAAAGCATAGTAGCTCTTTTTAAAAGATGTTTCTCTCACATTATGATGTTACAAGAGTTTTGACCCATTTTTTTTACATTGATCCCTTCTCAAAATAATGTTTTTAAAATACATAAAATAAAATGGGATTACAAGAAAAACACATTATGTTGAAATACTAAAATATTAAGGATGTAAGTTTATTAACTCCTGCTTAGTATGAGACATTCTTATATTTCCTATTCTTTAAACCCAATTAAAAGATGCAGAAAATACAGAGACCATAGCAGCTACTATCTGAAGCCAAAATGTATTTCAGTCAGAGATGATCCTATATGCTATTCTTGATTCTGAATTATGGAAATTATGAAGCATGTTTGGTTTTTCAGAGATTTTCATAATATAATATCATCAATTATAATAGGATTGTAGATGATTTGCTTAAGCCATTCTCCATCACCAATAAAGCTAAAGAATATTGTGGCATAATTAGAATCTTAATCAATGCATCTGATGCAATTGTGTCTAATATAAAATGGCAACCCAGACGCTGATCTATTTAGTCTTCTTGGAAGTGCTTCAAACCCTCATTATTAGGGCTCTTAGCAGAGTGATCCATAATTTTCTAAGTCATGGGTAAACTTCAGAAGCACACACAAGAATATTTGATGAAATATTGTACTATTTTGCAATGATCACATAAATATATATTACTATTAAACCTGAAAGAAATAGGAGTTGTATACCAGGCTATACCTGGGAAATTTCTCAATAATATAATGCTGAGAGATGTCAACACATTCTATTACCTACACACTAAAATCCTGAGGCAGAAAACCACATTATAGGATAAACTGTAATAATATGATGTGCATTTCTAGTCAAGTAAAACTTTCCAAAGAGTGATGTATAGTATACCCAAGGACTCTGATATTTGTTTGTTTTAAGTGTTTCTTTTTTTTTTTTATTAAAACTTTTTATTTTCAAAACATATGCATGGATAATTTTTCAGCATTGATCCTTACAAAACCTTGTGTTTCAAATTTTCTCCTCCTTTCCTAGATGACAGTGCAATATATGCACACATATTTATACAATAATCTTGCTGCACAAGAAAAATAAGATCAAAAAGAAAAAAAATGAGAAAGAAAACAAAATGCAAGAAAACAACAACAACAACAAAAAATGAGAATGCTATGTTGTGATCCACACTCAGTTCCCACAGTCCTTGGACTCTGATATTTGTACTTTTACAGAGTTCACATTCAAAATGGACACCTTGCTTTCTGTTCTAATATTCTGCTAGAAACTATCGTAAAATAATTTATAGGATTTTTTTGGGGGTCTAGAAATGATTTTATAAGTGGATATTACATTCCTGACTCAGTAATGAAGCAAGCATAGAAATGACTAACAAAATATCATAAATGCAAGGTGCATCTACAAACCTCTAGAATCATAAAATAGTGAAATTATGTTCTGAATCCTATAACATGTAATCACTATATGGTATGCATGACCAAATAAAGGGTCCAGTTGCATTCATTCATCATTAGACACCACCATCTTACAATTATTTCCTTAGGATATTGAGTACTAGTTAAATTTGTGCTGTTAAAATTAAAAAAAATGTGTTATGTTATTTTCAAATTTTCATTTTAAATATGCCTGTTTCCTCTTTAAAATCATTTGAAATATAGTTATTTTTTCCAGCTATTTCATTATTGGGTAGCGTTTCTAGAGTTTGCATTCAGTATAGATTGTTAATTGTTCTGATGTAGATTATTCTGATTCTGAGTGAATTCACTTACAGAAATATATGGATGTGAAAGTATAAAAATATTTTAGGGAACATACGTAGTAGTATAGACAAAACTAAAACATAGGAAGATAGAGTTATGAATAATTCTAAGGCTAGGAGTCAATGATAATGACAATAACAACCTCCCCTCATAGTGTTGCTTAGAGCCTTAAGATTTGCATAGTGCTTTCCAAATATTTGTTTTTATTCTCAAAGTAACCCAGAGAGGTAGGTGCTACTTTTATTCTCATTTTATTGATAAGGAAACTGAGGTAGGCAATGGTTAGGTGACTTGTTTAGGGTCATTAGCTAGTAAATGTCTGTGGTTAAATTTGAGCTCAGGTCCTCTTGATTCTAGGGCCAGCCCTCTATCCACTTTGCCATCTACCTGACTAAGCATGGTAACAAGGCAGAACCAACTTGAGATAATTATTCAAAATCTGTTGAAAAAAGTAAGAAGATTATAAGAATATCCAGCCAGTATACATAATAAAATCCTTAAATACAACATTATTCTCTTAAAGAAAAGAAAATATAGAAAATTGGAATCACACAAATATACTGGAAATTCTGGAATTCATTAATTAGGAGTAACTGAAAATTAATTCTTTGATTTTAGTTATACCCCAACCTTAAATAAAATTATTTTCATGGGCATTGAGGTGGAGCAATAGATATAACATTGGGTGTTGAGTCAAGAAAAAACCTGATTTCAAATTGACTTCCCACACTTAGCTGTGTGACTTTGTGCAAGTCACTTAACATTGTTTGTCTCAGTTTCCTCATATAATGAGCTAGAGAAGGGAATGGCAAATGATTCTCAGTCAAGAAAACTCCAAATCGGGAAATGAAGGTTGGACTTGACTTTAAAAATGACTCAACAGTTTCACTGGTTTATTTATAGCACATTTATGGACTGGCAAAACCATTAAAATAGACTAAAGTCCTAGTGTATGATGCTTTAAGATTTACCAAGCATTGTTCTCATCAATTTTAGTAATAACCAAAATATATTGTAGATAGGACAATTATTTTGGCCCATTTTATTTATAGGGAGATGTAGTTCAAGGAAAGACTGATTTAAATAATCAGTAAATGTCATAGCCAGTGTTAGAACTTAGATCTCTTGAGTCATAATGCTGTACTCTTTCCTTTTCTTTCAGGTTTTGATTTAGTTTTATTAAGACTTTGTATCTAAACATCAGAATTTCTCCCAATATTTCTCTCCCTTCTAAAGAGTCATTTCTTCTTACAGTAGGTTTTAAAGGAAAAAGAGACAAAAATTGGCAAAACCAATTAATACATCAAGTCTGAAAATGTATAAATGTCTAACACCTATGGACTTCTGCAAAGGAATATGACAGGGAGGTCTTCTATTTCTTTTTTGGAATTATGCTGCTTTTTTATAATTTTGCAATATTCACTTTTGAATGTTTTATGCTTTTTCTTTTTATTTCTCCTTTTGTAATTGTTTTCCTCTTGACTTTGCTTACTTGACTCTGCCTTAGATTGCCTAAATCTGTCTATCCTCTATATTCATCATATTTATGATTTCTATTCTATTATGTGTCACATTTTGTTTAACCATTTCCCAATCAATAGGCACCTATTTTCCTTATAATTCTTTATTCTAAAAATGCTATTTGTGTTTAAGGTACTTTCTTCTTACCAATTAGTTTCTTGAGGTTTAACCTTGATAATTAAAATCTCTAGGCTGAAATGTATGGACATTTTAGTTACTTTATTTGCATAATTCTTAATTGTTTTTCAGAATGGTATAAGAATTCATAATTTCGCCAACAATACAATAGAGTACTACCACCTCTCGAACATGGAATATTTTTATCATTACCATTTTTACCAGTTTGCTATGTGAGATTATTAGTAATTTAGATTTTTCTTTCATATGATTGTTGGCAATTCTTTTAAGAAGTATATTCATATCCTTAAATTTATCTTTAGAAGAATGACTTTCAGTTATATGCAAAAATACATATACACCTATATTTTTATATGTGTGTATGTACATAAAATACATCTTATGTGTGCATATAATGTATATGTCTTGGATATTGAACCTTTATCTGAAAATGTGACTCACAAATTTCCCCTTCATTTGATCCATTTAAATGCTTCTTAGATTAATTAATGCTGTTTATTTAGAAATTGTTCTGTTTCACACTCATGATAATAGATAAAAGTTATCTATTTGATTATTAGTAATTGTCTCTATCCCTTGTTTGGTTAAGAATGCACTTTCTACCCATAGCTACGAAAATATATTATTTCTTTCAAATGTTATTTTTTTAACATTAAAACCATACCCTTTGAATTTATTGTGAAATATGGCATAAAACCTCAATCTAAGTCTAACTTTCACTACATTTTCAGTTTTCTCAGCAGTTTTTATCTCCAGTACTCTTTAAAACATCCAAGCTGTTTCCCACCTCCACTTGATTATTGTCAAAGAAGGTAGGGCATTTGAAACAACAAAAAAGTGCTATCTGCTTGCACTGAATGGTTTCAGTGAATCAATTATAAGACATTTAAATATCAAGAAATCTGCAGCTTCTCCATTAATGATTAAATCTAGGTGTATGGCAGGACAATGGACACTAAACAGCTGAAGTGAAGTGGGACACCTAAGCAAAGACTGTGGGAATTACCATCAATTATTTCATCAAATAGAACTACAAAACTTACGATAGTAAGAGCACTGGTTTAAGAAACAGAGGACTGATTTTGAACACCAGCTAAGCTGCTTTTTTTGACTTGGATAAATCCCAGCCTCCCTGGACCTTAGTTTCCTGGTGAAATGAGGGGGTAGCCTTAGATGTTTCTGATAGTTACTTTTTAGCTATTGATCTTATAATTCTGAATCAGCCTGAAATAAATAGGAATACTTAGAAACCATAGCAAGAGGTATATCATCTCTAGTGATCAGAAATGAAGTGGTTCTTTTTGAGCAAATGTATTATGTTGAACATGGTGTGCAGGAGTAAAGGTGCAAATAGAAATGGGGTCTACAAACAAGGACTCAAGCTGTCCACCTAGAGGCAACCTTCACATGTGCACAGTGGGAAAAGTACTGCTAGTCATACATCCGCCTGTCAACTACATTGACACTCAATATGAGTCAGCTTTAAAGAAGGAGGATGAGAAATATCTATGAAAGGGAACAGAGTCAGCGCTGCCCAGGTAATGTAACTTCCTGATCAGGATAGTTTGATCATGAAGTAATTCAGAAATATTAAACTTTCATCCTAGAGACAGCTTTGACTCCAGTTTCCTTTTATTTGGATGGGACCCCTTACTGTGTAGAGATGACCAGAGATCTCCAACTTCAGAGTCACAGAAGAATAAACTGTCAAGTTGAAAGTTAGAATCAAAGTGAAACTATATCATATTTACTATGTAAGTTTAACTCCCATTATACTTACTATGTAAGTTTAACTCCAGTAAGGGTTGATTTCAGATGGTTCTTACATAAAATAACAATCATAGGCTTGTAGATTTGGAGCTAAAAAAATACCTTGGAGGTCATGAGGTCTACTCTTCTTATGGTATAGATGAGGAAACTGAGTCCCAGAAAGGTTAACTGATCAAAGTCACATTAGAAGAGACAGGATTGGAACCTATACAGTCTTAATTTTAGAGTCTATATTCTCACAGTACCATATTGAATGCAGATAGAATGCTTTAGTGTAGTACTATTGTCACAGGCAAATAGGAGTGTGAGGGGAGGAGAGCATTAAACTCAGGATCCCAATGGGCATATATGAGCCTAGAAAAGCCACCTTTAACATTATCTATGTTTGTTAAATATCTCCCAATAATATTTAATCCAGTATCCCTATACTTGAAAATGTTATGGACCACTTATGGCTCACAGAGTCTGTATTTTATACTTCTGGTTTAGTGGAAAGTGTTCTGGATCTGCAGTCAAAATACCTAAATTCCAATTCTTTTTTCTTAGCTAAATATTTATTTTCTCATCTGTAAAATGAGGAGGTTGGACTACATAGCCTCTACGAACCCTTTTACCACTAATCTCTGATTAACAACAAATATTTATTTAACTTCTACATTTGTGAAATACCAACTAATCAGTGATACTAAGAGACAAACATTTAAATCCCATCAGCATACATCAAATCTGGGTCGTCATAATATTACTATTTTGATAAGTGTGGACAGCACATTATATCTATTGTGTTTTATGAATTTAATCTCAGGAAAAGACAATATTTCCAGCTTAACAGGGACAAATGCATTCCAATATATAGTGTCAACTCTAAGTAAAGAAATCTACTTGATTGGTAGCTACATTATCAGACCATTAGTTCCATTATGGTACCATTTCATTCAAAGCAGGTTAGATAAACAAGATAAATTGGTAGTGTCATAAATTATAAAAATAAAACTTAAATCTAATGTGTTTTTATGAATAGTTTTGGGATCAGAATCCAGGAATTAATTTCTTGAGCATAAAAGTCTTTAGCTTGCAGATACATATTTTCCTCTGGAGGCATTGGTCTCTTGATGCCTATGGGGTAGAGCTAAAATGGCAAAGAAAAGTCAGGAACTCACCTGAACTTTCTCATACACCCTTTCAAACAACCTTAAATAATGCCATAAAACAATTTTTGGGACAACAGAACTACAAAAGGATGGGATGAACTTTTCTAATTAAAAAGTCTGCAGAAAAGGCCTGTCCTACCTGGGGTGAGACAGAAGCACAGCCCCAATGAACTAAAAGTAAGCCTTGGGAATCACTGAATCAATAGCAACTGTAGCAGCAGCAGCAGCAGCAAGTGATACTTCCTCAGCTCTTAGCTTAAAGATAGTGTGGGGGGTCAAAGAACTGCTCAGAAGGAGATTGCAGGGGTCTTTGCTAGACTGAGCAGGTCTTTGTTGCTTTACCTATACTTGGATTTCAGTCACAGTCCTAGTGGCAGATCACAGACAGAGGAAAAGCACTAATACTATGTTTTGTAAACACAGTGAAGTGGGGACCCTCCTCTTTGTTCCAGGATAGAAAATAGTGCTTATGGTCACTCACAGACAAGGGTACAGGGAAGGAGAGTAGGAAACACACTTCTCCCTACCATCTTGAAAGAACTGAAAACTTATAAGATCCTGAAAAGTATCTCTGAAAACAACTGCAACCCCCCAAAAAAACAAACAAAAAACTCTGAAAATTGGGACAAAAGAACATACACTTATGTTCTACCCCCGAATCAAAGCCCTACATTAACAAAGACTTAAAAGTCAAATAATAGGTTGGGAAAATGAGTAAATGATAGAAAAAAAAGATTCTTCCCCTAGAAAGTTATTGTGGTAACAAGGACGATTAAAACACACACTCAAAAGACAATAAGATCAAAGCTCTTAGATACAAATCTTCCAAGAAAAATATGAATTGGTCTCAGGCCATGGAAGGGCTCCAAAATTTTTTTTGAAAATTAAGAGAGAGAGAGAGAGGAAAAAAATTGGAAAGAGAACCGAGAGTGGTTCTAGAAAATCATGAAGAAAGAATCAGTATCTTGGTAAAGGAAGCATGAAAAAAATACTGAGGAAAACAACACCTTAAAAAATAGTAGGCCAAATGTTAAAAGAGACACAAAAAGTCAAAGAAGTGAGGAATGCTTTAAAAAAGCAGAATTGACCAAATAGAAAAGGAAATACCAAAGCTCACTGCAGAAAATTCCTAAAAATTAGAATTGAGGTAGTGACTTTATGAGAGATCAAGAAACAATACAACAAAACCAAAATATTGTAAAAAGGACAATGGACAATGTGAAATATCTGATAGGAAAATAACTGACCTGAAAAATAGATCAAGGGAAGATAATTTTAAAATTATTGGACTACCTGAAAGCCAAGATTAAAAAAAGAGATTACATGCCCCAATATTAAATGATCAAAAGATATGATCTACTTTCAAAGGGCTAGAAATTCAATGATATCTTTGACCTATTATATGACCATTAAGCATGAATACCAAGCTATTTCAAAAAAGGATCTATATGTACAAAAATTTTTGCGACAATTCTCCTTAGGGCAAAGAATTGTAAATCGAGGAGATGCCTATCAATTGGGAAAGGCTGAATAAATTGTGGTGCATGATTGTCATGGAATATTATTGTTCTGTGGGAAGTAATGAGCAGAATGCAGTTGAAAAAAACAAAAAAAACAAAACAAAACCCTAGGAAGTCCTCCATGAATCAAGCAAAGTGAAATGTACTGTATACAAAGTAATAGCAATGTTCTGGGATGACCAGCTGTAAATGACTTTTATAGTGTCTCTTTTTTTTTTTCCTTTTATGCATTTTAAATAATTACATTATAAGATTTCAAGTTTCAAATAGTTTCTTCCTTTTTCCTTTCCATCCTATCTCCCCAGGATGGCAAACAATTTGATATAGATTATGCATATACAATTACATAAACATATTCCCAAATTAGTCACATTTTAAAAGAACAACAAAAGAGAAAAGCCACCATAAAAAGTGAAAATAGTATATTTTGATCCAAATTCAGACTCCATAGTTCTTTCTCTCGATGCTGATAGCATTTTCTATTACACTTCTTTTTATAAAATTCATTTAAATTTATTTAATATTTTCTTCCAGTTACATTCAAAATAAATTTTAATATTTGTTTTAAAGATTTTTTTGAGTTTTAGGTTTTCTCCCTTATCCCCACCCATAATTGAGACATCACATATGAAATTATGTAAAACAGTCAAATTGTGAAAGAAAACATAAATCTCCCACCCTAATGAAAATAAAAACCTTCAAGAAAAATTAAGTTATAAAGAAAGAGACAGAGAGAGAGAGAAAGCTTCCATCTGCATTCAGACACTAGTTTCTTCTTTGAATACATACAGGATCTTTCATATTAAGTCCTCTGAAAAGTAGTCATAATAACTGTATTACTGAAAGTATTAAAGTCATGTATAGCTGATCATTCCAGAGCAATGTCATTATTTTGTATACAATACATTTCACTTTTTTTATGGAGAACTTTTAGGTTATTTCTTCTTTCTTTTTTTTTTTTCCCCAGTAGCATCCTGCTTATCATTTGCCAGAGAATGATAACATTCTATCACAAATACATACCAGTTTATTGAGCCATTCAATAAATTGAATTGATGGACATCCTCTCAACTTCCATTTTTTTCCCTTAGAAGGGATAAGATATAAATATTTTTTTGTACATATAGGTCATTTTCCTTTTTTTATTTTTTCCAAATCTCTTTTGGTATTCATGCCTAATAGTGGTATTGTTAGATCAAATGATAAGCATGAATTAGCCTTTTGGACAGATCATATCTTTTGATCATTTCTCAATTGGGGCATTGCTCTTATTTTTTATAAATTTAACTCAGTTCCCTCTTTGAGAAATGAGGTCTTACCAGAAAAAAAAACAAAAAACAAACTTGCTTCAATTTTTTTTTACAATTAGTATTATGAATTATAATTCCCCCCATTTATTCTTTCTCTCCTTTGAATCTATCCCTCCTCAAAACTTCTCTTTCCTTCCCCCAATTGACTACTCCTTCCCCCAATATGCCATCTCTTTTATCTCCCTCCCCCACTTTCCATATCTTATTCCCCTCCTATTTTCCTGCAAAGTAAGATAGATTTCTATACCCCACATTGAGCATGTATGTTATTTCTAATTTGAACCAATTTTGATGAGAGTAAGTTTCACTCACTCTTTTTCTCCTCCCCCTCTTCCCCTCTACAGTAAAAGCCCTTTCTTACTGCTTTTTTATGGCAGATGATTTGCACCATTCCACTTCTCTCTCTCTCTTTCTCCCAGTACAGTTCTCTCTAACTCCTTAATTTCATTATTTATAAAAAAAGTTATTTTATCTTCATATTCAACTCACCCCCATGCCCTTTGTATATATATATATATATATATATATATGTATATATATATATATATATATGTAATACCCTTTATTTTTTGTATTTTACTATATTTTATTTGTCTATATTTTACCCTCTGGTTCTGGAATATCAGCACAGTTTGCCTTGATAATTTCTTGAAAGATGATGTCAGGCTTTTTTTTTTGATCATGACTTTCAGGTTGACCAATAATTTTAAAATTATCTCTCCTGGATCTATTTTCCAGGTCAGTTATTTTTCCAAAGAGACATTTTACATTTTTCCCTATTTTTTCATTCTTTTTAGTTTTGCTTTCTTGTATCTTGATTTCTTATAAAATCATTAGCTTCCATTTGCTCAATTCTATTTTTTAAGGAATTATTTTCCTCAGTGAGCTTTTGAACTTCTTTTTCCAAAAGGCTTTTTAAGTTTTGCTTTTTAAGACATTTTAAGACATTCATCTTATTAGTTTTTTGTGTCTCCTTTTTTACTACTGTCAATTCTTTCCCTATTTTTCCTCTATCTCTTTTTTTCAATGGTCAATTTTTTTTTGTTTTCTGCTCATTTTCTAGCCTATTATTTTACTTTTAGCTCTTTGTTAATATAGGGCCCTGTTTCCAGAATGGGGGGGTACACTGTCCTAAGCTTCAGGTTTGTGCAACTGTTTTCAGAAATTCTTCTAGGAATCTGACCACAAGCATTCTTTTCTGCCTTGGAGCTGTTAAGGGTGTCCTGCCCCACTGTAGCTGTAAGATCTAGTGTGCTAAATCAACAGAGCTCTGCTTTGCTGAGGCTCTGGCCCAGGGGTTGGGATTGGGGCCAGGGCTGCACTACACATGAGACTCTGGTGGCACAGACCATCTCCACTGACTTTCAGAGTCCTCCCTGGTGTCCCCTGGAGGAGAGATCTAGAAGGCTTCTGCACTGTTGCTGACTGTGGTGTTTAGGCTGGGACTGAGTCCGGGTTGGCCTGCATATTCTTTTGTTCTTTTCTGCTGAGTTTCTAAGTTGTCTTCATTTTTCTTCTTTTACATATTCTTTTGTTCTTTACTTTTTATTTTTCTTGAGGGTTTTTTAAAATTGGGGTAGAAGAAGTATATTTTCTTTTACAAAGGACATGAAAATGTTTTCACATTATTTCACATGTGGTTTCCTAATGGAAGCTGCAGGTGAAGATAAAAGAGAGAATCTAGAACTCAAAATTTTTTTTTAAATGTGAAAAAAAGTTTTAAATGTAACTGAGGAAAATATTAAATAAATAATTAAGAAAAATTTTAAAAAGAAAAGGAAAAGGAAAATCCTCAGCCAAAAGTTTTTTCTTGTGGCTCTAAATGAATTTAATTAAGTCTCTGATTCAGCTATTCTTAAGGGGAAGGGGGAATATTCCAGGAAATTATCTTTAACTAGTAAAATATGCACACAAAAGGTACCTAAGAAATATTGTTTGACTTGTGAAAAAAGAGCTTAGATATCTTTCAAGAAAATTTCCCTAATAATCAAAAATCAGAGGATAAAATAGAAATGAAAAGAATTTACTATCACCTTTTGAAAGAAATTTCAAAATGAAAGCTCCTAACAAATATTATAGCCAAATTCTAGAGCTCCCAGTTTAAGGAGAAAATTTTGTAAGCGTTCAGAAAGAAACAATCCAAATATTATGGAGCCACAGTCAGGTTAACACACAATTTAGCAGCTTCTACATTAAAAAGATTAAAATGCTGGACTATAATATTCTGGAGGACAAAGGAGCTAGGATTACATCCTAGAATCATCCAATTAGCAAAACAATATAATCATTTAGGGGAAAAATGGATATTGAATGAAACAGAGAACTTTTAAGCTTGATTGATGAAAAAAAAAACCCCAAAAAACCCAGAGCTGAAAAGAAAACTTGATTTTCAAATTAAGAACAAGACTCAAAAGGGAGGAACATTAAAAGATATAGGGGAAAGGGAAACCCAATACGGTACTCAATAAGATTGAACTGCTTACATTCCTACATAAGAAGATTATACCTGTAACTCATAAGAACTTGCTCATTATTAGGACATTTAGAAGGAGTATATATAGATTGAGGGCACAGGTATGAGTTGAATATGAAGGGATGATATCTAAAAAAATGAGTGAGAGAGGAATGTATTGGGAGAAAGGGAAAGGGAAATTATTTCATATAAATGGGGTGAATTATTTCATATAAAAGAGGCAAAAAATGCTTTTACAGTAGAGGGGAAGAGAAGGATAGGTAAGGAGGAATGTGTGAACTCTTACTCACATCAGAATTGGCTCAAAACACTCCATTTTACCTTATGAGAAAGTTGGAGGCAAAGGGGATAAGAGAATTGGGAGGGACAGTGATAGAAGGGCTGGAAGACTGGGAAGAACCAGAAATAAAACACTTTTGAGGAGGGACAGGATGATGAGAAAGAGAATAGAATAAATAGGAAGGAAATAAGATGGCAGGAAATAGTTAATAATCATAACTGTAAAAAAATGAAGTTTGTCTAATAAAAGCCTCATTTCTCAAACATATAGAAAACTGATTCCCAATTTATAAAATAGGAATCATTGCACAATTGATAAATAATCAAAAGATATGAACATTTTCAGATGAAGTTATCAAAGCTATATATAGTCATATGAAATACTGCTCTAACTCATTATTGTTTGGAGAATTTGAATTAAAACAATTCTGAAGTACTTTGTCATACTAATAGGGCAGAAAAGAAAAATGAAAAATTTTGAATGGGATTGAGAAAAATGAGACATTAATGAATTGTTATTGGAGTTGTGACCTAATTTAACCATTCCATAGAGCGATTTAAAACTATGTCCCAAATGCTATAAAAGCATGCATACTCTTTGATTTAGCAATGCCACTAAAGGTCTATATCCCAAAAGAGATTAAAAAACCAAAAAAGGAAAAAGATCTGTACAAAAATATTTATAGCAACTTTTTCTTGGCAGCAAAAAATTAAAAATTGAAAGGATGTCCTTCAACTGAAGAATATCTGAATAATTATGGTATGTGATTATGGTTCTTATTTTATAAATTGGAATCAGTTCTCTATATGTTTGAGAAATAAGGCTTTCATAACTTGTTGTAAAGTAAAATGTTCTATATTGAAAATAACAAAAATATTGCAAAATGATTAGCTGTAAATGACCTTGCTATATTCAGCAATACAATGATCCAAAACAACTCTGGAGGACTTATGCTGAAAAAAAGGAAACCATCCCTAAAGAAAAAATTGATTGTGTCTGAATACAAATTAAAGATAGTTTTTTTTTGCTTAATTTTTTCTGGAGGTTTTATTTGTTGTGGTTTATGTTTTCTTTTACAACATGACCAATGTATGGAAATATTTTGCATGACTACACATGTATAACCTATATTGAATTGCTTGCTTTCTCAATGAAAGCATGATAAGAAGGGAAGAAGGGGAAAAAATTAGAACCCAAAAGTTTACAAATGAATGTTAAAAATTGTTTTTAAATGTATTTGTGGAAAATAAAATACTAAATAAAAATTTAAAAGGCATTTAAAAAACAGAAAAAAGAATAAAATAATAAAAAAATATATTCCTCAATATACTGAATGAACCTAATTACTGTCTTTGAGAACCTAAGAGGAAGCAGAGAAAAATTAAAGCAAGTCCTTATCCTTTCACTTAATTCTCTGAGTTCCCTTTCTTTTTTGTTACTTTCTCCTCATCTTTTCTCACCTGTATTAAATCCATGGGAATATGTATGTTAGCAGGAGGAAACAAAGTGTTCCTAAATAGAAAAAACATGTCAATTTTAAACATGTTATAAAAACAGTAGATATCTAATAAGGGGAAATAATATCAAAGATAATGCTCTATTAAAACAAGTGTATAGGCAATAAAAATACCATAATACATATATAAGCTCTAATCATACTCTTCTGTAAATGTACTCAATAGCTGTGGTAAAGAATAGATAATACTTATAGTAATATAACTGTGAATGATAAGAGGAAAGAAATGTTCTGGTTTTAGATCAACTCATAATTTTAGACTGCAGGCAGTTATATTATGAGTCCTTTTGGGAACATCTGCAGCATCTGAAATTGTTTCTTTGCTTACTGCTTGATTGCTGATTCTCCCCATCTATATCCCTTCTGTATTTGAAAACAATCTTTATTAATTCAAGTAACAATCACTTATAAAAGGGCACTTAGATTGGGTTAGTTCTTAATACCAGTAATAGTTCTTTTTAAGTCAGAGAATTGCCACCTTCATCAAATCGACTCTATCCCTCCAGTTATTCATTCTAGTGGATGTTGTGCTATCCATAAGAAGGGTTTTCACAGAAATGCAACTCAGATT
The DNA here is from genome assembly GCF_048593235.1 of Sminthopsis crassicaudata. Lineage (NCBI taxonomy): Eukaryota > Metazoa > Chordata > Mammalia > Dasyuromorphia > Dasyuridae > Sminthopsis > Sminthopsis crassicaudata. The sequence goes on from NC_133619.1 coordinate 244,007,141, forward strand.
CACTCTTTAAACAACAAAATACCATAGCAATCGCAAAACCCACATCTTATTTTCATTTTCAAGCCAGAGGTGGCAGCAGAGAGCAATGATACCTTTCAAAAGTTTCACCTTTTAGGAGGAAGAGTGGGCTGAAAGACAATGATTGTCATTTGAATTCTTTTCCAGACAAGTCTGGAATCAGTTCACTTCCTCTAAATGCCACAGGTGCAAAGAGTACAGCTTTTCAACCCATACTGTTCTGTCTTCACTTTTCAAGTTTCTTTCCCTTGTGATACTTGGGGTAACAAATGCAATTCAGTGGCTTAAATGAGAGCTTCTGGACTCTCAATGACTTGCTTTTTAATTTAGAAAGTCACAACTCCCCATATTTCTCCTATCAAATTGACTCTCTTAAGTCTCCAAATGTTTATATAATTTCTCATTCTCTTAGTTTTACCCTCTCTAGTCATTAAACTGCTATAAATGCAAATTAGCTGACATTCCATCATGTGTTGTAGCTCTGTAATTCTCAAAGTGGTAGTCTCTTTGGTGTCCTTGAAACTGCATTTTTTCCCACAAACACATTATCTAATTTTTAATTAGTAAAACATCTTTCTTTGCTTTTTATAACATGAAACTATTCTCACATAAATGAGGCATCACTCTACATTTTTAACAGACATCCAAATCCTCAAATCCACACCACATATCATTTTACATCCAAAACTATCCAAAATCCCATCTGAAAACAGTGTTTCTTCATTCACATATTTTAACAGTTTATATTAAAACAAAGTTCTTTTTTTAACTCACCAAAATGTTCATCCACAACTGTGGTAATATCTTATGTCCTCTGACAATAAATTCTCCTTTTGCAAGAAACACTGTATCCTATTTTTCCATCATTAATTATTCACCATTAATTAATAATTTAAGGAGACAGTGAAAAATTATATTAGGTGTCTGTCTTTGGTTACTGTAAGATGTAGCTCTTGGAAGGTAGGTGGCATAGTGAGCAAAATGCTCGAGTGCCAATGGGGAGTCAGGAAGACTCATTTTTCTGAATTCAAATCTAACCTCAGATAGTTAATACTTGTGTGACCTTTCTCAAATCCTTTAACCTTGTTTTGCCTCAGTTTCATTATCTGTAAAATGAGCTGGAGAAGAAAATGACAAACAAATCCAAATAGGGACATGAAGAGTTGGACATAGCTGAAAAACTGAACAGCAACAAAATGAGGTGGCTCTAGTTTGCTGCTCATCATCTTACCTGTACTATGTCATCCAAATATAACAGATTATTTCTCTTTCTTGCTCAATGAACTGTCATTGTAAAGGAAATTTTTCTAAACTCACTCAGAATCTTTAATAAGTAGAGAACAGAGAGGAAGAAGAATGAGAGAAGGGGAGAGAAGAAAAGGTTGAAGAAATAGTAGAAAGTAGAAGGGATAAAGATGGAAAGAGGAATGTCTGAAGGGAGAGGAGGATGGAAAAATAAAAAAGGAGAAGTATACACAGAAACATAATTGGCTTTTATTTTGAAATTAGAACAATGCTCACAGTTATTGGTCTTCTAATCTGGAAGAGAGGAAAGAGAACTGTTATTTGGAAGAAACAAAAAGAGATACTGTAGGTTATATATTTGGAATTTAAAAGACACTTAGAGGTAATTTAATTCAAGTTACTCTTGATGAATGAGGAAACTGAGACTTGCCCAATGTTTCATGAGTACAAAGTTGGTTAACAAGAATTTATTAGTTGCTTATTATGTGCCAAGCATTTTACTAAACATTTGGTAATAAAAATAGGTCCCTTGCTCACAAGGAGCACTTTCTAAAGAGGAAGAAAACCTGACAATAACCGTGTACAAACAAGCCATATTCTATGAGATGCAAGGTAATTTTAGAGGGAAGGCACTAACAGAGGGGGCAGAAATAACTAGCTGAAGAAGGGATTTGACCTGAATGTTAAAGGAAGTCAGGGAATTCCTGAGAAATATGAAGAGGGAAAGCATTCCATGCATTGCTGGAAAGATTCAAAGTGAGAAATCAGAAATTTAAGAAGGCCAATGTTATTAGATTTAGAGTATATAGAAAGGAGTAAAGAGTAAGAAAACAAAAGGTAGAAAGAACCTGGTTTTTGAGGGCTTTAAAAATCATGTAGAGGATTTTACATTTAATTTCAGAGATATTAGGAAACCACTGCTATAAAATTCCTGCCTCAAAGATCAGCATTCTACTCAATATATCACACTGCTTTTTTCCTGATTAAGTCAGTTTACATGTATTTATATTCATACTTCCTAGAATCTTAGACAATTTTACATATTCTGTGGTTCTGGCTCTAGGATGAATCTACTGGTCAATCTACCTCCTCAGTCAAATCACACGACCCATTGTTGTCCCTTTTTCTGATATTTATTGTTCTTCATAGAACTGACTTGAGGAGAATCGAGTTATTATCTTCCCTTATCCCCATTTCAAAAAACTAGAGATAATGAGATATGAGCTGGTAATTGTGATATTGCTAACATGACTGTTCAGGCAGGGTCCTAAAACTATTGACTGTTTTTGAGTAGAAGAATGCTATAAAGCCTTCATATTACAGGAAATGGGAAGTCAGATGAAGAAAGGAAGAAAGCATGGGATGAGTTTATAGAAAGGAGAAGGGAAATATGCATAGTTAACTGAAATAGTAGGCTGAATAAAGACTTTTCTTGCCATGGCCACCATTAAGTACTTGTCTATTTATGACATGTATATCAACTGAACAGAATCATATATACATATATATATATATATATGCATATATATATATATATATATCACACATACACACACACACATTATACTAGTGTATATTCCAGGGAATGTGCCATTGGATTTAGTGATACACCATAACAGTAACTCATTCAGTGCTTTCCTTTCCTCTGTGACTTATCCATATATTCCTTAAAATTCACCAAGAGGGGCTCACTTAATATTGGAGACCTTCTTCGCTTTCTCTGAGAGCAGGAAGGTACAAGTGGAACACTTACCATCTATCTATTCACTCTGGCTCTTGCTATTTGAATAAGTATTCTTTTCTGTTTGGCACATATGTTTTTCTCTTTAGTGTTTTAGTTAGCTATATTCTATAGCCTATTCCCAAACATCATATGCCTTCCTATTGCACTCAGGGAGATGCTCATCTTTAATAATTCAGAGGCAGTGGTATTCCAAGACTCCCTGCCAGACAGCAATACTGACTAAAAGTCCATATGTGAAAGGTTGGCTTTTGCATTTATTTTATTTTTTTATTGAAGCTTTTTATTTTCAAAACATATGCAAAAATACTTTCTCTACCTTGATGCTGGCAAAACCTTGTGTTCCAATTTTCCCCACCCTCTCCTCTAGATGGCAAGTAATTTAATATATGTTAAATATGGTAAAATTTTTGTAAATCGGCTATAGGTATACAAATTTATACAATTATTTTGCTGCACAAGAAAAATCTGATCAAAGAGGAAAGAAAATAAGAAAGTAAATAAAATTCAAGCAAACAACATAAAAAGTGAAAATGCTATGTTGTGGTCCACACTCTGTTCCCACAGTCCTCTCTCTGGGTATAGATGGCTCTTTATCACAAGATCATTGAAACTTTCCTGAATCATCTCATTGTTGAGAAGAACCACATCCATTAGAATTGATCATCATATAGTCTTGTGGTTGCAGTATATAATGATTTCCTGGTCCCGCTCATTTCATGTAAGTCTCTCCAGGCCTCTCTGAAATCCCCCTGCTGGTCATTTCTTACAGAATAATAATATCCAACTGATGGGCATCCATTCAGTTTACAGTTTCTAGCCACTTCAAAAAGGGCTGCCACAAACATTTTTGCCCATGTGGGTTCCTTTCTCTCCTTTAAGATCTTTTTGGGATATAATCCCAATAGAAACACTGCTTGGTCAAAGGGAATGCACAGTTTGATAATCCTTTGAGCATAATTCCAAATTGCTCTTCAAAATGGTTGGATTACTTTACAATTCCACCAACAATTTATCAGTGTCCCAGTTTTCCCACAACCCTTCCAACATTTGTCATTATCTTTTCCTGTCATTTTAGCCAATCTGAGAGATGTGTAGTGGTACCTCACAGTTGTCTTAATTTGCATTTCTCTGATCAATAATCATATGATTATTTCAATTGATGAAGAAAAAGCATTTGATAAAATCCAACACCCATTCCTAGTAAGAACACTAAGAGTATAGCAATAAACGGACTTTTCCTTAAAATGATCAGTACTATTTAAAACCAGCAGCAAGCATCATATATAATGGAGACAAACTAGAACCAGTCCCAGTAAGAACAGGAGCAAAACAAGGTTGCCCACTATTACTGTTATTAGTCAATATTGTATAAGAAATGGTAGCTTTGGCAATAAGAAAAGAAAAAGAAATTAAAGGAATTAGAGTAGGTAATGAGGAAACCAAATTATCATTCTTTTCAGATAATATGATGGCATTTTTAGAGAATACTAGAGGATCAACTAAAAAACTACTAGAAACAATTCATAACTTTAGCAAAGCTGCAGAATACAAAATAAAGCCACAGAAATCATCAGCATTTTGTATATTACCAATAAAATCGAGCAAGAGATACAATGAGAAACTCTATTTAAATTAACTGTAGATAATATAAAAAATTTGTGAGTCTACTGAAAAGGCAGTCAGGAACAAAATTAACACAGCTACAAAACACTTTCCACACAAATAAAGTCAGATCTAATCAGTTGGAAAAATATCAAGTCCTCATGGGTAGACCAAGGAAATATAGTAAGAATGACAATACTACCTAAATTAATCTACTAATGATTCTGAGATTTAGCTACTACAGTTCTTGGAGTTTTCATTTTGGGGTCTCTTTCAGGAAATGATCAGTGAATTCTTTCAATAGCTATTTTCCCTTCTGACTCTAAGACATCAGGCCATTTTTCCTTAATGATTTCCTGAAAAATAATATCTAGATCCTTTTTTTTTTCATCATGGTTTTCAGGAAGTCCAATAATTCTTAGATTGTCTCTGCTAGATCTATTTTCCAATGAGGTATTTTACATTTTACATTTTCTATTTTTTTTTTTTTTTTGGTTTTGTTTGGCTGATTCTTGATGTCTCATTGTATCATTCATTTTCATTTGTTCAGTTCTAATTTTTCATGAATTATTTTCTTTAGTTACTTTTCCTTTTGTAATTAGCCATTTGAGTTTTTAAATGAGTTGTTTTGTTCTATTGATTTTTTTTTTCATTTTACTAAATCTATTTTGTAAGGAGTTTTCTTTGGATAATTTTTGTGTTTTCTTTTCCAAATCCTTTTTGCAAAGTTCTCATTTACTTTCCCCATTTTTCTCCTAACTCTCTTTTAAGATCCCTTTTGAATTCTTCCAAGATAGCATTGTGAGATATGGACCAATTCATATCACTCTTTGGGGCTTCATCTGGAGACAATCTGTTTTAATGTTAAGTTCTTCTCTTTCTCCATAAAGACTCTCTATGATCAGAGTTCTTTTTGCTTTTTTGTTCACTTTTTAAAGGTTGAGGTCTGTTTTTAGGCAAAGAGGAGATTGTTCAAGCTTCATCTACAGACGTCAGTGGCTGGGCTGGATCAGTGCTGACTAACTTCCAGGGGCTCACAATTTACCTTTTGTGTTTGTATTGGATGTTTTATAACTTCTCTGCTGATTTACCTGCTTGCAACCAGGATAGAGTGGCCAACACTGCTTGTAGATTCCTGTGGTAGATTTTCTGGCTCATGGAGCCCACACCACCCTGGGTCTCTGCACTGCCTGCTCTTGGATTTCTATGCAGCTACCTATGCTTGGCCTGCTTTTCTCTGCACCCAATTAAAACAGACCTATTCTGAAAATTATTCAGATTGTTGTTATTTATTATTATTGTTATTAAATTATTATTGTTCCAAATTATCTTCCACTAGAAATTTGTTACAATCCAAATGTTTGTAGGTTCTGTCACTCCAAAACCAGTCCAGAGGCTTAATTTGCTATTTATTTGAGTTATATGGGGAGAGCTCAGAAGAAGATGTGATTCCTCTCCTTCAACTTGTCTACTCCCCTTCACCACTTTGCATTTAAAAGGAAATTGGAGTTAATGAAAATGTTCTGAAATTTCCTCAAAGCAATTCAGCTTTCTTTCTTCCTTCTCAACTCTGGACCAAGTTATTATGCATTTGTAGGGCCTTTTTTCAATATACATATACATACACACATAAAATATATATTTGTGTGTATTTATGTATACATGTTACATAGGTTGTCTATTCAGATATTTGTTAAAATCTAGGTAATAAATATTTTTCATTCTTTTGGTTTTTAATATGTAAATGGACTTTTTGTTTTCAATGATTACAGATCCTTTCTAGAAGGCTCTGCAGAGTTTTTGGGCTTGATACAATAAATACAATGTTATCCACTAATGGGACCATCTAGAGAACCTCACTCACCATCTAAAATGAATTTTTCTTTGACCTTGACTTTTAAATGACTTTTATCATCATAGCAGAAATTCTTTTGACCAGCATCCAACTCTATATTTTGTGCCTCACTTGATGTTTATTATTAGAGGATTCTTGAACAGGTTTATTTCAGTTGTTACATCTCCCAAGGAATCCTGATTGATCATTACATAGGGATGAGAGAAAACTTATAGCAAAAGAGTCTGTAAAGCAATTTTTTTCTTTGAAAAATTTGAGAAAGCCAAATCCTTAACTATGATTTTTTTCATCTGTAAAATGAAAGAAATTGTACCATATGATCTCTAAGATCCTTTTTGGCTCTATATCCTGTGTGTACGATTTCATTGTTTGCATCTCTTATTTCCAATACCTAGCATAAAGGCTGGCATAATGCCTGGTCCACAAGAGGTGCTTAATATCTGCCTGTTGATGAACTAATTTTATTTTGCTGCTCAGGTAAGTCTCCCAAGAGACCCTTGCCCCTTTGGATCAATACCTTCTCTTTTAGTAAGAACCTATTCCCTAATGGTAAGGGTTATTTTTGTGCTACTCACGTTGAGATATTTTCATACCTCATCCTGGTGACTGCCTACATAATTTCAGCCTTCATTTATTATTATTCTCTAAATTCATTTTGGGAAATAGTTTATAAAATGTGCTAGATTTAAAAAAAAATCTGTTTGATCAATCTCAATTCAACTATGGCATATCAACATCTGTCCCTGAAGGCTTTTGCTAAATCAGAAAACTCTTTCCCAACTACACTTTTTTTCTTTCTTGATGGGCCATTTTTAATATAAAGAAAACAGAGCTTTCTTAAGAAAGAAACAAGGCTCCCCTCTCTAACCCCTCCCCCTAGAATTAAATTGAAAAAACAACATGGATCTTCATCATATAGCAGCAAATTCTTTAAGGTAGCATACAATTCTTTGCTTTATGCCTCATCTGCTGCTTATTTTCAGGGGGTTACTGATAATTAACACTAGACGAGATGTAAAAACACCTGGGTACTTACTAGTCATATCTCAGCCATTCATAAACACAGACAAGTCACTTCTTATTCTCCAGTTTCCTTATCCTTAATTTATACATAATATCTGTCCTACCTATTAATATTCTTGTGTGGATCAAATGAGTGAATTTCACAGGAAGCAACATGAGATAGTAGTTAAAGGATCAGTCATGGAGTCAAGAAGACCTAAGAGATTCAAGTCCTGATCTTGACACATATTGTGTGATCATGGACAAATCATTCAGTGCCTTGAAGCTACTAGGCTATAGGATATAAAATAATTGCTGAATTTTATCAGTGGAGGGAATTTCTTTTTCCAGAAGAAGAAATTCCCTATGCCCATGATTCAAACCAAAAAATAAAATGTGTTAAACCATTTGAAAAATACTAAAGTGCCATAGAAATTCAAGGTTTCATTATTTTTAAAAATTTAGAAAGATGAGTGGAAAATTGGAAATGAATTTACTTTGGCTTATATTTTAAAATCCAGAATTGAATAGCTTATTTTAAATTTCACTAATTAATTACTAACACTCTATTTTACTAGCTTTTGGTTATCTATAGTGATATATGGAAAGGACAGAGACACATGGATTTTCCAAAGCAGAGACTAATTTGAAACTAATTGTTATTTGACTGGAGAATGCTGTGAGAAACCCAAAGGGAAACACAAATTCTATGCTTCTCTAAGGGTTCAAGCTGTGCTTCTGACATACATGGCTCCTGTGACCCTGGGTAAGATCACTTAAGTGCTCACTGCCCTGGGGAATTTTTTTTTTGTATTATGAATTGCATTTGGGAATGAAATTACAGATCTGGACCCCCAAAGTACAAGCACTGTGAGAGCTGCCAGGAAAGCAAAGATGACAAAGATGATTGAAAAGAGATAAAAAGTATTAAGAAAGGTCAAAGAAGAGAAATTCTGGAAAAGCCACTGGATAATTCATTCAAATTTTAAGAAGAGCTGTAAAAATGACCATTTTTAAGTCTGATTTCCTTTTGGGATCCAATAAGGTTTTCCTCATAGCAATTCTGCAAGATTGATATCGCAAATATATTTTTCCCATTTTACAGGTGAATAAACTGAAATATAGAAGGTAAAAATAAGTAAAAGTCACACCTTAAAGTGTCAGATTCTAAGCCTAATGTTGACTGCCTGTCAGTGCTCCTTTCATTTTTATTCTTTATCTTTGAGTAATGCTTTATTAGTAACAACCACATACATTTAAAAATTATTTGGGAGAAATGACTTATTTAATCTATTGAAAGAATGTTTGAAAAGTGTATATATATATACATACATATACATACATATATATATATATACATATATATGTATGTATATGTATGTATATATATATATATATACACTTTCTTGAACTGGTAATTTGTTATATATTTTGAATACTCCTTGATGTTCTGCTGGGCACATGACAATGTTTTCTTTTGTTTTGTTTTATTTTGTATTCTTTTTTGTTTTTCTTTTTTTCTTATTCTATTGTTTTTAATGAAATAAGTTTAACTTAGAAAAAAAGAAAGTATGTTTGTATACTGATGATATGAAATCATGTTGTATATATTTTGGAGCTAATAAGTCACAAAAAAATTAATTCATATTTTAGATAAAGAGAAACTTTCTAAAACTGGAGCTCTAGCCCAAAGTAGAATGGCTCACTTTGTAATATAATTTAATTTCAATAAAAATAATGAAACTTTGAATTTCTATGACACTTTACTATATTTCAAATGTTTTAACACATAGGGCATAGGAAACTCCTCCTTCTGATAAAGTAATTCTCTCCTCTGATAATGTTCAGCAATTATTTTATACCCTATAGCCTTAGTAGCTTCAGGACATTGAAAGTGTTTGAGCAAAGACCACATGATTACTTCTTGGACAGAGAATTATTTTTCATTTTTAAGTGGGGTGAGATGGCCACTAAGTTCTCTTTAAACTTTGAAATTCAGTGATAGAATACTAAGAGAAAAGTTCAATATATCACTAATAATTTACTATGTGGTAGGTGTATTCAGCAGGAGGTCATATGAACACTTGAATTTTAGGAAGATCACTTAAGCAGCTCAGTGGACTGGAGTTAGTGAAAATCTTGAAACAAGGAGAGACAGAGACCAGTTAGCTTACATGCAGAGTAAGAAGTCATGGCCTAAAATATAGTGATGGCTGTGTGAAAAGAGAGAAGGGAACACATATGAAAAATGTTGTAAAGATGGAAATATCAATATTTAGTAATTATTGGATGTGTGGGATGAGGAGCCAAGGATGATACTGAGATTGTGATTCTTGGTGACCGGAAGGATACTAGTTGTATACAGATTATTGAAAGCCTTTAAAGACAGACTAAGGAATCTGGATATTATTCATCAGGTAATAAGGGAGTCACTAAAGAATTTTTGAGCAGTAGGCAGACATAATTAATTATCTATGTGGTTAGTTTGGTAGCCCGGTGAATGGATTGGAAGTTGTTATAAAATAAATTCAAAATAGACATATTGAGAAACTATTGCACTTGAACATGAATATGGATGTAAATAAAGATGGTAGTAGAAATAGTAAAGAATATGAAAGACATTGTGAAGATGGAAGTATTAAGACTGGTAACTGGTAGAAGAAAAAAGGAAGAAAAAAGATCAGAGATGATTTTGTAGATTCAAATGTGGGTAATTCAAAGTGATGGTTCATAGAAAATAAACAAATTAGGAAAAGGGAGGGAGAAAGGTAATGAGTACAATTTTATACATGTTGAGTTTGAGATAGTGATAGAACATTCAAGTGAAAATGTGAAAAGAAAGTGAAAAGGAACCAGTTGAAAACCTTGAGCTCAGGAAAGAGGTCAGATTTAAGAATATGAATATCTAGGTTGTCAGATAAAAATATGAGAAAGGAGGAGATTATAAAAGAAGAAGATATATAGAGCCAAAAGGAAAGAATGATAAACCAGAGTATCAGGAAATGTCTATGCTAAGGGGGTAGGAGAAAAAAGAGTGAAAGTAATAGACAGATAGTCAATGAAGAGAGAAAGCCAAGGACAAAAAAAGTTAAAGTCACATTAAAACTGGTTAAGGAATGAATATGTAGTAAGGAACTAGATTCGTTAAATATTGACAAACTATTTTTCCCTAAAATTTTAGAAATGACAGGAGAAGAGAGATATAATGCTAAATTGAAGACCAGCAAGCTAAAGGAGATATAGTGGGAGGTTTTTTTTTTTTTTTTTTTTTTTTTTTTTTTTTTTTTAGAATAGAAAAGGCCTGAGCATATTAATAGACTGAGCTGAAAATTAGAATAGTTAAACAGATGTGTAACTGGTTGGTCATGTCTAGAAGCAGAGTATTAATTGTTGAATCAATGTGAAGAGCAGATCCTAATAGAACAACTGTGGGCTTTGGTCATGTTCTGAGATATACATACATATATAAATACATACATACATATACATATATATATATAAATACATACATACACATATATACATACACACATACACACACACACACACACACACACACATATATATATATATATATATATACACACAGACACACATACATACACACACACAAACATCAGTATCTATATCAGTAATTTAGGTGAAAGCATGGACCATTTTTCTTATTCCTCACAAATTTGAGCGGGATAACTTTCACTTTGGATAACATAATCAGGATTCAAAAATATATTAATGCTCTAGAATAATGAATCATTTCTAATTAAATGAAGTTTAAGAAGGATAAGAATAAATTCCTATACAAGAGTTCAAAAAATTACTCCCATCACTACAAGATTCAGGATATGCTGATAGGCAACAATTCTTTTAAAATATTTGAGGGTTTTATTAGAGTTCAAGCTCAATATATGTCAATAGTATATACATTAGCAATCAAAAAAGTAACACAACTTTTAGCTACGTTAAGCTATGTGGGACATCTAAGAAGAGAAAAATTGTTCCTCTTTATTCTGCTCTGGTAATATCACATATAGAGTATCAAATTTAATTCTGTCTACATTTTCAGGAGACAATGCTGCAGTGCATCCAGAGGAGAGAAAGAAAGATGATAATAGGTTCACAGAGAAACCAGGGATGTTAGCCTGGAAATGTGAAGACTCAGGGGTAATATGATAGCTCTCTTTAAGTATTTGAAGAGTTATCTTGTGGAGAAGGGATGGCACGTTTTCTCCTTGGCCCTTTAGGTTATGAGGTTAATAGGATTTCCTAAGGTCATAGAAGTGGCAAAGCTGAGATGTGAACTCATCCTCTTACTCCAAATGTGGTGTCTTTTCTACTATTACTTTTTGCTTTCTAACTCAGAGTGGTAAAGGAGAGATGACTAACAAATAGGAAAACAGTTGTCATGAGTCTAAAGTTGTTTCAGCTGTGCCCATTCCTTTGTGACCCCATTTGGGATTTTCTTGGCACAAATCTGGAGTAGTTTGTCTCTCTATTTTATTTTACAGATGTGGAAACTGAGGGAAACAGAGTTAAGTGACTTGCCCATAAATACACAGCTGGCAAGTCTTTGTTTGAGGTCACATTTGAACTCAGCTCTTCCCAGTTTTTTTTTTTTTTTTTTCTCCACTGCTTCAGGTGGATCTTATTTAATTCCAGAAGCTTATCATCAGCACTGATCCAAGAATATATTTTCATTTTTTCTCCTGTCTCCCCCCCAAAAAAAATTATTTTAAATCACAAAAGCGTGTGTAATCCTTAGGACCCAATAATCTTCCTTTTAAAGGGCCTACTCCATCAGGTGCTTGGCTACTTTAGGAACAGATTAGCCAGGCTTGGCCATAATTTAGTGTTACATAAAGAATGTACATTTCCTCTGGGTGTGTCTAACTCCTAGGAAAATGGCATAAATTCCCACAGTTATACTAGTATCTATCTAAGTGTCATTAAAGATAAATGCATAATTGTCTGATTCAGCTTAAGCTCTTGCCCACAGCCGGAAGCATACATACAAAAAAATAATGTTTTATACATGAGAGGGAAGATGAGAGGATAGGATTCACCATAGGGGGAGATTTGAGGTCTGTTGGGAATCTTTGAGCTCTTATTAAATGGAACTTTATTTTATTTTATTTTTGTCTTTTTGTCTAAAAGAAGCAAATATGGCCAATTTCTGAGTAGTGTCTTTGATTAGCAGTTAACCTATCTGGGGCTACAGTTTTAATTTTTCTGCCAAACTGGTTTGGCCAAATTACATTTTCTTTTTACTTCATAATTCAATTTTATTTTCAGTTCCAAATTCACTCTTCTTCCACCTTTTAATTTTTGAGAAACAAAGTTGAGAAAGTTATTTCATCTTCTCTGTCCTTCAGTTTTAAAATCTATATAATTAGGTGGCTTTTCCAGACAACTTTTCAACGTTTTAGTCCTAACATTCCACATGTATTTTGTAACTTGACAGGGAGGGGTGGAAGCAAGTATATGGGACGATAAAGGCCAATATTACTTATCTAAAATGATGAGTGGAAATATGGATTGGAGTCAGAAAGACATTGCTGTATGATTTTGTGACTTCTCATTACCTCCAACAACTTAACATTATAAATTACAAAATAATTACTGGCTTTTACTGATCAACAAGGGAATTTTCTCATGGGGAGTTACCTCTACTGATGAAATGAGAAGTCCAAGACCAAATGAATGATTTCTGTAATGTGTACACACACACACACACACACACACACACACACACACACACACACACACACACAATCCCCAAATCAAAATTAAAGAAAAAAATAAAAGGAAAACAAAAACAGAAAATAGACACAAAAGATAAGATACCTGTGCACTAGTAGTATCAGGGACTGAATGTGCAATCTCCCTCATTATGGTATCTTTAATTGAGTATTTTATCTTCATCCCACTGGAAGGGCAAAGGAATGAAAATTTGGTCCAATGTTTTTAATTTAAAACTATTCCTTAACACTCATTTATTATTTCTTCACAGTAATAAATTCTAGGGTATTTGGTTGGAATATTCTTTCACCATAGCAAAGACCATTGATTCCCAATGAACATTAAGGTGAAATTTTCCATAGAGTGACTCACATCCTCTCCTTAGAAACTCATACTCATCACATAAAATTTATGTCTTAGGGGAGCTGTCCTTCTATAAACACGCTCAAAATGGTGATTAGTGTAGCCTGTACTAAGTGGAGGATTTATCTGGTTTGAGAAATGAAGGGTGCCTCTGCTGGGTATTTTTAGATCTCAATAAGATTGACAGGCACTGAAAAAAATGACAAAAGACTTATTCTATAAATGCCCATGTGATAGTAGCTACTTATCAGCCACATCTCCTGATCCCTATGTGGCTGTTAATCCTTTCTGCTCTATAATCTTGGACAGGATGTTTTAAGCTAAGGTGATCTGACTCCTGAGAAGTATATAAATAGATTTTTGAGGATCTCTAGATCTATAGGAAAAAAAATCCATCTTTATTTTTACTAACCAGCAACTGACAGTTTGCTATTCTTTCAATTCTAAAAATGAATTCATAAGTTTCACCAGATTGCTAAAGGGGTCCATGAAACATACAAAATAAGTTAAGAAATCCTTATTGTAGAGTCTTTCCATTTTTAAATCCTACCTGGCATACAGGACAGGTAGATAGGCTAAGCCAGTATAGTAGATAGGCATGGCTATCACCTAATAAAGCAATTTATTTTAAAAATATTTATTGGCACACACAATTTCTATTGATCATCATCGGTTGCATACTCAATGAGCTTATATAACACATTTTCATTCAAGATGACTATAGTGATTCCCAATATATATTTGAGGAAAGCTCCTCAGGATCTGGTAATTGCTGTAAAGAATAAGGTTATTCTTTTTTCCTTCCCTGCCTTAGGTGTACTTCCTTTACCTGGCTAAGGGATGAGGGACCACTGATGCACTAACTGGTTATCTATCCCTAACTTTCCATTTTCTTGCTTTTTGATTTTCTGTCACAGAAATAAGGCCATAGAAACATGGTTGATTTGTGAAAGCTGGCTTGGGGACTGCTCTAGATTTTAGTCAGCTTTATTTTCAAAAACAAATACTTTCATTTTCAGAGTAATGGGGAGTTCATTATTTGGTTTGGAAGCAGGAGAGAATCTAGTCTTCCGTGAAAATATTTACTTAGGATTTCCTAACATCATATTATTTGGTCTATTTACTGAACCAGTTGACCATAATAGCACTGGAAAAAACACCTTTTGCTCTAGTACCTTTGAAAATATGCTCAGTTTACTTTTAAGAAAGTAAAACAAGCCTTTTTTTCAAAATCTTTAAAAATGAATGGTTGCACAATAAGCCTAAAAAGCTACAGATTGGCTATTGTAGTCTTATCAAGACCTGTGGAGTTTTGATAAGATGGAAATAGTGTTTCGAAATAGCTCCAAAGGAAGTAATTTGTAAGTGAGGTGATAGCCAAATGGAAAGATGAGTACATCAGAGAATGCACTCAGCTTTGTATAAAACGGAGAAGGGACTAATATAAAGCACAAAAAATGGTGCATTATATTCTGAAGAAAAGTGAATTTTCATCTTACATCTTTGTGATGGGTATAATTAGACATGTAGTTTACTGTCTTACATTACATTTCACAGAATAAGAAATACAAAAATATGAACAAAATGTTCTATTTTGCAGTTGTTTCCATATGCACTTAAAACATATTTAGAGATAGTTTTGAAAAGATCTATTTGGTCCTTGAAATTTGTTCTATTTACTGCTCTTATTTACTAGAGCCTCTCTTCTTATAATCATTTTAAAATTTTATTTTTTTAATATGAGAGAAGAAGCTGTTCTCTTTTCTTTAGTCACACAGCTTCAATTGTTATCTCTAATCCAATGGCTCTCAAATCTATATCTCTAGATCTGATCACTTTGCTAAGTTCCCTAGTTCCAGCTACCAACTACACACCTGTGCCTGGAGTTCTCTCCCTCCTCATTCCTACCCCACAGCTTTCTTTACTCCCTTCAAGTCCTAGCTAAAGTTCTATAAGAAGTCTTAACAATTGTCTTTAACTTTAGTGCTTTCCCCTCTTGACTGTCTCCAACTTATCCGATATATATATACATCTTGTTTGTAGTTATTTTCATTTTGTCTCTCCCATTATACCATGAGCTTCTTGAGAATGTCTTTCTATTTCAGGCACTTAACACAGTGCCTGGCACTGTAATAGTAAGTGCTTAATAACTTGTTGAGCAAGTATCTCTTACATGTCTCACCAAAATCTTAAAGTCATTAATATAAAAAAATAAAATATCTTTCCCTAAAACTCTCTCTCCCTTCTGGCTTTACTATGACTGTCAGTAGTATCTACATTAAGTTGGACTTCCATATTTGAAATTATATTTCGTTCTTCTCTTCCCTCTATCTTACCTCTTATTTCCAATCAGTTGGCAGAACTTGAACACTGGAAGTAACCACAAAATTTTCACTTTACAAATGAGAAAATAGAGACCCAGAGAGGTTAAGAGGTCCTACTATGGTCTATCACAGAGATAGCAAGTAGCTAAGCTGGGATCTGAACCCAAATCCTATGACAAGTCAACAAAGATTTATTGTCTACTATGTGTTAGACACTGTACTAAGTTCTGAGAATACAAATAAAAGCTTGAAAAGGGGGAAAAAAACAATCCCATCAATAGGAAACTTACATTCCTCTTAAGCAAGCATCACATAAAACAAAGCCAAAAAGAGGGTAGGGAAAAGGTATCCAAATAGAAATTATAGAAAAAATTACAAGTTAAATTGTATCATGATAAGGAGGGATAGGACTGTATAAGGAAGATCATCTTCATAAGGAAAATTAATGTACGAGTTTTGTGGAGGATGTATTGGAGGGCTAAGAGACCAGAGTCAAGAAAATCTACTAGAATATCACCACAATAATTTAGGGAGATGATTATATTAACTGGTATTAGGGTAGTAACAGTGGGGAAAATGCTAAGGAGATCAAAAAGAAAGGTACTATAATGGTACAAGTGACAGGACTTGTCAACTGATCGGAATTATAGAGAAAGTTGTAAGGATTAAAATTAGAATCCAGAGAGGAATGGAGGAATAAATATGTGTTACTTCAGCCCTTTCTTTAAGTGGCAGTAATAGGACTATTACCCAATCAGAGGAAGGGAATTACAGGGAGCAAAATGAAATTCCAGGTTGGGAAGACTACTGTGTCAGAGTGGAGAAAGTCCATAGAGTCAGAAGAGTAACTTGGAGATAGATAGAGATATATAGAGATGTATACATATGTGAGCTAGAAGGGAAAGTCCAATTTAAAAAAGGATAAAGCTAAAACTCGGAGAGGGGGAGGAGTTGTCCAACATCATATAGATAATGATAGAGACAGAATTTGAATTCAGGTCTTTGGATCTCAAATCCAGGTTGTGCACTATGTGGGGGGCAAAAAATTCAACATCTGCTATGTTTTATCATGATATTTTGCATCTGAATGGGATGATTTGGAACTGGGAAAATATATACTATGAAGTGGTTTCTACAGGGTGAAATGTTACAAAAAAGTTGATGTAAAGCCACTAAGATTTAAAAATTCCTGCATCTTTTAGCAGTTTTAAATTCACGGAAAAGTGATTGTCAAAACTACTCACACAATCTATGTAATCATAAATTCATTGATGTCACCATATGCTTGAATTTGGTGGGAAGGAAAATAGAAAGAATGATGTAGCCCTGAATCTGGTGTGTTCTATATTAATTGTGCTCTTTGTAGTATTTATTTATTATTTCTCAACTGAACTAAAGTACACAAGAACCAATTTATTTTATTTCATTGCTAAATTTCTTCCACTTTGAGGCAATCCATAAGGTATAGGGTTCAGTCTTGGAAGGGATCTTAGAGTTCTTCTAGTGGTACAGAAGAAGAAAAGTGGTATCACTTTGCCTGGACTCCCTTTTTCCCCTTTATCCTCCACCTTATAAAATACAAAAAATGAAACTGTATGTCCCCTTTAGAAGGTTCCTGCACTATTTTTCTTTATTTCCTTAGATGCCAAGCACAGTGCCTTAAATAGAGCAGTTGGTTTAATGTTGTTAAATTGCTGAATCACAATCAAGCCCTGAAAGCCTGACTGTCTCACAAATCCTTTTTAATGGGTTTCATTAGATATTAATTGTCCTCATTACAAGTGGGGATAACTTCACAGGTGTGGCTAATAGACTTCTTTCAAAGTATGTTACTATTTCAATCTATTCTGAATGGCTCTTAATATCCTTCTATATTTCTGCAAAGCTATCAGATGTCCATCTGCAAACAGGGTAACATATGTTTGCATGGAACATAGATCTTTTTAACATTAGCATTTTAGCTCTATGGTAACATTTCTTTTGGACCCATTCTGTTGCTATATGCCAGGTACACACAATAATTAAAGCGTGTGATGATAATAACGAGATTAAATAGGTAAGAATTAGGGGGAAGGGAGGGAAACATTTAGAACTCAAGGTTTTGCTAGGGTCAATGTTGAAAAATTATCCATGCATATGTTTTGAAAATAAGAAACTAATAAAAAAGGAAAAAGAAATGGGACATTTGTTCTTAAAAAATTTAAAAAAATAAAATTATATTTAAAAATCAAAAATAAATTGAAGGGTCAACTTGAGGGTTTCTTCTACTCCATATGTGATCCCTCTAAATAATTTGCCCCATTTTCTCTCTTAGGAGAAACTAAATAAATCAGGATGAAATAAAAAAAAAATTAGGTAAGAATTTTGGGAAATAGTTAACTGGCCCTTAAAGTTTTAATTCTTGTATGAAGATGATATGGAAAATTTCATCTATGAATGTGCATATTCACATGTAAATATGTTTGTGTATATATATATATATAATTTACATGCATATATATGTATATATATATTCATATATATATTTGTATTAATGAACACAAATTCTTTTTGTCTCTTAGTTTTCTGTCATTTTGGCTAGTGTGTCACACATGACTACATTGTCTCCCTTAGGAAAATGGAGTCTAATTACAACCCAATTATTGCCTTTCTTTTTCTTCTCCTTCTTTTCCTTATCGCTCCCTTTTCTTCTTCCTCCTTCTCTGCCTTCTGCTTCCCCTTCTTTTCCTTATCTTTCTCTATTTCTTCATTCTCAGTGCTGACTTTAGAACTTCATTTTTAGGGGTTCAGTTTTGTACATTTCTCCTCTATAAGAATAAGGGACTACAATCAGAAGAGAAGTAGATTAAATGCTGTACTGTCCTGCAGGAGCCCCCATTAAAAATGTAGAGTCTTCTAATAACCCTCATATAGGACAAGAAAGAAAAACAGAATTTTCACATTATGAAGAAATCTCAAAATATGAGAACTTTATTATAGTAACTTTCCCCTTTCCATTCATAAATTGACCTCTTATCTCAAACCTAAAAACTTATTTTAAAGCCCATTTCCCTCAAGGAAATAACTTTTTATGTGACTTCCTTCCCCAGATCATGACTTTTTTCACCAGACCTGTTATTTTATTTGCATATAGACCTCCTGCTAAGGAAGCGTCTTCTTACCAATGAGATCCCATCTATTTTCCAATGTAGGTTGGAGAGTAAGTTGAGAGTTTAAGTGCCTATGGCCAGCATCACAAACCTAGTGTATGTTGGAGGCAGGATGGAAACTACATCTGATGGATGCCCTATCCCACTGCCTTTCCTGTTCCATTTTTGTTAGGATCTTTTGTTCCATTCAAGTCAACTTCCCCTTTTTAATTCTATTTTCCTATCTGTATTTCCTTTCCCATAATTAAATTGGACTGAAATAATCTTTCCATTTCCATCTAGTGAGCTACCTTTCTTATCAAAAATTCATTAAAAGATTATGATCCTCTGAAAATCTCCATTGATTAAATGACTTGTTAAACTATAAAAAATGCTGTTGAGAAAAATGATAGCTATAGGCTTAACTAATTGGTAAACCCAGAAGGCAAGAACCCAGCCTTTAATCTTCATTATACCAGGAGTTATTAACTTATGACAATAGGAATAGAAAAAAAGTACATAAAGCTATTGTAGGTGGTAGGTAGTCCAAGTGAGAGTATATAATCAAGTCAACAAATATTTATTAAAACCTTCTTATGTTCCAGGCACTATGCTAACAGCTGAGGTTATAAAGAAAGGCAAAAACAGTGATCAGAGTTTATTATATGATGGGGTAGATAATATACAAACCACTATGTACAAGCAAGTTAGTTATAGGCAGAATAAACTAGAAATAATCTCAGAACCAGAGACCAAGTTACTTGATTGACAGTCTAGTATTCTTTCTATTATTGCTTCTCAGATTGATTCTTTTTTTTATTAGATTAAAAAGATCATTCTTTGCATCAATTCTTACCTAGGTTTAATCACTTATTGGCCACATCCCAATTGCTAAGTCAAACTGAGACTTTTTGAAGACCTTTTCTTAAAAAAGGAAAAGTCTCCCATTTCATCCATGGTCATCTCCAATTATCTTGATTTATATCTTGCCACTGGACCCAGAAAGCTCTGGAGGGGAAAGTGAAGCAGGTAACCTTGCACAGCCCTCCCTCATTTCAAGCCAGTTCACTTGCATGTCATGGTATCCCCTCCTTGATGTCATGGTGCTCACTGAGAACAAAGGATAAACAACAACAATTCCTCAGTGCCATTTCTCTCCATCCACCACACTCCATACTGATAAGCATGCACTTGGAAGCAAATAAATAAAAATCACTCGCTTACAGGATGAGGGGCAAGGGCAGCAAATGAAAGAAGGCTACAAGTCATTTATTTTAGAAGCAGAACAAGGTAATGAAATTCAAATTAATTTATGCTTCTTACTTCTATGTATAAGGAACTAGAGTTCACAATACAAAGGGAAAAAGGGGGATAAAGCCATTTTCTACCTTTAGAGAAATTTCATTCTATTTTGTAGATATGATATGAACACAAATGAGTAAGTAATGTGAAATATTAGCAAGAAGGGATAAGATACAAAATAATTAAAGAAACTAGCAACTAGAGGGATTAGGAAATTTTTTTTTCTGTAGAAGATAGTACAAGAAGCTATTCCTGTGTGATTTACTGTTTGATCTTAAGCAAATTACTAAGCTTCCCTAAGCCTTCAGTTTCCTTATCTGTAAAATAAAAGAGTTAGACCAAAGGGAGTCCAAAGTCCCTTCCAGATCTAAACATATGATCCTGTTAATCTATTGTCCCATCTGAAATTATTTTTTATTTACTTACTGTGGGCCTGTTATATTTCACAACAGAATATAACTTCCTTGGGATAGGCAATGCTTTTGTTTTGTATTTGTATCCATGATGCACATCCACAATGCTTTGCAAATAGTGGACATTTAATAAGTGCTGTTGCATGGAATTAGAGAATAAGAGCTGGTGTTTGATTTGTTTAGGGTCCTCATCAGATGTATGTTGATAACCAGCCCTCCTTTTTCTATGTGTACTTTTAAATTTTAATCTGCATCATCTCTATTTTCCTCACTTTCTTAAAGTCTAGACAGTCAACAAAACAATACATTAAACCCTGAATGACAGCATTTGCAAATGTTTGATGTGTAAATGCTTATACTAAAATTTAATAATCAGTTCTCCTGAGGCAGTTGGAGCTGGCTCCAATACACCCCTGGACATAAGGATTTTAAGAAGCATAAGAGGATATATGTTCCAGACCTAGAAGTGACAGATGTAATATCAAGTTTGGAGTAGAGTAGGGCAGCTTGTCTAGAATTAGAATATATGAAGAACTAAAAAGTGAAATAGGTCTGCAAAGGCAGCCTGGAGCCATATTGTAATAGGCTTTAAATTCCAAGATGAATTCCTAATTTTTTCACTTCATGATGAGTCTTGAACAGTCAAGATGATGGGGGGAATAAAGCCATGTTTTTGCTAGTAACCTGGTATGTAGGTTTTTGTTGAATTTAAGTGGGCTTTTGTTGTAATGGGCCCTAACTAGATGAATTCCCACAGCTATTTCTTGAGGCAAGTAGAGAAGGCAATTGACAGAATTGTCTTGTTCCTTGTTGAAATCCTTGCAGTGACAAAATTATCATGACCCCACAGTGAGGATATTCAGGCAGAAGTCTAAGTTATGCTACCAACCCCTGAAGTTATTTTTCTCCTATAAAAGGACCTTTGGGTACCCACTTTTATGCTAACTCTTTTCATAATTAGCACACTTACTAAGCATCACAATGACTAGTTCAATAGAATTAGTTCATCAGCCTGACTTAATAGTATTTCCCTCCTTGCTAATGGCTAAAACTGCCTTTTAAAAATTAGTCTGCTATCAGCAGCCTAACAAAATTTCTGCTTTTTGATTTGGAGAAGATCTAAACTTACAAATTATTTTGATATTCATGACACCAGCCTGAAACCCCAATATATTTTAAGCCCTTCTGTACCCTTGCACCCCTTCATTGATCAGACCTATTCTTAGATTATTTTATTAGCTATGTGGAAGAAAGATTGAAGAGCAAAGAGATTGTTAGTGGGGAAATAAATTATGTTTGTTTAAATTGTTCAATTGAAATTACCTTCCTTTTCCATATTCTTTATTCTTCTTTGTATCTTCCTTCCTAAAACTGTCAGTCTAAAATATTTCCTTTTAAATTTAGAGATCTACCTTACTTACCAAAAAGTTTATTGAAAAACCAAAACACTCTGGAAATTTACTTTGATTAAGACATTAAATATTCATGATGTACCTGCTATCTACTAGGAAATGGGCTACAAATAAAAGAAAAAAAAAGAGTGATATTCTTTTCCCTCAAGAAGTTTTGTTCTAATGGAGGAAGACAACATACAAAGGGAAACTAAAATGTGGGATAGGGTTCATGGGAAAAGTAACTATGGGGAAAATGGTGTGAAAGTTTAAAAAATACCTAGGGTTTTTTAATAGAGGCAGTTTTGGTGGAGAAAAGGAAGCATCAGTGAGGGACATTATGGAGGCGAATTAAAAACAACCAAACAAATCCTGGACAATTGATTGGAAGTGAGAGAGAGGGGAGATGATGACTGAGCCTGAAGATATGGATAATGACAAGTGAAATGGCAGCACGCTCAACAAAACAAAGATATGAAAAGAAAGGATATTTTCTAAAGAAGATAATGAATTCTATTTTAGACATTTAGAGTTTCAGATGTCCACATGTCACCCAGGTGTCTAGGAGAATAGGAGTTGTTTTCAACAGATTGTTTCTATCTCCATGGATTTAATTACTGTCTCTATGTTGATAATTTTCCAAAATAGTTTTTCCTAACCCATTCTTTCCTGACTTCTAATCTTTTATCTCCATCTGCCTTTTAGACATTTGGAACTAGATGTCCAGTAGGCAATTTAAACTCAATATGTCCAAAATAGAATTCATTATTTTTACTCCCAAATGCTCCCCTTCCTCTCCCATCTATATTTCTCTTACTTTAAAGGGCCTATCCTAGATTTCTTACTCTCTTTCATCTCCTCTTTTGGCTCCCAATATCCAATCTGTTACCTTTTTCACTTTTGCAACATCTCTCATTTTCTTTCTTTTCTGAGATTACTATTTTAGTACAGGCCCTCATTATCTAATACCAGCATAATTGCAATGGTCCATGCTGGTCCATGCTGATCCATCTTCCATTCAGTCACTAACATGATTTTCCTAAAAGACAGACATAATCATTTCACCCCCCTCCTCAGTAAACTTCAATAGCTTCCTATTGCATCTTGGATCAAATATACAATATTTTATATGGTATCCAAAGTCCTTCATAAACTAGCTAGCTCCTACTTTTTCAAGTATTCTCACACTTTACTCTCTGACACATACTCTTGAATCCAATGAGTCTGGCCTCTTAGCTCTTTCATAAATATCTCTTGTTTTGTGGCATTTTTTTAAAGCTATTTCCCATATTTGGAATGCTTTCTCTTTCCTCCTCTGATTACCAATCTCCTTGGCTACCTTTAAGTCCCAACTTAAATCCCATGGTCTTTCCCAATCTCTTTTTAATTCTAGTACTTTCCCTTTGTTAATTGTTTCCTATACCTAATGTGTATAGTGTCTAAAACTTAGTAGACAATTTATAAATGTATTGACTGATTGGATAACAAGATCTAGAATTGAATAGTTCACACCTGATAATTATTATGGGTGACCTTGTTCCCTTAATTCTCTAAGCAAGAGCTTTCTCATCTATAAAATGAGGATTATAATATCTGTACCCCCTTATCTCATAGTTATTTTAAATACCAAATAAGATATAGTATTTAAAAATATTTTGTAAACCATTTGCAAAGTTACAAATGTAGCTTTTATTATATGTACTCTTTTCCTCCTCAGTAGTTTTCAGCATTTATGCTTGTAAGACTTTGTGTTCCAAATTTTTCTTCCTTCTCTTTCATCTCCCCACCCCAAGACAGCAAACAATCTGATATAGAATAAACATGTACAATCCTTTTAAACATATTTGTGTGTAAGAAAAATGGTGTGATATGGGAGCTAGCTGCCAATGGCTGCTGGAGGACTAACTCAGACCTGTAGAATGGATCTCTTCATGTAAGAGGATGATGATGGCATAAGGAGACTGCAAGGCAGTTGTGTTCCCTGACCTCTCTCCTCTTCCCTCTGCCTCCAATTTAGTTCATTCCCAATCCACAAACTACATCTGTGAAGGCTGCTTTGCAACTCCTTCAAGTTTATGATTCATATCTGTGGAGAATTGAACTTTCCCTTCACCTAAGCAAGATTAAGAGCACCATAGGGAGATGGGGAGCCAAACCAGACATTGTCAGCAGGTTCTCTCTGGGCTAAAGGGTCTTATACCTTATGCAGAGTTCCCCCACTATTTGGGCTCTCTACGGAAAAATCAAACCAAAAGGGAAAAAAAAAACAGAAGCAAGAAAAAGCAAGCAAACAAACAACAACAAAAGAAGAAAATTATGTATACTATTTTATTCACTATGATTTCCAGGAAAATCAGCAATAAGATTATTCATAATACCCCTTTTCCTTGTTACCAAGGAAATTTTGGTGATGCTGGATTACCAAAAACATATGACAAAGCTGGCATATAATTTTCCTCTGTATTTTGTAACTCACAAGTTTGCCTTACTCTGGAGTTTGTGGTACTTAACCTGGTAAAGTCTGTGGTAAGACCATAATTTGCATATTTAAAACATAGATTAAAAAGCCATTTAGTCTACCCTTTTTTCACACTGGGGCTCAAACAGGATATGTGATTTGTTCAAAATCACTCAGACAATAAATATCAGAAATAGAATTTGACTATAGAACTATTTTTTTTTTCTACTGCACAATGCCATATTTCAATTCACAAAAGAAAAACATTTCCATCAGCTCAAGGTAAAAGAGTGTGTGCCTTCTAGCAAGTGCCTTAATGTAACCTGAAAATTTGTTATACAATATAGAAATGATATACTCAATCACAGATATCAAAGTCAGGGGTTTAATATTCAGTAGCTATTTTCTAAAATCAGGTAACAGATCTCACTACAAGCTAAGTTTATATATGTGTGTGTGTGTGTGTGTGTGTGTGTGTGTGTATTTGTATGTATGTTTGTATGTATGTATGTATGTGATATTTTCTTTAAAAAAATACAAAAGGTATGAATCTCAAGCTTGCTTGAGAGATCTACAAAGATTTTCTAGTGGACGCTTTTTAATAGAGAATCTGGGATTCTCTGTCTTTGGAATTTGGCTGAAATGTGGTTATCATATTATGAGTGGAACAAATCTATTGATTCTGACCCCAAATTACATATCATACTTCTCTGATACGGCCAGCTATTCTATTTGCAGTAGCATGAAATGTAATTTACTCAAATTGACAATCTGTTGTTGCTGTTGGAAAAGAAAGAGAAAACATTTAACCTGCTATTCGTTCACAACTTAGGTCACATCGTTGGGCAGGTATTGTATAGATGTATGTATAATGGAGTAACTCTCTGCACTATATATACCTAAGATCTAAATGACCTCTTTGGGTAAAATAGGATCAGAGAAGGAGCTCTTAGTTAGGGATCCTTGGAAAACTTCAGGGTGTCCAAGAACTTGGATGGGAAAAAAAATACATCTTTATTTTTACTAAACTTTGGCTGCCTATGTACTTTTCTTTATGTATTTAAATTTTTTATTTTGAACTAAGCAAATATACTTCCAACAAACAACAGAACAATCAATCCACAAGTATTTACTCAATGCTTTCTCAATGTCAGATATTGTGCTAGGTACAGGGGATAGATACATAGAGAAAATCAATATAATTCCTGCCTTTGAAGAATTTATATTTGAATAAAGTGGGAGTAAACACAACTTACACATGTATGAAAATATACAAAACATATACATAACAAATATAAGGTAACTTTGGTGGAGAAAGAAGTAGCACCTAAAGGGAATCAAGAGAGACTTCATGAATGTCTTAAAGGGAATTAGGGATTCCAAGAGGGAAAGTACATTTCAGACATTGGGGACAATTAGGACAAAGGCATGGAGAGACGAAATAGAAGATCATGTGTGAAAAGCAGCACAAAGATCAGTTTGATTGAATTGTAGATTGTGTGAAGTAGAATAATGAGTATTAAAGTTTTATATATTAAAGTGTGTGTGTGTATATATATATATATATATATATATATATATATATATATATATATATATATATATATATATATAATGAGTATTAAAGGTATGATGAAGTTAGGTGGTAAAAACCTTTACATGCTAAACAGAGGATTATATACTTGATCATAGATATAATGTAGAACTACTAGAATGTTATTTTGGAGGTAGAAAGTGGCATGAAACTTTGGCCTTAAGAAAGTCACTTTGGCCATTATTTGGAGAATGGATTCAAGAGGGAAGACACTTGAGATGGAGAAAGACGTTTGGAGATTATTACCATAGTTTAACTGAGATATGCTCTTGCATTGCTCTAGCATAAATTAATTAATTTTCCTTTATTTATATGTACTCATCTTATAATCACATGACATTTCTAATAACAAGAATTAGACTAGAACCTTAAATAGAAGAAAAATAGAAGTTCAAGACAAAGACAAAGAAATTGATTTGTTTCTGTCTCTTTTCATATCTCTTGTTAAAGATAGATTACCTATTTGATTACATGAAAATGAATGAAGAACTTACATAATTATATTGATCTGATTTCTATTCTTGATAGTAACAATTGATATCAGAACAGCATTTCCAAATATTTCAACATTTACTTATTAGCCATCTACTCAATAATTAATCATTATCTTCCAGTTTCTTAAGAGCTTATGAGAGCAGAAGTAGGACATTTGTCTGGAAACTGCAGAAAGAAAAACCCTATTGTTGATACTCTCTAAAAGTGAAATGGACATATTTTTTGGTAAATAATATTTTATTTTTTCTAATTGTATGTCAAAAAAGGAGAGTTTTAAGCATTAATCTTTATAAGATTTCGAGTTGCATTTGTTTTCTCTCTCTCCCTCTCTCTTCCTCCTGTTCCCCTTCCCCAAGAAGATAAGTGATCTGATATAGGCTATACATATAAAATCATGTAAACATATTTCCAGTTTACAGGTTGTGAAAAAGGGAAAAGCCACAAAAAAATCCACAAAAGTGAAACTACTCCACTTCAATTTTCATTCAGAATCCATATCCTCTGGACGAGGATAGCATTTTATATTATGAGTCTTTTGGAACTGTCTTAGATCAATATATTGCTGAGAAGAGCTAAGTCTATCAAAATTAATCATTTAACAATGTTGCTGTTACTGTGTACAATGTTCTCTTGGTTCTCTTGCTTCACTGAGCATCAATCATGCAAGTCTTTCCAGGTTTTTCTGAAATTTGTCTGCTTATCATTTCTTAGTAGAACAATAATATTGTCACATTAATATATGGCACCTTGTTCAACCATTTCCCCACTGATGAGCATTCCCCCAATTTCCAATTCTTTTCTACTAGTATAAGAGCTGCCATTAATATTTTTGCACATGTTAGTTCTTTCCTTTTTTTTTTTTTTTATGATCTCTTTGGGATACAGACCTAGTGATAGTATTTCTCTATCAAAAGATATGCACAGTTTTATTGCCCTTTGGGCACAGTTCCAAATTACTTCCCAGAATGTTTGGATAAGTTCAGAACTTCACCAACAATGAGTTAGTGTCCCAATCTTCTTCAACATTTATTATTTTTATTTTTCAATCATATTAAGCCAATCTGTTAGGTAGTATCTCAGAGTTACTTTAATCTGCATTTCTCTAATCAACAGGGATTTAAAGCATTTTTCTATATGACTATAGAAAGCTTTGATCTTTTTTCATCTGAAAATTGCTTATTCATATCATTTGACAATTTGCTAATTGGGGATGACTTCTATTCTTATAAATTTGACTCGGTTCTCCACATATTTGAGACATGAGGCCTGTGTCAGAAACAGTGATTACAAAAGCTATTTCCCATCTCTTTGCTTTCCTTCTAATATTGAATGTATTTGTCTTGTTTATGCAAACCCTTTTTAATTTAAGGTAATAAAAAACCTGAAATGAACCTTTTGACCAGTAGTAAATTATTCATTCTTGGAAGTATTTAAGCAGAGGATAGATGGTCACAGAGATTATTAAAGAGGAGATTCTTGTTTCAGATAAGAGCAGAACTAGAAACCTCTGAAAGGGTCAACCTAATCTTGAGATTCTATGATTCTAGGGCTAGCCTTTTGTAGATATAGTGTGTGAAAAAGTTTCCCCATAGTGTTATTTGAAGTGAATTTCAAGTTCTCCTCAAAATTTATCTTTCACTAGTCTGCTATGATATAAACCCATGAAAGAAACCTGGAGTTTCTAATATCAGACTTATTTCTATGGATTAGATGGTAATAACATGGTTCCAGAAAGCTGATATTAAATATATATTCTGTGATGTTGGTTAGGGGTAAGGTAAGGAAGATCAGATGTGTTATATTTCCCTCTTTGTGACCCCACTTGAGGTCTTCTTGGTAAAGATACTAGAAATGTTTGCTATTTTCTTCTCTATCTTATGGTATAGATGAGGAACGAAACAAACAGGTTAAGTGACTTGCACAGTGTCACACAGTCAGTATCTGAGACCAGATTTGAACTCAGGAAGATGAATCTTTCTGACTCCAGGCCTGGAACTCTATTCACTGTACCACTTCTCTGCTCAAAGATAGGGATGATTCCTATTCAATTTTTCTTCTAACTGGAATATTTTCATAATTTTAGTTTAGCAGATTAGTTAATTTTTACCTTAGAAGAAGGCCTAGAGAACCTAGCTCTGAGAGAAGATATCAGATGGGTAAGTTTTAGTATGGCTGTGAAAATACACTTCAGTGGTGAGGCTAGAGAATGGAAGAACTAGCCTTGCCAGGAAGGGCAGCATCCAAATAATGCCAAAGGGAACAGTAGAAGCAAAGTGAACTGCAATGAGACCACTGGCTTTGGAAAATCTAAATGTCTTTTAGCAAAATATAAGTGTTTGGGAATAAGTATCACATACATAATTTATGTTTCTGGAGAAATACAAGTTGTTTTCATTCTGATCAGAAAAAAATACATTACCCTTTGGAGAAATGCAACTGGGAAAATAGCTTTTTGATTAAGAACTATACTAATGGTGCTTTTATAAATCTCCCCTCCTTTTATGTAAAGGGGAGGAACAAATATGAAAGAATACTTTAAATTTAAAACCATTAGAAAAGATTTCATTAGCAGAAATTTCTTTTTGGAAAAGAAGTCTCTATTTAGTACATGTCTACATTAATACCTTGTTCCCATTTGCACAGTCAGAAGCAACATTTAGAAGAAGCTGAGTTTCACAGAAATTTATAAAACATTAGTTCTTTGGAAGATGGGTGTTAAACGTCAGCACATGCATATTTTTAAGTTAAATACTAAATGAAGACTGTCTGGGCATCTATCCTGACATTTTGCATTTTTATTTGTTCTTTTGACATTCAAATGTTTTTGTCTTCTGCAACAACATGTGATTTAGAATCCAAAATATATTGAAAATAATTCCAAAGCGAAAAGCCCAGTGCAGGATGATACTTTAATATTAGGTGACTTTTTTCCCCCTAAATACATATCTAATCCCTTTTGAATATTCTGCTTTTTAAATGTTCTGGAAATACAAGACAGATGGATGTTTATGAAATTGGAATTGTAATATAAAGTTTAGAGCACAATGTACATATTTTGGATCCAATTTACATTAATAGTATTATCTTTCTTTGTTTTAATAAGCATCATTTTAGCTGACCCCAGAGTATGTGTGTGTGTGTGTGTGTGTTTGTGTGTGTGTGTGTGTGTATGTGTGTGTGTATGTGTGACATGTGATGGTTTCATGGACAAGCCACCATTCTAATTTGAAAAGCCATCAGAAAAAGCCATAACAATGAGAATCTCAAACTTTATACTCCCCCAAAAGCTTTTTTCCTTGATATTATTTATTGTTGTTGTTTATACTTCATTCTTGAAGATGACCATGATGGAAATGATACCATAATATGCAAATAAATTGGATTTGCTATGCAAAGTCACAATAAGGGTTCAGTGGCTAGATATAGATCAGGATGGCTGAAGATGGCCCTCGATTCAGTGGTATACCTTGGACTTTTAAGCTAAGGTCTCATTTTGACTGAGGGAACTAACCCAAGTCCAAGCAGTGATTAAAGCTAGATAAGAAATGAAGCAGAAAGTGGCATTTCTTACCCCACTCCCCCCCCCCCAAAAAAAAAAATAAATCTGGAAAATCCTCAGGGTTTCTGACCAAAACAGAAAGAATTCCTATTTGTAAGCACTCTGAGTCAGAACCTAAACAATGACCAAGTTGGGTTTGGGTTGGGACCTATTGTAGGCCAATCAATGAGAGCCAAATTGATTTGGTTAAGGCATGGTCCTAGCCTATTCCCAGGATGTTGTAAGAGATGCAGTGATCAAAATTTGTATTCCTTTGGGTAGAGGATATGCAGATCAAGTGCATGAATGTGTAACTATTAATGGTATAATTGTCTTCAGATCATCCACAGGCTAACTAATAATTTGTCTTTGCTACTTGCTTCTTTGGGGTCTTCTCTGAAGCTTTTAAAAAGAATAAGTTCAATCTCCATGATAATGTCGTTCTAAGTCTTTCACTAGCTCTCAGTTTTCTGAGTGTTCAAAGGACACTTGTAATCTCCCTGTAGTCCATGCTCCACTGCTCATATTACATGTTGGTTTTCTCCAGAATGAATTGTCTCATATGAATATCTCCTTGTGAAAACTTTATCCAGGGTCAGTAATCTCCCTAGATTATATGACATACAATATGTAAAAGTGCCTTTATCTAATTAGTGTATTTCATATTCTTTTATATCACCTTTTGCATCAGTGGATGTTAAAGAGATATGAGTAAGAGAATAATATGATTGCATTTATATGGTACTTTAACATTTGCACAATTTTTAAAATATGTTTCATCCACACAACAACACTATGAACTCTATGTTCATATTATCCCCATTTTACAGGTCAAGAAACTGAGGCTGAGAGAAGTAGAAATTAAGTAAGAGGGTCACACAACTCTCAAATGTCTGTTGTATTGTATAATTCTCAGTTAAGGATCAACTTCTTTAGTTAAGTTCAGAGAGGTAAATCATCAGGTAATGGATTGATTTGATCACAATAATGAGTAGAAAATTTTCTTTTGAGCTGAGGATAGTTGATAATTCACTTCTATCCATGAAGTTCCCTCACTTGTGAAAACATGAAAATAATCACTAAAATAATAGTATTTCTGAAATTATATTTTTTCTGAATATTATTTTATTTTCCCAATATAGTTTTTAACATTCATTTTTGGAAGACCTTGTGTTTCAATTTTTTCTCTTTTGCTGCCTTACTTTTCTATTTCCCAAGACAGCTAGTAACCAGATAAATGTTAAATGTTAAAACATCCTTTTAAATATATTTCAATATTTGTCATGTTGTTCAAGAAAAATCAGACCAAAAGGAAAAAAAAGAGAATGAAAAACAAACACAAGTAAAAATACTATACTTTGATCCACATTCAGTCTCCATAGTTCTTTCTTTACAGTATGCAGATGACATTTTCCATCCCAATTCTATTGAAATTATCTTGAATCCCTCACTTCATTGTCAAGAAAAGATGTTTATCACAGTTGATCATTACATAATCTTGTTGTTACTATGTACAATGTTTTCCTGATTCTGTTTACTTCATCATCAATACGTGGAAGTCTTTCCAGGCTTTTCTGAAATCATCCTGTTCATCATTTCTTATAATAATAGTTCATTACATTCATATACCATAATTTATTCAGTCATGATCCAGTTGCTGGGCAACCACTCAGATTTTCAGTTCTTTGCTACTACAAAAAAGAGTACTACTAACATTTTTGCACATGTGGGTCCTTTTCTTTTTTTTTTTTTATTATATATATATATATATATATTTTATAATATTATCCCTTGTATTCATTTTTCCAAATTACCCCCCCTCCCTCTATTCCCTCCCCCCGACGACAGGCAATACCATACATTTTACATGTGTTACAATATAGTCTAGGTACAATACATGTGTGCGAATATCATTTTCTTGTTGCACAATAAACATTAGAATCCGAAGGTACATGCAACCTGGGCAGACAGATATTAGTGCTAACAATTTTCATTCCCCTCCCAGTGTTTCTTCTCTGGGTGTAGCTACCTCTGTCCATCATTGATCAACTGGAAGTGAGTTGGATCTTCTTTATGTTGAAGATTTCCACTTCCATCAGAATACATCCTCATACAGTATTGTTGTTGAAGTGTACAGTGATCTTCTGGTTCTGCTCATTTCACTCAGCATCAGTTGATTTAAGTCTCTCCAGGCCTCTCTATATTCCTCCTGCTGGTCATTTCTTACCGAGCAATAATATTCCATAACCTTCATATACCACAATTTACCCAACCATTCTCCAACTGATGGACATCCATTCATCTTCCAGTTTCTAGCTACAACAAAAAGAGCTGCCACAAACATTTTGGCACATATATGTCTCTTTCCGCTCTTTAGTATTTCTTTGGGATATAATCCCAGTAGTAGCGCTGCTGGGTCAAAGGGTATGCACAGTTTGATAACTTTTTGGGCATAATTCCAGATTGCTCTCCAGAATGGCTGGATTCTTTCACAACTCCACCAGCAATGTATTAGTGTCCCAGTTTCCCCACATCCCCTCCAACATTTGTCATTATTTGTTCCTGTCATCTTAGCCAATCTGACAGGTGTGTAGTGGTATCTCAGAGTGGTCTTAATTTGCATTTCTCTGATCAGTAGTGATTTGGAACACTCTTTCATGTGAGTGGATATAGTTTCAATTTCTTCCTCTGAGAATTGTCTGTTCATATCCTTTGACCATTTATCAATTGGAGAATGGTTCGGTTTCTTATAAATTAGGGTCAGTTCTCTATATATTTTGGAAATGAGACCTTTGTCAGAACCTTTGTCTTTAAAAATATTTTCCCAATTTGTTACTTCCCTTCTAATCTTGTTTGCATTAGTATTATTTGTACAGAAACTTTTTAGTTTGATATAATCAAAATCTTCTATTTTGTGATCAATAATGATCTCTAGTTCTCCTCTGGTCATAAATTCCTTCCTCCTCCACAAGTCTGAGAGGTAGATTATCCTCTGTTCCTCTAATCTATTTATTATCTCCCTCTTTATGCCTAAATCATGGACCCATTTTGATCTTATCTTGGTATATGGTGTTAAGTGTGGATCCATATCTAATTTCTGCCATACTAATTTCCAGTTTTCCCAACAGTTTTTTCCGAATAATGAATTTTTATCCCTAATGTTGGAATCTTTGGGTTTGTCAAAGATTAAATTGCTATAGATGTACCCTTTTTTGTCCTTTGTATCTAATCTGTTCCACTGATCTACCGGTCTATTTCTTTTTTTTTTTTTTTTTATTATATATATATATATATATATATATATATTTTATAATATTATCCCTTGTATTCATTTTTCCAATTTACCCCCCCTCCCTCTATTCCCTCCCCCCGACGACAGGCAATACCATACATTTTACATGTGTTACAATATAGTCTAGGTACAATACATGTGTGCGAATATCACTTTCTTGTTGCACAATAAACATTAGAATCCGAAGGTACATGCAACCTGGGCAGACAGATATTAGTGCTAACAATTTTCATTCCCCTCCCAGTGTTTCTTCTCTGGGTGCAGCTACCTCTGTCCATCATTGATCAACTGGAAGTGAGTTGTATCTTCTTTATGTTGAAGATTTCCACTTCCATCAGAATACATCCTCATACAGCATTGTTGTTGAAGTGTATAGTGATCTTCTGGTTCTGCTCATTTCACTCAGCATCAGTTGATTTAAGTCTCTCCAGGCCTCTCTATATTCCTCCTGCTGGTCATTTCTTACCGAGCAATAATATTCCATAACCTTCATATACCACAATTTACCCAACCATTCTCCAACTGATGGACATCCATTCATCCTCCAGTTTCTAGCTACAACAAAAAGAGTTGCCACAAACATTTTGGCACATATATGTCTCTTTCCGCTCTTTAGTATTTCTTTGGGATATAATCCCAGTAGTAGCGCTGCTGGGTCAAAGGGTATGCACAGTTTGATAACTTTTTGGGCATAATTCCAGATTGCTCTCCAGAATGTCTGGATTCTTTCACAACTCCACCAGCAATGTATTAGTGTCCCAGTTTTCCCACATCCCCTCCAACATTTGTCATTATTTGTTCCTGTCATCTTAGCCAATCTGACAGGTGTGTAGTGGTATCTCAGAGTGGTCTTAATTTGCATTTCTCTGATCAGTAGTGATTTGGAACACTCTTTCATGTGAGTGGATATAGTTTCAATTTCTTCCTCTGAGAATTGTCTGTTCATATCCTTTGACCATTTATCAATTGGAGAATGGTTCGGTTTCTTATAAATTAGGGTCAGTTCTCTATATATTTTGGAAATGAGACCTTTGTCAGAACCTTTGTTTTTAAAAATATTTTCCCAATTTGTTACTTCCCTTCTAATCTTGTTTGCATTAGTATTATTTGTACAGAAACTTTTTAGTTTGATGTAATCAAAATCTTCTATTTTGTGATCAATAATGATCTCTAGTTCTCCTCTGGTCATAAATTCCTTCCTCCTCCACAAGTCTGAGAGGTAGATTATCCTCTGTTCCTCTAATCTATTTATTATCTCCCTCTTTATGCCTAAATCATGGACCCATTTTGATCTTATCTTGGTATATGGTGTTAAGTGTGGATCCATATCTAATTTCTGCCATACTAATTTCCAGTTTTCCCAACAGTTTTTTCCGAATAATGAATTTTTATCCCTAATGTTGGAATCTTTGGGTTTGTCAAAGATTAGATTGCTATAGATGTATCCTTTTTTGTCCTTTGTATCTAATCTGTTCCACTGATCTACCGGTCTATTTCGTAGCCAATACCAAATGGTTTTGGTGACTGCTGCTATATAATATAGCTTTAGATCAGGTACACTTAGACCACCTTCCTCTGAGTTTTTTTTCATTAGTTCCCTTGCAATTCTTGACCTTTTATTCTTCCATATGAATTTTGTTGTTATTTTTTCTAGGTCATTAAAATAGTTTCTTGGGAGTCTGATTGGTATAGCACTAAATAAATAGATTAGTTTGGGGAGTATTGTCATCTTTATTATATTCGCTCGGCCTATCCAAGAGCACTGAATGTCTTTCCAATTATTTAAATCTGATTTTATTTTTGTGGCAAGTGTTTTGTAATTTTTCTCATATAATTCCTGACTTTTCTTTGGTAGATGGATTCCCAAATATTTTATACTCTCAACATTTGTTTGGAATGGAATTTCTCTTTGTATCTCTTGCTGTTGCATTTTGTTAGTGATATATAAAAATGCCGAGGATTTATGTGGATTTATTTTGTATCCTGCCACTTTGCTGAAATTTTGAATTATTTCTAGTAGCTTTTTAGCAGAGTCTTTGGGGTTCTCTAAGTATACCATCATGTCATCTGCAAAAAGTGATAGTTTAATTTCCTCATTTCCTACTCTAATTCCTTGAATCTCTTTCTCGGCTCTTATTGCCGAGGCTAGCCTTTCTAGTACTATATTGAATAGTAATGGTGATAGTGGGCAACCTTGTTTCACTCCTGATCTTACTGGGAAAGGTTGCAGTTTATTTCTATTGCATATTATGCTTACTGACGGTCTTAAATATATACTCCTGATTATTCTAAGGAATAATCCATTTATTCCTATACTCTCAAGAGTTTTTAGTAGGAATGGATGTTAGATTTTGTCAAATGCTTTTTCTGCATCTATTGAGATGATCATATGGTTCTTATTAATTTGATTATTAATATGGTCAATTATATTAATAGTTTTCCTAATATTAAACCAGCCCTGCATTCCTGGAATAAATCCTACTTGATCATAGTGTATTATCTTGGAGATGATTTTCTGAAGTCTTTTTGCTAATATCTTATTTAAGATTTTAGCATCAATATTCATTAAGGAGATTGGTCTATAATTTTCTTTCTCAGTTTTCGATCTACCAGGTTTAGGTATCAGTACCATGTCTGTGTCATAAAAGGAGTTTGGTAGGACTCCTTCATCCCCTATTTTTTCAAATAATTTATATAACATTGGGGCTAATTGTTCTTTAAATGTTTGGTAGAATTCACATGTGAATCCATCTGGCCCTGGGGATTTTTTCCTGGGGAGTTGATTAATAGCTTGTTCTATTTCTTTTTCTGAAATGGGACTATTTAAGCAATTTATCTCCTCCTCTGTTAATCTAGGGAGCCTATATTTTTGGAGAAAGTCATCCATTTCACTTAAGTTATCAAATTTATTGGCATAAAGTTGGGCAAAGTAACTCCTTATTATTTCTCTAATTTCCTCTTCATTGGTGGAAAGATCCCCCTTTTCATTTGTAAGACTATCAATTTGATTTTCCTCTTTCTTTTTTTTGATCAAATTTACCAAAGGTTTATCTATTTTATTGGCTTTTTCATAAAACCAACTCTTGGTTTTGTTTATTAATTCAATAGTTTTTTTACTTTCAATTTTATTGATTTCTCCTTTTAATTTTTGTATCTCGAGTTTAATTTTTGGTTGGGGGTTTATAATTTGGTCTTTTTCTAGCCTTTTAAGTTGTAAGCCCAATTCGTTAATCTTCTCTTTCTCAATTTTCTTCAAATAAGCCTCTAAAGATATAAAATTTCCCCTTATTACTGCTTTAGCTGCATCCCAAAGATTTTGATATGATGTCTCATCATTATCATTATCTTGGGTGAAATTGTTAATTGTTTCTATAATTTGCTCTTTCACCCAGTCATTCTTTAAGATGAGATTATTCAGTTTCCAATTACTTTTTGGTCTATTTACCCCTAACTTTTTACTGAATGTAGCTTTTATTGCATTGTGATCTGAGAAGAAGGCATTTATTATTTCTGCCTTCCTACATTTAATTTTGAGATCTTTATGTCCTAATATATGGTCAATTTTTGTATAGGATCCATGAACTGCTGAGAAGAAAGTATATTCCTTCCTATTGCCATTCAGTTTTCTCCAAAGGTCTATCATACCTAGTTTTTCTAATGTTCTATTTACTTTTTTAATTTCTTTCTTGTTTGTTTTGTGGTTTGATTTGTCTAAATCTGAGAGTGCAAGGTTGAGATCTCCCACTATTATAGTTTTACTGTCTATTTCTTCTTGCAGTTCTCTTAACTTTTCCTTTAGAAAGTTAGATGCTATACCACTTGGTGCATATATGTTTAGTATTGATATGGCTTCATTATTTATGCTACCTTTCAGCAGGATATAGTTTCCTTCCTTATCTTTTTTAATGAGATCTACTTCTGCTTTTGCTTGATCTGAGATAAGGATAGCTACCCCTGCTTTTTTGGCTTTACCTGAAGCATAATAGGCTCTGTTCCAACCTTTTACCTTTACTCTGTATGTATCTCCCTGCTTTAAGTGTGTTTCCTGTAGGCAACATATTGTAGGGTTCTGCTTTTTGATCCAATCTGCTATCCGTCTCCGTTTGATGGGATCGTTCATCCCATTTACATTTACAGTTAAAATTACTAATTCTGTGTTTCCTGCCATCGTATTATCCCCAGATTATACTTTTTTCCCTTGACCCCCCTGATCCCCCTCCCCGATATTTAATTTACAGACCCCCCTTGTGACGCGCAACCCTCCCTCTTTTTTTTTTTTTTTTTTAGGATCCCTCCCCCCTCCCTCCAAGTCCCTTCACTTATTCTCCTTTTCCTTTCCCCTTTTCCTCTCCCCCCTTTTAATGAGGTGAGAGAAAATTCTCTGAAAAACAAATATGTTAATTATTTACTCTTTGAGCCTCTTCTGATGAGAGTAAGATTCACACAATGATTCTCCCCCTCATTAAGTTCCCTCAGATATGTTGTATTTTCTATGTCTCTTCTTGGGATGTAGTTTCCCTCTTTTTATCACTCCTTCCCCTTTTTCTGAACCGACCTCCTTCCCTTTACCACACCCCCCTTTTTTTCTTTTATATCAGTAAAATCAAATTATCCTTGAGTATTTTTTATATACCCACAACAGAGTTACAGTTCTCAAGGGTTCTGTGTACCTTTTTCTGTTTCTCTTCAGTCTTGTGGATGTAGATCAAATTTTTTGTTTAAGTCTGGTTTTTTTCTTAGAAACATATAGAATTCCTCTGTTTCATTGAATGACCATCTTCTTCCATGGAAAAAGATGCTAAACTTAGCTGGGTAGTTCATTCGTGGTTGCAGTCCTTGATCTTTTGCCTTACGGAATATCAGGTTCCAGGCCCTTCTATCTTTTAATGTGGAGGCAGCCAGATCTTGGGTGACCCTTATTGTGGCACCTTGGTATTTAAATTGTTTTTTTCTAGCTGCTTGCAGGATTTTCTCCTTTGTGTGGTAATTCTGCAGCTTAGCCACAATATTCCGTGGTGTTCTTTTTTTAGGGTCTATTTCAGAAGGAGTTCGATGAATTCTTTCCACATCTACTTTCCCTTCTGTTTCTATTATCTCTGGACAGTTCTCTTTGATAATTTCCTGTAAAATGGAATCTAGGCTCTTTTTTTGGTCATAGTTTTCTGGAAGTCCAATAATCCGCAGATTATCTCTCCTAGATCTATTTTCCAGGTCTATAGTTTTTCCCAGTAAGTATTTGACGTTGTTCTCCAGCTTCTCATTTTTTTTGTTTTGTTTGACTGATTCTTGGGTTCTCTGTGAATCATTCATTTCTATTTGTTCCATCCTGACTTTTAAGGAGTTATTTTCTTCTTTCACAGTTTTTAGTTCTTTTTGTAAATGCCCAATTTCGTTTTTAAATGAATTATTTTGCTCTATTGAGTTTTTTTCCATTTCCCTAATTTTTTTCTTTTGAGAATTATTTTCTTTTTCCAATTCAGAAATTCTATTTTCTTGAGACTTTTTTATCTTTTCCAATTCAGAAATCCTACTTTCCTGTGTTTTTTTAACCTTTTCTAATTCACTAATTTTGTTTCCCTGCATCTCCTGTGAATTCTTTATTTTTTCCAACTCCAATTTCAGGACGTTGTTATTCTCTATCATAACTTCCCTTTCTTTTCCCCATTTTTCTTCGATCTCCCTCAATTTTTTAAGAGCTTCTTCTAGGAGAGAGTTATGTGATGGGGTGCAGGAATCGTTCCCCTTTAGGTTGTTGTCTGTTGATTCTCTGCTGTCAACTTCCTCGGGGTTGGATACCCGCTCTTTCTCTGTATAGAAGGAATCTATGGTTTTTCTAGCTTTTTTGCTCATACTTAAAAAAATCTTTTGGGGTCTGTCTCTGGGGTAGGAAATTATTTACTTCTTTACCAGCTTCCTCCCAGACCGGATGGATGCAGCGGCCCCTGCGCCGGAGCTAAGATAGAGCTCTGGGAGAGAGTTCCCCACCCCCTCCCTGGAAGTGCCTCAGAGGTGATTAGCACTACTGTGCTCGAGGGCGTAGAATAGTGAAGACAGCACGAAGCCCAGCCTATGCGTCCGGGTGGGGAGTGGATGTCTGCAGCAGGTGACGTGAGAAGCCCCTACGCTCAAACTGGAAGTGTCTGCCAGAAACCGCGGTCCCTAGTTAAAAGGTTCCGCTTCTCTGGGACTTCCTGGAGCTGAGTTCCACTCCCTCCAGCTAAGCTAGGCAGTGTGTGTTGCCTTGGGCCGTATCCACCCACTTGTCAATCTCTTAACTATTCTCAGGAGGTAGCTGAGGCCACACCCCCTGGTGCCAAGAGATCCGCTGAGTCACCCCCTGGATCGGGGAAAATCTAATTTGAGTTTTAAAATATTTTGGCTTTCTCTTCTGAACTGCTAAATAATTAGCAGAGAAGAGCTAACAGCCTGTGCCAGATTCCTTTACCTCAGTGGCTTCTCTGATCCCAGAGCCCTTCCCAGCGCAATGGGCGCAGTGTGCCCCTACCCCACCGTCTGTGCTGGTCTTTCTTATTCCTCCCCTGAGAACTGACCTTTCCTGTTGAAACTCCAGATTCTCTTCAGCTGGTAAGTCGTGCTTCCAGTCCTTGTGGTATCTATCAGTCCTGAGATAATTTTGAGACTTAATTTATCTAATTGGTTGTGAGGGAGTGAGGACGTTCACTGAGTCGTGTGTTTCTTCTCCGCCATCTTGGCTCCGCCCCCCCGTGGGTCCTTTTCTTATGATTTCTTTGGCATATGGGCCCAGCAGAGACACTGCTGGATTGCTCAAAAAATCTAATAAAATGTAATCAAGATTTTTTTATTTTTCATTTTTTAATTTTCTCTAGTTCCTATTTGGTCATAAAATTTTCCTTCTCCACAGATCTGACAGGTAGAATATATCTCGCTTTACTAGTTTGTTTATAATATCATTCTTTATGTCTAAATCATGAACCATTTCAACCTTAAGTTGGCATAGGGTGTTAGATGTTGGTCAGTGCCTAGTTTCTGTCATATTGTTTTCCAATTTTCCCAGAAATTGTTGTGAAATAGGGAGTTCTAATCTAAAAAACTGGAATCTTTGCATTTATCAAACACTATATTACTATAGCGGTTGATTATTGTGTTTTGTTGTATATAATCTATTTTGTTGATCTTCTACTCTATTTCTTAGCCAGTATCAAATGACTGTGATGGCCATTACTTTATAATGTAATGTTATCTACTAAGGCTAGGCCACGTTTTATTGCATTTTTTCCATTAATTCCCTTGATAATCTAGATATTTTGTTCTTCCAGATGTATTTTGAAAATTATTTTTTCTAGCTTTATAAAGTAATATTTTATATTTAATTGGTATGACATTGAATAAGTAGATTATTTAGG
Source organism: Sminthopsis crassicaudata (assembly GCF_048593235.1). NCBI lineage: Eukaryota > Metazoa > Chordata > Mammalia > Dasyuromorphia > Dasyuridae > Sminthopsis > Sminthopsis crassicaudata. The sequence goes on from NC_133619.1 coordinate 244,048,026, forward strand.
TAGAATTATTATTTTTATTATATTAGATCAGAGTATTCATGAGCAATTGATATTTTTCCAGTTGTTAAGATTTAATTTTATTCGGGTGAAAAGTGATTTCTAATTGTGTTCCTATAGTTCTTGTCTTTGTCTTGGCAAGTAGACTCTAAAATATTTAATATTTCTACAAATATTTTTAATGGGATTCCTCTTTCTATCTCTTGCTACTGGGCTTTGTTGGTAACATATAGAAATGCCAATGATTTATGTGATTTTATTTTATATCCCGTGATTTTGCTAAAGTTGTTAATTGTTTCTAATAGTTTTAGTTGATTTTCTAGGATTCTCTAAATAAACCATCGTATCTTTTGCAAAGAGTGATAGTTTTGTTTCCTTATTACCTACTCTAATTTTGTTTTCTCCTCTTATTGTTAAAGCTAACATTTCTAGTACAATATTGAGTAATAGTAGTGATAATGATAAGGTAATGGAATCTTGTTTTACCTTGATCCTGCTGAATCATAGATGATATTATCATTCTCTTGGATGAAATTATTGATTGTTTAGGAAGGCTTTAATATTTCTGCTTTTCTGCATTTGATTGTGAAGTGAATATATGGTGAATGTTTGTGTATATTCCATGTATGACTGAGAAAAAAGTATATTCCTTTTTTTATCCCTATTCATTTTCCCCCCAAAATCTATCATACTTAACTTTTCTAAAATTCAATTCACATCCTTAACTTCTTTCTTATTTATTTTGTGATGAGGTTTAACTAATTCAGAGCGACAGAGGTTGAGATCCCACCCAACTATAGTTTTGCTTGCTTAGTTCTTCTTGCAACTCACTTAACTAACTTCTCTAAGAATTTGGATGCTATGCCACTTGGTACATATGTGTTTAGCATTGACATTACTTCATTATCTATGATAACTATTAACAAGATGTAGTTTTTTTCAATCTTTTATTTAGATCTATTTTTGTTTTTGCTTGATCTGAGATCAGAATTACTACCTTTGCTTTTTTTCACTTTAGCTGAAGCATAATATATTCTGCTCCAGCTTTGCACCTTTACTTTGTATGTATCCTTCTGCCTCAAATGTGTTTCTAGTAAACAACATATTGTAAGATTCTGGCTTTTAATGCACTCTGCTATCTGTTTCTGTTTTATGGGAGAGTTCATCTCATTTATATTCACAGTTAAGATTACTAACTTTGTATTGCCTACCATTGTATTCCCCCCATACACATTTATACTTTTCTCTCGCTTTCACACTTTTTTTTCCAAACTATTGCTTTGTTCCTGATCCCCACCTCATTCAATCTGCCCTTACTTTTATCATCAGCTTACCCCACTTTCATATTCTATTCCCCTTTTATTTTTGCCTTTCCTCCTATTAGCTTCCTTCTTTCTTTTCCCCTTTCCCTTTCTACTGTCCTATAGGTTGAAACAAATTACCTTACCAAACTCAATTTAGTATATTATTCTCTCTGAACCAAATCTGATGAGATTAAGGTTCAAAAAATGCTCATCCACTTCCCTTTCTCTTTACTGGAACAGTTACTTTGTGCCTCATCATGTGATGCCATTTATCTTATTCTACCTTTCTTTTTCCTCTTTTCCCAGCAAAATCCCCTTTATACTCCTTAATTTCTTTTTTATATCAGCGTATTAAAGTCAACTTTTACCCACACACTCTATGTATATCCTTCCAACTGCCCTGACAAGTATATACTTCTCAAGAGTTACAAGTATTATCTTCCCATGCATGGATATAAACATACTAATCTTTAAAAAAATTTTTTTAAATCTCTCCTGTAAATCTTTTTTTCTGCTTCCCTTATATTTTGCATTTGAAGATCTAAATTTCTATTTAGTTCTGGTCTTTTCATGAGAAATGATTGAAAATCCCTTATTTCATCATTTCCCCTGAAAGGTAAAGCTCAATTTTTCTGGGTATTTTCTTCTTGGTTGTAGTCCAAGCTCCTTTGCCATCTGAAATGGCATATTCCAAGCCATCAATTCAATTAATGTCCCAAGTAATCCTAATTATGACTCTTCAATATTTGAATGTTTTCTTTCTGGCTGCTTGTAGTATTTTATCATTGATCTGACAATTCTGAAATTTACCTACAGTCTTCCTTGGAGTTTTCATTTTGGTATCTCTTTCTGAATGTCATCAGTAGATTCTTTTTTCTCTTTTAAAAAAGAACTTCAAGTTCCATGTGAAACATGTTTGCATATATATTTAGTGCTTTTATTTTTAATATATTTATTTTAATACAAATGATGGGAGAGAAAAATTAGAACAAAAGGGAAAAACCATGAGAGGGGGAAAAAAACAAACAAACAAGAAAAAAAGTGAATATAACATGTGTTGATTTGTAGTCAATCTCCACAGTTCTTTTTTTCTGGATGCAAATGATATTTTCTATCCAAAGTCTAATAGAACTGCTTTGGATTACAGAATTACTGAGGAGAACTGAGTCTTTCATAGTTGATAGTAGTATTCCGGATATTGAACCATTCTTGTATTCCTAGTATAAATTCCACTTAGTAATAGTCTATTTTCCTGTTGAGAAGTTGCTGCAATCTTTTTGCTAATATTTTATTTAAAATTTTTGCATTAATGTTCATTAGGGAGATTAATCTGTAATTTTCTCTGTCTGTTTTGGCACTTCTTAGTTTTGGTATCAGTACTACTTTTATGCCATAGAAGGAACTTGGCAGGACTCCTTCTTTACACACATAGTATTCACATAGTAATAATTCTTTAAATGTTTGGGAGAATTCACTTGTGAATCTATCTGGCCATAGAGATTTTTAATGGCTTGTTCATTAATGGCTTGTTCAATTTCTTTTTCTAAAATGGATCTATTTAAGTAATTTACTTCCTCTTCTGTTAACCTGGGAATTTATATTTTTGTAAATACTCATCCATTTCTATTAATTTGTAAGACTTGCTGCCATACAGTTAAGCAAATAGTTGCTAATTATTGCTTTAATTTCTTTTTCATTGGTGATAAGTTCACTCTTTTCATTTTTGATGATGGCAATTTATGGTTTTTTTCTTTCCTTTTTTTGATCAAATTTACCAACAGTTTATCTATTTTGCTGATTTTTTCATAAAATCAACTCTTAATTTCATTAAATAGTTCAATAGTTTTCTTAATTTCAATTTTATTAATCTCTCCTTTTGAGTTTCAGAATTTCTAATTTAGTGTTTCATTGAGGGTTTTTAATTTGTTCTTTTTCTAGCTTTTTTAGTTTCATGCCCAATTCATTGATCTCTTTCTTGATTATAATCATTTAACTACTTAGAAATATAACATTTTCCCTAAAATCTGCTTTAGTTGCAACTGTTTTGGTATTATCTCATTATTGTCATTCTCTTTATGAAATTATGGATTGTTTCTGTGATTTGTTGTTTGACCTACTCATTCTTTAGAATTAGATTATTGAATTTCCAATTGGTTTTTAGTCTATCTTTCTCTGACCCTTTATAGAATATAATTTTATTGCATTGTGGTCTGAAAAGGAAGTGTTTGCTATTTCTCCCTTTCTTCATTTGGTTGTGAAGTTTTTATGCCTTAATATATGGTCAAATTTTGTGTAGGTGCCATGTACTGCTGAGCAAAAAGGTATATTCCTCTCTATTCAGTTTTCTAGGGTTCTTTTAACATCCATAATTTCTTTCTTGTTTATTTTCTGGTTAGATTTGTCTGATTCTGGGAGGGGAATGTTGAAGTCCCCCTCTATTATAGTTGGGTTGTATATTTCTTTCTGTAATTGGCTTAATATATTCTCTAGGAATTTATATATTCTACCGCTTGGTGCATAGTACCTTTTATCAAGAAGTACTTTTCTTCCTTGTCTCTTTTAATTAAATCTATTTTTACTTTTGCTTTATCTAAGGCCAGAATTGTTACTCTTGTGTGTGGTTTTTGTTTTTTTTTTTTTTAACTTCAGATGAAGTATAATGAATTCCGTTCCAGCCTCTTACCTTTTTTTCTCTATGTATCTCTCTGTGTCAAATATGTTTTTTTTGGTAAACAAGATATTGCAGGATTCTGCATTTTAATCCACTCTGCTGTTTATTTTGGTTTTATAGGAGAGTGTATCCTATTCACATTCACAGTCATGATTAAGAGCTCTATATTTCTCTTTATCCTATTTTCTCCCCATATATACTGTTGTTCTCTCATTCCATCCTGTCCTTAAGGTAGAATCTTTTTTGACCCAATCCACCAATTATCTAATCTCCTATAATCCTTCCTCCTTCTTAGTAGCACTATTTTTTTTAAACTGCCCCACCCATTACCTTATTTTCTATCACCCTTTCCTCCCTTCTCTTACCCTTTTTTTCTTAGTGTTTCTTCCTTCCATTCTATATAGCCTCTCCCTTTCCTTTCTCCTTTCTTCTCCTACTTCTTTATAAGGTGACATAAATTTCTATAACGAACTGAATGATCAAACTTCAGACAATACTCATCCACCTCCCTTCTTTCCCTTGATTGTAATAGGTCTATTGTGCCTCTTCATGTGAGCTAATTTGTCCTATTATACATCCCCTTTCTTCTACTTCCAGTACAGACTTTTTTCCACCCCTTATTGTCCTTTTCTTTGATATCATCACATCAGAGTCCATTTAAAACCACACCCTCCATTCATGTGAATCCCCACTTTGTCTGCCCTAATAACAGATACAGTTCTCAAGAGTTACAGGTATCATTTCCCCATCTAGGGATGTAAACAGTTTAACCTTTAAATAATATCTCTTTCCTCCCTACTTATCTTTCTATGTTTTTCTTGAGTCCTGTGTTTATAGGTTAAATTTTCTGTTTAATTTTTTTTTTTTCAGTAGAAATGATTAAAAGTCTCTCACTTTATGGAAGATTCATTGCCTCCCCTGCAAGATGATTCTCAGTCTCTTTGGGTCGTTAATTCTTGGTGGTAACTCTAGACCTTTGCTTTCTGGAATATAGTTCTCCAGAGCCACCGATCTTTTATTATAATAGCTGCCAAATGCTGAGTAATTCTGACTGTTTCTCCTTGCTATTTGAATTGTTTATGTCAGGCACCTTGCAGTATTTTTCCTTGAGATTGTAGTTATGGAGTTTTGCAACAATGTTCCTTGGAGTTTTCTTTGTGGGATCTCTTTCTGAAGGTGATTGATTGATTCTTTCAATGAGTATTTCCCCCTCTGTTTCTAGAACACTAGAGAAGTTTTCCTTGATGATCTCTTGAAGAATGCTGTGCAGATTCTTATTTTGGTCATGGTCTTCAGGAACACCAATAACTTTAAAATCGTTTCTTCTGGATCTATTTTACAGGTTAACTGTTTTTCCAATGAGTTATTTCACATTTTCTTCCATTTTCCCCCCCTCTTTTTAGTTTGTTTGACTGGTTCTTCATGTCTTATAAATTATTAGCTTCTGTTCAACTCTTTCTAGTTTTTGATGTGTGATTTTCTTCAGTTAATTTTTGTATCTCTTTTTCCATTTGGTTAATTCTACTTTTGAACTTGTCGTTTTCTTTATTTTTTATTTTGCATTTGGCCAATTGCATTTTTTTAAACCTTTTCTCACCTGTTGACTCTCTTTTGCATATTTCTCATTTCTTTTCTCATTTATTTCTTCTAAATCTCTTATTTGCCTTTTAAAGTCTTTTATGAGAACTTCCAAGAAGCCTCTTTGGGTTTGAGACCAATTCATATCACTCTTTCAGATTTCCTCTGTGGACTTTTTGTCCTCTTCTGTATTGGTGTGTTGGTCTTCCCTGTCACCATAGTAGTTTTCTATGGTTCAGGTTCTTTTCTGTTTCTTGATCATTTTTCTTTCCTTTTCCTTTGGTATTTTCTCTTTTTTATTTTACTTTTATGGTTGAGCTCTGCTCCTGGGGCAAAGGTGCTGTCTGTCCCAAGCTTCCTGTGTATCTCTGAGCCATGGCTTTGAGCACAGTGCACCCCTGTGTGTTTGCAGGGGGCAGCTTTGTCTGCTCTTTTCAGGAAACAGCCTGACTTCCCACAGTTTGCTTTTCAGCTGGGACTGGAGGCTGCTCCACTGATCTGCTCCTTTCTGAGCTAGGACCAAGGGTCTCAGTTGCTTTTTTGTTATGATTGAGACCCTTTCATTGACTTTCCAAGAGTCTCTCTTCCCTAGGCTAAACAACATTTTCACCCCAGTGAGACTGACCTTTCTTGAAGTTTTTTTCAGTCTATCTTGAGTTCTTCAGACTCTGTTCAAAGGCTTGATTTCATGTGGTTTTCAAGGTAAACTCGAGTACCTTCCTAGCTTCCTTCATCCACCTTGGGTCCATCCTTGGAAGTTTAGTAGATTCTTTCAATATTATCTTCCTCTCTGGTTACAGGACATTAGTATAGTTTTCTTTGATGATTTCTTGTAAGATGTTCTTCAGGCCCATTTTTCATCATTTTCATTTTCTTATCATGGTTTATTTTTTTTTCCATTTTTTTGCAGTTGGCCAATTGGACTTTTAAAGGAATTGATTTGTTCAGTAAATTTCTTTTCATTTCATTAATTTTATTTTGAAAGTGTTTTCTTTTTCCATTTACATAATTCCATGTTTTATTTTATTCAGTGTATAAATAGATATTTTCCCCCACTTTGCCAAGTTTATTTTTTTAAGGAATTGTTTTCTTCAGGCAATTTATGTTCTTCCTTTTCCAAGCTCTTGGTTTTTCAATCCTAACTTTCATAATTAATAATTTTCCCATGTTTCTTCTATCTCTCTTGAATATTTTTTTTGAACTCTTTCAAAAGAGCTTTGTGAGCTTGAGGGCAGTTCATATCCCACTTCAGGGTTTTATATGTAGGCATTTTGCCATTGCTGTCCTAACTTAGGTTTGTGTCTGATCTTCCCTGTCAACATAGTAGCTTTATAGGGGCAGGACTCTTTTTGCTTGTTTGTACATTTTTAAAAGTTGATCTCTGTTCCTAGGCACAAGTGAGGTTGTCCCATGCTATTGTAGTCACTGCCACAACCACCTCCTTCTTCTCTTCCTCCTCCTAGGGTACAGAGGCCTCTTATTGATTTTATCCTACACTGAGGCTAATGGTGCTTCAGGTTTTCCCATTGTTCTGGATTAGCCTGGCCTATTCCTGCCTATTATGGCAGATTTGGGGGTTCACAACTTCCCCTCTGAGGCTTCATTGGAGGTCTCACAGATGATCTGCTAAGCCAGTGGCCTTCTTAACCAGGGTAGAGTAGCCAATGTTGTACTTTGGCTAAGACCTTGAACTGGAATTCTCCAGGCTGGACCTGTACCACACTTGCATTGGACTCTATTCCCCTCTGCACAATTGAGACATACCTTTCCTATAGTCCTTTCAAGGAATTTTAAGGTGGAAAGTTATTACCCTATGATGTTTGTGGGTTCTGTTACTCTAAAATCCATCCAAAGGCTTGACCTAGTATTGATTCTGAGGGAAGCTGGGAGAGCTCAGGCAATGTTTTGGTTTCTTTCTTACATCTTGGCTTTACCCTGCAATTATAATTTCTACCAGTTTGTTACCAGTACAGTAAACATCAGCAACAGCTAGAATTTCTAAAATAGGCTTTATCTCCTGTCATCATCTTGCTATTTAATTAGATAGTTTTTGAAATTTTATTACTACAAGAAACTTCATCTACCAAAAATAGAAAAGCCTCTGTTCTAAAATTTATTATCTTAGATTATTAGGGGAGACACTGAGAAGTTTGTCCAAGGTCCCATAAACTGAATGTATCAGAAAGAAGAATTTATGATACAAGATCTCTCTCCATTATGACATTGCTGCCTTTCATCACCTTAGATAAAGTCAATTAGCACTCAGAGACTTCTCAGTCTGAAAGGAAAGACTGTTGGGCAACTGAAAACAATAAGGATTAACACCCTGTTGTGATAAGTATTTGTGATTGGAAATTCATTTGACAAGTACCAAATTGTAAAATCTCTCAATAAGCTTCCTAGATAGCTTTCAAGATAATCCTTATGATATTCAGAGAGTGTAGCATAAAATGCCTAGCCAAGTCCATGTTTTTGGCTGTATTCTCCATGTATTTCAAGAGTTCCTAGTTCTCTCTCAGGGATGCCTTTAGCAAAACCACTTGGAGTACTAATCCCCTGTTAAGTTATTTGACTTACTTGAGCCTGCTGTGATTAAAAGTATTCCTACAGTGTTGCTGTATTGATACACTATGCCAATTGCTGCTCTTTTTTCATAACCTATATTTGTGATTTGAATTTGCATGAACTGTGTTAATATTATTTTTATAATTCAGATAGTAACCAGGCAGAACTATAACTTTGGAGCCTAACTCAGCTGGCACACATTATGAGGCATGTGGGGCTTGTAGTCACATTAATATTCTACAGGTGTCTTACTTGTGGAAAAAAAAAAAAAAGACAGGAACCTTTTGGCTGATTTTTCTTTAGGGAGTGAGAAGTTTGGTTTATGCTGGTTAAATATGACAAGTATTCTTTTATCTTGGCAGTACATAGAAATAGCAATTGTTTTCTACCACTACAGCTGACTATTCAATAAGGATTTATAAAGTGCATATCATGTAGAGGATATCGTGCTAAGCACTGATGATACAAAAAAGGCAAAACATGACTTTTTATATTCTATTGAAGAAAACAACATGAAAAAAATTCAATATTCAAAAAGCTATCCATATAGATACAAGCATACAAATATATGTACATATAAGCACATGCATATATTTATATCTATATCATCTATATATATCTATATGGAGGTAATCTCAAAGAGAATGCACTAATGGAGTAAAGGAGGTGATAGAGTACAAAAGCAAGAAAGAATTTGAATTTATTTGAAGTGAGATTTGAGTGGAATCTTGAAGGAAGACAGACAAGCCAGAATCAAAGATGATTCCAGGAATGGAGGATGGTCAGTGAAAAGATATGAAATAGAGAGATGAGGCATCATGTGTATAGAACAGCACAAAGTCCAGTCAAACATAAGAACATTGGAAATATAGGGAGGATTCAGGTTATGAAGGGCTTTAAATACTAACCAAAAACTTTTATATTTGATCAATAATGAAGAGCCACTGAAATTTACCAAATAGGAGATGACAGAGAAGATAATTTTAGCAGGTAAGTGGAGGATAGATGGGAATGGGCATATATTTGAGGCAGTAAGACTAATTAGAAAATCTATTGCAATGTTCTAAACATGAGGTGACATGAGTGTGAAGTCTGGATGACAAGGAGAATGGGCTCAAGAACAATAGAGCTATGTCACAAAAATTGTCTTGATGCTTAAACTGGGGAAAGTCAAAAGAGAAAAGCAAACTATAGTCCAATTTTCCTAATGAATAGTGAAGTAAAAATATAAAGTAAAATATTAACAAGGAGATTAAAATGTTACAAAGTTCATAAACACTGACCAGGGAATTCATATAATTCCATGAATTTATATCAGGAATATATCGTTGATTCAATATTAAGAATACAATAAGTATAATTGACCATATTAACAAAAAGGGCTTATGATTATTTATAATAGGTGAAAAAATGATTTTTATAATACAAAATACTCATTCTAGTTAAAAATGCTAGAAAGAAGAGGTGTAAATAGAGTTTTCTATTAGAAATAATCACATGCTAGAGGATATTAGCTAGAGGGGATAGATGGATCAAACTATAGTTATTTTTAAAGTAAGAGAGAGTGAAGTAGCTGGAAGAAGCAGTAAAACATCTGATAGATAAATACTAAAGATTATGAAGAGAGAACACAAGATGGAGAGATCAATTAGGAAAAGATGGGATGAGATAGGATCAAAGGCATATGAAAAGAGTTTTACTTTGGTAAAGAGGAAAGAAGAGGGAGTTCTTGGCAAATTATTTTATTTTGATTAAAAATGAGATAGATCCTCAAGTAACAAAAGTTTGGGAGAAAGAATACCATAGGAGGCTTTAGGAAAGTTACAAAAGGATTAGAAAGCTGTGGTATGTGGGATAGTGAATTATTAGGTAAGTACAAAAGAATTGTCTTTTTTCAGTGAAGTACAGCAGAACCAGTTAGTCTAGTTTTACAATTTTCTCCAGCTTAGTTCAGCAGCAAAGTAATAGAAGTGAAAGTGGCAGGTCATGGAAGTAATATAGAGTTCCAATTTGTGGAAGGGTAGAAAGTAAGTAATTAAGTATTAGGAAATAGAACAGAGTTGAGCTCACCAATCAAAGGGTTGAGATAAAGAAGGGAGGTAGCTATACTAAGGACAGTGGTTTAAGAATTGAGGGCTAGGGAACAAGAAGTCACAGAAAATAAAAATAATAGAATTCAGGGAAAAGATGGAAGGATAATCATTATTAATTAAAATAATATTGATTTCATGAACATAGAAGTGAAACATTTGTGGTTGAAGGCAAGTATTGACAATTTTTTGTACAGCTAAATTGGAATAGAGGAACAAATGATAGAAATTGAGTAGATTGAGAAATTGGGAATCTAGGAAATCCCTTTGTACAAGGGCAGGAGTGGGATTAGAGAGAAACATTGTATAGCAGGTTTTGAACTCTGAAGGAAGGAAACTATCCTGATGGTAGGTAGAAAAAAAAGTCAGAAGCCTATTGAGTGATAAATACTGCTTGACCTCAAAGAAGAGATTTTTGAGTGATGTCAATAAAGTCAATAAGTGACAGTGAATAATAGAGAATTCTGACTCCCCAAACATAAGCAATACGTTTGGGAGTAAGTGAAAATGCAAGCAGTACTGGGAAAGTATTGCCAGAGATACATTATCAGAAGAATAAAAAGTTAAAAGGAGAGGCAAAATATCAACTTATAGAACTCCAGCAGTGGGAGGTTGTTGCACCTAACTTTCAGCTCATTATCATCTGCTGTTGCCTTGGCAGGGTCAGACTAAATGATTTTGTGCTGCCTTATTTGGCCCATGGGCCAGATGTTCCCCATCTCTATTCTAGGGGATGCAATAGATTTGTTCTCTTTCAGCTCAAACTCTTACATTCTTCATATTTGCTAACTGTATAGATTTTTTTTTTTCTTTTGTCAGGCATCGAAGGTCCTCCATAATTTGTACCTATTTTCCTGGTCTTATCTCACAATATATCCCATTTGCTCATATTAAATGCCTATTAAATTAAACAGCACCCCCCATGCCTACCAGTTTTGTGCTTTTACCTCTTAATGCCTTTAAAATAAGTTTTTAAAAATCCTACAAAATAAATCCCTAACTTGTGCTTATCTAACACCACTACCTGCTATACTACAGGCAACAAGGCTGCACTAGACAATCCAATCTCAGTAGCACCTATCTCTTTCTTGGCCAGTGCTCAGTCCATGTTCTGTGCTAAAAAAAAGATCACTTAAGGTAAGGGGAGAAGCAGGAGAAAAGGGGCAGAACAAATGTCTAGACTTGAATAGAATTGAACTCCATGGCCCCAATTTTTCTATTCATCCCAAAGTCTAAAAGACACAAATTCTAAATAAGAGAAATCATTCCAAGCTGCAATGGCAGCACTAGGAATGTGCAGTTAGGGGAACTAAGAGAAAGAAGAAATGGAAGAGGATATTGTGTATGGGGCATTGGAGCATGCCATGAAAGAGCACAGAATCTAGGTTGAACAGTTAGGGCCCCCAGAATCATTTGGGGCACAGATCTAGGCAGAAAATCCAAGAACTGTCCAAGATAGGAGGGGATGAGTCCCTTTGAGATCTAGTCCCCAGATATAAATATCAAAGGGGAAGAAGTCAAGAAGTGAGCAATACGGAAAATAGGTGTGTGTGTGGGGGGGAGGAAGACTGACATTGCCAAAGGACTTAGGAGAAAGAAAACTCAAGAATATAGTAGCATAATAGAAAAAGAGAGGATTAATTGAATATGCATTTTAAGATAAAAAAGCCAAAAAATAAATCTAAAATAAGTACAAAAAAGGAGATTAAAGAATTAAATGAGTAATAGATAAATTGGAAACAAAAAAGAGATAAGCTAAATACTAGGTTCTTCACGAGTAATAAAATTGATAAAATTTTTGCTCATCTCGAGCAAGGTAAAATAAAAAAAAAAAACTAGAGGAAAAAGAATAAACAAAATATTTTATGCAGTTGTATGCCAAGAAAATTGAGAACATAAAAGAATTTAAGGTATACCTTCAAAAATATAAAATTCTCAAACTGTCAGAAGACTATATAGCAAAGTGGGGTTGACAGCTCCTAGTCTTGGTGGATTTACATAATTCTATCAGACTTTTAAACAATGATTATCCATGTTTCACAAATTCAGAAATTGAGAAACTATTCCACTCTAATCCTTTTGATGAGATAACTATTTCAGAAAAAATAAGTCACAGAAAGAAAACTAAAGGCTAATGTTATGCAACAAAATTCTGCAAGCAGACCACAGAGATTTATTGAAGGAATCATTTGTCAAATGAAACCATTTCACCTAGTGAGTTTTATATCAGAGATGGTTCAACATTTGGAAAATTTTCAACATAATTCATCATATTAAAATCATATTATTATCTCAATAGAATCACAAAAAGTGTTTGATAAATTATAGAATTTATTTATGCTGAAAATTCTACAAAGCATAGGCATACAAGGACCTCTATTTTTTAATTCCATAAAAAGCATTGATGTAAAACCAAAAGCACATATCATATTTGATGGGGATACACTAAAATATGGGATAAAAGTAAGTATGCTCACTGTGGAAATGCTAGCACAGTAATGAGACCAAAAAGAAGCCAAAAGCCTCACTGTAGGAAAAAAGGAGATAGAGCTATCTCTATTTGCTGATTATATGGTGGTATATGTCAAAATTCTAAGGAATTGACAAAGATGTTAGTTGAGACAGTAGCTTCTATAAATTTCCATTCTACTAAATAAACTCTGAAAAACTGACAGCATTTCAGATAATAATAACAAAACCTAACAAGTAAAAATAAGCAGGGAAATTCCATTTCAGAACAAAATGCATAAATTATCTGGTAAATAAATAAATAGCCTACAAAATAAATAATTTACTAAAACCCCGAGAAGCCTTGGATTGATTCAGATTACAATGTGTTCCTTAAATAGCTAGAGGAATATTCAGTGCCCATGATAAATCATATCATATAATGAAATTGACAAAGAAAAGTTAATTTTCACTTTTAGCTATGCCAAATTAATATGGGGATACTTTGTGAAACTTGATAAAATAATAGCAAAATTCATGAAGAAAAGCAAGACATTTAGAATATCAAGGAAAATGATGAAAAGAAGTAGGAATAAAGAGGGGAACAGTATTTCTATTCATATCCTTTGACCTTTTATCAATTGGAGAATAGCTTGAATTCTTATAAATTTCAGTTATCTTTCTCTATATTTTCAAAATGTGGCCTTTTTAAGAACTCTTGAATGTAAAAAATATTTTCCCAGTTTATTGCTTTCCTTCTAATCATGTCTGCTTTAGTTTTGTTTGTATAAAACCTTTTTAACTTAATATAATCAAAATTATCTATTTTGTGTTCAATAATGATCTCTAGTTCTTCTTTGGTCACAAATTCTTTCCTTCCCCAAAGATCTGAGAGGTAAACTATCCTATGTTATTCTAATTTGCTAAGGAACAGTACTTCTAGATCTCAAATTATATAATAAAGCAGTAGTTAAAATAATCTAGTATTGGTTTAAAAACTGGAAAGATAAATCAGTAGGATGGACAAGACAAGAAAGAATCAGGGAAAAAAGGAATTCAGTAACCCACTTAAGATGAAAAACAAATTACCTTGGTAGGGGGGATAGAACCTTATTTAATAAAAATTGCTAGGAAAACTGGAAGTATTAGAATTAAGCATCAACTAATACCTTATATCATATTCTACAACACATTCTAAATGGATATGCAACTTTAGTAATAAAGCTCGAACTATAAGAAAATTAAAAGAAAAACCTATCATATACTTCTTATTATGGGTAGAGATGTATTCTTAACCACACAAGAGACAGAGATAATTACAAAAAATAAAATAGATAATTTTGATTACATAAAATTGAAAAGTTTCTCCAAAAACAAAATTAATGCACTTAGAAAAATTTTTGTATCTAACTTCTTTATTAGGAATTTGGCATCCAAGATATTTTTTCCTGGGTAATTTGACCATTTTATTTATAATGATAGAATTTTAATAAAAGAATGGTTATTTGATTTCTCTTAGACCAAAGACAATTGTGGAAGTAGATTCAAGGCTAATATGAACTTTTTAAAGAGAGTGTCCCTCAGGATGCAATCAACTCTGGTTAACAATTAATGAGAGAATGAATGTTAAAATGAGGGGCTGGACCCGAACTTTGATTATACCATGCAATCTTTTATTTTTTATGAGCTAAATATTAAATTTATAATATATTATATAGTACATATAATATATGACATATATAATATAAAAAGTGAACTAAATACAAAATGAGAAAACACAAAATAGAAAAAACAAAAACAAAACAAAATATTGTCATTTCCCAGTAGACCATCAGAAAGGATTCAAAATATATAACAATAAATTTCCATTTAACAAAAGCAAATGCAATAATAGAAGAAAATATATTCATGAGTATACGTCTTTTCTTTGCTTTGTTGTAGGTTATTATTTTGTTCTCTGCTGAGCATTTTTATTTTATTCTTTTCCCCCTCTTTAATCCCCCCTCAACTCCTTCTTATAAAGTTAAAAAGGATATATAGAGATATATACATACACATATAGAGATATATACATGCACATTCATAGACTCCCCCCACCCTCGACTTATACACACATATATTATTTTTTTATCCCTGCTGACTTTTTGCTTTAATTCTACTCTTTAACTTGTTCCTCACCCATGGATCCCTCCTTTGTCTTCTTTCCCCATCTTTTGCTTCTCTGTCAGACCATCCTTCCTCCCTTATTTCTTTATAAATTTTGGAGTGCGCTATGTCCTTCATGGTATATATGTAATGTTGCCTATTTAACCCATTCTATGAGCCCTCCTTCACCCCCTAATGCCTCTATGTCTATTCTTTTTCTGCACTTCATTTATATAACAAAATTACCATTTTTACCTTATTGTGCCCCAACCTTTATTTTGAACTGTCCTATTGATGATGTCATTCTTAAACATATAGTATACATTTTATGTGTTAAAAAACAATTTGTCCATGTTAAATTACTTGAAATTGATCTTTGATATTGACTCTTATAGGTTATATTTTGTTTTGAGTTTGGGTTTGGTTGATAGAAAGTTCTGAAAATCTGCAAGTGCATTGAATGTGCACTCTTTTTCATTCAACATTATTGATAATTTTTCTGGATATGATCATTTTTGGCCTTAGGACTAATTATTTTGATTGCCAGTAGATATGGAGGATCTGCAGTTTTTTATTGTGGCGGCTGAAAAGTCCCATACAATTCTAATTATAACACCAGTATATTTGAATTTTTTTCTTGTGAAATTTTCTCTTTGATTTGGGGTTTTGAAATTTGACAATAACATTTCTATGTGTTTTCCACGAAAAAAAAAATCTCATTGAGGTGGTAATCAGGGGATTTCTACTTTCTCCTCATGTTCTATCACTCTAAGACAATTTTCTTGGATTATTTTTGCATTATTGTGTCAGGGTTCTTTTTTTGATCACAACTTTGAGGTAGTCCAATTTTTATTATATATTTTTTTCTTTTTGATCTGCTCTCCAGATGGTATTTTTTTTTCAAATGTTTCACATTCTGTTCTTTTTTCATTCTTTATAATCTGTTTTGTTATTTCTTAGTCTCTCACATTTCATTGACTTCCAATTCTAATTTTCAAAGCATTATTTTCATCTTTGAGGCTTGGTATCTCCTTTTCTAGTTGGTTAATTTTTTTCATAATCTTATTTTTCTTGGATAGTTTTTATTTTTATTGGTTTTTGGTTTTTCCTCAGTCTCCCATTTAATTTTTAAATTAATTTTTTGTTCATCTATAAATTCTTTCTAGGCAGGGAACCATTTCATGTTGTTCTTTGGGGTAGAAGTTTTTTGTGTTTTGTATTTTTTTTTCTTCAGTGTCCTCCTCAGAAGATTAATCCTGATCTTCTCTATTCCCATAGTAAGTTTCTATGATTGAGTCTTCTTTGCTAGTTCATTTTTTAAAAATAATAAATATTAATGTAAGCACTTCTCATTGTAGCATGGGGAGATGGTGTTTCTAGCTTCACTTTA
The DNA here is from genome assembly GCF_048593235.1 of Sminthopsis crassicaudata. NCBI lineage: Eukaryota > Metazoa > Chordata > Mammalia > Dasyuromorphia > Dasyuridae > Sminthopsis > Sminthopsis crassicaudata. Next base: position 244,064,214 of record NC_133619.1, read on the forward strand.
GCTCTCCCCTATGAGCCACAAATTAGGAGCTCCTTCATCCTGCAAATGTCTACAGCCAGCAGCATCCCTGCTCAAGTGCCTCTGAACTCACTGGGTTCTTGTTCCTTCTTGTTTTGTTTTGAAGTACAGCTGGCCTAGACATTCTTAATAAGTTGAGGTACACTTAGTGTTTTTGGATTCATTCCTAGGACTTTACTCACAGTTCAGGAGATTAAAGATGAAAATCCCTGTGGGGCCTGTTGAGTCTCCAGCCAAACCCAGCTAGCTACAGAGGTCTCCATTTACTGTTTCTGTGGAGCTAGCTTGCAGGTGTTTACACTTCACACTGGTTAATCCCAGGCCTCTGGTCTTTCTTCAGATCTTCTTGGGTTGTCCCAGGAGAACTCCAGTTCTGTCTCAAGTTTTCTTGATATTTTTCATTGTTCTAGGATCACATTGAGGTGCAAATTTATTCTTTATGTGGGAGAAATCTGGAAAACTTGCAATTTACTGACCTACTCTGCTATCTTCCCAGAATCCTCTTGCCTGGTGTTTCTTAACCAAAAGTAAAAAAACAAAAACAAAAACAAAAACAAAACACAAAAAAACCCCAGCAACTTGTTCACTAGACTGTGCTTAGTGATGCATATAAACTACTTTTTTTTTTACATTTTTTAAAGAATGAAGGTTTTAGATTTACCCACAAAGAGTAATATTATAAGGAAATTGGAAGAACTAAGGGTAGTCTACCTCTTAGATCTGTGGAGAAGGAAGGAATTTGTGGCCAAAGAAGAATTAGAGTACATTATGGAATACAAAATGGGCAATTATGATTATATTGTTAAGTAAGTTTTTGTACAAACAAAATTAATGCTGATAAGATTTGAAAGGAAATAATAAAATGGGAAAAAATTTTTTTACAGTCAAGGCTTCTGAGAAAGGATAGAGAACAGAGTCAAATTTATAAGAATCCAAGCCATTCTCCAATTGATAAATGGTCAAAGATATGAACAATTTTTAAGATGAAGAAATTAAAACCATTTCTAGTCATTTGAAAAAATGCTCTAAATCATTATTTATTAGAGAAATGCAAATTAAAGCAACTCAAGTACCACTTCACACTTCTAAATTGGCTAAAATGACAGGAAAAGATTATGATGAATATTGGAGGGAATGTGAGAAAACTGAGAAACTAATACATTGTTGGTGGAGTTGTAAACTGATCTAACCATTCTGGAGAGAAATTTGGAATTATGCCTAAAGAGCTATGAAACTGTGCATACCCTTTGATCTAGCTGGTCTCTACTGGGTCTGTATCCCAAAGAGATCATAAAAAAAGGGAAATGGACCAACGTGTACAAAAATATTTGCAGTAGCCCTTTTTGTAGTGGCAAGGAACTAGAAACTGAGTGGTTCCCCATCTGTTAGAGAATGGCTGAATAAATCAAGATATATAATCTTATGGAATATTATTGTTTTTTAATAAATGATGAGCATGATGATTTCAGAGAGGCATGGAGAGAGTTACATGAATTAATGTGAAGTGAAGTGAGTAGAACCAGGAGAACATTGTACACAGCAACAGCAATACTATATGATGGTCAATTCTGGTTATTTTTAACTACTTATATATCCTAAGATTTAAGCAGGGATAATTATGATTTGACCATAATGACAAAAAAAGAATAGCCTGATTTTTATTAAAAACTGGAATATTGATGTATTGTTATATCAGAGGCACTCACTGTGTAGAATTTGAATATGATCATATCTTTGTTGAAAACCTAAACTTCAGCATGCCTTGACTGTTGACTGCAAAGAGTTGTCTCACAAATCAAGTTTGTCATCTCCTGTTCCTTGGAGAAAAATAAGTAGAAAGCCTGAATGACAAAGTTTATTCCCTACTTCAAAGAATACCCAACACTACAGAGTAATGTTTCACTGATCCACCTTCCAGCTGAGTTCCCTAAACCCCTAATGAAAGGCAGCAGCTGTCAGAGCTGTTGCAATGAGGTTCGCCTACCCTGTAGTATAAACTGGCAGAACAAAGCATTTTGCAGGAAGTGAAAATGTCATTATTAACATATATATATATATATATATATATATATATATATATATATATATATATATATATATATATATATATATATATATATATATATATACTTTGTTGTTGTTGTTTTTCTCATAGTGATATAGTGATCTCTTTTCAAAGAGTTTATACTTATTTATGTCTTGTTTACATTACCTCATAAAGTTCCATTTCCTATCACTAAGCCTTTGCAAAGGAAGAATTCAGTCACTCCTTACCTCCATCTCTTGAATCTTTAGTTTCCTTTAAAACTCAGCTCAAATGCTAAGGCTTTTCTTGGTTTCCCAAAATGCTAATTCTCTTCTCCCTCATTAATGACTTTGTATATATTTTGAATGTATATTTTATATATTCACATAATATATATCTGTATGTATGTATACTCATATATACACTTTGTATAGTTAAAAACCCTGAAATTGCAAGACTTGTTTTGTCAAATTAACTAGTATGTAATAACTTACTTTTATCATGAATAATTTAAGATTTTAAAGCTTTTAAATATAAAATCTAAATGTGCTTTATAGAATGTGAGCTTCTTGAAAATTAGAATTATTTTGGTTTTTCTTTGTTTCTCTGGAGCTTAGCACATAGTAGGTACTTCATAATACTTGTCAACTTATTTCTGTTTTCAGCATTTTTGGACAATTAAAAAGGGCCAGAAATTATTCCATATCTACACAGAAGAAAAATGATGCTGAGCACTTAAGTAGTTTCTTGTAATGAGTAAACCAACACCCTTTCATTCAAAGAAACCAAATTCTTTTTCTTTAAGATACTTCCTAACATTCTTCTTTCTGTAAAACAATCATCTAACTCACGAAAATGCTTAATGCAGAATCATTAGGCTGTAGGAATTATTTTTAGTTTAATTTTTTAAAAAACTGAACCCCCCATCTCTCTCTCTCTCCAGTTGGAAATTGAGGAGCTACTCAAAGGCTTGCTCTTCCTACTTTCATGAATGCTTTTAGCTGCTCTGTTTCCAACCTGACTAAATATATCTTTCCATACTCATCCTGATGGCTCCTTTCTGCTGGAGGTTCATCATGTTGATGCCAAATTTAATGTAGTCACCCAATCAGCATAGATCACTATAACTCAGTCTGTATGTGTTTAAATCCTATCTTTGTAGCAATAGCTTCTGCTTTGGCTGAGTAGAAGGCTCTCATGTCAGTCAATTCGCATTTCCATTTCAGGAGCATCATTTTTGTTGTTTTTGTTTTTTGGAGAACATTCATTTTAATAAGTTTGGTGATAGTCCTCTGGTAGAGATTGTTCTTATTTACTTTGTTTTCAACACTTTGGCAACAACTTCTCCACATAATAATAGGATTTTGGAGTGAGGCCATCTATCAAATAATAGCTTCTGGAAAGCTGATCTCAGGAAATGCTGGTTTTTATTGTGGAGTTTTCTTGTATCTGAAAGACTAAAATTGAGCTATACCTCCTGGGTTATTCATTCACAGTGTGGCTAATACTCATCAGGTACTGAGCATTTACAAATATATATCATTGAAAGTCTTCCAATGATGTCTTAAATTCCACCAAAACCTTTTGGAAATGACCTTAGAAATTATAATGTCCAACCCTAAGATTTTTACAGTTTAAGAAAATGAGACTCCAAAAAATGAAGAAATTATTTGTCTAAAGTTTCACAACTAGTAAGTAAACAGCCATTTCTCTAGCTCTAAATCCATTCCTTCTACTGTTATCATGCTGCCTGTTAAAATCCAGGCAAGGATTAGATCGGGTTTGATGAAGCACTTGACCTCTAGGTATGGACACAAATAGTTATTGTACTGAAATATAAAGGATCTGATCCTCAAGGGAGCAGCACAAGAATATATAGTAAGCATAGTTTCTTATAATCTTTCTAGTGACTTGAAGGGACCTAGGCCTAGTTTGCTAGCAAATGTTTAACAACCAACTTTCCAAAAATAAATATATACAAGACATACTTTAAAGTATAAATTTCATTATTAATTAATTTTTTTCTCCATCACTTTCCTAAGCCAAGATAATCAACAAAGCAGTAAATTAAGCCTCAATTTGTAATATTTGCCAATTTCTGAAATGTAAACACTGAAAATTTAACAATAATTTCTGGAGAGTCAGTTTGTGCTGGACCTATGGATTTAATCAGTTTAAGACATGAAAAAAAATCTTTTTCTTAGGGTGATAGTTCTTAAAAGGATCCAGTCATTCCTTCTATCATTTCCTTTGGGAATAGTCTTTAATGTCTTAAGCTAGCAACTTTTGGTTGTGTTATTGGCCAGTCATTCAATTCTATCTGACTTTTCATGACCCTATGGATCATGGCACACATTGCAGTCCAGAGAACTTTCTTGGCAAATATACTGGAATCGATTGTCATTTTCTTCACTAATGGAGTAAGGCAAATAGAGGTTAAATGTTTTGCTCAGAATCAAACAGCTAGTGTTTGAGGCTGGGTTTGAACCTAGGCCTTCTTGACTCCAGGACCACTACTCAATGCATTAAGTCCTTAACCCCTTCATAATCTAACTTAATTGACAGCCTACCACAAATCCTGAAAGATTCAAGGAAGTGTTTTAGGGACAAATATTTGAGGTGTTATACAGTGGTGGTAAACAGGGGAGTGTGTATCATTGAGAAATGAAATGAAACAAAAAGAATTACAATTAATCATAATTATTAATCATACATCCAATATATAACATACAGTATAATAGAATGCATTCTCAAGCAGATTGGCTTTAGAGGTTTCCCTAAAAGAAAGACTGTCATTTTTATGGTGAGAGGAAGGAGATCTTCCCATCCCTACACCTCACACACTTTTTAAATAAAAATTTTATCAGTGCACCTCAGAATTTAAACTTGCACCACAAGTTCAGAGAATTGTTCTTATTTTACCATAGTTACTTGGCTGCCCAGATTTATTGATATCAAGCAAAATGAGATTCAGTAGCTCTTTAATAATGGTGACATCCTACATAGTCCCAATACTATCAGATGGCTATATGGTAACAGAAAAGACAGTAATGATATCTCATCATTGAGAATGACCTTGAGGTTTAGCAAGAGACTCTAATGAGAGGACCAGAAATGATTTTTTTTGCATATACCTTCTGACATTATTATTGTTATCATTTGCATTCTATTTCTGATTACTCTTATTACAAACAGATTGACCAACCTCAAAATACTGATTTGGTGTTCTTAATTCTATTCTAATAAACTGTAAAAATTGGAAATTTTGTTCAAGATCTATGGGGTGACTTTCTGACCATTTTTCTTGGAATTACCAAGTCAGGTCCAGAATCCAAGAAGCTGCTACACAGCTATTGCTGTTTCCCTGTTTAATTATAGCATTGTGTGAAAGGACTTACTGCAGCTTTTGTGAATAGCTACTCCCAAACACTTTGGCTAGGGAAGAAGGCATATAATCATCATCATCATTATTATTATTTCCCATTAGACATTTGCAGCTGAATATATTTTTAAAAGAGCCATTGGAAAGGGAAAATTGAAACCCTTGCTGAGCTCTCCTTCAGCAATGACGCTATACCAAATAACAAACTCACAGCAAAAGATGACAAATTTAATGGGATTTTGTTTGTATTTCTAAGTTAAGAGAGAAACTAGTAAAAACCCAGGATCATTTGAAACTACTCCATTGGGCATGTGAACGTGTAAAGACAGGCAGAAAAGGGCCCCTTTTGAAAAGTTTTGCTTATGAATCTTGGGATTTTATCTTGCATCTTTTGCAGTTCAAGAACTATCCTTGTTTGGAGTATTGTCTTGGTTGCTGAGATATATTGTTAGCAGGTCCAGTAGCTCTTTAATCACTGTAATTTTTTCAAAGCTATTGTTTGGTTATGGCTATCACAGAATCACATGAAATATCAGTTAACTTTTCTCATTTCTTCCTTCTATAAGTTGCAGAAATCAAGGCCAGAGAAAAGTGACTTAACAAGGTCTTAGCAACTATCTAGTAAATAGTAGACTAAACTTGAACCAAAGTTGGATTCCAAGTCTAAAACAAGAATATATTGCTTTCTGCTCCTATCACCACTTCCAAAGAAGCTTGCAAATTCATTTAGATTAGCAATACTGTTAATTCATTTACCTTAATGTTTAAAAAATCCATACTTCTTACATGGTTTATCACTTAAATTATCTGAAATTAGTTGATTTGGGTAAAATTATGGTGAACAATCTTCTAAGTTAAAATGACTTTTCATTAGAAAATGTAGTTAGGACCAAAGGCAATAATTTTTAAATGCTTATCCCATTATAGGTTATAGCAGCATGATTCTATCCTAATCCAATATGATCAGTTCTTCTAGAATTATGAATGAAATTGAAATAATTTCTAGCTAACACACCTCTCATCCAGATATTTCATCTTTAATTTATGCATTTAGTTTACTCTATCATTGCTTGCCATGGTGAAAATACAGATACAATGAATTTCATGCCAATGATTTCTATTTCTTTCATAATAATTGGACTATGTTTTATCCTACCAACTTTTCAACATCATGGTTGATTATTTTTGAACCTATGTGATCCATTGCATAATTCAAATCATATATATACATACATGCTTCTTTGTCATTCTTGATAGGAGCTATCCAACATTTCTTTTAGGCATCATTGGAATTTGGATAAGTAGGCATTTTTACTTTTTAAAATAATTGATTTTGAGTATATAATTCTCTCCTTTTGTAGCAATTAAAATGAGAAAAAAACTTTGAAGAATGCATGTCTAATGTTAATTTTAAAAGGTTAAGTTATTTTGTCCATACAAAGTAGGCTTGTGAGAGTCACATATTTACAGTTTTTTCTTAATTGATTTTTTTCTTTAAATTTCAGATTGGGCTTCCCTATGATGCTTGTCTCCTGCACAATTGGAATGTGTTATCTGCTTGTTGCTCACGTAGTATTGGGCTGGAATTCCTAAGTAATTTATCTTTTGAAGACCAGTAGGAATCTGATCCACCAACCAACATCAATTATATGAGGAAACCATTTGGAGATCTAAAAAGGGATTTAACAGATACACCATAAAAGCTTATGCAATGACTAGCAGGCCCTATGTTGCTTGATGTCTTTCTACTCTGTAACCCTTTAGGCAAAGATTGAGTGTAAAATAACTGATGGCCAAATAGTGTATCATTTTTGTTGTGCCATCCCTCTGGAAACAAATAAAGTGAATTAACTGTCCCTTTTTCAGAGCCAACAACACAAAGGAATATGTACATATATGTGTGTGTGTGTGTCTATACATATATGTACACACACAAATATATATATAAAATGTCTTAAATCATGTTTTTGAGCTCTGTGATTAAAACTACAAATGAAAAACAAAAACAAAATTCAAATGGCTTACCTTTATTCTAGCAAATATTTTCTCTTGAAATCTTGTTTGTCATATATTTACTTTTTCATTCTAAAGTATCCAGTATTCAAAGCATATATACTATTATCATAAGTTTTCTGTTTAGATGGTATCTAAATGACATCATCTTTAGATGGTAATGTTATGTATGTTGCATAAATAAATGATTCCTTTCCCCAAAAAGACATGTTTGGGTTGATTCCTTAATTCCTTGCTTAACTGGTATATTAAATGATGACAGTTTCTGCTTTATTTGTCCCCATTTTTGTTTTGTTTTGTTTTTCTTTCTGAAGAAAATTTTAAGTCACTGATTATTTTCCTGGAAGCTGGAAGATTGTAGACTATGTCTTACAGGTCATAATCATTATCAGCTTCTTTTTGGGGGAATAATTTAAATGTTTTAACAAATTAAAGTATTGAATGTAAAAAGAATCCAATGTGTTATTTTGCTTGACAAAATAAATGATGAAGGGGGTCAATATTTTCGACTTTGATCTTATCTCAGCCTTAAGTAAGACAATAGTTAATGCCTATTGGATACCCATTATGCAGAAAACCTAGGCCTGGATGCTAGAATTCTCATTAAGAAAAGACAGAGGCCTTTTTTATCTATTACAAAGAAAAAAACTATCACTTGTTTTTCTTTAGTTGTTCCATAATTAGACTTTATATGAGCTGCTTCTTTTAGCTTTCAGTCATTTTAACAAATAATGCTTTGAAATAAAGGGGAGAAAAATTTATTTTTCATTTCACTTATAAGCTATACCTAATGTACTCCCACAATTCTAATATCTCTGGGTCACTGAGAATTGGAAAACAAGAGAATGTAAATCTTTTCCTGAAGATCCTAGGTGAGGGTGACCTTTCCAAACTATGAAATATTCACTTGTAATATAAAATACATTATGCTAGCGTTGTAAAATAACATCTATCCTATTCTTGGGGAGAAACAAATTATCAAAGCCTTTCATGTAGTCTGGCCAAAACATCTTTGGAGAATATCATATTCAACTTTGGTTAATGCATCATGGCAAGGCATCATTGTCAAATCCTTCTATGGAAACAATTCTCTAGTTTTATATGAAAAGAGTTATAATTTCTAAGATTTATTATCTCAGCCAGGCTGTTTAACAGCTTTATCAACTTAAGTAAGACTCTGAGGATGAGAAGAGCATTTTAAATGAGAGAGATAGTAAATAGTTATAAGGAGGACATGCACATGAAATGTGAAAAATGTGGGGAAATATGACAATAAAATCTCTTCATATTTATAGATGATTATGTAATTTACCCAGCAATTTATATACGTCTCAATTTATTTAAAGAACTCTACTTGGAATGTAGAATGGACATATTCATGCCCATTTTACATATAAGAAAATATTAGCTTTGAAAGGTTAAAAATCCAGATCCCAAGATTCCAAATTCTGTGTTTATGTTCCAATATTGGGTTACCTCCCAAATGATTGCCATTTCTTTCTCCCTCTCTCCTACTTCTTTCCCTCCCACAAAACTGTGAAGAAACTATTTTAAATTATACATGTACAACCATTTAAATCTTGTTCCAACATTAGCCATATTATAAAAGAAGAATCAGAACAAAAAAGAAAAAACCATGAAAAAGAAAAAAAAAAAGAAAATAATAAGTTCTGTAATAAGATTACATAGTTCTTTCTCTGAATGTAGATATCATTCTATATTGTGAGTTTTTTGGTAATCTTAGATCTTAGATCACTATTGCTGAGAAGAGCAAAATCTACAAAAATTGATCATCATGTAATGTTGTTGTTACTGTGTACAATGTTCTTTTGGATCTATTCACTTTACTCAGCATCAGTTCATGTAAGTCTTTCTAGGTTTTCCTGAAATCTGCCTGCTTATTGTTTCTTACAGAACAATAATATTCCATTACTTTCATATACCACAATTTTTTCAGCCATTTTTCAATTGATGGACATCTTCTTAATTTGTAATGTTTTGCTACCACAAAGAAAACTGCTGTATACATTTTTATACATATGGGTTCTTTTCCCGATTACATGATCTCTTTGGAATAAAGATATTTAGAGTAAGGATGAATCAACATCAAAAGATATGCACAGGAAGGATTGGAGGGGTGGGTGGAGGCAACATGGCAGAGTGAAGCCAGGAAGCTGCTCGAGTTCTCCCAGTTTCCTTTGAAAACCACAAGAAACCAAGTCTCTGACAGAGTCTGATGGAAAGAAATCACTTTCTACCTTGAGAGATTAGAAGGATTTCAAGTAAGATCAGTCTCCCTGGGGTGAAAAGGATCTTCAGTCCAGCTCAGACAGACTCTGGGAAAGCTAGTGAAAGGGGCTTAATCACAGCAATAAATAATTAAGTCGCTCAGTCCTGGCTCAGTAAAGAAGCACAGCATGGGAGGCAGCTTCCCATCCCAGGTCAGAAGGCAAACTCTGGAAAACCAAGCTGTTTCATGAATGGAGGAGGCAAAGCTATGCCTGCAAACAAGGGGGCACTGTGCTCAAAGCTAGGGCTCAGAGCTGCACAGGAAGCTTGGGACAGCATTCCCTTTACCTCAAAAGTAAAAAAAAAAAAAAAAAAAAAAAAAAAAAAAAAAAAAAAAAGGAAATATCAAAAGAAAAGAAAAGAAAATGAGCAAGAAACAGAAATGAATCTTGATCAGAGAAAGTTAGAGGAGAGAGGGCAGAGCAAAACATAAATCAGAAGAGGACAAAATGTCCACAGAAGAAATCTCTAAGGATGATAAAAATTGGTCTAAAGTCAAGAGCCTTATTGGAAATGCTCATAAAGAACTTCAAAAGGCAAATAAGAGAGGTAGAAGAAAAATGAGAAAGGAAATGAGAGGTATGCATGAGAGAGTCAACAGTTTAGAAAAAGAAGGAAAAACAGAGAAAGAAAATTACTATTCTCCATAATGAATATTGATGCAAAAATTTTAAGTGAAATATTAGCAAAAAGATTCCATCAGCTTATCAGTAGGATCATACACTATGACCAAATGGGATTTATACGAGGAATGTAGGATTGGTTTGTTAGCAGGAAAATTATTGCCATAATCAACCATATCAAAAACAAAACCAACAGAAATCATATGATAATCTCAATAGATGCAGAAAAAGCTTTAGACAAAATACAACACCCATTTCTATTAAAAACACTAGAGATCATAGGAAAAATGGAGCATATCTTAAAATAATCAGTACCTGTCTAAAACCTACAGAAAGCATTATCTGTAGTTGAGAGAAGCTGGACACATTCCAGTAAGATAATCGATGAAACAAGGATGCCTATTATCACTATTATAATTTTACAATGTACAAGAAATGTTGGCTTTAGCAATAAAAAAAGAAAAAAAAAAGTTAAAGGAATTAGAATAGACAATGAGGAAATAAAACTATCATTCTGCAGATGATATATTTAGAGAATCCTAAAAAATCATCCAAAAATCTACTGGAAAAAATTCACAGATTTAGCAAAATTGTAGAATATAAAATAAAACCACACAAATTATCAGTATTTTTATATATTACTGACAAAGAACATCAGCAAGAGATAGAGAAAATTCCATTTAAATTATTGTAGAATTTTTACAGTTAAAGGTTCTGATAAAGGCCTCATTTCCAAAATACATAGAGAATTGACTCTAATGTATAAGAAATCAATCCATTCTCCAATTGATAAATGGTCAAAGGATATGAATAGCCAATTTTCAGATGATTAAATTGAAACTATTTCCACTCATATGAAAGAGTGTTCCAAATCACTATTGATCAGAGGAATGCAAATTAAAAGAACTCTGAGACACCACTACATACCTGTCAGATTGGCTAAGATGACAGGAAAAAATTGTGATGAATGTTGGAGGATATGCGGGAAAACTGGGACAATGATGCATTGCTGGTGGAGTTGTGAAGGAATACAACCATTCTGGAGAGCAATCTGGAATTATGCCCAAAAAGTTATCAAGCTGTGCATAGCCTTTGATCCATCAGTGTTATTACTGGGCTTATATCCCAAAGAGATATTAAAGAAGGAAAAGGGACCTGTGTGTGCCAAAATGTTTGTGGCAGCCTTGTTTGTACTGGCTAGAAACTGGAAAATGAATGGATGCCCATCAATTGGAGAATGGTTGGGTAAATTGTGGTATATGAATGTTATGAAATATTATATATTGCTCTGTAAGAAATGACCAGCAAGATGAATACAGAGAGGCTTGGAGAGACTTACACGAACTGATGCTGAGTGAAATGAGCAGAACCAGGAGATCATTATACTCTTCAACAATAATACTGTGTGAAGATGTATTCTGATCGAAGTGGATATCTTTGACAAAGAGAAGATTTAATTCAGTTCCAATAGATCAATGATGGACAGAATCAGCTACACCCAGAGAAGGAACAGTGGGAAATGGGTGTGAACTATTTGCATTTTTGTTTTTCTTCCCAGGTTATTTTTACCTTCTGAATGCAATACTCTGTGCAAAAAGAGAACTGTTGGGTTCTGCACACATAAATTGTGTTTAAGATATACAATAACATATTTAACATGTATAAGACTGCCTGCCATCTAGGGGAGGGGGTGGAGGGAGGGAAGGGAAAAGTCAGAACAGAAATGAGTGCAAGGGATAATGTTGTAAAAAATTATCCATGCATATGTTTTGTCAATAAAAAGTTATAATAATATAAAAAATAAAGTATAATTATTGTAGACTAGTGTTCTCAGTGATTTTCTGAAGGTCTTCCTTTCAGTAGATTAATCACCACATGAGTAGCCAGGTGTTAAAGTCCAAATCCTTTATTATCTCTTTCAAAGTTTTGTCTCCCTTCCTGGGGCCCAGTTAGCTTTCTTAAAGGCCTTCCAGAGTCTTGGTTTCAGTGAAGAAAATGCAGGAGGACAGACCTGCCATCAGAGGCTGTGAGATGGGATGAATGAATCTGAGTCCAAGGTCTTGTGCTTCAGCCTCCAGTCTGTTTGTCTTCCTTAGCTCTGAATCTGGTTGAGGCTCCCATCTTATATGCTCTACACTAAGTATAAACCAAACATTATATCACTGGGAAATTATTATTTGTTGTAAGATTAAATCAATTATACTGAACTTAGAGAACTATTAATCACCATGTTAAACTAGATAATCATTGTCTCATCAATTCCACTGAATTACCACCTTGTAAGAATCCTTTTTTTTTTTTTTCAGTACAGAGTTCTGGCCCAGACAAAATAAAAGATTTGGGGGCCTACCTGTCAAGACAAACCCAAGAACTATATGAACACAATTTCAAAACACTTCTCACATAAATAAAATCAGATCTAAACTACTGAAAATATCAATTGTTCATGGCCAGGCCAAGCTAATATAATAAAAATGACAATTCTGTCTAAATTGATCTACTTGTTTAGTGCCATACCAATCAAACTGCCAAAAATTATTTTAAAGAACTAGAAAAGATAATGAACAAAATTCATCTGGAAGGACAAAAGGTCAAGAATATCAAGGAATTAATGAAGAAAAATACAAAGGATGATGGCTTAGCAGTACCAAACTTAAAACTATATTATAAAGCAGCAGTAATCAAAATCATTTGGAACTGGCTAAGAAATACAGTGATGGATCAGGATACACACAGTAAAATAATCAAGGCCTATAAGCAAGCCAATATTTGATAAACCATCAAATAACTTCTGGAATAATAATTCATGAATAATAACTCACTCTTCGACAAAAATTTCTGGGAAAATTAAACAATAATATATCAGGAAACCGCATAGACCTATATCTCACACCCCATACCAACATAAGGTAAAATCAATATATGACTCAGTCATAAAGGATGATACCTAAACAAATTAGGAGAGCAATGAACTAGAGAACATTATGAAAGGGACAATGGACAATTTTGATTATATTAAATTAAAAAAAAAGTTTTTGCATAAAGAAAATCAACAGAAACAAGATTAAAAGAGAAAGCTGGGGAAATTATTTTCAGCCAGTATTTCTGATAAAGGTCTCTTTTCTAAAATATATGAAGAACTTTTATCAAATTTATAAGAATACATTCGATAAATGGTCAAAGGATATGAACAGACAATTTTCAGGTGAGAAAATTAAAGCCATCTATAGTTATGTGAAAATAATTCTCTAAATTACTATTGATTAGAGAAATGCAAATTAAAACAGCTCTGAAATATTACCTCTCACCTCTCAGATTGGCTAAAATTGCAGGAAATGATAGTGACAAATTTTGGAGATGATGTGATAATACTGGGACCCTAATACATTGTTGGTGGAGTTGTGAAGTAATCCAACCATGTTGGAGAGCAATCGGAATTATGCCTAAAGAAGTACATAAGTCTGCATACCCTTTGATCCAGCAGTGTCATTATTAGGTCTGTATCTCAAGAAAATCATAAAAGAGGGAAAAGGACCCACATGTGCAAAAATGTTTGTAGAAGCTTTTTCTGTGGTAGCAAAGAATTGGAAAATAATTAGATACTGATCAATTGGGGAATGGCTGAATAAGTTATGGTACATGAAGATAATGGAATATTATTATTCTATTAAAATGTTGAAAAAGCTGATTTCAGAAAGACCTGGAAAGATTTTCAGAAACTGATGCTTATTAAAACAAAAAGAACCAGGAATAGATTATACACAATAAAAATAACAATGATCAATTATGAAACACTTGATTTTTCTCAGTTATTCAGTGATCCAAGCAATCTCAATAGTCTTTGGACAGAAAATGCTATCTACATGCAGAAAAAGAACTAAGAAGGGGGACAGCAAGGTGAGGTGGTGCAGTGGATAGAACACCAGCCCTGAAATCATGAGGACCTGAGTTCAAATTTGACTTCAGGCACTTAATACTTCCTATCTGTGTGACCCTGGGCAAGTCATTTAACCCCAATTGCCTGGGGGGGGGGAACAACTAAGGGATTGAATGTAAACCAACACTTGCTGTTTTCACTTCCTCTTTTTTTTTTTTTTAATCTCTCCAATGATTTTTCTCTTTTGCTCTGATTTTTTGCTCCCCACGTGATTTATAAAGCAATATGTATTAAAAATAAATAAATAAATAAACTTCCTACAACAAAAAAGATATGCTCAGTTGTATAACCCTTTGTGCTTAGTTCCAAATTACTCTCCAAAATGGTTGGATCAGTTCACAGTTCCACCATATGTCAGTGTTCCAATTTTCCTACATTCTCTCCAACATTTATGAACCAAGATTTCTAAAGATAGTATTTATGGACACAAATGGATAGTAGATTTGTTAAGCAAGAAAAGCTTCAAATATAGAAATTCCAAGATAATTCATAGCTTTCAACTGAGGCTCACCCTAGCTAAATTAAGAAAGGCTAATCAGCAAAAGACATAGATACCAGGAAATCAACTCATTTAGCCATAGAAACTTATTAAGATCTTCAACTAGCAAAATAAAAATAATTCAAGGAAATTATGAAAAGAAAGCTAACCAATTGGAAAAAAGTAATAAAAAGTTTTAAGGAAGAAAATACTTCCTTTAAAACTGAAATTGGGCAAATGAAATCAAATGACATTATAAGACACCAAGATATAATAAAACTAGAAAAAAAAATCCAGAAGAGAACCTGAAGTACCTCATTTGAAAAACAACTAGTCTGGAGAATAAATTGGGGTTAGACTATATAAGAATTGTCAAATAACTTACAAGTTATGATTTAAGAAATCTGGATATGACATTACAATAAATTATTGAGGTAAATTTTTCTGAAGCTCTAGAAGTAGGTAAAGTAGAAATAGAAAAAAATCCAACAATGAACACCTAAAAAAAAAACGATAAACAATTGGTTGATTTGATTTCTTAAGAAAGAGGGACAGGTTGGCTAAGATGACAG
The DNA here is from genome assembly GCF_048593235.1 of Sminthopsis crassicaudata. Classification (NCBI taxonomy): domain Eukaryota; kingdom Metazoa; phylum Chordata; class Mammalia; order Dasyuromorphia; family Dasyuridae; genus Sminthopsis; species Sminthopsis crassicaudata. Next base: position 244,079,552 of record NC_133619.1, read on the forward strand.
GGAAAGGTAATGATAAATGTTGGAGGGGATGTGGCAAAACTGGTACATTAATGCATTGTTGGTGGAGCTGTGAAATGATGCAACCATTCTGGAAAACAATTTGGAACTATGCCACAAGGGCTATCAAACTGTGCATACCTTTTGAACCAGAGGTACCACTGTTGAGTCTATATCCCAAGAAAATCATAAAGGAGAGAAAAGGACCAACGTGTGAAAAAAATGTTTGTAGCAGCTCTTTGGTTGGTAGCAAAGAATGAGGAAATAAATAGATGCCCATCAATTGGGAGATGGCTAAATAAGTTGTGGTATATGAAAGTAATGGAATATCATTGTTCTACAGAAATGATGAACAAGCTGATTTTAGAAAGACCTGGCAAGATTTACATGAACTGAAGAGGAGTCAAACAAACAGAACCAGGGATACATGGTACACAGTAACAGTAAGAATGTCTGATGATCAACTATGAAAGAATTGATTCTTCTCAAGTGGTACAGTAATTCAAAGCAACTCCAATAGACTTTTGACAGAAAATGCCATCTGCATCTAGAAAAAGAACTATGAAGATTAAATGCAAATTAACACATGCTATTTTCATTTCTTTTTTCTGTTTTTTTTTTTTCTCTTACAAGTTTTTTCCTTTTGTTCTGATTTTTCTCTACCAACATGAATTCATAAAACAATGTGAGTGGATGCCCATTAATTGGTAAATGACTGAATATATTTGGAATATGAATATAATTCAATATTATTGTAATACAAGAAACGATCAGTAGGATGATTTCAGAAGGGTCTGAGAGACTTATATGAACTGATGTTTAGTGAAGTGAGAAGAATGAAGAGATTATTGTACATAGCAACAAGATTATGTGATAATCAACTATAATGAACTTGGATCTTTTCTACAGTGAGCTACAATAGACTTGTGTTGGCTTTTGTCTTTTTTCCTTTCTCAGTTTTTTCTTTTTGATCTGGTTTTCCTGTGCAGCATGATAATGTGGAAATATGTTTAAAAATGTACATGTTTACCCATATTGGATTAGTTGTTGCCTAGCTTTAGGGGAAAGGAGGGGAGAAAATTCAGAACACAAGATTTTGCAAGGGTGAATGTTGGAAACTATATTTACATGTATTTTGAAAATAAAAAGCTATGAGAGAGAGAGAAAAAGAGAGAGAGACAGAGACAGAGAGAGAGAGAGAAAGAGAGGGGAGAGAGAGAGAGAGAGGGAGAGAGAGAGAGAGAGAGAGAGAGAGAGAGAGAGAGAGAGAGAGAGAGAGAGAGAGAAAGAGAGAGAAAGAGAGAGAGAGAGAGAGAGAGAGAGAGAGAAAGAGAAAGAGAGAGAGAGAGAGAGAGAGAGAGAGAGAGAGAGAGAGAGAGAGAGAGAGAGAGAGAGAGAGAGAGAGAGAGAAGCCAGAGGCAGCTAGGTGGTGCAGTGGATAGAGCACCAACCTTGAAATCAGGAGGATCTGAGTTCGAATATGGTCTCAGATACGCAACACTTCCTAGCTGTGTGACCCTGGGCAAGTCACTTAACCCTAAATGCCTCAACAAAAAATAAAGCAAACAAATAAAAAAAATAAAAGAGAAGCAACCAGTATTAAAAATGAGGATGAAATTAAAGCCCAACATATGTCAACAAATTTAACTAATTAAGTGAAATAGAAGAAAATTTTAAAAAGTAGATATCACCTAGATTAGAAGAAATAGAATATATAAATAAATCTATTTTAATAAAAAAGAAATTGAATAGGCCACAAATGAGCTTACCTAACAGGGAGCACCAGGACAGTTGGATATATACACATAAATTCTATCATTTTAAAATCAATTAATTCTAAAGTTAAATAGATTATTTGTAATAATAAGTTGATAAAGGATTCTACCAAGACCTTTTATGAAGAATATATGATTCTGATTCCTAAACCAGGGAGAGTAAAAACAGAAAAATAAGATTATAAACCAACTCTATTACTGAATGTGGATGTAAATACCCTAAATGGAATACTAGTCAAAAGATTACAAACAATATATTATAAAGATTATATATCATGAACAAGTGAGATTTATAAGATCAATGCAAGGATAGTTTATTACAAAGAAAATTGTAAACATAACTGATTACATCAATAACAAAAGTAAAAAAATATATGATTATATAAATTGATATAGAAAACTCATTTCTATCAAAAGGGCTTGAAATACTTGGTATGAATTGAGAGTTTATCTAAAACCATAAGCAAACATTTTTGGTAATGGAGATAGAGTCCATCCCAGAAAGATCAGATATGAAAGAAGGATGCACACTATCACCAATATTATATAATATTGTATTGGAAATCCTAGTAATGGCAATAAGGGAAGAAAAACAAAATAAGATGATCAGAATAGGGAATAAGGTGATAACACTATCTCTTTTTTATAAATGATATAATAATATTCTTGGAAAATTGTAAATACTCAACTAAAATTTTAGTTGACTGCCAGCTAGGGCAGGGGGTGGGGGGAAGGAGGGGAAATTTTGGAACACAAGGTTTTGCAAGAGTCAGTTTTGAAAAAATTACCCATGTATATGTTTTGTAAATAAAAGTTTTAATAAAAAAGAAAAAGTTATAGAAATAAAATTTTAATTGAAACAATAATTTTAGCAAAATAAGAGTTTATTTTAAAATCTCATAAATCATCAGCAATCCTATATATTACAAACAAACTCTGCAAGAAATTAATTTAAAAGTCCCATTTAAAATAAATCTAGATATTATAAAAAACCTGGGAGTATGCTTGCCAAAGCAAATCTAAGAACTAATGTAAACAAAATTATATAATTTTTTCATACAAATGAAATAATATTTAAATAATTGGAGACATATTGTTTGTGAATAGAAAAGACCAACATAATAAAAGTAACTTTTTTACCCAAACTAATTGATAGATTTAATATTATTTAAATTTCCAAAAAATATTTTACTGAACTATAAAAAAATCATGACAAAATTCATTTGGAAAAAGAAAAATCAATAATATTAAAGAAAATATTGAAAAAAAATGTAAAGAAAGGGGATTGATCAGTACCAGATCATAAACTGTATCATAAGGAAATAATTATCAAAACTATCTGGTACTGGCTGAAAATGGTGATATCAGTGAAATAGAGTAGACATGCAATTTATAACATCAAATAAATATAATGATTCTGTTATTTGACAAGTGTAAAAATGTAAGATTTGGGATAAGAATTTATTAATTCAAAAAATTTGTTACAAAAACTGGAAAGCAGTATGGTAAAAACTGGTCATGGATCCACATTTCACACCATTTACCAAAATAAAATCAAAGTGGATACATGACCTAGATACAAATAGAGGTTTTACAACAAAATTAGAACATGGAAGATATTACCTATCAGATTTATGGATACGTGCATAATTTATTAATAAACAAAAGATAGAGGGCAAATCTAGATGTAAAATGGATTTTCATTACATTAAATTGAAAGGTTTTTATACATATAATAATATATTGCCAAGATTTGAAGGAAAGAAGAAAAGTGGGAGGCGGGATTGTAGACAGCTTATTTGTGAGGGTCTTATATGTAAAATATATAAAGAACATTCTCAAATCAATAAGAATCTGAATCATTTCTCAATTAATAAATAATGAAAGGATATGAACAGGCAGTTTTCCAATGAAATCAAAACAACATAGTCATTTAACATTTTTTCTAAATTATTATTGATTAAAGAAATCTAGATTAAGACAACCTTGAGATATCATTTTATACCTCACAATCTGGCTAAAATGATAGAATGGGAAAGTGAGAAATGCTTTAAATTGAGACACTAATTCATTGCTGGTGGAATTAGAGAATGATTTAACCATTTTGGAAACAATCTGGAATTATGCCCAAAGTGTTATTAAACTACCTATACTTCTTGACCTTGCTATTTTTGATGCTGATTAGAGAAAAAGGAAAAACAAATCTATATGTTTTAAAATGTTTATAGCAGCTCTTTGTGGTTGCAAAGAACTGAAAATTACAGGGATGCCTATAAATTGGGGAAACGCTGAGCAAGTTATGATATATGATTGTGATGGAATACTATCATCCTATAAGAAATGATGAGCTCAATAATTTTAGAAAATATTTGGAGAGATTTGCATGAAATAATGAAGAGCAAAATGAATAGAACCAAGAAAAAACTGGGATTTTTATTATTCTTTTTTAATGGGATTTTATTTTTTCAAATACAGGTAAAGATAGTTTTCAACATTCACTTTTGTAATTTTTCTCCCTCTTTACCCTCTCCTCCTTCCCAAAGACAGCAATAGGTTAGACATGTAAATTCTTTTAAACACATTTCCATATTTGTCATGTGGTGCAAGAAAAAAATCAGATTAAAAATGGGGGGAAAACACAAGAAAGAAAAAAAAAAAACTAACAAGCAAACAACAAAAAAAAAGGTAAAAATATGCTTTGATTCTCATTCAATCTTTGTGGTCTCTCTGCATGATGGCACTTAACAACCCAAGTTTATCGCAATTGCTCTGAATCACCTTATTATTGAAAAGAGCCAAATCCATCACAGTTGATCCTCACATTATCTTGTTGTTACTGTGTACAATGTACCCTTGGTTCTGTTAACTTCACTTATCCTCAATTCATGTGAATATTTCCAGGCTTTTTTGAAATCAGCCTGCTCATCATGTCTTATAGAACAATAATATTCCATTACATTCATATACCACAATTTGTTTGGCCATTCACCAATTGATAGATAGCCTCAATTTCCAATTCTTTGCCACTACAAAAAGAGGCTCCACAGACATTTTTGCACATGGAGGTTCTTTTCCCTCTTCTGTAATCTCTTTGGGATACAGATCCAGTAGGGGCACTGATGGATCAATGGGTATGAACAATTTAATAGCCCTTTGGACATAGTTCCAAATTGCTCTTTAGAAAGGTTGGATCATTTCACACTCCACTAACAATGCATTCCAGTTTTCCCACATCCCCTCCAATATTTATCATTATTTTATCCTGTCATTTTAGCCAATCTGAGAGGTGTGAGATGGTACCTCAGAGTTGTCTTAATTTACATTTCTTTAATCAATAGTGATTGAGAGCATTTTTTTTTCATATGACTAGTGATAACTTTAATTTTTGTCCAAAAATTGTCTGTTCATATCTTTTGACCATTTATCCTTTGGGGAAGGGTTTGTATTCTTTTAAATTTGAGTGAATTTTCAATATATTTTAAAAATGATATCTTTAACCAATATTGCTTTCAGAATGACTTTGAGAGAATAAATTTTTTGTCTATTATAAATACCCAAATTAACTATAGAGAACATATTAAAAAAAAAAAAAAAACTACATCCAGAGAAAGAACTGATAAATAAAAATATGTATAGGATTCTTTCACACACACACACACACACACACACACATACACACACACACACACACACACACACACACACACTTCTTTGTGTCTAATTTTAATATTCTCCAAGGCAAGAAGGAATGGAAAAAAAAAGGGGGGAAAGAAATTTGCATGATAATATGTGAAAGTAAATAGCAAGTGGTGCACCACAGATGTGAAGTTTCATGTATAATTACCTTTTCATTAGGAACACTGGGAAATGAATGTAAACTGTTATTTTTACCTTCTGAATCCAATTCTTCCTGTGCAACAAAAAAAAATTCGGTTCTACACACACATATTGTATCTAAATTATACTGTAATATATTTAACATATATAAGACTGCTTGCCATCTGGGGGAGGGGGTTGGGGGAGGAAGGGAAAAAATCTGAATAGAAGTAAGTGCAAGGGATAATGTTGTAAAAAATTACCCATGCATATGTACTGTCAAAAATGTTATAATTATAAAATAAAATAAAAAATTAAAATTAAAAAAAAAAAAAAATTTATGAAGACTTTGTAATTACTTTGTACATAGTTATATTCCAGCCTCCACCCCTACTCCATCCTTACCCCACACCCTGGATAAATTCTGTGAGAGTAGGGAATATTTAGTTCTTTCTTTATATGCCCAAGGCCTAACAGAGTGCTTTGAACATATTAAGTGCTTTTTGTATTCCTTTTCTATTTTTCTTTTAATAAAATAAATGTTGTGAAAAATAAAAAAAAAAAAAATAATTACCTTTTCATTGTATTATGTGATGACAATACTTATTTTATTTCATAAAATTAAATTTATTTTTAGAAAAGATGATTTATTAAAAATGGAGAAATTATAGTCTCTCTTGATGGAGGAAGTTTTCATACCAAAGAAATCACATATCTTCTGAGTTACTGAAGTAAATATTACCTTTGTTGAAAATCCTTCCTCCTCATATGTCCTATTTCACCCTATATCTGTATGGTAAAATCCTATTCATTTTTCATAGCCCAGTTCCAGTCATTCATTCAGTAACCCACATACCTTAACTAGAAACTACCTGTAAGTAGTAATTTGTACCTTTGTACCCTTTTTGAAAACTGCCTACATGGAAGCCACTCAGTTGATTATATTTTTATACTCTTATTTAAACTCTTATATGATATAAAACTGACAGAGGTTTAGAGTAAACAATCACATCTTTTCCAGTTTTCCCCTCTGCTGAATGACTTAATAAAATTCTTTCTAAGCCTTTTAGGTTTAAGATTTGTTCTTGATCAACTATGAATAATTGAACATTCAATCCTGAGTCAGGAATATATGATTTTGAATTTCACCTCAGACATTTTGTAACTGCGAACCAGACAAGTCACTTAATTTCTTTCTACTTCTATGTCCTCATTTGAAAAAAAAAACAGAATTAAAAATTAAATAAAATGGGATAATCAATAGAACCTTACTCAAAGGATTTTTATGAAGATTAAAAGATAAAATATATGTAAGGTGTTTTAGCAAAACTTCAAGTTAGCTTGAGAAGTCAGATACTGTTACCTCATGTATTTTAAAAATCATGGTACATTGCAACTTTGCCTTTTATTATAATTGTATAGTGTTACCTTCAAGATAATCATTCTAATGTAAATTTCTTGAGGGTCAGGAAGCCCATCTCTACTACACTGCATTGCCTATAGTAGGTACACGATAAATAATTGTTTAATAAAGAAATGAATAAGAAGAAACAAAAGCTGATAGGAGAGATTCCATTTTATTTCAATTTTTCTTTAATTTAAATGCCCCCTTGGATTTCCAAGGCCAGTAGAATAAGGCTTTATATTGTTGAGTAAATGGGTTCTGCCAGGTGTGAGGTGATTGTTATTTTCTTTCTTTTTTTAATGTCCTACTTCTTACCAAACACTCAGTTTTATGGAAGGACAGTGGTGGGAAATCAATGAAGAACATCATGAGGTGGATAGATTTTTAGGAAACATTTAATAAAAAAAAGGGCTACAGCCATTTAGAATTTCAAAGGCAGAGGCAACTCAAGTTGAAAGAAACAGAGGAAGATTATTCAGAATAAAACATGGGAAGGGGACACTGAGCCCATATGATTGATGGGAGAGTGAAGATTCACAAAAGAAAGAGAGTGATGTAGACCATTCTTCCAATATCCTTAAGCTCCCTGTATTCTAAGTTTAACCCTGGGATGATTTCCTTCAGAGAGGAAAGAGGGCATTGAATATTCTTAAGCAGCAGAAAAAATAAGATAAATTGAGTACTCTACCCAAGAAGGGCATACAAATTCTTAAGGAAAGATATATATGGCTTCAGATGGAATAGAAAAAAAGGAAATCTGTCAGTTCTTTCCACTCTCCCCATGCTTCCTATGATCAGTGAAGAAGGAAGTATTTTCAAATTAACTGGCTGACATTAATGGCTCAGGCTGAAAAGGTAGAACAAATATCTCCCTCTATTTAAACAGCTTTCCATTATGAAAGCCTCTTTAGCACTGTGCTTACATCCATAAAGTTGGCCAGCTTAGGTGATTTATAAGCTTGGGACTCAGAGTACAAGTCTATGGAATAGGAGATCCCTCTGAGTCATCTCAGTGCTTCCTTACCATAATAATGCATAAAAATATCTATGAAAATCAATTGCCACATATTCTAGGTTTTCACAGCTGGGTTATTTGTACTAGGGACTAAGCTTAGGGACAGCTCAAACCATTAAGGAGCAAAAAGCAAAGTGATTAGTAGTCCATGGCATCTATGAGCCTCTCCTATCTTGATGTTTAATAAAAAAAAAAACCAAAGCAAAGATCAATAAACATGTTATTTTGCAGTATTTCCACTGTCGTGTCTCACAGTAACAGGTAATGTATTAGGACAAAGAATATTGCTTCCTTCAGACTTTGAAGCATGCCAAAATGCCCCCAATATCTTTCATTGGGTTTCCTAGTAACTCCCAAAGCAAGTTTTCTATCACATTCGATCTATATATGCCTTTCCTGAGAAATAAACAACTTTGATTTCACTAATATATTGTTTGGAGGCTTCACTAAGACACCTAACAGACGACAGTAGCTGCTCAGGAGTTTCCTCTGATAGGAAGAAACAGACAAGTCATTAAAAAAAGGAAATAAAACAAGAAGGACTACCAACAAATCACGTTCAGTATAGACACGTACATGATAACAGGTACTTTTGCTTTAGTTTGCATAACCACGTATGAAAAAAGTACACATTCAGAATGAATCTAATCCTTTAACAATTATTACCATATGAGAATAAAGTACCTTATGAAAGCAGCTTGGTACAATAGCACTGGTCTTGTATTCAGGAGACCTTGAGGTTTGAATCTTTACTCCTTTTTAAAAAAAAATTATTTTAATCTTTTCAGGCATTTAAAAAAATCCCCTTTCTGAATAAATCACTTCCCTGAGTTCTACCCTGTAATGGTCCAGAACTCTGGAGAAATATACTTAAAGTTCAGTATGATTGATTTAATCTTACAACAAGGTGTTAATTCAGTGGAATTGAGATAATGATTCTCTAATTTACATGTACTTAGTACTTAGTATAGTTCTGTAAGTTGACACTATTCTACAAGATTGACACCTATGATGATGTACTTGTAATAGAGTATATAAAAGCTAAGAGATCTGGGAGGGGAGACAGACTTGGAGATAGAGAGAGAAGACTTGACTAGCCTTTGGTGACTCTTGCCTCCTACATTCCTCCACTGAAACCAAGACATATTCCTGAGGACCTCCAGAAAGCTAACCCGGCCCCAGCCGAAGGAGACAGACTGTGAAGGGTGTATAAAGACTTTGGACTTTATCCTTGACTATTCTTGTGGTGATTATTCTTCTGAAATCAAGGCCCATCCGAAGGCCCTCCAGAAAGCTAACTAGGACATTACACTACCAATGATTGTTCTCTTGTATCAAAGATTAAAGAAAAAGAAAAAGAAAGAAAAAGACAGGAGAAAAAAGCAGGCAGTGAATACACTAATATATCCTTTTAATTATATGGTTAGGATCTAATTGGACACAGAGAAATCTGTTAACCTTTTCCATTTTCTAACCTTTTTCTCTTACTCTCACTCGAGTTCCTCGTTTCCAAGAGTGAGAATTTGCAAACTAACCAGTGTGAAGGGCACACATTGTAACTGTGAGAATAAAAATGTTTTTCTCTGTTTAATGGAACCCATTTCACTGATGGTAGCCTCAATGCTACACTATGTTCAATATTGGGCTTTTGAGGTATGCAACCAAGAGCAAGTGACTTAACCCCTGTATACTGTCCTTCACTTATGAAATAGGGCTATTATTTGTACTACTTGCCTCCTGGGGTTGTTGTAATGAAAACTCTTTGTAAACCATAAAGCATTTTCTTAGTGGCAATTTTAACACAGAATAGGCTAAAAGAAGCCTTCATAAAGAGGTTGTATGAAAAAAGAAATAAAGGAAAAGCTAAAGCATTATATCAAGGGAAGCTGTTATTGTATAATAGAATAAGTTACAATGAACATTGATAAATAATCTAATACATATGTAAGGGGGGAGAAAGGAGGCAGGATGAGAAATGGATAGAACCCTGAATAGGGAGTTACATCTGGGTTAAAATCCCAAGTCAGAAATTTCCTGGTTAAGTGATATTGGTTAAGTCTCTTTAATCTCCCTGAATCTTGGTTCCTCATATATAAAATACAGATGCTGAACTTGATAGATTCCAGAGTCCATTTTTTCTCTAATGCCATAATACTATAATAGCAGAGTCTACTGTGTGTGTGTGTGTGTGTGTGTGTGTGTGTGTGTATGTGTGTGTGTGTGTATGTGTGTGTGTGTGTGTGTGTGTGAGAGAGAGAGAGAGAGAGAGAGAGAGAGAGAGAGAGAGAGAGAGAGAGAGAGAGAGAGATTGGGGTTAAGTGACTTGTCTAGGGTCACACACCTAATAATTGTTATGTGTTTCAGACTGAATTTGAATTCAGGGCCTTCCCTCTTTAGAACTGGTAAAATGCATTATGGCGTCTAGCTGCTCTTCAGTCTACTTTCAAGAAGATATTTCGATGGATGCCATGTTTACAAGGTTTTCCTTTTCTACTGTATTACAAACTTCTGAAGGCAAAATGACTGACTTGTATCCCTGAAATGTCCAGGATAATGTGTTGCATCCAAAGGAGGCATGTAATGATAATAATTATTAGAATGATTTATGTCTATTAGTCCTGATACTCTGATACCAATGGGCTTCAGTGACTTGAATGAATTGTCTTTTTATACAAAATTATTCTGTAAGTTACATAAGTCCCCAAAGTCAATCATCAAGATGCTTTTGTGCTGGACTTTAGATAAAGAACAACAGTTAAAGATAATGTATTTTCCCTTAAAGTTCCTTTTAAAACAGCTATGATGATTATGACAAGACTAGACTAAAATTTAGCATTATTGGTTAAAAAGTTTTTCAAGGACATAAATAAATACATTCAAGGGACTAGAGAATCAAAGATGTAGAGCTGAAAAGAGCCTTAGATCTCACATAATCCAATTCATCATTTCCCAAATGAAGAGACTGAATGATACCAATTAGCAGCAAGTAAAAGAGCAAAGATAGAATCCAAATCTCTTTATTCTAAATCCAGAATATCTCCCATTCTTTTATGTTGGAAAGGACCCAAGAATTCTAGTCACTCCCTTTCTCCGACTAAACTTCAACTCACAATGATTTCTCATCTGACACTTTGAGCCACAGATCTAGGGCTAGAAGAGATCTCAAAAGCCATCTAATTCAGCCTATTTGATTTACAGATGAGAAAACTAGAATCTGGAGAAATAAAGACATTTTCCCATCATCATGCAGGAAGTAAACCTAAGAAATGAAATTTGAACCCAAGTCCTTTGCCTCTAAATGCCAGTGATCTTTTCACTGAACTGTACTATAGTTTTGACAGCTTTCCATTATTATCATAGATTATTTATAATTCCAGATTACTGGTAAGAACTTCTGTAGCCTACAAAAACTACCTGAGTGCTATGTATCAATAAATGTTTATTTAAATCTTAACTTTATTCATTTTGTTGTTCGCTTCTGGGTCTTTGGGTCCTAAGTAATATTTAGTCATCTTAATCATTCTTCCTTGTGCCTTGCTTAATTATCACTTTTTGAGTAACATTGAGAAACTAGGAAGAAAGTTAATTAAAAGAACAATGTTTCCATCTTTGTCAGAATGTCCAATCTACTGAGATAAGTATCTTGGCTAAGACACTGTTTTTGCTATATTAGTTTTAATTATGATTAATATCTATTCAGCAATATTTTGCATTATTTTGAAAGAACATGTGAATAAGGGGAAGGTGAAAGTGATCAAAGGGATTTCCTATGTTCAGGAAAAAAAGCAGGTCTCAGATCAGATGGAAATGATAGACTCCCACTTTTTAGAATAAAATATAATTAATAGAAGGAGCATTGGATGGGGAGCCAAGAGATCTAGCATCTAGGGTTGGCACTATATACCCTTCTAGTTGAATCATAGAAAGGTGTTGTGTTACATGATCTTTACACTCCTCCAAGCTCCAAGAGTCTCTGATTCTTTGTTTGGAGTATGGATTTATATTTTTAAGAGAGAAGGAAGGATTTGTGAGAGTACTTGTAGTTTCCAAGTACCAATAGGATGTAGCTTGAAGAAATAACTCCTCTCTCTAGCCCTCTGTATACTACAGAGTAGTGGTGTAAAATTCACATAGAAATGGCCAAATGGTACACAAGGATCCCTACAGGCCATATACTAACTTGCAAAACCATGTGTTAACATCATCTATTTTCTAATATATTTTTATTTTTTATTTTTTTTACATATTTCTCAATTATGTAATTTGGTTAACCTGGACAGGGAGTGTTTCAAATAGGCTTTGTTTATTACACTCCCTCATTTCATAAAATGTATCTCTGAACCATCTAACATTATACTGAACTAGTTATCTATCTATCAATATCTATCTATCTATCTATCTATCTATCTATCTATCTATCTATCTAAAGTTCATGGATTCTAAGTTAAGACTGCTTAATTTAGAGAAATTTGTTTCTGTAATGCTTCATTTACCATTGTAAATTATAATCTTTTTATGATTTGGTAGACATTCTTCTTGGATTCATTGCCTATGATAGTTAGCTTCTTTAAATTCCAACCTCATAATTAGTCTAAGAATTTAGCCATACAGTTCATAGCTAGGCAAATCCATCAAATCCTACAATCCTAATAGGAACTGAGAGAATGTCATACCATCTGATAGGTTCATGAATACCTCCACATCAGGATGAGTCATACCTCAAGGTTTTTAAATGACGAGCTTAAAGAAAGTTATAGTTGTAAATAATAATAAATAAACAAACAAACAAACAAACAAATAAATAAATAAATAAATGTTACAATTTACTCCATTTATCAAAGAAGAATGTTTGGGCATTACTCTATGTTGGAAATGAGAGTCAGCATAAGGCCATATAAGAATATTCTGGACATCTCTATGTGTCCTAATGCATAAAAGAATAAAAGTTATTCATGTACATAGGGCTCTATTATGATACTCTGTTCTCAAAGAGCCAGAAAAGACACCTATGTGCCAGCCTTCTGAAAACCTGACAAGTGAGGCAAATTTTAGATAGTGAATTTTAGGACTTGGAATACATCTCTTCCACTTCTTCACTAAAGAAAACATTTAGCTTATATATGTTGAAAATAAAGATAATTGGGCTTATAATATGGTGGAACTTATTGGAAAATGTTTGATATTCTGGGTAGGGGGAGAGTGAGGACAATAGTTTAGCATCTGATTTGTGAACTAGATTTCACTGGAGCTCTTATGGCTAATTGGATGGCTAGAAATTAGGTAAGAAAAGTCAATTGCCTAATTATTTGTGAATAGATGAAAAATGATCAGGAAGTGGTAGGCTCCTATTTTCAGAGAGATTGTACTTGCATCCTAACCAAAAGAATAGAAAGTGCTAACACAGAAAACACAATATCAAAGCACAGTCTCACCTCAGTGAGTTTACACTTTGAATAAGACAAGGATAAAATGTATGGGCAAGTGAAAATTGCTAGTAGCATTTATATGAATCTAAAATAAGTAAGAATAGGGGTGTCAAATGTAAGCAGAAGAGTTTTTCAAAAGAGGAAAATTGGAAGATGTATTTTCCAATTCATTTCCTTAATGCTCAGTCAGAGAAGATAATGTAATAACTGAAGCATTGAATGAATAATTTCAGAAATTAATTTGTAAGGGAAAATTCTCCCAAATGCTGATTTCCAACTGTATTGTAGTTCTGTCCTGGGTGGCATCTTCCTTGTACCAAGCACTGGACCAAAGTAAAAACTTAAACCCATCAACTCTCCTCTGGGAAATAATTTTTCTTAATTGAAGTAAAAATAGCTGCTTTTTCATTGATTTAGAGGAATGAAAACAAGAATGTGATAAGCATGGAACAATCCCTCTCTTGGAAAAAAACCTAATAAAGAAAACAAATGCATTTATTCATCACATAATGGAATAATCATTATTGATTGACATTTATTCACAGAAGAATTGCCTTTGCAAAGAAAAAAAAGGCTGTATCTGACAGTAAGGATAGTGGCTCTGGACGAGGGCATTCTCTTTTATGGTAAAAGAAAAAGGAATACATAATAAAGGCATATTTCTTCCTATTAAGAGATGGGGAGTCATGGAAAATTAGATTATAAAATTGTAAAAAAGAAACAAAACCCTTAAAGTTATGTAGTCCAACTCCTAGCTGATCAGGGATTATAGAATTATGCATAAGAGCTTTGTACCTAAAACAGTATTAGGGTCAGTTAGCATGAAAGAGTCTCTTGGTTTCAGACTGTGGAGTAATAACATTCTGCTGTAGAAGACAAAAGCTCCAGATTGCCACAAGACTCCTGGAAGGAAAGTTGTTGCCTTTACCTCCCAGAAAATGATGTATTTTTATTTTGTTCTTTTTAAAATATTTATTAATTTTCAACATTTATCTTTATAATAGTTTGATTTCCATTCTTTCCCCCGTTCCTAAGAGGGCAATCAATTTATTGTAGGTTTTATATATATATAAAATCACATTAAACATATTTCCATATTAGACATGTTGTGAAAGAATCAGTACAATAGTGAAAAACCATGAGAAAGAAAAAAAACAACAAAAGAAGTGAGAATAGTATGTTTCAATTTGCATTCAGACTCCATAATTCTTTCTCTAGTAGTGGATGGAATTTTTCATCACAAGTTTTTTGGAATTGTCTTAGATCATTGTATTGCTAAGAAGAAAAAAATCTATCAAAGTTGATAATTTCCACAATATTTTTGTTGTTTTCTATTTGAACTATCTATTTGATGACTTTGTATTAAGGATAGTTGAGTTTTTTATACTTGGCTTCTAAGAAGTCTGGTTCCTGGGGATGGAGAGTCAGAGGTGGGGTGTTAACCTTGATAGAAAGAGTTGAGTGCTTTAGGGGCAGGAACTGAAATATATATTTAAAAAAATACGCACACATATGTGCACATACACCCCATCCTCCCACCTCCTCCCATCCTTGTGAACCATCAGGAAGGACAGAAGGCCAAGGTAAAGAAATGTCTGAATGATGGAAGAGGAAGAGGCATTTCTAGGAAGCCATGACTTTCCAAGAACCAATATTTTGCTCCTTTAGAATTTTCCTGAAGCAGGCCATGTCAAAAAGTATCAAAGAGCTCTTAAGTGTGAGGAAGCATCTGCCTCTGTCAGGGTAGTCCCTCTTTTGTTGGGGCTTAGGACTTCAGAAAGTGCTTCCCCTTAAGAAGGTACAATATCTTCAACCTTATCTAATTACTCATGAAGTTGGAGGAATAGAAAGACAAAACTTTAGGTGTAACCAAAGAAGAGATAGAAAGTGACATTTTCCCTATTTTTTGAAGAGGTGAGAGGAATTATAGATATATAACACTGCTTATAATGTCAACGTTTTTTATGTCAATTACTTTGCTAAACTGCCTCCTCTCTCCTTTTAGAAATTTTTATAAGGAATGACACTTTGGAAGAAGAGTAAAATAATAGTTAATATAAGCAATATAAAAATAATTTTCAAAGTTAGTTCTGTTTTTTTCCTTTGTCTCTCTAAAGAATACTTTTTTTTAATTTAATAGTTTTTATTTACCAGATATATGCATGGATAATTTTACAACATTGACAATTGCCAAACATTTTGTTCTAATTTTTCCCCTCCTCCCTCCTCCCCCAGATGATAAGTTGACTAATACATGTTAAATATGTTAAAGTATAAATTAAATACATGTATACATGTCCAGACAGTTGTTTTGCTGTACAAAAAGAATCGGACTTTGAAATAGTATACAATTAACCTGTGAAGGAAATCCAAAATGCAGGCGAACAAAAATAGAGGGATTGGGAATCCTATGTAGTGGTTCATAGTCATCTCCCAGAGTTTAAAGACTACTTTTTAGGGCATTTTGAATCCAATTAGAATGTAATTGGTAACATTTTTTAAATAAATAAAATGCACTAAAATAGATAACATTATATTTTTAATACCAAGTTAACACAAACTGGCAGAAATTTTTATGTATAAATCAACAGCCTCTATTTCAAACACCACTGTTTGAGCTAAACTTTGCCTCTTCCTCCTCCCTGCCACAGATGTTGTCTGCACATAGTAAAATAATAGACAAATGGTTCCTGATGAGAAGTTAATTTAAATGCAGCTCTGTGACTTTATAGACAAAATGTTCTTTGCTTTAAAACAGAGAGAAAGGCTGGGATATTGTAAAGAACACTATCCAAGGCTGAAAGAGACATAGGAAGCTGAGACACTAATTTGCCCTGCATCCTTGTGAGGTGAATTCTGATGCATGTTATATGTATAGAATGCTGGATAGTTAAGACCTGGCTTCAAATCCTGCCTCTGACATTTAATATCTATGAGACTGGGGCAAAGCATTTGACCTCTCTAAGTCTCAGTTTTCTTATCTGTAAAATGTGAATATCAATAGCATCTACCTTACAGGGTGTTATAAGCATTAAATGAGGTAACTTATACATTGCCCTTTGCCAACTTTAAAGTGCTAAAAAAAAAAAAAAAAAAAAAAGAAAGAAAGAAAGAAAAAATAGTTATTATGACCTCAAAACAACCTTGTGGGATAGATAGATATTATTATCCCCATTTTATAAATGTGGAAACTGAATTCAAGAGGTCATAAATGACTAACTCAGGGACACAGAGATAATGACTGAGACATTTGAATTCAGCTTTTCCAAATCCATGTATGTATAGTGGATTATACTATAATGTATAGAATATGTATAGACTCTAATGAGATAAGGTATGAAAAGAGGTTTGAATGTACTATATATGAATAGTAATATATTAAAGTATTATACAACTATCAGCTAGTTCACCTAGCATCCTTGGCTTAGTTTTCAAAAATATAAAAAAAAGAAGAAGAGGGTTGAATGCCTTTGGACTTTAAAATTATGTGATCCTATTCTTTTAGGCAATTGAAGTTAAGTGACTTGCCCAGAGTGACATAGCTAGGAAGTATTAAGTGTCTGACACCAGATTTGAACTCAGGTCCTCCTAACTTCAGAGCTGGTGCTCTATTCATTGTACCACCTAGCTGCTCCAATGTGATTCTATTTCTAATGCTAGCTATATAAGGCAGGAAAGTGTGGTGAATCAATGAAACTTACATCTTGAAGTATGGTGTTTGATGTAGCTAGTTATGTCTGAATATTTCATTATGTTTATGGATATATTTCAGAGAAGGAGATAATCCATTGTCAATACTGATAAAAAAACAAGTCTCATAAAAAAAAGAAACAAGAAATTCACTCAAATTAGAGAAAGGACAACACTTTGAATGTGAAATTATTAAATATTATCAAATGCTAGCAAAAGGGTGTCTTAAATATGAGAAGAAAAAAAGATTCAGGCCCCCAAAGGGTGCCTTAAATATGAGAAGAAAATTAAAAAAAGATTCAGGCCCCAAATCTCTCCATTTTTCATATCAATTTTTTCTAGGTAGGACTTTAATCAGTTTTCTATCAAATTCTAAAAATTATACTCGAATCAGTCTATATCTGTTCAAACTAATACTGCCATTAAAAAATAAGAATTTTATCAGATAAAAGAGCTAATGAATTAAAGGATGTTCCCTTTTCAGCATGAATATACTGGTCAACTTTTCCTATCTTGAGTTATCAACTTGAATATTCCTTTGACTCAAATTAAAGAAGTTCTAAAATCTGCCTTCACATTTTTATCAACTGCCCATTAAGTGAAAATTTGTATGGTAATGGAAAATAACTGGGGACTTAGCTCTTCCTCTTAGAGGGTTCTTCAGTTGTGTCCAAGTCTTATCTTCTATGGGAAGTTTTACCTGAACCCTTTAATTCCAGTGCCTTCTCTCAGTTGTTGACCTTTCTTTGTTTTCATGTTGTTCTCTCTCCCTCACCTTACACAGAGGTTTTTTTGAGAGTAAATACTGTCTTTTGGCACATAGGAGTCACTTAATGATTGTGGATTGATTCATTTAATTGCAGAATACAAACTTAGATATTCAAAAGAAAAATATACATAAATAGGAACTCCACGGGGTAGGAGAAAGATCCACAGAATCACAAGACTCTGGCAAACAGAATAAGGACATTTTTGAGGATATTTAAGCTCCAATTAAACCCATTAAGGTATATTCTTTTTTCTCACCCAATTTTTAAAAATTTATTTCTTCTAAAAAAACATCATCAACCAACCAGTAGTTACTTACCTCAGACAATTGATCTTAACCTTATTTAGGATCTAGTACTTTATTTTAAAAGAAATCTTATAGCCTCCAGGCAGTGCAGTAGATAGAGTACCAGTCCTGAAATCAGGATGATCTGAGTTTAAATCTGCTCAAGATACAAAACACTTCCTAGCTGAATGGTCCTGGACAAGTCACTTACCTCCATTGCCTTGGCAAAAACAAACAAACAAACAAAAAAAAAAACTTAAGTGAATTTCTTTTCATATAGTTATAATAGCAAGTTTCCTTCAAGGCTTATATCTTATAAGAATCATTCCCAATTTCCTTCTATTTTATCATTTCCACCCTCTCAAAATTCTTTTGTACTTATTTTCATGTATGTTTTATCATCTTATTCCAATGTAAGCATCCTGAGGGCAAACTTTCTATTTGTTGCTATTTTCTTGGTGTTCAGACCAAACTATTTGTTGACCTGTTGGTATTTATATAGGGTCCTTAATTAATGCAAAATGGCCTATACACATCATTTCACAGGAGCCTGAGAACAACTTGGTGAGGTTTCATGATAGGCATTATATTCCACATTTTACAGATTATGATGTTAAAATACAGCAGGGCAAGTAATTTGTCCATGGTCATGTATCTCCTAAGTGTTAGAGGCAGGATTTAATTCTAGTTCTCTCTGGATTTGAGTCTAACACTTTATCTGTTCTTAAACAGAGCATACAGGTCAGAGTAAATGCTGATGAGATCCTGCTAGCTATCATATAATTTAGCATTGGTTTTTGATCCAGCTGAAGAAATGGTAAACTATCACATCTGAACAATTTCCCACATATGTTAAAGACCTTTTTGTCATGCTAACATTTAATATTAATGAGCATGGATTGCAAATTGGATTTTAGAATTTATACATGTGTCATAATAATCTAATAATTGTAGTCACAGAGAGAAATAAGGTTCTTTGTGCCTTGTCTTTGCATATTTTCTGATATTTTACAAGGATAACTGGGAAGCCCTCAAGATATATGTTCTTTGCTTTAAAATAGAGAGGGAGGCTGGGATATTGTAAAGAACACTATCCAAGGCTGCAAGAGACATAAGAAGCTGAGACACTAATTTGCCCTGCATCCTTGTGAGGTGAATTCTGATGCATGTTATATGTATAGAATGCTGGATAGTTAAGACCTGGCTTCAAATCCTGCCTCTGACATTTAATATCTATGAGACTGGGGCAAAGCATTTGACCTCTCTAAGTTTCAGTTTTCTGCCTGCTCTTTTTTGGAAGATGATTGTAAGAAAGCTGAGTTATGATTTAGGATGACTTCATTCTAAAATTCAGTAAGGGATAATGTGTTTTGCATGATTTCACCTTTATAATTGATAGGATAAAGTTTGACTTCTCAATAAGTGAAGGGGAGGAAGAGAATCTGGAATTCAAAATTTAAAAAAATAAAAAACAAATAAAGTTTTCAGAATAAACTTTTAAAAATGGGTTTGAAAAAAGAATATCCACAATCACTAAGTGACTCCTATATGCCAAAAGACATATTTATTCTCAAAAAAACTCTGTCTAAGGTGAGGGGGAGAGAACAACATAAAAACAAAGGAAGGTCAACAACTGAGAGAAGGCACTGGAATTAAAGGGTTCAGGTAAAACTTCCCATAGAAGGTAAGACTTCCACTGGGATTCAAAGGAATCCAGGCAAGCTAGCAGGTAGAAATGAAAATAAAGAGAATTCTAATCAAGGGAGACAGCTAGTGAAGATACCAGACTAGGTAGGAAGACAAATTATCTTGTCTGAGGAATGATGGTTAGTTCTTTAATTATAGCCAGCATTTAAATACAGCTTTAAAATTTGTAAAGAACTAAACAGATATGATCTCATTTGATTTTCACAAGTACCAGGGTATGGAGATACTATTATGATCTCCATTTAACAGATGAGAAAAATGAGGAAACACAAATAAAATGACTTGTCCAGATTACACTTAAACCTAGTCTCAGTTTTCCCAGATGTAAAATATAAATAATTATGGTGATATGGAACTGGAATTCTAATCAGCCCATCTGGTCTCCATTATCAGTAACTCTAATCCATCCATCCTGTTTCTTTTGTTACATAGAGATAGACCAACTTTATAGACTGTCTTAATTAGTAGGAAACTGAGGTCAAGTGAGCAGAAGCTAAAGTTTATAGAGCTAATAAGTGTGTCCTTGGAAAAAAGTAAGGCAAGGTCTGAAATCAGCATTCCTATATTCAAGTATAGTGTTCTGTCTACTCTGTTCTCTGATTGCCTCTGGAGTTGTTATGATGAAAATGTCATTTTGAAGGTAAGCTTTTTCCTTTTCCTAAACTCAGTAATTACTAGCATAATACTTTCCCTGTCAACAAATTGAATATCCCATTAAGACTGTTCAGCCTCTGGAAATGCCAATTTATTCACAAATCTGGTGTACTGGGAAAGCCATTGACTTGAAATCTTTTAAGTTAGTTTAAATCCCACATAAATGATTAAAGAATCACTTCTCTAAGTTTTGACCTCATAATAAGTAAAAGCAGACTAGAGGGTTTGATCCATTTACCTTACAGAATTGTTGTGAGGTTCAAATGAGGTGTAAAAACTTTCTAAATCATAAAGTACTACATAAATGTCAATTGTAGGTATTTTTGGTAGACATTTGAATATTATGCAACCCTTTCTCAGAATGTAGAAGAACACACCAAAAAAACAAAAATACAGAAAAAAAAACTATTTAAAGGAACTGCTATACATTTCACTGAGTATTAGGGGTCCTGAGATTATTCATATAACAGCACCATACTGTGTCTTATTTAGATATTCTTGACGTGGCCTAGTAGTTTCCCCAATCTTCACAAAATACAACCAATTCTGCTAAAATATCTCTTTTAAATACATATTTTTTTTGAAAATTATCACTAGCTTAGAGAATAATTTAGTATGCCTAGAATTTCAAGTTCACTTAATGTGATTTTTCCCATAAGAAACATCAAGAACATGGAAAACTGAAGTCAACTGAACTGAGAAGGGATGCAGAATATATTCTTCTCAAACATCTATTAGCTACCTCATTTCATATTGTGTATTATACAATAAGATTATGTTTTGATATTCTTTCATAATTGTGAAATTTTCCATACTAAAAAACAAACAAATAAAAACAAACAACACCACATACACATAAACATGCTGAAGTATCTTGGTTCAAAAATGCCAAATGGCAACCAAAGAGAAAGTGTTAAGTAATCATCAATCAATAACATTAAATGACTACTATTATCCTAAGTGCTCAAACATTTAGTATTAAGAAGAAACTTGAGATAATAAAAGGTTTGGAAATATATGTTTAATTTCCAATAACAGACATAAAGAAACCCTTATTGAGGACAATTAAAGACAAAGCTATGAAAATAAAGGAAATGACTGTGATTAGAACAATTTCAAGGGCTACATGACTTATAAGAGTAAGGTTTAAAGAAACAGAAGAAAGGGAAAGGTCATTGATCAAATGGATTGAACAATAAACAATTGGAAACAAGCTTTGTCACAATATATTATGATTATATCACATTTTTAAAAAAAGAAAATCACCACATTCTAAATAAATGACTCCTTTTAGTGCCTGTAGTAACTAGTTTAGTAGTTTCAAATATTACTATAATTCATAGCCTTTAGCCAACAAGGTAAAGCTGTAAGTACTGATAACGAAAATACAAAAGATTTCAAGGCAGTGTGTGTGTGTGTGGGGGGGGGATGGGAGTTGGACCAAAGATGACAGGGAGTAGACAGGACTTTGCCTGAGATCTTCCTGGTTTCACTGAAAATCAATAATAGATCAAGCTTCTGAAAATATTTTGGGGTGTCTGAACCCACAAATATTTGGAGTGTAATAATTTTCCAGCATAAGAAATCTTGGAAGGACTTTAGGAAATGTCTATTTCAATTGGTCAGGGGTAAAGCATAGTCCAGCACAGGTACAGCATAGGAAGACCCAACGCAGGGAATCTAGCAGAAGGATCTTCACTGAAATACAGCAACATTGGCCACTCTGTGCAGTTTCAGAAGTCCACTGGATTATCAGACTACCTTCGAATGATCTTCAATGCAACTATGAAAGGCAAATAGTGAGCCCTCAAACTCCAGCATAACAAGCAGACTTGGCTGAGCCCACCAAACCTGGAGAGGAAGTCTGTACCACTGGCCTTAGGGCAGAAAGAAGCCTTTTCTACCCTATAAATAATTTCCCCTTTACCCTAAGAGTAGACCTCAGCCTTTAAAAATGAGCAAAAAAAGCACAAATAATTCTGACCATAAAGAGATACTGTGGAGATAGGGAAGAATAGAACATAAACCCTGAAGTAGACAGTAAAGATAAAATCCCCCTCTAAGGGAGATATGAACTGGTTTCAATCTCAAAAGGCTCTCTTGGAAGAGTTAAAAAAGAATCTTAAAAGAAAGTTAAAAGAATAATGAGGAAAAGAAATCAGAACTTTGTAGGAGAGTTTAGAAAATACAGAAATTGACTGAAGAAAACTCCTTAAAAATACATTTGGTAAAATGGAAAAAAATATATATATATATACACTGAAGAAAATAACTTCTTAAAATAGCTTTGGCAAAATGGAGAAAGAAAACAACTCCTTGAAAAACAAAATTGGTGAAATGGGAAAAAAAAATCAATGAACAAAACAACTCGTTTAAAAGTAAAGTTCGGCAAATTAAAAAAAAAAAAGAGGTAAAAAAGCTAAGTGAAGAAAAGAACTCACTAAACTTTGGACAAATGGAAGTGAATGACTCAATGAGACATCAAGAATCAGTCAACAAAATAAAAATAAAAAGAAAAAATATGAGAAAATGTAAAATGCCACATTGGAAAAACAACTGACCTGGAAAATAGATCCAGGAGAGGCAAATCTAAAAATTATAGGACTATTTGCAAACCACAAATGGAAAAAGAAAGAGCCTAGAAAACATCTTTTAAGATCAAGGAAAACTGCACTGATATCCTAGAATCAGAAGGTAAAATAGTCAGTGAAAGACTCCATTCATTACCTACTGTAACATATGCCAAAATGAAAACCCCCCAAAATATTGTAGATAAATTACAGAATTTCATCCAAAAGTATGACAATAATGAGACAACATAACAAAAATTTATGGGGTGCTGCCAGGGGAAAGTTTATATTTCTAAATGGTTACATGAATAAAATAGAGGAAAAGGAGATCAATGAATTGGGTATACAACTAAAAAAACTAGAAAAAGATCAAATTGAAAATCTCTCATTCAATACCAAATTAGAAATTATGAAAATTAAAGTTGAAATTAATAAAACTAAAAGCAGGAAAATTATTGAACTAATAAAATTATAGCAGATTTTAAGAAGAAAAAAAAACAAAGAAAAATAGATAAACCATTGGTTAACATGATAGGCAAAGGAAAGAAGAAAATCAAATTGCCATCATCAAAAATGAAAAGGATGAAATTACTACCAATTAAGAGAAAAATAAAGCATTAAGTAGGAGCTGTTTTGCCCAATTCTATGCCAATAAATCTGATGATGTAACTAAAATGAAGGAATACTTACAAAAATATAAATTAGGAAAAGAAATTGCACAAGCTATTAATGAATTTACTAAGAAAAAAAAATCTTCAGGGATAGATGGATTTACAAGTGAATACAACCAAATATTTAAAGAACAATTATTTCCAATATTCTATAAATTATTTGGGAAAATAGAAGAAGAAAGAGTGCTACCACATTTATTTTATGACACAGATGTGGTGCTGATATCTAAACTAGGAAGGGTGGTGATGGAGCCAAGATGGTGGAGAAGGCACCCACGACTCTGTAAGCTCCTCTCATGCCCTCACTACCAATCTTTGAATTTAGCCTCAAAAATAGTGCTTGACTGGTGAAATTCATGAAGATTAAAGGTACAACGACTTACCAGCCAAAGATAATCTGGAAAACCAGGAGAGCAGGTTTGTCCTGAGGGGAGGGAACAAACCAGCAGCAGGCAGGGAGATAAAAAAGACTGGCGTCCTGAGTGGACCAGGGACAGGGGTAGCCTCTGTGGCTAGAAGAGCAGTAGAAATGACTCTGCCATAGGCTGACTTCTTTGCCTTGATTGTAAAGCAGTGGACCAGCAGAGAGACTAGAGCCATAGACATAGGGTACTCTAAAAAATGCCAGAACCGTAATCCCCCCCCAAACTGGAAGTGACTCAACATAGACCAGCATAACTGTGCAGCTGCACTCTGAAGCACTGCCAGGGCAGCTGCAAATCTACATGGCAGGGAGTGAAGCCCAGGGTAGCCTCTAATCTGCACAGTGTGGGGCTCAGCCTGGGGAAACAGAACTTCCGCAGCCCAACTGCTTCCTGGGCAGAGACACTTCCATCCATGCAGGGCTATTCATCTGGTCAGCAGCTAATACCCAGAGCCCCACAGAAGGCTTTGAATTGGAGTAGTGATACGGTCACTGCTCAGCCTCTTGCCTCAGGGTAGTTGTTAATCCACACAGCAGGGTTCTTTGCAGGGCACTTCAGCAACTCTGCTGTGCAAAGCCTGAGTCACTTCTCTTGGGGAACTGTTTCCCATAGCACTCCTATACCTGGCCACTCTTTGTAGCCAGTTGACAGGCCATCCATACACTTATCCCTGTTGCAGAGGAAGGTGGTAATCTCCTGGCCCTGAAGGCAGACCCTACAGGCTTTAAAAATGAGTAAAATAATTAAAAGGACAATTGATAG
This sequence comes from Sminthopsis crassicaudata, assembly GCF_048593235.1. Lineage (NCBI taxonomy): Eukaryota > Metazoa > Chordata > Mammalia > Dasyuromorphia > Dasyuridae > Sminthopsis > Sminthopsis crassicaudata. The sequence continues at coordinate 244,104,519 of NC_133619.1, forward strand.
CTTCTATTCAGAAAGAGAGCAAGTTTTCAATCCTGAGGAGACTATAATAGCAGACAGTCTCCAGGCAATTGTTGGTCCCCAATACAAAAGGCTCTCCTAGAAGAGACTATTAAAAATCTTAAAAGAGACCTAGAAGAAAAATGGGGAAAGGAAAGAGAAGCTATGCAAGAAAGTAACAACTTCCTGAAAGATGTATTGGAAAAGATTAAAAAAAAAAAAAAAAACTCCCAGAAATTGCAGGGAAACAGGACATCACACCAAAATTTGTGGGATGCAGCTAAAGCAGTAATAGGGGGAAATTTTATATCTTTAGAGGCTTACTTGAATAAAATAGACAAAGAAAAGATCAATGAATTGGGCTTGCAACTTAAAAAGCTAGAAAAAGATCAAATTAAAAACCCCCAATCAAATACTAAACTTGAAATTCTAAAATTAAAAGGAGAAATCAATAATATTGAAAGTAAAAATAAAACTATTGAATTAATAAATAAAACTAAGAGTTGGTTTTATGAAAAAAACAATAAAATAGATAAACCTTTGATAAATCAGATCAGAAAAAGGAAAGAGGAAAATCAAATTGTTAGTCTTAAAAATGAAAAGGGGGAACTTTCCACCAATGAAGAGGAAATTAGAGCAATAATAAGGAGTTACTCTGCTCAACTTTATGCCAGTACATTTTATAACCTAAGTGAAATGGATGACTACCTTCCAAAAATATAGGCTTCACAGATTAACAGAGAAGGAACTAAATTACTTAAATAGTCCCATTTCAGAAAAAAGAAATAGAACTCCCTAAGAAAAAATCCTCAGGGCCAGATGGATTTATATATGAACTCTACCAAACATTTAAAGAACAGTTAGTTCCAATGTTATATAAACTATTTGAAAAAAAAAAAAAAGGGAATGAAGAAGTACTAATGGCACTGATACCATTGTATCAGTACCATTGTTGAAAACTGAGAAAGAAAACTATAGACCAATCTCTTTAATAACTATTGATGCTAAAATCTTAAATAAGATATAAACAAAAAGACTACAAAAAAGCATCCTCAGGATGGATAATAAACCATGATCAAGTAGGATTTATACCAGGAATGCAGGGCTGGTTTAATATTAGGAAAACTACTAGTATAATTGACCATTTTATTAATCAAATTAACAAACAACAAATAAATTAACAAAAACCATATGATCATCTCAATAGATGCAGAAAAAGCATTTGATAAAATCCAACATTCATTCCTATTAAAAACACTTGAAAGTATAGGAATAAATGGATTATTCCTTAAAATAGTCAGGAGCATATATTTAAAACCATCTGTAAGCATTATATATAATGGGGATAAACTGGAACCTTTCCGAGTAAGATCAGAAGTGAATCAAGGTTGCCCACTCTCACCATTACTATTCAATATAGTACTAGAAACACTAGCCTCGGCAATAAGAGCCAAGAAAGAGATTCAAGGAATTAGAGTAGGTAATGAAGAAACTAAACTATCACTCTTTGCAGATGATATGATGGTATACTTAGAAAACCCCAAAGATTCTACTAAAAAGCTATTAGAAATAATGCACAACTTTGGCAAAGTTGCAGGATATAAAATGAATCCACATAAATCCTCAGCATTTTTATACATCACCAACAAAATCCAACAGAAAGAGATACAAAGAGAAATTTCATTCAAAATAACTGTTCATAGTATAAAATATTTGGGAATCTATCTACCAAAGGAAAGTCAGGAATTATATGAGCAAAATTACAAAACACTTGCCACAAAAATAAAATCAGATTTAAATAATCGGAAAGACATTAAGTGCTCTTGGATAGGCTGTGGAAATATAATAAAAATGACAGTTCTCCCTAAATTAATCTATTTATTTAGTGCTATACCAATCAGACTCCCAAGAAATTATTTTAATCACCTAGAAAAAATAACAACAAAATTCACATGGAAGAAGAAATGGTCGAGAATTTCAAAGGAATTAATGAAAAAAAAATCAAATGAAGGTGGCCTAGCTGTACCTGATCTAAAATTATATTATAAAGTAGCAGCCACCAAAACAATTTGGTATTGGCTAAGAAATAGACTAGTTGATCAGTGAAATACTTAGGTTCACAGGACAAAACAGTGAACAACTATAGAAATCTAATGTTTGACAAACCCAAAGATCCCAATTTTTGGATAAGAATTCATTATTTGATAAAAACTGCTGGGAAAACTGGAAATTAATATGGCAGAAATTAGCCATGGACCCACACTTAACATCATATACGAAGAAAAGATCAAAAATGGTCCATGATTTAGGCATAAAGAATGGGATCATAAATAAATTAGAGGGACAAAGGATAGTTTACCTCTCAGACTTGTGGAAGAGGAAGGAAATTGTGATCAAAGGAGACTAGAGATCATTATTGATCACAAAATAGAAAATTTTAATTACTTCAAATTAAAAACCTTTTGTACAAAAAAAAAAAAACTAATGCAAACAAGTTTAGTAACAAAATGGGAAAATATTTTTATAGTTAAAGGTTCTGATAAAGGCCACATTTCCAAAATATATAGAGAACTGACTCTAATTTATAAGAAATCAAGCCATTCTCCAATTGATAAATGGTCAAAGGATATGAACAGCCATTTTTCAGATGATGAAATTGAAACAATTTCCACTCATATGAAACGGTGTTCCAAATCACTATTGATCAGAGAAATGCAAATTAAGACAACTTTGAGATACCACTACACACCTGTCAGATTGGCTAAGATAACAGGAAAAAATAATGAAGAATGTTGGAGAGGCTGTGGGAAAACTGGGACAATGATACATTGTTGATGGAGTTGTGAAAAAAATCCAACCATTCTGGAGAGCAATCTGGAATTATGCCCCAAAAGTTATTAAATTGTGCATAACCTTTGATCCAGCAGTGCTACTTCTGGGCTTATATCCCAAATAAATACTAAAGAAGGGAAAGGGACCTGTATGTGCCAAAATGTTTGTGGCAGCTCTTTTTGTAGTGGCTAAAATCTGGAAGATGAATGGATCCCCATCAATTGGAGAATGCTTGGGTAAATTATAGTATGTGAATGTTATGGAATATTATTGTTCTGTAAGAAATGACCAGCAGGAGGAATACAGAGAGGCTTGGAGAGACTTATATGAATTGATGCTGAATGAAATGAGCAGAACCAGGAGATCATTATACACTTCAACAATGATACTGTTTGAAGATGTATTCTGGTCAAAGTGGATATCTTCAACAAAGAGAAGATCTAATTCAGTTCCAATTGATGGATGATGGACAGAATCAGCTATACCCAGAGAAGGAACATTTGGAAATGGGAAATGAGTGTGAACTGTTTGCATTTTTGTTTTTCTTCCCAGGTTATTCTTACCTTCTGAATCCAATTCTTCCTGTTTAACAAGAAATTCGGTTATCCACACATATATTGTATGTAGGATATACTGTAATACATTTAACATGTATGGGACTACTTGCCATCTAGGGGAGGGGGTGGAAGGCAGGAGGGGAAAATTTGGAATAGAAGTGAACCAAACAAAGAAACAAAAATAAATAAATAAATAAACTGCAAAGTGTGATGGTCTGGTCTAGCTCCTCTGAAGGGCTCAGAATAAGTCCTTGTCAGGATAAGCAAAGTCCTTGCCCCACATTGGGCGCCAATTTGTACTGTGCTATTGTCTCCAGAAGCTGCCCATAGCTCTCTGGGAGGAGATCTGCTCTGTCAACTCAAATCTCTCAGACAGATTCTTCTTCCTGTAGAGAGCAGTTGTCCCCAGAGAGTTGCTGTCAATTCTGGTCCAGAGTAGTGACTTCCCTTCCTCCAGAGAGCCGCCTCAAGTCTGGTCCAGACAAGACTCTTGCTATCTCTTGAGTGCCGCCCTCTTTTATCCTCCCAGAGAATGGGCGTGGGATAATGCAAGGGCTTCTGGGAAAAATTACTTCATCCAATGAACTTGCTCCTCCTAAGCATGCAAGCTCCTCCCCAGGAGTTCACAGAGGTTAAACTCCCAGTAAAGGCCGGAACTAGAGAATTCTTATGTACTAACTTAGCACTTAGTAAGAACCTAATATCTCATTATCTCATTAGCATTTAGTAAGAACCTAACAGCAAAGGGCCAAAACAGATAAACATATTATAGATCAATTTCCTTAATGAATATTGATGCAAACATTTTAAATAAAATATTAATAGATTGTAACAATTTATCACCAGGATAATATACTATAACCAAGTAGGATTTATACTAGGAATGCAGAGGTGGTTCAATATCAGGAAAACTATTAGCATAATTGAATATATTAATAATTAAACTAAGAGAAATCATGTGATTCACCTGTCAGATTGGTTAAGATGACAGGAACAAATAATGATAAATGTTGGAGGGGATGTGGGAAAACTGGGACACTAATGCATTGTTGGTGGAGTTGTGAAAGAATCTAGCCATTCTGGAGAGCAATTTGGAATTATGCCCAAAAAGTTATCAAACTGTGCATACTCTTTGATCCAGCAGTGCTATTACTGGGCTTATATTCCAAAGAAATATTAAAGTTGAGAAAGAGACCTGTATGTGCCAAAATGTTTGTGGCAACTCTTTTTGTAGTGGCTAGAAACTGGAAAATGAATGGATCCCCATCAATTGGAGAATGGTTTGGTAAATTATGGTATATGAATGTTATGGAATATTATTGCTGTGTAAGTAATGACCAGCAGGATGAATACAGAGAGGCTTGGAGAGACGTACATCAACTGATGCTGAGTGAAATGAGCAGAACCAGGAGATCATTATACACTTCAACAATGATACTGTTTGAGGATGTATTCTGGTTGAAGTGGATATCTTCAACATAGAGAAGATCCAACTCACTTCCAGTTGATCAATGATGGACAGAAATAACTACACCCAGAGAAGGAACACTGGGAAGTGAATGTAAACTGTTAGCACTACTGTCTTTCTACCCAGGTTACTTATACCTTTGGAATCCAATTCTTAACGTGCAACAAGAAAATTGGATTTACACACATATATTGTATCTAGGTTATACTGTAATACATTTAATATATATGGGATTGCTTGTCATCTAGGGGAAGGTGTACAGGGAGGGGAAAATTTGGAAAAATGAATACAAGGGATAATGTTATAAAAAAATTACTCATGCATATATACTGGTCAAAAAATTTATAATTATAAAATTAATAAAAGAGAGAAATCATGTGATTATATAAATAAGTATGGAAAAAAGCATTTGACAAAATATAATATTTATTCCTATTAAAAACATTAAAAAACATAGGGATAAATATTTATTCGTGAAATTTTAAGTAGCGTCTGCATAAAACTATCAGTAAACACTATATGGAGATAATCTAGTAACATTCCCAATAAGAGCAGGGGTGAAAAAGGTTACCCACTATGACTACTACTATTCAATATTGTACTTGAAATGTTAGTTTCAGCATTAAAATAAGAAAAAGAAATTGAAGGTATTACAGTGAATAATAAGAAAACAAAACCATTGGCCTTTACAGCTGATAAAATGATATACTTAAAGAATACTAAAGAATCAACTAAATTATGGGATAAATTAACAACTTTAGCAAAGTTGTAAGATATAAAATAAATCCACATAAAGCATCAACATTTCTAAATGTTATCAAAAAAGGCTATAGAAGTGATGAAAAGAGAAATCTCATATAAAATAAATTTAGATAATATAAAATATCTGGTGGTCTACATGCCAAGACAAAGCCAGCAACTATATGAACACAATGAACACAATTATAGAATACTTTTCACACAAAGTTAGATATAAATAACTGCAAGAATATCAGGTGCTCATGGGAAGGCAAAGTTAATATAATAAAAATGATTAGTGAAATTGGTTATATACACATGACACAGTTATCAATTACTATAATAATCTAGTATTTCATAAACCTCCCCACTCAAACTTCTGTGATAAGAATTATTTCACAAAATTGCTGGGAAAACTGGAAAATAATATGACAGAAAACTTGGCATAGATATACATTTCACATCCCATATCAAAATTAGGTCAAAATTAGTACATGATTTGGGCATTAAGGATAATACTATCAGCAAATTAGGAGAGCAAGGGATAGTTTACCAACCAGATTTTTGGAGAAAGGAGAAATTTATGACCAAAGGAGAATTAGAGAACATCAGGAAATGCAAAATGTACAACTTTGATTACATTAAATTAAAAGGTTTTTGCATAAACAAAAAATTAAATAAAATTAAAAGTCAAGTACAAAGCTAGAAAAAGAAAAAAAAAAAAACTTCAGCCAGTGTTTCTGATGAGTCTCATTTGAAAAATATATAAAGAATTGTGCCAATTTCATAAGAATACAAGTCATTCCCCAATTGATAAATGGATATGAACAATTTTCAAGTGACAAAATTAAAGTCATCTATAATCACATAAAAATGCTCTAAATATCTATTTATTTAAAAAATGCAAATTGAAAAAATTCTGAGGTACCATCTTATACCTCTCAACTTGGCTAAGATGACAGGAAAAGATAATGATAAATGTTGGAAGGAATGTGGGAAAACTGGAACATTAATGCATTGTTTGTGGAATTGCGAAATGATCAAACATTCTGAAGAGCAATTTCGAACTATTCCAAAAGGGCTATAAAACTGTGCATACCCCTTCACAGCAATGCCATTTCTGGGTCTGTATACCAAGGAAATCATAAAGGTGGGAAAAAGATCCACATGTGCACAAATATTTGTAGCAGCTCTTTTTCTGGTACCAAAGAATTGGAAAATGACTAGATGTACATCAATTTCAGAATGACTGAACAAGTTGTGGTATATGAAGATAATGGATTTTTTTTTTGTTCTATAAAAGTGATAAACAAACTGACTTTGGAAAGGCCTGGAAACATTTACATGAATTGATGCTGAGCAAAACAAGTAGAACCAAAAATACATTATACACAGTAATAGCAGGAATGTGTGATGATCAAGTATAAAGGACTTGGTTCTTCTCAGTGGTTCAGTGATCCAAGGCAATCCCAACTTTGGATAGAGAACACCATCTGTATTCAGAAAAAGAACTATACAAATTACATATAAATCAACACATGTTATGTTAACTTCTTTTTTCTTTTTTTTTTCCTCCCTCATGATTTTCCCCTTTGTAATGATTTTTCTCTCCCAATATGATTCATAAAGCATTGCATATTAAAAATAAATAAATAAAATATAATTTAAAAAAGACAACAATTCTATATAAATTAATCTATTCAGTTTCATAGCAATCAAATTGCTAAGGGATTACTTTATTGAGCTAGAAAAAAACAATAACAAAATTAATCTGGAAGAACAAAGGGAATTAATGGAAAAATGCAGAGAATGGTAGCCTAGCTGTACCAGATATAAAGTTGTATTATAAAGCAGTGGTCATTAAAATCATTTGGTACTAACTAAGAAATAGAGTACTCAATATGTGGAATAGGTTAGGTTCACAAAACACAATAGTTAATGACTATAGTAATTTGGTGTTTGATAGACCCAGACTCCAGCTTCTGGGAAAAGAATTCATTTTTTGACAAAAATTGCTCAAAAAACTTGAAAGTTTTATGGCAGAAACTAGCCATTGACCAACATCTAACACGCTATGCCAAGATATGCTCAAAATGGGTTCATGATTTAGACATAAATGATGATACTATAAGCAAATTAGGAGAATAAGGGATAATCTACCTCTCAGATATGTAGAGCAGGAAGGAATTTTTGGCCAAAGAAGAACTAGAGAGCATTATGAAATGGGATATAGTGGGATATGGGAAAACTGGGACACTAATACATTGTTGATAGAATTGTGAACTGATCCAACCATTCTTGTGAGCATTTTGGAACTATGTTCACCAATTTATATAACTGTATATACCTTTTGATCTAGCACTGTCTCTACTGGGATATTGTCTGTATCTCAAAGAGATTACTTAAAAAAGGGAAAATAATCCACATGTGCAAAAATGTTTGTGGCAGTCCTTTTTGTAATGGCAAGTAATTGTAAATTGAGTGGATATCAAGTGGGGAATGGCTGAATTATAAGTAATGGAATATTATTGTTTTATAAGAAATAATGAACAGATTGATTGCAGGAAAGCCTGCAAGGATTTACATGAACTGCTAAGTGAAGTAAGTAAAAGCAAGAAAAGATTGTATACAGCAAGAAGATTATGTGATAATCAACTGTGATGAATTTGGCTGTCTTCCACATTGAGATACTTTAAGACGGTTCCAAGAGACTTGTGATGGAAAGAACCATTTGCATCCAGAGAGAGTATTATGGAGACTGAATAGGGATCAAAGCATAGCATTTTCACCTTTTGTTGTTGTTTGTTTGCTTGTTGTTTTTTTTTTTTCCTTTCTCATTTGTTTTTCCCTTTTGGTCTTATTTTTCTTGTATAGCATGATAAATGTGGAGGGAAGAGGAGAAGGAGAAGGAAGAGAAAGGGCAACAATGGGAGGAATGAGAGAGAGAGGAATAAGAAAGGGAAGGAGAGAAGAAGGAAGGGAGGGAGGAGAGAAGGACAGAAAGAGGGAAGGAGAAAGAGAGAAAAAGAGAGACAGAGAAAGAGAGAGATGGAAGGAGAAACAGAAATGGAGAGGGAGAGACAGAGGGCTAGGGAGGGAGAGAGAGAGAGAGAGAGAGAGAGAGAGAGAGAGAGAGAGAGAGAGAGAGAGAGAGAGAGGAGAGAGAGAGAGGAAGGAGGGAGAAGAAGGCAAATAGGAAGGGAAAGACACAGAGTGACAGGAAGGCAAAGAGAAGGGAAGGGAGAAGGACAGGAAGACAGCAGGGAGAGGAAGGAGACAAAGACAGACAGACAAACACACACACAGAAAAAACAGAGAAAGACTGGGACAGAGAAAGAGACAAAGATATGGGGGGCAAAGAGACTGGAAGGAGATAGAGATTGAAAGGGAAGGAGACATGAAAGGGAAAGGAAGAGATGGTGGTGGAAAGGGAGAGGGAATATATGAAGTTAGAATTCCTTCTGTTACATCTTTAAGACAATTGCTTCAATGCTTTTGATATTCACTCTCTCCAAGGAAAAAGTGTACTTTACTCACTCTATGATCATGTGCAAGCCTTTGAGCACCTATTCAATTCCTATTATATTTTTTTTCCAGAAAAATCAAAGCAAAACAAACCTTTTATTAAGTTAGTTTGGTGCCTTCCAAAAACACAAAAATATCATACAGCACTGACCTCCCTAGCAGAAGGTCCCTTCTATTGTGCACTTCAATCTCCACTAGTTCATTATAATGAAAACATTCCACAGCTTTGTGTAGCCCTCTTCTAAATATAACTTCTTTTAGGTGTATGCAGTGGGGGATGGAATATTCAGTTAGAAAAATGTGAATTCAAATCTGTCCTCAGGGATTTACTACCTGTATGATCTTTGGATAAGTCATTTAACTGCCCTCTTCCTGGTTACTTATCTGTAAAATAGGGATAATAATAACACTGTCTCCCATGGCTATTGTGGGGAGAAAAGATATAATATTTATATAGTACTTTGTAAGCCAAAAGTACTGTTCAGTCATTTTGAACTCATGTCTTATTCTTAGATATATATGCCCTTTGGGGATTTTTGTTTTTGCTGAGGCACTTGGAGCTAAGTGTCTTGACCAGGGTCCCACAGCTAGGAAGTGTTAAATGTCTGAGACCGGATTTGAACTCAGATCCTCCTGAATTCAGAGATAGTGCTCTATCCACTGCACCATCTAGTTGCCACTGGAGAGTTTCTTGACAAAGATACTGGAATGGTTTGCCATTTCCTTTTCTAGCTCATTTTACAGATAAGAAAATTGAGGTAAACAGGGTCCAAGAACACACAGCTAGTAAATTCTGAGACTAGATTTGAACTCAGAAAGATGAGCCTTCCTGACTGCAGGCCCAGCAATCTATGCCACTATGTCTCCTAGTTGCTCTTTTAAATGCTAGCCATTTATTTACTTGTTATTATTATTGTTCTAGAACTAGACCTTTGAATTTTAGATTGAGCACAAGTTTCTGGGGATGCTTTTCTCCCCAGAGATCGAGCAATTCTTTCAATTTTGTCATAATTTTGTGATGTAGGAGTCTTTTGCTTAGTGCATGTATTTTTCCACAATCCTGGAAGAATAATATACCATGAAGATACATTTAGCAAGGAGCCACTATAGCCTAGGGAGATTAAGTTTTGCCATCTTCACAAGAAGATTTTTGGCTCAAGTCTTCCCTGAAACATCTTTTCAAGCTCATTAAATAACATAGCATAAATGCATAGGATTTGAAATTGGATAATATCTTGAAATTTATTCAGAAAGTTGGATTAGCATAGAATTGTTACTCATACAGATTCTACATTTAAAAATTGTCCAAAATGGATAGTTTTTGTGGGAAAAATAAATTTCACCTATGTTTCAAAAAGCTTTTGAGAGGTTTGTCACTAGTTAGAAGAAGATACAAGACACCTTGTAGAAACTGAGAAGGAAGTCTCTAAAACTGGTAAGAGCATCCAGATGCTTCTATTTGTGGATAATGTTGTGAGGATGGCATTAAATTCCAGAAAAATGCAGGGCTTGATGAAGTAGACAGGCAATTCCTCTAAGGAGTTTGGTCTAACTTTCTGCCAAAGAAAAGACAGATGGATAAAGATTTAGTAGTTCCTCAGGATAGAGCTCTGAGCCTGGAGCCAGGTACATCTGAGTTCAAATTTGATCTCAAACATTTAGTAAATGTTAACTCTGCACAAGTCAGTTACTTCTGTCTTTCTCAGTTTCCTCAAATGAAAAATGAAGGCAATCATGACATCTTACTTCTTATGGTTGTTGCAAAGATCAAAGAAAATAACATTTATAAAGTGTTTAACATAGTGCCTCAGACATAGCACATGATGTTTTTTTCCCTTATCCCCTTTTAATTGTTCAGTTTATGATATAAAGTTGAATGTACAACATGTGGGGAGTTTATTATTGAATATACTACCAGAGATATGTGTGTTTGTATATAGTTATCTAGATCTAGTCAGTCAGCAAACATTTAAAATATCAAACACTTAACTATGTTTCAGGCAAGATGCTAAACAATGAAAATACAAATTTAAGCAGAATGAAAGTCAGCCCCTTCCTGTAAGGAGCTTACATTCTAACAGGGAAGACCATATGCAAGGCTAAAAAATGTAGTAGAGAAAGAAATTGAGTCAGATTCAGAGAGAGACAAAGAGACAGGCAGAGAGACACGTAAATGTAAATGAGTACAGAAAGGATGACCAGAAATGAATGCTATTTAAAAGACTTGAGCATAAATGATTTGTTCAATATATACATACATATATATATATTTATTACTATGTGTGTATCTAAATATGTGTGTGCATATATATGTGTATATATATATATATATTATATATATACTACCATATAAGCTCTCAAGAAATAGATATTTCTCTATTAATTTATCTTGAACAGACAACGAAAATAAATAATAATTTGGGCCCAGAATTGAACAGATGGAAGAAAGTGGGCTGGATTATTTTGGGGAAACTTTTAAATTCTTTTATGACTTTAAACTTCTCCCTCCTCCCTTATTAGTATCAATATTTTTCCATTTTGTGGTTTGGCTGTGAGATGTAGAATACTACAGAGTCTAAAAAATTGAAATCAAGATAGAATATATAACAGAGACGAGCATGTTGGGAGTAAGTATGCAGTAATACATTACACAAATGGAATTATTGAAGGACATGATATGAATTGTAAAGAGTAACCACACCAAAAGAAATGCATGAATGAAAAAGGCAGGCTAGTCACATGCCAAGCCTATTTGCTTTACAGGTATCCTTAAATGTTGAGAGAAAGTGAGAACTGTCTTCCAACCCTTTGAGTGGACTCCTTGTGGCAAATGTTATTGCAAAACATGGACAAGAGTTACACAGAACAGATCAATATGAATAGATTATGACATGCATCACTGGAAAGAATATTAATGTGAAAATCATTATTTAATTGAGTTTTTTAATATTATCATATCCTCATAGGATCATATTACCTAGATCTAGGATTGACCTGGGTTTAAGATCAGGGCTAAGAAAGATTATAGACTATGGGTAAGAGGCTTCTCCAAGGTTTGGAGTACAGTGCTAACACGTTGTCCCATTATAGATTGGACAGACTAAATAGGGAAAGGTGGTAACACAGAACAAGCCACAAGCAAGAAAGGCAGACATATAAAGAAAAAAAATATTGATAAAAGCAATCAGTTATCATAAAATATCAAGCAAAAAAGAGTTGGGGACAATGGAAGATTTGGCAGAAAATTTCATATGTGATAATAATATTCAAGGAGCAAACATAAATATGGCTCAGATGGGGCTGCTGATAACAATAGCTAGTATTTTCCTTCTGGAGGAGGGGGAGATGAGGAAGTGTAAGTGAACATTGTTCTTATCACAATTAGCTCACTGGGAATAATGCACACTCATTGGGTACAGAAATTTATCTCATTCTGCAGGAAAGTAGGAGGAGATAGGGATATGAGAAGTATTTTCCTAGAGTTTTAAAGACTGCAAAAGGCTTTACAAATGTTCTTTGATTTGATCTTCCAAAGAACCATGGGAAATAGATGCTATTATCATCCCCATTTTACAGCTGAGGAAACTGAGAAATACAGAATTTAAGTGACTTGTCCAGGGTTACATTGCATTAGCTGAGGTTGAATTTGAACACACATCTTTCCAATTCCAGGTCCAGTGTTCTAATAATTGTACCACCTAGTTAAGCCAACAATTTTTTTTTTAGTTGTGACAGTTTGACATAATTTTAATTTTAGACATGCATAAAAGAAATGATCAAAATGATATTGGTCCATAAAAAGAGGTGGATCATTTACATGCAAGGGATTTCAGAGAGACCAGCCATGTTTCTCTTTTGGGGTTTGCAAAAACTGAAATACTCAGAAAAGTTAAGTAGGCAGACGGGGAGTAACATGATCAGAGTTTTCCATAGTTTTTTTTATTAATAATTTTTTATTATATATATATTTTTATATTATTATCCCTTGTATTCATTTTTCCAAATTATTCCCCCCTCTCTTTGTTCCCTCCCCCCGATAACAGGCAATCCCATACATTTTACATGTGTTACAATATAACCTAGATACAATACATGTGTGTAAATACCATTTTCTTGTTGCACAATAAACTTTAGATTCCGAAGGTACATGTAACCTGGGCAGACAGATATTAGTGCTAACAATTTACATTCACTTCCCTGTGTTTCTTCTCTGGGTGTAGCTACCTCTGTCCATCATTGATCCACTGGAAGTGAATTGGCTCTTCTTTATGTTGAAGATTTCTACTTCCATCAGAATACATCCTCATACAGTATTGTTGTTGAAGTGTATAGTGATCTTCTGGTTCTGCTCATTTCACTCAGCATCAGTTGATGTAAGTCTCTCCAGGCCTCTCTGTATTCCTCCTGCTGGTCATTTCTTACAGAGCAATAATATTCCATAACCTTCATATACCATAATTTACCCAACCATTCTCCAACTGATGGACATCCATTCATCTTCCAGTTTCTAGCTACAACAAAAAGAGCTGCCACAAACATTTTGGCACATATATGTCTCTTTCCGCTCTTTAGTATTTCTTTGGGATATAAGCCCAGTAGTAGCACTGCTGGGTCAAAGGGTATGCACAGTTTGATAGCTTTTTGAGCATAATTCCTGATTGCTCTCCAGAATGGCTGGATTCTTTCACAACTCCACCAGCAATGTATCAGTGTCCCAGTTTCCCCACATCCCCTCCAATATTCATCATTATTTGTTCCTGTCATCTTAGCCAATCTGACAGGTGTGTAGTGGTATCTCAGAGTTGTCTTAATTTGCATTTCTCTGATCAGTAGTGATTTGGAACACTCTTTCATGTGAGTGGATATAGTTTCAATTTCATCATCTGAGAATTGTCTGTTCATATCCTTTGACCATTTATCAATTGGAGAATGGTTCAGTTTCTTATAAATTAGGGTCAGTTCTCTATATATTTTGGAAATGAGACCTTTGTCAGAACCTTTGCTTTTAAAGATATTTTCCCAATTTGTTACTTCCCTTCTAATCTTGTTTGCATTAGTATTATTTGTACAGAAACTTTTTAGTTTGATGTAATCAAAATCTTCTATTTTGTGATCAATAATGATCTCTAGTTCTCCTCTGGTCATAAATTCCTTCCTCCTCCACAAGTCTGAGAGATAGATTATCCTCTGTTCCTCTAATCTATTTATTATCTCCCTCTTTATGCCTAAATCATGGACCCATTTTGATCTTATCTTGGTATATGGTGTTAAGTGTGGATCCATATCTAATTTCTGCCATATTAATTTCCAGTTTTCCCAACAGTTTTTTCCAAATAATGAATTTTTATCCCTAATGTTGGTATCTTTGGGTTTGTCAAAGATTAGATTGCTATAGATGTACCCTTTTTTGTCCTTTGTATCTAATCTGTTCCACTGATCTACCGGTCTATTTCTTAGCCAATACCAAATGGTTTTGATGACTGCTGCTATATAATATAGCTTTAGATCAGGTACACTTAGACCACCTTCCTCTGAGTTTTTTTTTTCATTAGTTCCCTTGCAATTCTCGACCTTTTATTCTTCAATATGAATTTTGCTGTTATTTTTTCTAGGTCATTGAAATAGTTTCTTGGGAGTCTGATTGGTATAGCACTAAATAAATAGATTAGTTTGGGGAGTATTGTCATCTTTATTATATTTGCTCGGCCTATCCAAGAGCACTGAATGTCTTTCCAATTATTTAAATCTGACTTTATTTTTGTGGCAAGTGTTTTGTAATTTTTCTCATATAATTCCTGACTTTTCTTTGGTAGATGGATTCCCAAATACTTTATACTCTCAACATTTGTTTGGAATGGAATTTCTCTTTGTATTTCTTGCTGTTGCATTTTGTTAGTGATATATAAAAATGCTGAGGATTTATGTGGATTTATTTTGTATCCTGCCACTTTGCTGAAATTTTGAATTATTTCTGGTAGCTTTTGAGCAGAGTCTTTGGGGTTCTCTAAGTATACCATCATGTCATCTGCAAAAAGTCATAGTTTGATTTCCTCATTTCCTACTCTAATTCCTTGAATCTCTTTCTCGGCTCTTATTGCCGAGGCTAGCGTTTCTAGTACTATATTGAATAGTAATGGTGATAGTGGGCAGCCTTGTTTCACTCCTGATCTTACTGGGAAAGGTTGTAGTTTATTTCTATTGCATATTATGCTTACTGAAGGTCTTAAATATATGCTCCTGATTATTCTAAGGAATAGTCTATTTATTCCTATACTCTCAAGAGTTTTTAGTAGGAATGGATGTTGGATTTTGTCAAATGCTTTTTCTGCATCTATTGAGATGATCATATGGTTCTTATTAATTTGATTATTAATATGGTCAATTATATTAATAGTTTTCCTAATATTAAACCAGCCCTGCATTCCTGGAATAAATCCTACTTGATCATAGTGTATTATCCTGGAGATGATTTTCTGAAGTCTTTTTGCTAATATCTTATTTAAGATTTTAGCATCAATATTCATTAAGGAGATTGGTCTATAATTTTCTTTCTCAGTTTTCGATCTTACCTGGTTTAGGTAGTAGTACCATGTCTGTGTCATAAAAGGAGTTTGGTAGAACTCCTTCATCCCCTATTTTTTCAAATAATTTATATAACATTGGGGCTAATTGTTCTTTAAATGTCTGGTAGAATTCACATGTGAATCCATCTGACCTTGGGGATTTTTTCCTGGGAGTTGATTAATAGTTTGTTCTATTTCTTTTTCTGAAATGGGACTATTTAAGCAATTTATCTCCTCCTCTGTTAATCTAGGGAACCTATATTTTTGGAGGAAGTCATCCATTTCACTTAAGTTATCAAATTTATTGGCATAAAGTTGGGCAAACTAACTCATTATTTCTCTAATTTCCTCTTCATTGGTGGAAAGATCCCCCTTTTCATTTGTAAGACTAACAATTTGATTTTCCTCTTTCTTTTTTCTGATCAGATTTACCAAAGGTTTATCTATTTTATTGGCTTTTTCATAAAACCAACTCTTGGTTTTAGTTATTAATTCAATAGTTTTTTTACTTTCAATATTATTGATTTCTCCTTTTAATTTTTGTATTTCAAGTTTAATTTTTGGTTGGGGGTTTTTAATTTGATCTTTTTCTAGCCTTTTAAGTTGCAAGCCCAATTCGTTAATCTTCTCTTTCTCAATTTTCTTCAAATAAGCCTCTAAAGATATAAAATTTCCCCTTATTGCTGCTTTAGCTGCATCCCACAGATTTTGTTATGATGTCTCATAATTGTCATTATCTTTGGTGAAATTATTAATTGTTTCTATAATTTGCTCTTTCACCCAGTCATTCTTTAAGATGAGCTTATTCAGTTTCCAATTACTTTTTGGTCTATTTACCCCTAACTTTTTACTGAATGTAGCTTTTATTGCATTGTGATCTGAGAAGAAGGCATTTATTATTTCTGCCTTCCTACATTTAATTTTGAGATCTTTATGTCCTAATATATGGTCAATTTTTGTATAGGATCCATGAACTGCTGAGAAGAAAGTATATTTCTTTCTATTGCCATTCAGTTTTCTCCAAAGGTCTATCATACCTAGTTTTTCTAATGCTCTATTTACTTTTTTAATTTCTTTCTTGCTTGTTTTGTGGTTTGATTTGTCTAAATCTGAGAGTGCAAGGTTGAGATCTCCCATTATTATAGTTTTACTGTCTATTTCTTCTTGCAATTCTCTTAACTTTTCCTTTAGAAAGTTAGATGCTATACCACTTGGTGCATATATGTTTAGTATTGATATGGCTTCATTATTTATGCTACCTTTCAGCAGGATATAGTTTCCTTCCTTAACCTTTTTAACTAGATCTACTTCTGCTTTTGCTTGATCTGAGATAAGGATAGCTACCCCTGCTTTTTTGGCTTTACCTGAAGCATAATAGGCTCTGTTCCAACCTTTTACCGTTACTCTGTATGTATCTCCCTGCTTTAAGTGTGTTTCCTGCAGACAACATATTGTAGGGTTCTGCTTTTTGATCCAATCTGCTATCCGTCTCCGTTTGATGGGATCGTTCATCCCATTCACATTTACAGTTAAAATTACTAATTCTGTATTTCCTGCCATCATATTATCCCCAGATTATGCTTTTTCCCTTGACCCCCCTGATCCCCCTCCCCGATATTTAATTTACAGACCCCCCTTGTGACGTGCAATCCTCCCTTTTTTTTTAATATCCCTCCCCCCTCCCTCCAAGTCCCTTCACTTATTCTCCTTTTCCCTTTTCCTCTCCCCCTTTTTAATGAGGTGAGAGAAAATTCTCTGAAAAACAAATATGTTAATTATTTACTCTTTGAGCTTCTCCTGATGAGAGTAAGATTTACACAATGATTCTCCCCCTCACTAAATTCCCTCAGATATGGTGTATTTTCTATGCCTCTTCCTGGGATGTAGTTTCCCTCTTTTTATCATTCCTTCCCCTTTTTCTGAAACAACCTCCTTCCCTTCACTACACCCCCCTTTTTTTCTTTTATATCAGTAAAATCAAATTATCCTTGAGTACTTTTTATATACCCACAACAGAGTTCCAGTTCTCAAGGATTCTGTGTACCTTTTTCTGTTTCTCTTCAGTCTTGTGGATGTAGATCAAATTTTTTGTTTAAGTCTGGTTTTTTTCTTAGAAACATATAGAATTCCTCTATTTCATTGAATGACCATCTTCTTCCATGGAAAAAGATGCTAAACTTAGCTGGGTAGTTCATTCTTGGTTGCAGTCCTTGATCTTTTGCCTTACGAAATATCAGGTTCCAGGCCCTTGTATCTTTTAATGTGGAGGCAGCCAGATCTTGAGTGACCCTTATTGTGGCACCTTGGTATTTAAATTGTTTTTTTCTAGCTGCTTGCAAGATTTTCTCCTTTGTGTGGTAATTCTGCAGCTTAGCCACTATATTCCGTGGTGTTCTTTTTTTAGGGTCTATTTCAGAAGGAGTTCAATGAATTCTTTCCACATCTACTTTCCCTTCTGTTTCTATTATCTCTGGACAGTTCTCTTTGATAATTTCCTGTAAAATAGAATCTAGGCTCTTTTTTTGGTCATAGTTTTCTGGAAGTCCAATGATCCGCAGATTATCTCTCCTAGATCTATTTTCCATGTCTATAGATTTTCCCAGTAAGCATTAGACGTTGTTCTCCAGCTTCTCATTTTTTTTTTTTTTTTGTTTTGTTTGACTGATTCTTGGGTTCTCTGTGAATCATTCATTTCTATTTGTTCCATCCTGATTTTTAAGGAGTTATTTTCTTCTTTCACAGTTTTTAGTTCTTTTTGTAAATGCCCAATTTAGTTTTTAAATGAATTATTTTGCTCTATTGAATTTTTTTCCATTTCCCTAATTTTTTTTTGAGAATTATTTTCTTTTTCCAATTCAGAAATTCTATTTTCTTGAGACTTTTTTATCTTTTCCAATTCAGAAATCCTACTTTCCTGTGATTTTTTAACTTTTTCTAATTCACAAATTTTGTTTCCCTGCATCTCCTGTGAATTCTTTATTTTTTCCAATTCCAATTTCAGGACGTTGTTATTCTCTATCATAGCTTCCCTTTCTTTTCCCCATTTTTCTTCAAACTCTCTTAACTTTTTAATAGTCTCTTCTAGGAGAGAGTTATGTGATGGGGGGCAGGAATCATTCCCCTTTACGTTGTTATCTGCTGTCTCTCTGCTGTTAACTTCCTTGGGGTTGGATACCCGCTCTTTCTCTGTGTAGAAGGAATCTATAGTTTTTCTGGCTTTTTTGTTCATATTTAAAAAATCTTTTGGGGTCTGTCCCTGGAGTAGGAAATTATTTATTTACTTCTTTACCAGCTTCCTCCCAGACCGGATGGATGCAGCGGCTCTAGCGCCTAAGCTAAGATAGAGCTCTGGGAGAGAGTTCCCCACCCCCTCCCTGGAAGTGCCTCAGAGGTGATCAGCACTGCTGTGCCCCAAGGGTGCTGTGTTTTAGTGGCTTCCCTGAGGTTGAGATTGAACAGTAAATACGGCACAAAGCCTAGCCTATGCGTCCTGGTGGGGCATGGATGTCTGCAGCAGGTGACGTGAAAAGCCCCTGCGCTCAAACTGGAAGTATCTGCCAGAAACCGTGGTCCCTAGTTCAAAGGTTCTGCTTCTCTGGGACTTCCGGAGCTGAGTTCCACTCCCTCTAGCTAAGCTAGGCAGTGTGTGTTGCCTTGGGCCGTATCCATCCACTTGTCAATCTCTTAACTATTCTCAGGTGGGAGCTGAGGCCACACCCCCTGGTGCCGAGATCTGCTGAGCACCCCCAGGGTCCTGGAAAATCTAATCTATCTGAATTTTTTAAAGTATTTTAGCTTTCTCTTCTGAACTTCTATATTATAAGCAGAGAAGAGCTAACAGCCTGTGCCAGATTCCTTTATCTCAGTGGCTTTTCTGATCCCAGAGCCCTTCCCAGCGAGATCGGCGCAGTATGCTAGCACCCAGCTGTCTTTGCTGGCCTCTCTTCTTCCTCCCCTGGGAACTGACCTTTTCTGTTGAAACTCCAGATTCTCTTCAGCTGGTAAGTCGTGCTTCCAGTCCTTGTGGTATCTATCAGTCCAGCGCTATTTCTGAGGCTGATTTATCTAATTGGTTGTGAGGGAGTGAGGACGTTCACAGAGTCGTGTGTTTCTTCTCCGCCATCTTGGCTCCGCCCCCTAGGCCAACAATTTAAGAAACTATACAAGCCTGAACTTGTACAAAGAATTTAGATGTGATTAGATTCTCAATGTAATGAAAATATCACCATCGTAAAGGTGTACAGTGTTACCTCTTCCCTTATTGCTTCCCTAAATAAGTTTTAGCTCTGAACACTTCTGAGACATTGCTAGCATTTCCCATATAAGAAATTGTTGTTAGAATTGTGAACAGATCCAGCCAATCTAGGGAGCACTTTGGAACTGTGCCCAACGGGAAATCAAACTGTACATTCCCTTTGATCCAGAAATATCACTACTAAGTCTGTATCCCAAAGAGATCATAAAAAGAAGAAAGAATCTATATGTGCAAAACTATTTAAAGTAGCTCTTATTGTAGTGGCAAAGAAATAGAAATTGAAATGATTTCCACCAAAAGGGGAATGATTGAATAAGTTCCTATATGAAAGTAATGGAATTTTATTGTTCTACAAGAAATGTTGAGCAATCAGATTTCAGAAAATACCTAGAATTGAGGGTGAGTAAATTTGTAACAACAAAACTTAGTGATGATCAATTCTGATAGCCAGCTTTTCTCAGCAATATAGTAATCCAAGATAAATCCAAAAGAAACTCTTATCTATATTTAGAAAAATAATACGGATTGAAGCACATTATTTTTATTTTGGAAATTTGTTTTTTTTTTTTTCTTTCTTGTGCTTTTCCCTTTTTGTTCTGTTTCTTCTTTTACAATATGACTAACATGAAAATATGCTTAACAAGACTGCACATGTATGCCGACAGCATATTGCTTGCTGTTTTAGGGAGGGTGGAGGAGAGAGAAGGAGGGAGAAAAATTTAGAATTACAAATCTTACAAAAATCAATGTTGAAAACTATCTTTTCCCTCTAATTTTATTTTATTCATTTATTTTAAATGCATATTCCTTTATGAATCATGTTTGGAGCAAAAAAGCAGAACAAAAGGGAAAAAAAAAACATAGGAGAGATAAAAAAAGTTAACATAGCATGTATTGATTTACATTCAATTTCCATAATTCTTTTTTTCTGGATGAAGATGGCATTTTCTTTCCAAAGTCTATTAGAATTGCCTTGGACCACTGAGCCCTTGAGAAGAACCAACTCTTTCATAGTTGATCATTGCACATTTTTCCTGTTATTGTGTACAATATCTGAATGCAGTTGGTGTTCTCTGTCCAAAGTTAGGATTGCCTTGGATCACTGAACTACTAAGAAGAACCAAGTTCTTTATATAGTTGATCATCACACATTCCTGCTGTTACTGTGTACAATGTATTCTTGGTTATGCTTGTTTCTCTCAGCATCTCTCACCAAATCTTTCTAGGCTTTTCTAAAATCAACCTTTCCCCAATTGATGAGCATCTATTCATTTTCCAATTCTTTGCTGCCACAAAAAGAGCTGCTATAAACATTTTTTGCACATATGGGTCCTTTTCCCTCCTTTATAATTTTTTTGGGATAAAGAACCATTAGTGATACTACTGTGTCAAAGGGTATGCACAGTTTTATAACCCTTTGGATATAGTTCCAAATTGCTCTTCAGAAAGATTGGATCATTTCACAACTCCATTAAAATGTGTCTTAGTTTTCACCCATCCCCTTCAATATTATCATTATCTTTTCCTGTCACCTGTCACCTTAGCCAATCTGAGATGTGTGAGATTACCTCAAAGTTGTTTTAATTTGCATTTCTCTGAATCATTAGTGGTTTAGAACATTTTTCATATAACCATAGATGACTTTATCATCTGAAAATTGTCTGTCCATATCCTTTGACCATTTATCATTTGGGGAATGACTTGTATTCTTATAAATTTTACACAGTTTTTCATATGTTTTAGAAATGAGACCTTTATATAAAACATTGGCTGTAAAATTTCCCCCAGCTTTGTAATTCCCTTTTAATCTTGTTTCTGTTGGCTTTATTTGTACAAAAACTTTTAAATTTAATACAATCAAAGTTATCCATTTTGTCTTTCATAATGTTCTCTGGTTCTTCTTTGGTTATACATTCCTCCCTTCTCCAAAGATCTGATAGGTAAATTATTCATTGGTCTCCAAATTTCCTTATGGCATCATTATGCCCAAATCATATATCCATTTTGACTTTATTTTGTTATTGGAGGAATCTCTTCTTTATTTCAGTTTTATTGATGCCACACTAAACTGCATTCATGTCTCCAAGCAGACAGACCCATTTATTTAGGGTCCAAGACAAAGAAAGATGAAACTGAATTATACAATGCTATTGGGGGACCTTGCTGCTTGAATATTTGACTCGGGATCCAATTCCAGTTCTTGGCCATTTTGGAATGACTTTATCCTTCAATGAAGTCATAAATAGGTACAGAAGAATGTAAAAATTTACATTCTTGCCCTTCAGACAAGTAAGCAAAGATAGAAGTTTCAAATACAGAATTAAAAATGCAATCTCAACATTCAATGTGGAGTGCCTCCAGAATATTTCTGAGTATTCTTTCACAAGTTTTGCATACCAATTATGGAAAATCTGATAAAAGAAGTTTAACCAGTGGCTTCAAGCAATGCAGAAAAATAGAATATAATATTTGGGCAGACCTTTCATGCTTCATTAAATTAAAGAGGGATTTAGCTAATTATTACTATCTATAAATAGCTTAAACATTAACATTACAATATGTTTTCTTTCCTTGAGTTCTCTTTTCCCTTCAAAGTTCAGGTAGACACTAAATCTCATATTAGAGAAAAAAGACAGAATCCTTGCACCTGCCACAAACACATTTCTTACGATCATAATTTTGTTCTCTGCAGAAAGACATTCACATTGAAAGCCATATACAAGTCACTGTTAAAACAGTTATTCTTTCCTAATTATGTGTTTATTCAAATTCTTTGCTTCCCTACAGAGAAAATAATAGAGAGAAAGATCATGCACCACAATTTATGGCTTTAACATCTATTCTAAGGAAAACGTTGTTGAAATTTTAAGGTTTATATGAGAAGCAATATGGTATAGTGGACAAAGTGCTAGCCTTTATGTTGTGAAGATGTGGGTGTAAGTCCCACCTGTGACACATAATGACTGTGTGACCCGAAGCAAATAATTGACCTCTAAGAATTCTAAGAGACTCCCAGTAAAACTGTAAGTTGTAGAAAAACTATCATTCCCTATTGACAGAGAGTTTCCTCTATCATGAGACAACTAGTAGTACAATGAATAGAATACTGAGCCTTTAATCAATAAGACTAGTTTAAAACTAACATCACATAATAGATATGTGACTCTGGACAAGTCCTCATGTGTAAAATGGGAATAATACTATGTACTTCTAAGGGTTGTGGATCAAATGAAATATTTCTAAAGTGCTTTGCAAATCTTAAAGTGCTGCATGTGTATATGTGTGTGTGTGTGTGTATGTGTGTGTGTGTGTGTGTGTGTGTGAGAAAGAGAGAGAGAGAGAGAGAGAGAGAGAGAGAGAGAGAGAGAGAGAGAGAGAGAGAGAGAGAGAGAGAGAAAGAGAGAAACTGTGAAATGGGCATAATGGCATATATCTCCTAGGGCTGTTGTGGGGATCAAATGAGATGACATTTATAAAAGTGTTTGGTACAATATCTGGCACATAGGAAGTATTGTATAAATGCTTATTCCCTTCCTCTTCTACATCCTTGCCCCCTTTGCAAATTTACAGATTCGGTTCTGATTCCCCTGTGTTTTGTGAACCCATTAAAATTTTGTAGCTTAGGGAAAATGCTATGAGAAAATGTGAAATCAATTTAAAAGAATGAAATATGTAGTCACAAATCATTTGTAAAATATGTGTGTGTGTGTGTGTGTGTGTGTGTGTGTGTGTGTGTGTGTGTGTGAGAGAGAGAGAGAGAGAGAGAGAGAGAGAGAGAGAGAGAGAGAGAGAGAGAGAGAGAGATATGGCTGGAAAATTATGGTAGCTTCAACTGATTCTAATGTGTCCAATTAATTAGAAATACAATTTTTAAAAATTAAAAGATCAATATAAGTTTCTTACCTTTCAAAGTTTAATGGAACTTGTATTCATAGAGGAGCTTGATTATTCTTTATTAATCCTATGTATGCTGGTATTATTATTTTTTCTCTTTCTTTTAAATAGATGAGAAAACTGAGACTAAAGTAAGATACTAACAGTATCAACACCACAGTAGTGTATGTAATTAAATTGTCACATTAGACTCAATAGAAGTTACCATCATTTTCCAGCCACATTATACATAACTATCAATATACATATAGACCACATATATACAATCAATCATTTACATAATCAGTTTCCATTTAATTATATTGCATTTAGGTAAAGATTTAGGGCCTTAACATCTTATTCTCTGGAATAATTATGGCAGGATAAACACATATAGAGGCTTAATTGGCACTCTTAAATGGTTGCTTACCTAAATTAATCAGCTCTAATTGATCTGAATTGGCTATAAAGATGTCAAAACATCACATCCAATGTTTCTTCATTCACTATCTTTTGAACACTTCAAAAGTTGAGATTTTTTTCATTATCTAATATTTTGTTTGAGTATATAAATCCTAGAAAGTTGAAGGCATTATCTAAAAATTCAATAATTTTCTCATTGTCATTTTTTGATAACCATACTGCCAGGTTGAATGTGGAAAAAATAGTATAAAATCAGAAAACAAATGACCAGACCAATATGTATAATTATTTCTTAAATTTAGAAAATTAATTTGCATTAATTTTCATTTTTGTTTTTCTTCACATTTCTGAATATATTTCTCCCTTCACCATCTTTACATAATCTATGAACTTGGAATGGAAAAAATACATCTTTTTAAACAAATATATAACCAATTTCCTACATAATTCTATGTGTTTTATTTTTCTGAAAACAAGGTTTTACCAGACTAAGAAAAAGGTTCATGATAAAAAAGTTAAGAATATATGCCTTATACAGCTCTTTTTGTTGTAGCTAGAAACTGGAAGTTGAAAGGATGTCCATCAATTGGAGAATGGTTGGGTAAATTATGGTATATGAAGGTTATGGAATATTATTGCTCTGTAAGAAATGACCAGCAGGAGGAATACAGAGAGGCTTGGAGAGACTTAAATCAACTGTTGCTGAGTGAAATGAGCAGAACCAGAAGATCACTATACACTTCAACAACAATACTGTATGAGGATGTATTCTGATGGAAGTGGAAATCTTCAACATAAAGAAGATCCAACTCACTTCCAGTTGATCAATGATGGACAGAAATAAGTACACCCAGAGAAGGAACACTGGGAAGTGAATGTAAATTGTTAGCACTACTGTCTATCTACCCAGGTTACTTATACCTTCGGAATTTAATACTTAATGTGCAACAAGAAAATGGTATTTACACACATATATTGCATCTAGGTTATATTGTAACACATGTAAAATGTATGGGATTACCTGTCATCGGGGGGAGGGAGTGGAGGGAGGGGATAATTTGGAAAAATGAATAAAAAAAAGAATATATACCTTATAACAAAGAACCAAAGAAGAGAAAAATACAGATTATATTAATAAAGATAAAAATTAGTGAAGTCATGAAAGAAATAGTGCTGCACTCAAGTGGTTGAATTTCAGGCAATGATTTAAATTTACTAGAGAGAAAGTGAAATGTTATCTACCATACTTTTCCTGTCCTTATGGAGTTTATGTCAATTATATATCTCTTTCAATCTCAAATATTTTTAAGTGTTATGGGCCAGTCTGTACATAAACAATCATTCTTACAAGGTGCTAACTAAGTGGAATTGATAAATACAATGATTATCTAGTTTAGCGTGGTGATTAATAGTTCTATAGTTCAGTACATGTACTTAGTACTTAATATAGTTCCACAAGATTCACACCTATCATAATGTAATTAGAATAGAGCATATAAGCTGGGACAAACTCAGCCAGGGTCTGAGAGCCAGAGAAGACTAGAGGACTGGAAACAGGAGCTCAAGCTTTTGGAGCCAAGGAGAGACATTCACTCTATCTCACACAACTATGGTGGCTGGCCTCTTACACTTCCCCCATTGAGACCAAGGCCAGTCTGAAAGGCTCTCCAGAAAGTTGCCCATCCCAAGGCAAGAAGACAATGAAGAATTTGGACTTTAACACTTGGCCTATTCTCTTAGTGATTACTGAAAAAAAGACTGTCTCAGAGACCTCCAGAAAACCAAGGAGAACACTACATTTAAGTCAGATTTTTTCTCATTTCTTTTTAAAATTCTGCATGAAAGGGAAGAATTCTTGGAGTCACTTGAACACTTATGTTTAATTAAAAAAAAAACTATTGTTACTGAGAACTTCATCTTTAGCACAGTTCCGATATAGCTAGAGGATATATAAAGGAATTTTTGTATCATGCAGTAAATGCTCATTTAATTTGATAATCATCTTGCTATCATGTAGCTAACAGTCTTATTATTATAAATGAAAAACTGGAAATAAAGTTGATTCTTATACTATCAAGCTAAAATGGAAACAGTAACCATGGACATGCTTGGCCTAAATAAGCTGGCTCATTGAATCCTCATAGTGCTTTTTGTGCTTACTCTTTGTTCAGATCACTGTAATGCAACCAGATTTGAGATCTAATCATCACTGTATTAAAGTTTTAAAAAATTCTTCTTGAAATTCCCTGTATTTTTTCTTAACCTCTCAATAGTAAAATAGTTTATATTTACACAATGTTCTAAAGTTTTCATTTATCTCATTTGATTCTTACAACAACTTTGTGAAGTAGATATTTTCTACATGTCATAGGTGAGCAAATTGAAGCTGAAGGAGCTTTAATAATAAAAGCTAACAATAAAGATTTCCAAAGTGCTTTACAAAGACTTCATTTTATCCTCACAACAATCCTGGGAGATAGGTACTCTTAAAAATAACACTCTTGACACTGAAAATCAGATATTAAGGAAAATTTATTAAAGAAGAATCTTAAGGAATCATCTTAACGTTTTTGGCTTCCCTCTTCGGGGAAAAAAGAGCACTGGATACAAAAATGGGGGAAACTTTATACTTGCTAGTGGTTTGCAGCTCTTCCTATTGGAAAACGGATTGGTCTGTTTGTTCTGGGTTACAATCATTCTGATACACCCACTACATATTCCCCCTTAATATGTATAAAACCTGTTCCCTCCCATCATACCCACCATACATCCCATGTTCAAAAATGGTGGAAAACTCCTCCTCTAGGGTGTGTTGTTTAATATTCAATTAGTCCATTAAGCAGGGCAGTAGTGATTTGGTCAAATCAGGTTATTGACCTTAACTAGTTTGGTCTGGATGGGCTATTATCTTAAGTTTGTGGCTTTTTGAAAACCACAAGACTCTTTCTGATTGGCTGAATCCACCTATGTCTTCCTAGCCCCCAATTTCTTGTTTGCTCAAGGCTTCTATTGATCATTTAATAGTTCTATGAATCTCAATCTCAAATCTTAACCTTTCACATTTTGAAAACTTCTTGGTCAGTGGTACCCACTATCTTAATCCCACATTACCTCAAAGCTTGTAACACCATGGAAACTCAACTTTTCAGTATTTTTCACACTATTTTATTATCCTAATTTTACAAACGAGGAACATTGAGGCCAATAAAGGTTGTATTTCTTGCTGAGGGCCAAACCATTAAACAAGCACACAATACATGAAAAAGTTCATAATGTAAGTACTCCATTTGGTATAAAGATTTTAAACTAATTTTATGTCTGTTTGGTGTGAACTTTTCTAGAAATGCTTGAAGTCTTAATATTTCCTTCTTGCTGCTAAATGAAAGGACAGAAGGACAAGTGCTAAAAACAAAGGCTTATAAATTGTCCTCCTGAATTCAGGGCTGGTGCTCTATCCACTGCGCCACCTAGCTACCCCGGCTTATAAATTGTCAACAGGCCATCACACATGTGACCCAGCTGCACAAGCATTAATCCAAGCATGGCATACACTGGCTGGTACCTATCTTGTCTTTCAAAGGCACACAGGGAGTCCAGCTTGGCATGCAACAACAAACTATGTCAGTTCTTTTTGATGTTATACTTGTAGGAAGGGTAATCATTTAAAAGACCTTCATTCTTTACTTCCCAGTTAGTTTGGATTAGAGTTTGGGAAAGTACTATAAACCATTAAACAAATTAAACACACAATACAAGAAAAATTTCATAATGAAAATACTTACTTTGATTATAAGGATTTTAAACTAATTATATCTGTTTGGTATAGACTTGTATAAAAATGATTGAAGTCTTAATGTTTCCCTCTTACTAAATGAAAGGACAAGACAAATGCTACAAACAAACTTGCTTATGTCATAGTACTATGCAAAGCCCTGATTTTGGGGGCTACAAGAAGGAAAAAATGGATCTGTAACTGAACGAGACCCATCATCTAAGTGTGTCCTTAATGAAATTGTTGGTTCTTCAGTAAAGGTCATCATTTCCCCCTCTCCCCTCTACTTCTTAGGATGCTATGATAAAAGAGAATACTTTATTTTGGTATTCAAAGGCCAGGGATTGTGTCAACTCTTATTTACTCTGTGATCTTGACATTATTTGAGCCCTGAACCCCAGTTTTCCCATCTATAAAATGGATACATATGCTACCTACTTCACAAGGATTAGGTGAGAATCAGATGTGACACAGACTTATAAATAACATGAATGAATTCAGCTTTCTCCCAAGGTGTGGATATGGAAGGAGGATAGACTTCCTCCAGAAGGTTTGTACTTTTGACATGAAACAACCATGATCTTTAATGTTCTTTTCAATCGTTCTGGAAGCATATGGTACAATTATTTCTAGCTATTACTTACTGACATAGTAGCCCTTTTTATGCTCTGATTTGTTTCCCTCCTAACTCCATAGAAGGACAGCTGGGGTTCTCTGGAGGGATGAAATACATCTCTAAGTATTATTATAAGAAAATTCCTCCTCACTAAAATATATATGGTGGGACTGTCTTCTGTGCTATAACTGAATTTTCTCCTAGGGAACAATTTTAGTTATAGATATTGTGTAACATATGGAAAAACAACTTGCAAATAGAAAATACCATCTTAATATAAGGTAAAGTACCATCTTTCCCAATATGAATTATTGGAAGGAAAAATAAATTTGGTGTTAAAGAATCCAGATTGAAATTCTGAGACACAGGATCATATAAGATTTAACTGCTACAAATATAAAAGAATGAGTAACTTGGAAAATATTATACATAGCGGCAGCTAGTTGGTGTAGTGGATAGATCAACAGCCCTGAAATTAGGAGGACCTGAGTTTAAATCTGGCCTCAGACATTTAACATTTCCTAACTGTGTGACCCTGGGCAACTCATTGAACCCCAATTGCCCCAGAAAAAAATATTATATAGAGGGCAACTCTTCTAGGTTAGCAACAAATGGTATCAGACTTCATAAAACTAAATGTAATCCCAAAGGGGAAAATATAGATCTTTAATGAAATAGAGTACTTCCAAGTATTCCATATTAAAAAAAAAGCTGAATAGAAAATTTGATATATAACACAAGAGTCAAGAGAAGCATAAAAAGGTAAACATGAGCAAGAAAGCATGAGTGACTAAAAAAGATTGAACTATTTATATTTGTACATGAAAAGGTGATGCTTATAACCCCACAGAATTTTATAATCACAAGGTATCTTAGAGAGAGTTTAATTAGAAAACTTAGACATGACTATTATGTTGGGGGAACTTAAAAGAAGAATGGAACGATGAGGAAGAGGAATCCACTGTT
Source organism: Sminthopsis crassicaudata (assembly GCF_048593235.1). NCBI lineage: Eukaryota > Metazoa > Chordata > Mammalia > Dasyuromorphia > Dasyuridae > Sminthopsis > Sminthopsis crassicaudata. The sequence continues at coordinate 244,134,104 of NC_133619.1, forward strand.
AGGAGAAGAAACAAAGTGGAAAATTATCTTGCACAAATGGAATGCTCAAGGAAGAGTTTACACAGGATATGGACCAGTGAGGAGATAATTCTCATTTAACTGGTTAAAGGAGGGAAGAATATACATAAGTACAGAAATGCATCTTACTTAACGGGGAAGTAGTAGGAAACAAAAAAAGAAGGAGGAATAAATAGGAAGGCAGATTACAAGAGGCATTAGTCAGAAGCAAAACAAACTTTTAAAGAAAGGGACCAAAAAAACAAAAACAAAAACAAAAACAAACCAGAAAGAAAAGTATAAGACATGATTGACAGAAATATACAGCAATCATAATTATGAATGTGGAAGGGTTGAAATCATCCATAAAATGGAAAGCACTGCAGGATGAATAAGAAACCAGAATTCAAAAAAATATTGTTCTTAAGAAATACACTTGAAACAGATATATACATAGCGAACTTTTTTTAAATGGGGGAGGGGAGTGTTGCTGAAGCAAACTATTATTCTTAAACTGATGTAAAAAATGCAGGGGTAGCAAGTAAGATCTCATATAAATCAAAAGCAAAAATAGATCTCATTAAAGGGATAGATAATAAGAGAAACTATATCTTGATAAAAGTTTCCTTACACACTGAAATAATATTAATATTAAACATATATTAAACAAACAGCATAGCATCTAAATTCTTTTTTTTTAATAGTTTTTATTTGCCAGATATATGCATGGGTAATTTTACAACATTGACAATTGCCACACCTTTTGTTCTAAATTTTCTCCTCTTTCCCTCCCCCTCCACCATGGCAGGTTGACCAATACATGTTAAATATGTTGAAGTATAAATTAATTACAAAATATGTATACATGTCCAAACAGTTGTTTTGCTGTACAAAAAGAATCAGACTTTGAAATAGTATACAATAAGCCTGTGAAGGAAATCCAAAATGCAGGCAGACAAAAATAGAGGGATTAGGAATACTATGTAGTGGTTCCTAGTCATCTCCCAGAGTTCTTTTGCTGGGTGTAGCTGGTTCAGTTCATTATTGCTCTATTGGAACTGATTTAGTCCATCTCATTGTTAAAGATGGCCACATCCATCAGAATTGATCATCATATAGTATTGTTGTTGAAGTATACAACGATCTTCTGATCCTGCTCATTTCACTCAGCATCAGTTCATGTAAGTCTCTCCAGGCCTTTCTGAAATCATCCTGTTGGTAATTTCTTAAAGAACAATAATATTCCATAACATTCATATACCACAATTTATTCAGCCATTCTCCAATTGATGGGTATCCACTCAGTTTCCAGTTTCTGGCCACTACAAAGAGGGCTGTCACAAACATTTTTGCACATAGAGGTCCCTTTCCCTTCTTCAAGATCTCTTTGGGATATAAGCCCAGTAGTAACACTGCTGGATCAAAGGGTACAGCATCTAAATTCTTAAAGAAAACAGAATTTACTGTCTTTAAAATATTGTTATTAATATGTGAATTGTTCTTATGGGTTCTGCTCAATTCGCTTTGTATAATTTCATACAAATCATCTCCTTCATAATTTCTTATAGCACAATAATATTCCATCACATTCAATTACAATACTTGTTCAATATTCCCTCATGAATAGATATTCTCTCAGTTTCCAATTCTTTGCTGCCATCAAATGAGTTACTAGAATGAATTTTTATATATATGGATTATCTGATCTCAATTTTTACTACAAAATTATAAAAGTCAAAACAATTTTGTACTGGAAAAGACATAGAGATTCATCAGTGGAACAGATTAGGTGTACAAAATATGGAAGCAAACAGCACAGTAAGCCAATGTTTGATAAGTCTAAAAATACCAACTGTTAGGGAAATAACTCACTATTTAACAAAATAATTATTGGGAAAACTGGAAAACAATCAGATAGAAATGACTATCAGTCAGAGAGAAATGAGGCTCATTTCTCTCATTTTATAACAAGGTAAGCTCAAAGGTGGGTTAGACATAATGGGTGATATCATAAGCAAATTAGAGGATCATGGACAAAATTACTGGTCGGATCCATGGACTAGAGGAAATTTATGACCAAACAAAAAACAAAAAGGCTCAAAAGAAGTAAAATGGACAATTTTGATTATGTAAAATTAAATAGGTTTTACAGAAACAAAACCAGTAAAATTAAAATCAGAAGACAAACAGAAAATTTCCCTCATAAAAGTTTTAATTTCTAAGATATGCAAGGAATCAAGTCAGATTTATAAGAATGAGAACCATTGCCTAAATGATAACTGGTCAAAGCATTTGAATAGTTTTCAGAGGAAGAAATCCCAGCTATCAATAGCTATATGAAAAATCCTCTATAATACAAATAATTAGAGAAATGAAAATTGAAACAACTCTGTGGTACCATCTCATTCCCATCAAGTTGACATTAACTTGACAGAAGATGAAACTGATGAATTCAAGTCATAGGGACTTGAATAAAATGTAAATAGAACTGTGAACAAAGTAATTTGGAAGTATTCCCTTTCCTCCACAACTGTCACAATTGACATAGTGATATTATTATGTCTATATGCTAAATAAACTAAAAAAAAGTTAAAGAATTCATATATACAACAATTCTATATAGTAACTTTTTATAGCAACAAATAATTGGAAATTGAGAGGATGTCCATTCATGGGACATGAACAAATTATGACATATGAATGTAATGGAATATTATTGTGCTATAAGAAATTATGAAGGGGATGATTTGTATGAACTTATATAAAATGAATTGAGCAGAACCATAAGAATAACCTACATAATCATAACAATATTTTAAAGATAGTAAACTGTTTGTTTTTTTTTCTTTTGTTTTGCAAGGCAACTGGGGTTAAGTGACTTGCTCAGAGTAACACAGCTAGTAATGTTCAGTGTCTGAGGTCAGATTTGAATTCGGTTTCTCCTGACTCCAGGGTCAGTACTCTATCCACTGTATTATCTAGCTGCCCCTGACGATTAACTCTGAAAGATTTAGGAAGTCTGATCAACACAATGACCAACCAATTCCAAGGAATTCTTGATAAAACATACTACCTACTTTCAAAAGGAGAAATGATAGACTCAAGGAATATCAACAAAGTGATATTTTCTTTTTTATTCTTTCTGTGGGCCACAAAATTCCAATTTGTAACAAAAGTTAAGACAAAGCTCTGGATGTATTCAATTTTTTAGAGAGTCTGATAGTCCCTAATCAATCTTGTTAGGATTACTAGGTGAGAACTCAGGTTGTCTGGACAATTACAAGGTGAAAACTCAGGTTGACTTGACAGTTCTCTGGCCCAGACCTTTGGTTTGGGCCTTTAAAGGGAGTTTACACCTTAGGAATTCTAAGAGGAACAAGCTCATTGGTTGGAGTACTTCTTCCCAGAAGCCCTTGCATTATCCCACACCCATTCTCTGGGAGGATAAAAGAGGACAGCATTCCAGAGATAGGAGAAGTCTCTGCTCTACATCAGGCTTGACGCGGCTCTCTGCAGGAAGGGAAGTCACTTCTCTGGACAAGAGTTAATGGCAACTGCCTGGAGACAATGGTTCTCTACAGGAAGAAGAATCTGTCTGAGAGATTTGAGTTGACACAGCAGATCTTTTCCCAGAGAGTGATCCGGCACCTTCTGGAGACGACAGCTCGCTACAAATCTGGTCCAAGACGTTACTTTTATACAGAAGGAAAAGCACTATAATTTGTAGGAGTTAAAATTCACTGATTGTTTAATTACAGAAGTGAAAAAATCTTATGGTTGGCTACAGGAAATGTTGAACCATCATAACCACTTTGTCAACAAATCTTCCACAGGTCAAAAACTCCAGATTATTTTAGCAGGGGCATTGTGGGTTTGAAGCAAACATCACAAGATAATAGACAGTAGTGATTCATAGGGGTAAGGAGTATCACATCAGCGAACGAACCTTATTATAGCATGTTATAGATAGAGTTAAGGATTGGGGTAATGCAGCAATTATATTTTTATTATGTTTCTAACTAACAACATTAATCTAGCTGAAATATAATCATCAATTCACGGTGGATTAATCATCCACAACTCTTCTCTAACCCCATTAACATATATAACTAACAATATGAAATATATTGATGTTGAAGAGAAAAATGAAACTAGACAATGAAAAAAAATAGCTGAATGCAAGGATAACTCCAGGTTCTTTTTGGAGGATAAATATAATCATATAGGTTGATTATAACTAAATTTCATTTTTCAGTACCTTCATTTGAAGAACATTAAAGACTACAGAGGCAAAGTGTTAAGTCCACTGGCTGTAAAGCCAACAAATCCTTTTTTTGACTTGTGAAAACTTAAGCAATTTATTTAAATTCTTGAGCCTCCATATTCTCATCTGTAAAACCAGGGGCATAGGCTAAATTAACTCTGAGGTCCCTTTCAACTCTAGATCTATGGTCTTAACAATATTGAAATTTAGGCACCTAACAAAGAGGTAGGTAACATCTATATAAAATAGATGCACATTTGGTAGATAAGATAAAGTACCTAAATTCTATGAAAACTTTGACAAGCTTTTTCAAGTCAACATTTATTTTAGTATTTGGTGGCTTCAAAGTGAAGGTAAAAAGAAAGAAGATGGTTAAAAATACATTGGAAAATAAAGTTCAGGTTTAAAAAATGAGAGTCCAAAGGTTTACAAAGACCTTGTAACTTTGTAAAGTTTTGTACCCAGATAATCTCCTCAAGAAAAGTGTTATGCATGGTTAACAGCACTAAAAATGAAGTTGCTTCTACCTTGACAGGATGTGAATAATTACAAAAAAGAGAATCATATTAGAATCAACTATTTGTGCTATCAGACTACTGAAAAGTAAAAATTATTTAAAATTGACATTATAAAAAGGATAATAAAGAAAAAGATTTGTATATAATTACAACTTTGACCAGATTCAAAAAAAATTATAGCTCCCCCAAAAGAAATTGGGAATTTATCCTAAAAAATACCATTTCCTTCAGAACGTTTAACCAATATATTTCAGATTTTGAGCTAAAAGTCATTTAGTCCAAACCACTGTTTCAGAAATAAGAAAACTGAGACACAAAGAATTAACTTTTCCTATCCTTACACAGGTAGTACAGAGCAAGGGTTATAAAATCCAATTCTTTTCATCCTACATCTAGTGTTCTTTTGACTATACTGTGTTGTTTCCTAAAAAGGAATTGCCACAATTTGAGTTAAAAACAATCCTCAAAGCAACACACACTCATTCTCCATTCCATGTATTAACAACATGAGTTGGAAATCTATGGCAAAAGATGGCAGAAATTTTTAGCACAATTATATTATAAAATAGGGAAAATAATAGAATTTTTAATAACTAGTTTACAGAAAGTTTAGCACAATATCCAACTTTGTTGTTCAGTCTTTTCAGCTGTGTACAACTCTTCATGACTCTTTTTGGGTGGAGGTTTTTTGGGCAGACATACTGGAGTGGTTTTCCATTTCCTCTTCCAGTTCATGCTACAGATGAAGCAAATAAAGTGGCTTGGCCAGGGTCACATAGCCAGTAAATTATCTGCGACCAGATTTGAACACATGAAGATGAGTCTTCCTGATTTGAAGTCTATTTTTCTAACCATTGTGCCACATAGTTGCCAAAGATCCAGCTTAGTTCCATCATATCAAGAGCATTTATAGACTAATGTGAAAGTAGAGCAAATATCTGGGAAATATAACAGGTATATTATAATTTCTTTAATAATGGACTGGTTTCTTAGCTTTTATTTTCCTCTTAAATTGACATACTAGATCAAGAATGATTATTTTCTCATACAAATCTAAAGAAAACTTCCTCTAAAATGTTCTTTTAAAATGATTAATCAATTTTTACTGGCATGATTTTAATTGATTTTATATTGATTCACACATTTGTGGCATTCCAAGTTATTAATAGAAAGAAAAAATATGAGCTTTAATTGTAATATTGTGATAACAAAATTGTTCTATTTGTTTTCATTTCTACTATATTTTATCCTCTTTTAAAATTATAGTATACATTATTATTTTGTTCTGCTTTATTATCATCTAGTCTTTATTTCTTTTATCTTCTCTATAAGCACGATATATGATACTTTAAGAAAAGTTTTGCTACTAAGGAAACTATATCTATAACAATATCCTCATCTACTATTTTAGTAAATTTGTCAAAAAAGAAAATGAGATTAGTGTGGAATAATTTGTTAGCTCTTTGTAATGAATATATATATATACATATATGTATGTATATATATATATACATATATATATATATATATATATATATCCATTTTGAAATGTTCACACTCATTTCTCTAATGAGTTGTTCTAGAACTTTCGAGGTATCAAAGTTAAGCTTCCTGGCCAATAGTTTGAGACTTCAAAGGGTATACACATACATGAATTATGATTGCATGTGTATACACATATGTATGTTATAAATGCCATATAAATAGATTTGTGCATACATTGCATACACTTTAAAAGAACACATTAAAATATATACACTTTTTGAATGAACATATTATATTATATATGCAACTACATAGTTTAAAGGAGTGAAGAAGACATCCTCGTCAGTATCCTGCCTTCTTCACTCTTCCACAAAGACCAAGAACTCGGGCTGGTCCTGAGATCCTCCAGAGAGGTAGGCCAGATGGTTTATTTTGGCACCCCAGAGTGGGGGCTCTAGAAAGTATATTACACATATTAATAGCAGCTAATATACAGTAATATGTATATAGTGCTTACTACACACCAGACACTGTATTCAGTACTTCATAATTGTGAGATAATATAACATTGAGAATTAGGTGCCCCTACATCCCCATTTTACACACAAAGAAATGAGAAAACTAGCAAACAAGGAGAATGTTGTGGATATAATTTAGCAAAATTTTGGCAAAGCTTTTGACAAAAGAAAATGGAGATGATGGAAAGATATATACTAGACTATAATTAAATGCATTCAATACAGGTTCAAAAAATACTTGTTAGTGGTTCGATGTTCATGTGGCAAGAGATAGAGCAGCATACTACAAAGATATGTGGATGACCCTGTGCTGCTTTATTAATGAGTCAAATAGTCTCAGATGGTATTCTCATTGAATTTTCAGATGAAAAACTCTGAGGAATACCTAATTCATTGCATGAATAATAAAGTCAGGATCTAAAAAGAACTCAGCAGGCTAGAATATTGGGATGAATCCAACAAGATGAAATTCAATTAGGATAAATGTAAATATCTGAACTTGGCTTAAAAAAATCAATATCACTAGTATAATAAAGTAGGGACATGCTTAGACAGCACTGATTCCAAAAAGATCAAGGGTTTCTAATAAGCTATATACTCAATATGAATCAACAGTGTGACATGGCCACACACACAAAAAATCAAATGTTATCTTGGGTTTCCTTAAAAGAAGCATGGCTTTGCAGTGTCTCTTCTGGGTCTGTATCCTACAGAGATTATAAAAGGATCCACATATATAAAAATGTTTGTAGCAGTCCTTTTTGTAGTGACAAGGAACTGGAAATTGAGTGGATACCCACTATGGGTAATGACTGGGCCATGACTAAATAAGTTATGGTATATGAATGTAATGAATATTCAGGTTAAATAAGAAATGAAGAGCAGGCTGACTTCAGAAAATCCTGGAAAGACTTATATGAATTGATATTAAGTGAAAGGAGAAGAATTAAGGGAAAATTGTACACAGTAATAAAATTTTGTGATGATCATCTGTGATGGACTTATTTCAACAATGAGGTGATTCAAAGCAATTCCAGTAGACTTGTGATGGAAAGTACCATCTGCATCCAGAGAGATAATTATGGAGACTAAATGTGATTCAAAGCATATTATTTTCACCTTTTGTTGTTGTTTTTTCCTCATTTTCCCCTTTTGATGTGATTTTTATTACACAGCATGGCAAATATGGAAATATGTTCAGAAGAATTGTTTAATCTATATCAGATTGCTTGCTGTCTTGGGATAGAGGGAGGAAAAGAGAAAAAATTTGGAAAACAAGGTTTTTCAAAAGTGTAGGTTAAAAACTATCAGTGGAAAAATAAAACACTATTAAAAATAACAAAAAATAATGGCTTCCAGAAATAAGGTGATAGCTGCATTATGTGGGGACAGCTGAGTGGTTCAGTAGATAGAACACTGAGCCTGGAATCCGGAAGATCTAAGTTCAAATGTAATCCAAGACACTACTGTGTGATCCTAGACAAGTTCGCTCAATCTCTACTTGCCACAGTTCCTCATCTATAAAATGTGAAAACACTGGAAAAGAAAACGGTAAGTCACTCGAGTGTCTTTGCACAAGAAAACCCCACAAAGTCCATAGGATCATATAGAGTTGGACATGACTCATCAATAACAACAAGCTCTTTGATACCCTGCCCTTTTCAGACTTCATTTAGAGTATTGCTTTAGGTTCTGAATGCTACAATTTAATAAGGATATGATCACTTGGAGAGGGACAACCACAACAGTGGAGGGCCTTCAACCTACACTCTGTGAATATTGATTGAAAAAACTGTGCATGCTTATCCTATAGAAGAGAAAATTCAGGAATATCATTATCCTTTTCAGGTATTCTGGTATAAAGAGGGGGAATTAGCCTATGTTTGGTCCCATGAGATAGAATCAGGAACAATGGGCAGGATTTTCAGAGACAAATTTAGGTCAAAATTCAGGAAAACTTCCTAACAATTACCTAGAGTACATTCTTTTTTCTTGGAGGTTTTCAAGAAGCATTGCAAAGTTTTGTGAACATTTAGGAGAAATGATTCTGAATTGAAGAAGGAAGGGAAGTATTGCATGGAGAAAATGACATTTCATATAGGTTCAGGAAGAATAGAAGATAGATTTAAAAAAAAGGTTGTGCAGCTAAGAGAGGAAAGGACATTACATACTGAGTGAGCAGCATGTGAAAAGGTGCAAAATTAAGAAGTATGTTATACAGTAAGGAAATAGAAATCAGATCTATGCTTTCAATAGATGAGGAAATGTTAGTTTTCATCTTTGCAAATTATAATCTTGGAGAGTTTCTTAGAAAACTTAAAATTTAAGTGGCTTGGCCAGGATGGCAGAGCTAGTATCTATCAAAGATTAAACTTGAACCCAGTCTTCTTAGCTTCAAGGACAGCAGTCTATCTCCTATTCAAAACTTTCTCTATGTTGATGTGATTAACATCTTAAATGTATATAATAGTACTATTTTTAAAGTGCTCTGATATTCCTTATTTAATCTTCTGCCTAGCAATGATGTTGTTAAACTTAATATTCTCTTATTATTCAGTTGAATGAGATAGTTGGCATGACATTCTTATTAATGCTAGGCAAATTTATTATGATTAATGCTTTAGGAGAAACCCCCAGGGAATTAAAAATGATAGGTTAATTAACTTTAAGAATGAAGATCTATTACTTGTTGTTTGAGAAATGGAACAAAGATTTACTTAAGAATCATAACTAATGTTTTATTCTTCCATTTCTAATGGATTATGTAACTAAAGGTAACTATTTGGAGGAAAAAAGGAATAAGGGAGGAACTGTGATAGCAGACTAGTGGGAAATCCAGGCTGAACTCCCCAAACACCCACTCATCCATGAAAAAAAGTATATGTAGATTGAAAATGAGCTAGAACAGATGTTTGCTACATTGAGAATCAGGAGGGTGGTAACAAGGATGTATGGTGTTAAAGACATCATCTGAAAGGGAACAATTATAAATGTAGCAAGGGAGTAAAGGAAACCAGACGTCGGGCAAAAGAAACTGAATAAAGGAAGTATATGATAAAAAAGCACAAAATGCAAGATAAATTATCCAACATGTTATAAGCCTTCCTCTACCTTTGAGCTATTAATCTGAAGTCCATAAACCATTATTAAGTCTCTGGATATATTTTAGCCAATCTATTAGTGGAAAAGCAAAATTTGTTTTGATATCATTTGGTTGCCTTTATAATCTTTTCTACATTGTTTCAAGGAAAGAACATCTAAAATCATGCTTCAGTAAAATCAATCAATTAATAAGCATTTTGAAAACACCCTGGTAGAAGCAAAGCCAAGATGGTGGAATAAAGGCAGAAATTTGCCCAACCTCTCACCCAAACTGCTCCAAATTCCTTTAATAACTCCAAACAAATTTAGACAATCAGAACACCCAAAAAAGATGGAGCAGGCCATTTTCCAGCTGAAAGCAAATTAGAAGCTCAGCAGGAAAGGTCTATGACACAAGGCTGGAGTCCAGGGTGCAGCCCCAGCCCAGCCAAACCTCTGAATCAGCAGCAGTACTGATACCAAACAAAGAGCTGGAAGATCCACAGAAAAGATCTGTGGGAATCTAGCAAGTAATTCCAGCACAGGCCACGCCCTGGCCCAGTTCTAATGCTGACATCATCATCATTGAGACAGAACCTCTGAATCAGCAGCAGTGCTGGAGGCTTCTGTAGGTCTGGAGATACCAGGCAGGACAAAGTCTTTCAAGAAATTATCAAGGAAAACTGTTCTGATATTCCAGAAGGTAACATATGAAATAATCCAATAATCACCACCTGAAAGAGATCTGAAATAAAAACTGTCAGGAACAATAATGCCAAATCCCGGAACTCCCAGGTCAAGGAGAAAATATTGCGAGCATCCAGAAAGAAACAATTCAGGTAGAGTGGAGGACCATTCAGGATAACACAAGGTTTAGCAGTTTCTACCTTAAAGGACCAGAGGGCTTGGAATATGATATTGTGGAGAGCAGTGGAGTTAGTGTTATAACCACGAATCACCTACCCAGCAAAACTAAGTATAACTCTTCAAGGGAAAAAGTGATCATTCAATGAAACAGAATTTTCAAATATTTGTGATGAAAAGACTAGAGCTGAATGGAAAATTTGATTTTTAAATGCAAGACTCTGGAGAAACATAAGGAAATAATGAGGAAAATAATATCATAAGGGACTTAATAAAGTTTATCTAGTTAACATTTCTATATGGGAGTATGATATTTGTATCTCATTAGAACATCATTATAGCAGTTACAAAGAGTATATATAGACAGAGGGGATAAGTGTGAGTTGAATATGAATGGATAATATATTTTTTAATTGATAAAATTAAGGTGAGAGAGAAATGACTGGGAGAAAAGGAAAGGGAAAAGTAGAATATGCAAATTATCTGCCATAAAAAAGACACTAGAAAAAGCTTTTAGAGTGGAGGGGAAAAAAGAGAGGAGAAGTGGAGTAAGTGAATCTTACTCTCATCAGAATTGGCTCAAATACAAATAACGTACAAACTCAATAGATATAAAGAAATCTACCTTAATCTGAAGGGAAATAGCAAAGTTATCAAGGATCCTTCTCTATTGAGGAGAGAAAAGGACTCACATGTGCAAAAATGTTTGTAGCACCCATTTTTGTGGTAGCAAAGAATTGGAAAATGAGTAGATGTCTATCAATTGGGGAATGGCTGAACAAAATCATATACATAGGGGTATATGAAAAAATGGAATATTATTGTTCTATACAAAATGATGAACAAGCTGCATTTTAGAAAGGCCTGGGAAAATTTACAGGAACACATGCTTAGCAGAACCAGGAATATATTGTACACAATAATAGCAAGAATGTATGACGATCAACTATGAAAGGCTTAATTAGTCCTTCTCAGTGATGCAGATATCCAAAGCAATCCCCATAGATCTTGGGCCAAAAATGCCATCTGCATCCAAAAAAGGAACTAAGGAGAGATGTAAATCAACATAATTTTTTTTGTTTTTTATTTTAATCTCTCTCATGGTTTTTCCCTCTTGTTCTGATTTTTCTTTCCCAACATGATTCATAAAGTAATGTATATTAAAATAAATTTATCGGGGGGTGGGTGGGTGGTGGAATTTAGTGCATGTAGAGATATCTAGTTAATTAAGCAAAGAAGAATCCTGCAAGTGATGGTTGATTCCCTTCTGGGACCTGTTGAGATACAGGGTTGCTCATATTTCATTGGGAGAAAAGAGGGAAGATGGCACTTGGACAGGACATGCAATCAAGTATTTGGGACACAGAAAAGCTAGTATAGAAAGATGTATAAGTGCTCCCATTAGCAAGGGAAAATATCACTGCTGCATATCCTTAGAGATATGAGTGATTGGTTAACCTCAGAGTTCTCTGGTGCAATCTGGAAGTAGATGTGTAACAAATAGCCTGGGCTGGCAAAATCAGAGTGTGGTAGGAGAGCCAGAGTTTATAGTGAGTTTTGTGTGTTGTATATTATGAAAAGTATAAAGTAAGTGATGGAAAAGAGTGGAAAAGCATGAATTCTGATGGCATTCTGGTATTTATTTTGAGTTTTCTTCTCTGGAATTATTATTGTGATATATGTGTGGGCATTTATGGTTTTTTTTTTCTTCATGGATTGTGGATTAATATTTATTTTACATATACCAGTGTTGGGGACAAAGTGAAAATAATAATATAACTATTAATATCTATCTTGACATCTATATTTGTAACTCTCCATCCCTATATCTCCAAATATCTATGCCCTCATATTTTATCTATCTAAATCATTTATGTATCTTTTGGGGATGACTAGATCTATGATCTTTTTCTGTAAGGTAAAAGGTAAAAGGTTGGAGCAGAATCTATTATGCTTCAGGTAAAGCCAAAAAAGCAGGGGTAGCCATCCTGATCTCAGATATCCTTTTCTGTAAGATTTAGCTGAAATGTAACTTCTTGTTTCCTCTACTAACGATTTTTCCTTTCCATTTTTTTTTTCTGTTCTGGACTATAACTGTATCAGGATTGAGATTTCCTTATCATGAAAATTTCCTCCAATGCTCAGACGCAGAAAAGGTTAGGATCTATCAGAGCCAGGACTGAAGCCAGAATTTTCTGGCTTTCTGGCCAACCCTTTATTTATAACACAAAGATACTTCCAGATGATGATGATGATGATGATGATGATGATGATGATGATGATGATGATGAAGAAGAATTAACTTTCTATAGCATTATAAGGTTTGTAAATGTTTTTTTTCCCCAAACAACTCTTTGAGTTGTGCAAATTTAAAGTTTTATTATACTGAAAGCATATCCAAGTCGTAAAGAAAATCAGAAGACATAGCCAGAAGTTCTTTTCAACATATAGCCTTCATTTATGCCTGGGAACTTTTCAAAGTCTGTATTCATTGATTTACTTACTGAATTTCATTGAGTAATGGCATATGTCTTACTGGCCTGAATGTGATATGGCAAATTAGCAAACGTATGCATGCTGGCTCTGAAATACTTTTCCTTTGTTAGTCAAAGTATAGCTTAACGCTCTGGAATATATGCAGTTTCTAAGGGGGACAGATGGAGTGGAATGTTGGGGAGGCCCATTTTAAGTGTCTGTGGAGATGGAAAATAAATTAAAATCTCTTTGATAGTTTTTCAATGGGAATGCAAGTTCCTGCATATTAGAAAGCCCACAGAGTTTTATGTGGGAGTGAATATGGATGACTTCTTAGCAATTACATTGATATAGCACACATCATTATTAATCTAATTGGAGCTTGCAAAAAAAAATGTTAAATGCTATCCTTTTCACAGTCCAGTAGAAATTTTCACTTTCAATTTATACCCTTGAAATCTCTTATTACCAGTTCCATGCCTTTTTTTTTTTTAAGCTCAACTCAATTTTGAGTACCAGTCATTTTGACTGCTTTCAGATTCTAGAAATAAAAGTCTCTTTCTAGGCATTCAGTAGGAGGGGCTATCTGTCTTCAGCAGTACTGACTTCATGTTATTTTAAAACTAGTCTTTATTGAATCCCAGAGGTTTCTCACATGCTTTATTTTTGTAGTTCTGTGTTATTTTCTATCATTGGACCCTGGCTATGTCCCTAAAGTCCCAGGAAAATTGAATGTGACAAAAAGATTTAACAGGTTTAATTTACTTGGGCCCATTAAGATAGACTGTGAGCAGAGAATCTACACTAGCAATCATGAACCGAGTATCAGAATCCTTTAGTTACTGCTAATTTAATCATAGCTATATAGAACTGACTTCTCTTGCCCAAGAAGCTGAGTTTGATTTCTGTAGTCACTCATAATTCTAATAACAGCTCTGACTTCTTCCATATTGTATTTTCATTTCTTCTGATGACTCATCTGAAGTGGACACCACCAGTCAGCCATAAATCACATCACTCGGCGGTCATTTTGATCAAACTTCAATATGGCACTCACTGATAATGCTTTTTTTTTAAACTATTTTTTTCTTAATGTTCAGTTTTTCCTGAGAGTTAGATATTTGAGCCATCACAAAGACATGATGTTGCCTTAGCTTATTTGAAAAATCATACTTACTATTCAAAGGATCTCTGATATCTTTTAATAAAGAGAACTATTAATGTCTGTTGTGCTTCCTTTACTAAAGGAGAGTGTTTTCTACCAAAGCATATTTCAGCCTTCTATGACTTAATAGAAGTCTTTGGCAGCTGCTTCAAACACTGAGGTTCAGAGGATCATAGAGTCTCAGAGGAGCATAGATCTAGAAAAGAAAGGAATCATAGAGATATTTTAGTCCAATCTTTTGATTTTTATGAGCAGAGATATGATGATGATTTGATATGATGAACTGATTCCCTACAGATCCAGATTCTGTTTAAATGGAAGCTTTTATTTTGATATTTCAGCCATTTGTTTTCACCTCATATATACTTATCTTCTGAGGATTTAGATTGGTGTATTAGAGTGAAAAGAACATTAGCTTTGGGGTCAAAGGACTCCTTCTCTGACACTACCTTGGTTAAGTGATTTAAACTCTCCTGGTCTCAGTTTCCTCAATTGTAAAAGCAGTCATTTAAAAGTAGGTTATCATGGAGGATTCTGGGAAGGTGGAGTAGGTTGGTAAATTTCAAACTCTTAGGATTTCCCTCACAAATAGAAAACATTTATGTCTCAGGGGAAACATAGACTGATGAAAAATCAAGAAGACTTGGGGCAGAACAGGGATGCTCCAGATACAACCAAAGAAAATCTGAAGACAAAGACCCTGGGCTGGGGATTAACCCCTGTGAGATGCAAACACCTCTGGGCTAGCTCTGAAGAAACATCAAGGAGGGAGTCCTGGGGTGAGCTGAGTTTGGAGCCTCAGCAGGTGTCACATACATTTTCACTTCTCAGACAATGTGTGGAATTGAGGTCTGAGTCCAAGCAGACTGAGTGAAGCTTGATTGATTAGGAATGACAGGCCCAGCTGTGCTGCAGTCATGGCCCTGGGAAGGAACCAGCACACCTGTGAATGTAGAAGTAGTGCAGCAGGGATTTTGCTGGCTGCAAGCACTGGCAGGAGGCTGGAGCTTTTGGTTTGGACTCAGAGGGGAGAGCTCAAGTAATGCTAGAAGCATATCCCTACCCCAAGATTAGAGGTGCTTTCACTAATACTTCCTATTTTAAAAAATGACTGAGCAAAGAAGAAAGAATCCCACCATAGAAAGAGGAAAGACCAGGATTCATCTTCAGAACAAAACACTCAAGTAAAAAGAGCTTCTTCTACCCCAAAGAGCAATGTGGAATGATTCCTTGCTCATAGAGAATTTATAGAAACACTCAAAAAATAATTTTAAAATTATTGAGAAGAATTGAAGAAAAACTAAAACAACAACAGCAAGAAGATAATGAAAACAAATTAATTAATTAGAAAAAAAAGATACAGAGTCTCAAAGATGAAAATAACTCTTTGAAAATTAGTATTTGGCAAGTGGAAGCCAGTGAAGTTATGAGAGGCAAAGAAATAATAAAAGAGATTATAATGAAAAAATAGAACAGAATGTGAAATATTAAAAAAATGGCAGATCTTCAAATCAGATCAGATCAGATCAAGAAGAGAAAATATAAGAGTAAATGAACTGCCTGAAAGTTGTGACAAAAAAGAACCTTGATACTCTAATGCAAGAAACGATCCAAGAAAATTGTCCTAGAGTGATAGAGCATTAGGGACAAGTAGAAATAGAAAAATCCACCTATCACCACAACAATGAAATCCTTTATGGAAAAAGTATAGTAATATTATTATTATTATTATTTATAGCTTTTTATTTACAAGATATATGATTGGTAATTTTTCAGCATTGAAATTTGTTCCAATTGTTCCCATCCTTCCCTCCACTCCCTCCCCCATATGGCAGGTAGACCAATACATGTTAAATATGTTAAAAGTATATATTAAATACAATATATGTATACATGTGCATACAATTGTTTTGCTGCACAAGAAGAATCAGACTTTGAAATAATGTACAATTAACCTGTGATGGAAATAAAAAATGCAGGTGGATAAAAATAGAAGGATTGGGAATTCTATGTAGTGGTTCACACTCATTTCCCATAGTTCTTCATTAATAATGACATCTTTTCATATGGCTAGAAATAGTTTCAATTTCTTCACCTGAAAATTGTCTGTTCATATTCTTTGAACACTTATCAATTGAAGAATAGCTTGATTTCTTATAAATTAGAGTCGCATAGTAATATTATTGCCATATTTTGAAACTCCTAGGTCAAAGAGAAAATTTTGCAAGCAACAATACTCTGGAGTTACAATTAAAATTGTACAGGACTTAGCAGCAGCCAGAATAAAAAACCTCAGGTCCTGGCATTATATCTACATCAAAAAAAAAAAAAAAAAAAAAAAAAAAACCTAGGCCTGTGGCCTAATATCCAGCAAAATTATTTAAATAATGAATGAGAAAAAATCTGCAGTCAATGTACTTGCTGATATTCAGGACTTTCCATCAAACAAACCCAAACTTAATAGAAAATTTAACATAATGAGCCAATATCAAAAATCAATTTCAAGGATCTCAATATAGATAAATTGTTTATGTTTTTTGAATTTTTTTTGTATATGGGAAATATATACCATATGCTTAAGATTGACATCAGCAATAGGGCAGCTCAAAAGAAAGATTGGGGCAGAGTTAAGGCAAAATGGTAATTATGTTATATAAAGAAGGTACAGAGGAAGAAGAGATACAGAGGCATTAGAGAGAGCAAGGAGGTATGAAAACCTAATCGAATCAGGAATGGGTTAAATAATCAACAGTACATATATTCCATGAAGGATACATCACCCTCCAAAATTTATAAAGAAATAAACAGGCAGGGATATGTGGAGGGGAATCAAATGGTATGGAAAGAAGATAAGGGAGAGATCCTTGGATGGGCAGAGATTAAGTAATAAAGTAAGTGAAGGAGCAAAATTAAAGCAAAGAGTAAGCAGGGATAGGAAAGATGTGTGTGTGTGTGTGTGTGTGTGTGTGTGTGTGTGTGTGTGTCTGTGCATGCATGTTGAGGGGACAGGGTGTGTGTATGTGTATATGTGTATACCTACATATGTATACATACATATATCTTTTCTTAAGTAAAGCTTGCTTGGGATTGGTGGGGAGATGAAAGGGAGAATAAGGGAATAAAATAAAATGGTATACAAAAAGAACAATTTACAAGGAAGAAAAGATGGATATTCATCAATACAATTTCTTCTATTAATACATATATAGTAAAAATATATGTACATACATACATATCTATACTTTCTTGAAATGTCTATTTTTATTGTTATACATTTTGAATCCTCCCTGATGTTCTGCTGAACACATGACAGTGTTCTCTTATTTTCTTTTATTTTGCTTAGTATTACTTTTCTGTTTTTTCTTACTTTTTAAAAATAAAATAAATTTACCCAACAAAAGATTAACAAATTTAAATGGTAAACAACTTTAGCTTAAGTATAAAAATCTGCTATCCTAGTTATCAGTCTATTCCTAAATAGAGAAAGTAGATTAAGCTCATTTGTTTTCCACAGCTGAAATAGAAGCAATTCTGTATGACTTGAGGACACCATAAGATGGCTTATGAAATCTCTTACAATTCTAGATTAACACATGAATTAATAAATTAATAAATAGTTATTAAGCACAGATCTCAGTACAGAGCCCTATTTGAAGGTCTTATGATAATCTTTCACTATCCAAATAAATTGGCTTTTTCCTTCTCTTGCATGGTTCATTCTTGCAAGTAATATTGTTCTATTTCTCTGCCACATGATAATAAAATAACAGAATTAGAAAGAACTTCAGAAGTCTTCTAGTTGAACTCTGATTTAACAGTGAGGCATAAAGGAATAAATTGACTTCCCCAAGATCACACAAGTGGTGAGAGAAAAAAGATTTGAACCCAAATTTTGATACTGGGGTTCAAACATTCTTCTCTCACCCCATAATTTCATCATTTAAAAAAAAAGATATTATTCCTTCATATTCAATTTATATCCATGCCCTCTGGCTATGTATGTATGTATATATATATATATGTATGTATGTATATATAAATATACATGCATACATATATATGTATATATAATTCCTTCTAAGTGCCATAATAATAAAAATGTTTTAATGAATTACAATTATCATTCTTCTATGTAAGACTATAAACAGATAAAACTTATTAAGTCCCTTATGATATTGCTTTGCTGATTACCTCGTTATGTTTCTCCAGAATCCTGTATTTGAAAATCAAAATTTCCATTCAGTTCTGGTCTTTTTATCACAAATCCTTGAAAATTCTTTGTTTCATTGAATGACCACCTTTTCCTTTGAAGAATTATACTCAGTTTTGCTGGATAGATGATAATTGGTTGCAATCCTAGTTCCATTGCTCTCCAGAATATACTATTCCAAACCCTCTGGTCCTTTAAGGTAGAAGCTGTAAAACCTTGTATTACCCTGACTAGTGGCACCTTGAAGAGATTGAGTCCTTTTATCAGAATCTGCTCAGTTCACCACAAGCTTTCAATATAGTTCAGAAATTTTCATCTCACCATCCAGACTGTAAGAACTTGCTAACCTCTACTAGAATACATTAGCACAGGTTACAAACAGATAGATACAGTGCTTCACTATACTTAAATTGATTTTTTTCTGGATGCTTGCAATATTTTCTCCTTGACCTGAGTGTTCCTCTGGTTATACAATATAAGGACATTTTTGCTTGATAATTTTTTGAAAGATTTTTTGACCATAACTTTCAGTTAACAATAATTTTAAAATTATCTCTGCTGCATCTATTTTCCAGGTCAATTGTTTTTCTAATAAAATATTTCACAGGGTTTTTTTTTCTTATTTTTTTCATTGTGTCTTCAGTGAACTTTTGTACCTCCATTCCCATTTGGGCAATTTAGTTTTTTAAGCAAAAATTCTCATTAGCTTTTTCAATTTCCTTTTGTATCTCTCTCAATTCTTTCCCTAATTTTTCCTCTCTCTCTCTTACTTGATTTTCCAAGTTCCTTTTGAGCTCTTCCATGGTCTGAGCTCCATTCTAATTTTTCTTGAAAACTTTGGATGTAGGGGCTTTGACTTTATCTTCTCAGTGTGTATTTTGATATCTTTTGTCACCGTAATAACTTTTCTGTTATCTGCTCATTTTCTAGCTTATTACTCTGCTTTTAACTCTTTGTAAAAGTCAGGTTCTGTTTCCAGGGAGGGGGGATACACTGTCCCAAGCTTCAGGAGGTTTGTGCAGCTTCTTTCAGAAATCTTCCTATTTATCTGACCACAATAGTGATTTTCTCTTGGAATTGTTAGGTTTGTCCCCATCCCACTGTAGTTGTAAGATCTAGTGTGTTGACTCTGGCTGGGGCTCTGCTGACCATGATGTACTGTAACTGTAAACCAGACTTCCCCCTTATTGCCATAGACCCTCTCCTCTAACTTTCTATGTTCTTCCTGATATCTCCAAGCCTCCAGAAGCCTCCAGCATTGCTGCTGAGTCAGAGGCTTTGCCTCAATGATGATTATGTCTGGGCCAGAATTGGATCAGGGCCTGGCCTGTGCTAGGATTACTTGCTAGGTTCCCACGGTGGTTCACAAACCTTTTCTGTGGACCTTCCAGTTCCGTTCATTATTACTGCTAATTCAGAGGTCAGGCTAGACTGGGGCTGCACCCTGGCCTTGTGTCACAGATGTTTCCTGTTGAATTTCTCAGTTGCCTTCAGCTCAAAAATGGCCTGCTCCATCTTTTTGGGTGTTCTGATGCTCTAAATTTGGAATTTTTAAAGGAATTTGGAGCCGTTTGGGTGAGAGATTGAGCAAGTTCCTGCCTTTACTCCACCATCTTGACTCTATCACCTTTCCATCACTTTTGAAAATCTAGACAATCAATAAAATAATGAATCAAAGTCTGTTTTATAGGATTTGCAGTTTAACAAGGTATAAATGCTCACAAGGAACAATCAAAGCTCATAATGAAAATTTAACAATCATCTCTCAACAGGAACTAACTCCAGCCCACATTTGGATTGGACTTAGTTATATACCTGTCTAGGGGCTGAGACAATGCTCTGCTGGTTATCAGTCATAAAAACTTTAATCATAGTACTCAGAAGCTAAAACCACAGCAGAAAGTCCCAGTAGTTGGGGCAAAGAGATTAGTAATTTAAATTAGTGATGAGAATAAGTTTCAGCATCCCAATTAGACAGTAGGGGTAAGTTTTTCAATTTGGTATAATTAATATAATGCTGTGAATAAGTTCTACTACCTTAATAAGATAGTTTGTTAACTTAGCCAGATTCCATTTTATTTTACAGCTATTTGATAATTGAGCCATTTTGAGTAATTTGTTTTTCAACAGTAAGATAAACACCTGCATGTTATGATGTCTGTAAATAACCTTTATGGATCCTTAAAAACAAATATAGTCTCTCTGATAAGGCAGACCACTAATGAGAATATATTATGAACAACTTTTTCAGTAATTTTAAGTAAACTATCTATCAAATGATGAGAAAAGCAGCTTCAGCTAGAATTGTAGAAACCCACCAGATTCCCGGTCATCAGCAGCCTGTTCCTGAGTTAAAAAAAAAAAGTAGGTCAGGCTCCTATTTTCTCTCTGCCCTTTAGACAGAAGTTAATCCTGTGAGGTTAGGGACCAGTGCTGATTCACTGGTGAATATTTGGAGATTTTTTTGTCAGAAGACTGCTACACAGGAAGATGATCTTAATTAAATTTATTTAGAAAAGAAAAAGCTATCAAAAATCTCTAAAGTGTCAGGGTGTTTGAGAGTCTGTTTTAGAAGGTATTGTTTACACTCTTTTGCTAATAAAGCTTAATTGCATGGATTGGGAAATATAAGTCTAATTATTGCTTTAGTCGCACTTGTTAGTATATGTAATAATAAATTAGAGACATGCATTTACCTTACCTAAAAACTACCCTAGCGACTGTTGTCACTCCCTCCCCCACATCTCCACCCTTACTAATTTCCAAACCCTCTCAGTTACTAAAATTAATTCTTTTCAGTGTTTGCCCCGAGGTTTTCTTTGTATTTGATCAAGGACAAAATTATGGTTCAAATTATTTGCTTTCTGGTTTATGAGAATTCAAACAGAATCTTCGTTTACCACTTCCTTGGGTCTCAACTGGGACTGAAATTGGGTTTCTACATTTCTATTTTTAATATACATTTTATTGATCATTTTTATGCCAGAATTTTTCTAGTATCTCTCCTCCCTCCCCAAAGCTATCCCATATAAAAGAAAGAAGTGTGAGAGACAAATATCAGTTAAAATGATCAATACCTGAAAAAAGTTTGAAAATATTTGCACCCATGGACTTCTCAACTTTGCAAAGGAGAGGGAGGGTCTTCTCTTTATTCTTTTTTGGGACCATACCTTTTCTTTATAATTCTTCAAAATTTATTTTTAAAAAGGTATCTAAATAGATTTAATAACACATTTTTCTGTTCACAAAATAATTAAAACATTGATCAGGTAATGGGTAGAAGAGACTTGGCTGGGGGTTGCATATATAATATATCACATTTAAATACATATACACACAGACATATATTACATATATATGTATCTATATATGTGTGTACCTATATCTTAAACAGTCTTCCCCCTTTAAAAAATTCAATCACAGGTGAAACAGTATAAATCATAATAAATAAATTCTTTGAGACAGGATTTAGTGAATATTTTCTCCTCAACACTCTTATCACCCTTATATGAAACCATTCTGCCATCTGGGGAAAGCCAATACTCACATAGTTGTTAATGTAAAAATATCATGATTGTGAATTAAAGCAGGAGTTCAAGTGATCCTTCACTCTGTTGCTTAACTTTTGTTGTTGTTTTTCTTGTCTCTCTTCTTTAGCTCAGTCATATGAGCTGTCAATAAATTAGAGGAGGTCATCTAGCATTTATTTCCTTCTTCAGAGTTCATCACAATGCTAATTTTTTCCCATCAGTAGCTCTTAGCAGACATTTGGATAACTATTCTTTGCATGGAATGAGCTTTGTCCAACCATTATATTTCCTTATAATGATAATGGCCATCCTTCTCTACCACTAATATTTATGGAAGAAACTGTTCAATTCCATCAGGGACCATTTGATGGCTGCTGCTGTCCCAACCACCCTTCTCAGCATCCTTTCTCCCTCTATTAGTGGCAACATTCACGCTCGCTTTTTGTTTTGTGCCCATTCTTGCAAATTTATATTATTGTAGCTATTTCTCACCTTTCAATCTGCATCAGATTGTGTAAAATTTCTTTGTATTCATCAGATTTTTTTTAAAAGGTGTATTGTTGTTCAGTCACTTTAGTTGTGTTTGACTTTTCATGCCTTCATTTGGGATTTTCTTGGCAAAAACAATTTCATACTCCATGGCATTTTATAGATGAGGAAACTGACACAATAGGCTTAAGTGACTTGCTCAGGGTCACACAGCTATTAAGTGCCTGAGGCCAGTTTTGAATTTAGGAAGATGAGTTTTCCTTATTTCAGGACAGATGTCCTATCCATTGAGGCAACTAGATGCTACAATACAGTAATAGTCCATTGCATGTATGAGCCATGATTACTAGTCATTGCATTAATGTGTTACCAGATAGTTTCTGGCCACACTATAGGTTTGTCTCTCTACCTTTATATAACAGGGGCTAACTTAAGTTTTTGGACATGGAGAGCCAGGGGGGTGGAGTTGTCTTGGGATCATATGTATTAAGATCAACTTTCTCTGTTGACCCGTCTTTTGTGTAGCATGAAGTAGGGATTTTGTTTCTTTCCTTTTTCTACCAGGAGATCTCAACACCAAATGCAAAAGATCACCAACTGGTTAATTCTTGGATAGATTATTTGGCCATTTCTGGAACTTAATATATGTAAACAAGATTTACTGGCAGATGCTATAGAAGCCAACAAAAAATCATCCACAGCACCCTGTAATCTCTGAAATGTCTTTTTTATTCCCCTGGCAAACACTAAAACTTTATTCACTTGTATTTCCTCTGGCTTTATTTATTTTTGCTTTCCTGTACTTCTATTCTGGTTCTCTATTCAGCTTTGGATACAGGATAAGACGTGATGTATTTATTTATGTACTTTTTATTACACTAGAAAAGTAAAATGAATCATTGCTGAGTAGTGAAGAGAATACACATAGAACTTAGAGTTTTACTTGAGCTCAAGCCCTACTTTTTTTTTAATAATTTATTAATTTTATAATTATAAATTTTTTTTGATAATACATATGCATGGGTAATTTTTTTACAACATTTTCCCTTATATTCACTTTTCCAAATTTTCCCCTACCTCCCTTACTCCTTTCCCTAGATGACAGGCAATGCCATATATATTAAATGTGTTACAGTATAACCTAGATACATAATATGTGTGTAAAACCAAATTTCTTGTTGCACGATAAGAATTGGATTCCAAAGGTATAAGAAACCTGGGTAGAAAGACAATAGTGCAAACACTTTACACTCCTTTCCCAATGTTCCTTCTCTGGGTGTAGCTGTTTCTGTCCATCATTGATCAACTGGAAGTGAGTTGGATCTTCTCTATGTTGAAGATATCCACTTCCATCAGAATACATCTTCATACAGTATCCTTGTTGAAGTGTATAGTGATCTCCTGGTTCTGCTCATTTCACTCAGCATCAGTTGATGTAAGTCTCTCCAAGCCTCTCTGTATTCATCCTGCTGGTCATTTCTTACAGAGCAATAATATTCCATAACATTCATATACCACAATTTACCCAGCCATTCTCCAATGGATGGGCATCCGTTCATTTTCCAGTTTCTGGCCACTACAAAAAGGGCTGCCACAAACATTTTGGCACATACAGGTCCCTTTGCCTTCTTTAGTATTTCTTTGGGATATAAGCCCAGTAGTAACACTGCTGGATCAAAAGCTTTGCACAGTTTGATAACTATTTGGGCATAGTTCCAAAATGCTCTCCAGAATGGTTGGATTAGTTGCCCTATTTTAACAGATCAGCAATTGAGAGTACTATTTACCAGGGGTAAGCTAGATGGCACAGTGACCAGAGCACTAAGTCTGGAATCAGAAAGCCTGAGTTCAAATCATCAAGCCCTACTTCTGATGGTTACATGAGCAAGTCATTATACTTGAGACAACTAGGTGGTATAATGAGTAAGAAGACTTTGTCACGTCATTGGTCTGCTTAAAAAATAAACAATAAACAATAATCATCATCATTATTATTATCATAGCTCTTTTAATCTTAGGCAGTTCTGGAAGAGTACCATTCACAGATTAATTGCTATCTTTTTGAGTAAATGTATTCACATTGAAAAAACCTTAAATCTTGGATGTTGACATGGGGATAGAAGTATGGACTAGTAATTGCATTGGTAGAAGAAGTTCCTAGATATTTCCTTAACAAATGCAGGTTAAAAAACACTTTCTCTGAAACTTAAAGTCTTAGAGAATTTCTTAGATGATTGAAAGACAAAGTGAACTTGTCCCAAATCACATAACCATTATGTGTCAGATTTAAGACTTGATCCCTGGTCTTCCCTGGTCCAAGACTAGTTCACATAGGAACATGAATTTAGAGGTTAAAAGAATGTCAAAAGTCTTTTAGTCCAAGCCCCTCATTCTACAAATGAGGAAACTGAGGTTCAAGATTAAGTGGCTTACCTAAGGTCATACAGATAGCAAGTGACAGAATTTGGATCAAAATTCAAATCCTCTGACTACAGAGCTCATGTACTATTTCCACTGTGTGATGATGACTCTTACATTGATAAAGGAGATAGGTATAGTATATAGTTATATATAATCCATATTTAAAAACATTATAGTAAGATTATAGTAAGAAAATGAAGGCATATGTATAGATTATAGTAAGAAAATGAAGGAGAAGGTTTAAAAGTTAACAACAGTTTTATGGATTGATGCTGATCCAAATGAAGATAATTAGCTTTTATTTTTCCCAACTCCCTCTCTTCCTGAATGGCTCGGTTTGGCCTGGTTTTATTATCATGTTGACATAAGTTCTAGTTAGTACATAAAATAATTATCTCTTATAGGCTATTAAGGCATACTTTTCATAACTTCATTTCATTCAAAATGATTTTTAGAAAAAACATTTTAAATAGTACATATTATCTAAAATATACTTCTTCATCTAAAAAAATACTGAAATCATAGTCTATTTATTCACTGTCTTGAATTTTCAGAATCTATTTTCTCCAAATTTAAAAATCCAGATGCAAGAACCCCAGTTTGTGGCAGATACTTATTTAATCTGCCTGTTTTCCACCTGTGAGATGGATTTGAGGCCTTCTGCCTTGACTTGTCAATGCCTGTTTTACCCATATTCTGTGTGCATGAATCTAGGGAAGTAATATTCTTGCTCTGCTGGGTGCCTGATGAAAAAGTTTTGGGAAAAATAAGGGAAACATTCATTCTCTTCTTGATTTCAGAAAATCTTGATGTTAAATATCCCATAAACCTCTCTTTTTCTCTTATGAGGGGTAAGTGCTCATCATCTGTATTTAATATTTGTCAGTCTAAAGCAAATCCTTAAGTTGCATCTTAATCATCAGTGATGACCTTTGCAATAGGTTATAAGGTATGAAAGACACACACAGTTTTTTGGGAACTTTCTAGGAAAGACCACAATAAAACTAGGAAATAGGCTGAAATCACCCTTTAATAAGCACAGAGAGAATGGGGGTAAATATAAAACAGAAAGACAAGAGAGATAGAAGCAAGTAGTGGAAGTTTTGGTAATGAGATGGTGAAGGAAGGCAGGTCATGTGAGGAAGAGTTTGAGGAGTATCACTCATATTATTATGGATTACTGTTGGGATCACTGAATAGCATAGACCCTGTTGATATGAAAGAGGTCTTGGAAGACAAGAGTTTGAGTTTCATTTTTATAGAGTTTGGGGGGCAACAGACTAACTCTTATTTATGACACAGTGAGTCCATTAACATCCCAAATTAATATATCCTATTAAGAATTTAATGAACAGAATTTAATTATGTAGGATCTTATATCCTATTAACACAATTCATGTTAAATAGTTCATTAATCTATCCAAATCATTTTGAAGTTGTCAGTAAATCTTTAAGTTAATATGTTCACACCATCTCAAAATTATCAGGACCATTTGGTGATATGCTGGTCTTCTGCAACTTGTCTGGCATATCTATCTATCTATCTATCTATCTATCTATCTATCTATCTATCTATATCATAGAACAAAAAGTCCCTGAAAACAAAGTCTAGATAGCATCCCTTGATTTAGCACTTATTGCCAAGATGTAATTTTTGCTGATGATATAATTTATAAATTATGTCATATAGATGATATAATTTGTAAATTATGTCCCTTTGAACTTTGGTAAAGTTTGTACATGACTTGTAGGTTTTCCTTTGCAAGCGTATTTCCTCTTAATGCTGACTAGAAGGGAGTGAGGAATCAGGAGAACCATAACAAGATATGATTTTACTACATTCTGGCTCCCAACCTAAATATAATCAACTCTTCAGTCTCTGTCACCTCTGTATCTTTTTGTCAAGTCCTGTAATTCCTTCCTTTCTCATGTTTCCATTTCTCTTTAACATTGACACCACATTGGTTCAAGCATCCAATATCTACCACCTGCACTATTATGAGTTGCTTAGTGATTCCCCCTCTTCCTCAAGAATTTCCCCTTTTGGTCCATCCTCCAGTTAGTTTGCCAATTGATCTTCCTAAATTGCAAGTTTATACCCCTGTACCCACTTAATCCTGTTGCCTCTAGGACAAAATATAAAAATTTCCATTTGACTTTTAAAGATCTCCATACCTTCCTACCTTCTTATTGTTCTTATGCATATGCCCCAGATTAAAAATCAAAAAGAAATTCTAATTCCAGTCTTTTTTCCCAGTATTATTTTACATCACTTTCCTTCTTACACTCTTAAATTCCATAAAAACTGGCCTATCTCCTGTTCCCTGAAGTCTTTTATATCCACACCTTTGCATATGATGAGATTAGTGGCAGTCAGAGAATGTTAAAATCCCCTTGTGGTCTGCACAGGTTCTTCATGAAAGAATTCATGAACCCGAATTATTGATTAGCAAAAATGAAAGTTTATTGTTGGATAGGAAGCCAGTTTTGCTAAGAGACTGACTTCTATAATGTCAAAGCCCTATTAGGAAAATGGAGGCTGACACTGAGAAGAGAATGCCTTCCCAGCAGGTAGGGTCCTAGAAGCAGAGCAAGCTGCTTTGAACCTTCTGCAAAGAGTGAGTTTAAGGAAACCTATTCTATGGGTAGCTCTTGGTGGGGGTCTGGGACTGCCTGAGTTAAACAGACCAGGATTTCTCAATTGAATAAGAATTTAAAATTTCAAAAAGATCAATGGGAGTTGATTTGACCTTGAACAGTGTTGCTTTTCTCATCCTGGAGAAATGAGCCCTCTCTCTAGACTCTTTGGAGTCTGGAAGATCCTGATCTCTCATATCAAAAAGGAGAAACAATTTCAGAGTGATAATTTTAAAGAAAACACAATTTCAGTAAAGGGAACACAGTTTCCCTGCTTCTTCACATAGACTGATTTCATATTTGTCACTGATTTCCTCTAAACTCTACTTTTCAGAATCTCAAACTTTCTTCAAAGCTCTACTCAAGTATTATCACCTTAAGAATTTTCTTCTGGTCCCCTAATTGTTAGAATTTTCTCCATCATCCTAAAAATATCATATATAAGCTTACTTAATTACATATTCTTCTTTCCCATTAGAATGTAATCAATCTACTTACAGATTTTACTTACTTGTTTTGTCTTTGTATCCCTTGAGCCAAAGCATAGTGTCTTGGATAAATTAGGTGTATAACAAATGCTTGTTAAAAGGGAAACAAAACTATTTGACTAAATCTAGAGTTTAGCATTATAATAGTCAGTTGGGCATGGAAAATACAGAGGAGAGCTCAGCTTAAGTCCTGCTTGCCACTAATAAATTAACCTAATTAGCTAATTAAAAGAGCAAAATGTTGTCTGCAAATGCCAAGGGCCAGCTTTTCATCTCTTTGAGGCTCAGTCTTTCCATCTCTGAAGCAGTGAAGAAATGCTTAAATAAATCACTTTACAAGGATTTTATGTTAAAAAGCTTTGTATGAACAACTAGACAAATATGAAATCAACACATATCTTTATATGAACATGATTCTTAAGTCATATAGTACTATACAAATAAGTAACTGACATATATTTTTATAGCATTTCATAAAGTTTTCAACATGCAGCCCATGCTCACTTTAAGTCAATTAGTCTCTCATAGTTTATATCACAAATTTAAAAGTTGCACTGGAGTTTGCCAAATAAAGTTTGTTCCCTTAGCACTTTGAGAGAAGTTATTTTGTAAGGGTAGCAGATTATCTGGGCCTCTCGGTGACAAGCCATTTAGTTGACCTATTAACACCATGTAATAATTCTCTAAATAATCGATGACTTGCCAGACAGGATCAAAGCAATTTTAAAAGTACTTAATATCTCAGCAAGAGATCTTTGGGGCCTTTTAACTACAATGGCATTTACATTAAACTCACATTACATTTCAACTTCCAATCTTAGAGACCACACTTTGGCATATCTGAAGTTGGTAGTGACAATGAGCCTTGTCACTTGTGATAGGTCACGTGAACAAGAAGCGACTATTGCTCTGAAATAAAAGAATAACTTTCTTGGCGTGAAAAAATACACCAGGACTCAAAGCCAACAATTTCTCCTTGGCATGCTTAGTTGAATGAAATGGGGAGATAAATAAACTGTTATTCCAGAAAAGAAAAGGCCTGAATTTTAATCTCGACTGCTAACTTACTCCTGGTGTGACCCTGAGAAAATTGTTTAACTTGTCTGGTCCACAGTTTCAATATCTACTTAAAAATAAATAAATAAAAGATGTTGAACTGGTACAAGGTCTTTTCCAAAATTTTATCTGTGATCTTTGATCTTCATTTTATCTATAAAATGAAATAGGCAGGTTAGATATGCAAAGTCAGCTTAATCTTTAATATTTCATGATTCTATTTTTTCTACAGTTACTATTTATGTAATTAAATACCAATGGATAGAAAAATATCTTTCTCTCAAAAATATATCTATTTTCAATGAAGAGGACTTTGGAGTAATATCAATGCAATGAAAATGATAAAGTAGAAACAAAAAATAATTTTATTAGGATGCTAGAAAAAATAAAGTAGGTGGTAAGTTTAAACTTTTAGCAGCAAGGGCAAAGCCTATGACATCTCCATGGAGTAGGCTGGCTATATGGAAAGCTTCCAGCATGATGAGTTTAACTTGGGTAGCAGTCTCAATGAGCCAATGCAGAGAAGTACTTTTTTTAAAGAAATTGATTTCTCTATCTAGAAAGCAGATCATCCATTGGATCTTGCACAACTAGTTTAGCTTTGAGATATTTTAAGGACAAATAAGAGAATTCTGAAATGCCTGAAATTGAGAGACCTTTATGTCAATATGTCTTTATAAACTGTTCAATAGAAATCCTTGTCTGTTAAAATCCATTCCCTAAATAAGGATCTCTAATAGATTTCAGTTTCCTAAGGGAGAATGGTGAAAAGGCCTAAACAATAATATGTGGTTACCTACAAATTTGTCATTTATTCTCAAAGAAGACCAATGACATTGTGAGCATGATGTCTCAACTTGTGCTTGAATTAGATTTAAATGAGCCAGAGCTATATAAAGTAATCACTCTTAATCTTTCCTCCAGTCACTGGAGTTCAGTGGCAAGAGAAAGGTCAAGACAATTGGTGATGATCCAGGATAATAATACTAAGTTTAACCAAAAGACATTTGAAATTCCGCCACATTCATAAGAATTTGTTATGAAAAAAGGAAGATAAATGTATTAAAAAATACCATTCAAACTTCAAAAATTGGTCTTTACCATAGGTACAAGAATTTGTTATGAAAAAATGAAGATAGATGTATTAAAAAAATACCATCAAAACTTCAAAAACTGGTCTTTATCATAGGTATTGAGGTGTATTTGATCCCAGATAAAGGTAACAAAAATAAATTGAATGAAGCAAAAATTCTACTTATTGAAAGAGTATCACAGTCATGTTCACGATTTAACAAGTGGGATATTTTCCGTTTAAGGGAGCAACTAACTACCCAGTGGGAAAAGTTAGTTTAAGAGATCTTGTCATTATTTGGATAAACTCATTTTCTCAATTTGCCAGAAAGCTTCTTTCTACCTGGAACTGACTATATTATTTGGAAGTAACAGATAGCTCTCTTGATTGGCCATCAATAGGTGCCAGGCCAAACCCCATTTGGTCATTGTGTGAGTCCTGATTGACTTAGATTGAATACAAATAGCAATCATTTTTGTTTTGACCAGAAACCCTGGGGGTCTTATTCTCCCAGAATGATTGATTTAGATTTTGAAAGGATTTGTATACAATGTAAAAAGGCATGCACCTTATATACTGAATCATGCTTAAGTTTATCATATTTATTATCATATTTTATTTATTATAAGAAAGTATAATTGTCTTTATCACAGTTACCTAAAAAACTTAAAAATGTGCTCTCCCAAGAAGAGATTTAAATTATATTGCAAAGCAGTATTCATCAAAGCTATTTAATATAGATTTGAAAATTAGAGAAGTTGATCATTGAAACAAACTAGGAAATTTATCTATTTGATAAACCTTTGACAAAACCTTTGAGAAAACAAGAAAATGGTTTGTCATAAATTAAAATTGGGTCAATATTTTACATATTAAATTATAATAAACTTAAAAGTGATATGCTATTTGATTATAAATGGTCACACTGTTAAAAAATAGAAAAGTACAACAAGAGGTACCCTTTGCAGCTATAATAAGGGAGGACTTTTCTTTGTTTTTGAATTCTTTCAACCATGTTTGACTCTTCCTGATTTCATTTTTGGGATTTCTTGACAAAGCTACTAGAGTGATTTGCCAGTTCCTTATCTGCAAAATGAGCTAGGGAAAAAATGGTTAAGTGACTTTCCCAGGTCAAACAGCTAAGTATCTGAGGCCAGATTTGAACTGAAGAAGATGAGTCTTCCTCACTCGAGGCCTGATGATCTATTCACTCTGCCACAGTATTCTTAGCCAAATAAAAGACAAAAGCAATCACCAAAAAAAACTTTTTACAAAATGAAATAGCATTTCTATTACATAGATATGAAAAACTTTTATACAAACAAAATCAGTACAGCTAAAATTAAAAAAAAAAAAAAAGGGATTCTATCAGGCAAAACAATTATTTGCTTCAAATTTTTTTTTTTTTTTTTTTTTAGGCTGGGGTTAAGTGACTTGCCCAGGGTCACACAGATAGGAAGTGTTAAGTGTCTGAGATCATATTTGAACGCAGGTCATCCTGAATTCAAGGCTGGTGCTCTATCCACTGCACCACCTAGCTGCCCCCTGCTTCAAATATTTTTGATACAGGTATGTTATTCCAGATATATAGGATACTTGCACTACATAAAGAAACAAAAGTCATTCCACCATGGATACCTGGTCAAAGGAAATGAAAAAAAATTCTCCAAAGAAGAATTACAAGTTATTAATAACCATAAAAAAGATTAGTCCCAATTATTTGCCCCTCTTTTATTCTTTATTATAAAGGGTGACTTTTTTAGTTGGAAAGTGTATAAGTTTATATTCAGAAAAGAAAGTTATAAATAAAAAAGAAAAAAAAAACTTAAATATTTGAAAATATTTCTCCAAATATTCTAATTGTTTTAATAACCTACTTTGAATCTGTCTTTCATTAATTTATTTAGACTATTTTGTAGTCTTTTAATTTTCATCTGTCTAGTTAGAATACTTTAAAGACATATTAAGATTGTGTTGACTTGTTAACATGAAAAGATGAAAATCAATATTATCTCTGATTTTTGCTGTATTTATGATGAAATAGTGAATTTTATATTTTATTGATTTTTATAATTAAATCAGCATCTGCCTGAATTTACCTTGCTCAGGAATACAGTTTTGCCTTTGAGTTACTTTAAAAGTGTGATTAAAAGGGAATGTTGTTATCACTGATGTAGTTAGCCTTTCACACACCTCCTTATCTGTAAGCCCCAACTACCTTAACCTGATTCTATTGCCTTCCCTATTCCCAAAGATATGTCAAAAAGAGGTTAAAAAAAAAAAAAAAAAAAAAAAAAAAAAACAACTTGGTAGTACTGGTTCCCTATAAAAGATTATAACAGACAAATGAATTGGGGGGCAGCAGTCACTTGGGATTAAGCATACCTGAATCTCAACCCACTTTTCCTACAATTTTAGTGTTCTAAAATTATCCAGATCTCTTTTCCTGAGCATCTATAAAGGTCTTTCCCTCCACTTCTTGCTGGGATCACTGAAGTAGGCAGTTATAATAATGTCAATATCATTAAAATGAGTGTCCTAGAAACTTGTACCTCAGGTAATATTTATTGAATTCACTCACCACACAACAATAGATTGTTCCTGGTACCAAATATCTTCAGTATTCTCCTCATTTGATGCTCCTTTCTGTATCCTGTTTACCCAAATTGACCTATTCACTATTCCTATATGAAACTTTTGTACGAGACAATCCAATTCCTTTTCTTGTAACTTTAATTAGGTGGTCCTCCAGACTAGAAGGCAACTCTTCCTTATTTCCATGTTATAGAATAGCTAATTTTATTCAAGACTCAACTCAAGAACTATTCTTAATAGAAGTCTAGTCTGATTCTTCCATTTGCTAGTATTCTCTGTTCCTTCTCCAAATTACTTTCTTTCTTTTTTTTCCTGAAGTAACTGGGGTTAGTGACTTGCCCAGGGTCACACAGTTAGGTGTAAGGTCAGATCTGAACTCAGGTCTTCCTGATTTCAGGACTGGTGCTCTATTTACTGCACCACCTAGCTGCCCCTCCAAATTACTTTCTACAAATTTTACATTTAATTTAAATTTCTATGAGTGCCCCGTACTCATGTTTCCTGATGGCAGGGACCTCATTAAAAAAATTCCAACAACCATCATACTGCTTAAAACACAGTAGGAACTTAATTATTTGTTAAATTAAATGGAATTAAATGCACACCTTATAATTAAAATAGAGTGAAACATGTTCATCTTGATTTTATGGGAAGTTCAGATTAATAGGCTAGTTAGACTCAGTCCTGTTACAGTGAGTCCTTACTCTATATATTCAGGTTTCAGGAAATATAACTTTGTTTTATACAAGATACCTTTGAAATATCGTGGATTTGGTTCTAGACCACTGTAATAAAATGAATATCACAATAAAGCAAGTTACACATAATTTGTGTCTTTCTGGTACATCTAAAAGTTATGTTTGTACTATATTGTTATCAAATATAGTCATTAAAATTGATTAAAAATACTTTATTGCTAAAAAAAAAAAAAGTGCCAGTGGCCAGCTGAACCTTCAGCAATTAATAATCTTTTTGATGTGGGGTGAGGATCCTTTAAGATTCCTTTCTGATTTCCAACCCTCCCATGGCTGAAGAAGCTAGGATCTTTTGATTCACAAATCCTCATCAAAAAGCACCCTTTTGAATTCCAATGATATCCAGGCTTTCCCAGCCCCACCGGATCTGAGCTAATTTGGGCTTTCCCAGCCCCCCACTATCTGCTCAGGTTTTCCCAACCCCCACAAACAGCTTCTTCCTTATCTAAAAACCCATTGAATTCTATTCAATGCTAACCCTGGCCAAAATCAGCCAGGAGCCTGGGATTCCACTCACCTTCAAGATCACCAAGAGCCCCTATTATAAAAAGGAAACCCTGGAGCCCATTCTTTTTCAGGAGCCCTAAAACATGGTGTCCTTACATTGGCCATGTAAGGGTTCCTGTCCTCCCAGTGACCAGTTCTGGCCCTGGCATCTTTCTACCTTTACCCTTACTTCCAAACAATAAACCTTTTTTTTTTTTATCAATTTAGGTTTTTGTGTCTGTAACTTCCTTTACAGGGGACTCTGTGCCATCACTACACTGCATTTAATTATGTATCCTTGTGCCGAAGCAAAAGGGGTTCCCCCTTTCCTAACTCTCATCATGTATGGGGAACCCCAAAAACTGAAACCCAAAAACTGGAACCCTGAAAACTAATCTTAACCTTTTCAGGTCTCTCAGAACCAATCTAGGTTCTCAGCTGTTTGCACAGCTTCCAAGAAGAAGATCTGTGTTTCTACTAGGGAATCCGGAACTCTGGGTAAGATAAAAGATTTTTTTTCTCTCCCTGTCTTGCAGTGGACATCTAAGCCACTTTAGGCTTGGGTCTTGTTAGAGCTCTACCTCGCTCAGGCACAATTCCTTACGAATTACTGCAGTTTGACAAAAGGCTTCCTTTTGTCCCACTCTCTGTCTCTAGAGACAGGAGAGGAGCTCAAGAATTTGGAAAACTAAAAACTTTTACCTGTCCACAATCTAGACACATCTCTGTCTCTTAAAAAACCCTTTCTTAGCAGATGCTTGCTTTGAAGAAACTCCCTCCAGAAGACAAAAGACCTTCTTTTGCAAGGCATTACTAATCACTTTTCTCTCGCCAGAAAGCTGTCTCGGAACTCCAAGACACAAGGGGGAAAGTGTCTCTTCTTCACCCCTCTCCCCCCCTCCCATTGTCATATGGTTATTCTGAGGACCCCATCCCTCTTGAGTTCCCAGGCCAGCAGTCTCTTTGATCTGTTCTGGGGGAGAAATCTGTGTTTGAGCCCCTCTCCCACTCCACTGTAGTGGTCAGGCTGTAGCCATAAGGAGAAAGATCACTGGATTGGGGGTGAGCTTGGAGAGATGTCTCTACCTGGCTGCTCCCTAAACAAAGGTACGAGCTACCCGAAGTTCCTATGTGAGCCCTTGACACTGCCATCCAGGAAGCACTGGGTAAGATAACATCTCTCTCTTCCCCCATCCTCTGTCTTCTCGAACCTCTCCCATGTGGCTGGGAAATCTGCCATTTAACTGTACAGTGGGAAATTGGGGATTCAAAACTTTTAAAATAGGAGCTGAGGCTTTCAGCTCTCTCAGAAAGCAAGCTTGTCTCATAATTATAAAGTTTGCTCCATACATTTTAAAACGGGACTCGGTTTCCCTGATTTGGTCATCCTGCATTAGAGCAATGCTTCTCATCACAGCTTTTCACTGTAGTAGCCTTAAAATTATGCTTTTCCATGCTCTCCAGGCTGTCTACAAAGACAGAAAATTTTTAAATGCTCACTTTTTTTCCTTAGCCTCAGGGTGCACTTGCCTGCTTGTGGACAGATAAAGCCTAGATATCTGCCACTCCTCTCACTTTCCTACCTAACCTTACAGGTGAGAACTTTTCTCTCAGTCCAGGACCTTTAGCTCCTAGCACACTCTCTTATTTTTCTCAATTGGCATTCTATACCCCCTGCCAATAATTAAAGATTTCTTTTCTAGCCCAGCCCTGTCCAGGTTGTAGCTTAAAAAAACAAACAAACAAACAAACAAACAAAAACCTTTGTAATGTTGGTTGGGGAACAAAATTCTGAATCAAGGCAAATTAAATTAATTGTTAAGAGAGTAAATATGACTTCTGTCTAGATCTTATTCCCTGAACTGCAGCAGTGAATGAGTTGGGAAGACAGAGACTATTTGAAAACTCCTTAACTACTTTCAATTTGGTGCCTCTCTAGAATCTGTTTCTATTCTGTTGTGCCATAGTTCTATTTTACTGCCTCTATCTCTAAATTGTCTCAGCTTCTCTGACATTTCAGTCCAAAGAGCCCTGGGACTATAGAATATGAATAGATTCTCCTTTAAGCTGTCTCTTAATGCAGAGACAAATTCTGGGCTTGAGGAAAATAGCTTAATTAACACCTGAACTCTGAGTAGAATTCCAATCTCTCTCTCTCTACTCGCCCAACCCCCAATCCACTAAAGGGTGGGTGAGGCAGAATCTTTTGTATTTCAACTGATCCATTATTCTCTGCTAAGCACCTAGTTATCCTGGGGTGAAGGCTAGCTGTATTCCCCTCTCCCTGCCTCTTGAAAATGGAGTGGGGAAAAGGCCCTGTGGAATTCTTCCACACCCATCTTCTGCAGAGGCTTGAAAAAAGGTTCTAAGGTAGACCCACCTTTAAGCTAATGGGGATTTGCCAAAACTGTTTAACTATTGCTGTATGTTTCAGGGATTTTAGGAAATTTACTAGTCTGTTATGTATGACATGATAATTTATGTAAACAGGGGCAGGAAGGAAACTGATTAAAGCTAGTCAGGAAATTGGGAATCAGAAAGGAATATTAACCTCAGCCCACATCATTTTTGTTGTTGACAAATTTTACTTTGATGTTCATAGCTCCTGGCTAATCAAGTTGATGGTTGTTTAAGGCAGAGGTAATTGATAATTTCTTAAAATTGCACAAGAATAAAATTTGCCACAAAAATTGATTCTTATTTTCACTTTAACTCTTAAGGTCAATGTAGATAGCTCTAATTTCCATATTGTATCCCAGGGAATAAGGAAGCTTGAGAAGAGGGAGAGGTATAAGGTTGGTGAAACAGTCAGAACACACAAAACATTTATCAATTAAAATCAGCAGCTTGTATTGTGAGAATTACCCATGTGTGGCACAGGAATTTGTTATGAGCTTATGATATTAGAAAAATGGCATTCACAGACTTGCCCAATAAAGAGTTGTCACAAATCTTCAATTTGTGAAAATACAATATTTGTGGAGCATAATAAATTGTGCTATGCCTTTATCTGGTGTAATGGGTAATCTGGTGCATTGGATTCAAGAAATCTTAGATTTGGTTTCTACCTCTAATGTTAGGTGTATCCATATACCAAGATAAGATCAAAATGGGTCCATGATTTAGGCATGAAGAATAAGATCATACATAGATTAGAAGAACAGAGAATAGTCTACCTCTCAGACCTGTGGAGGAGGAAGGAATTTATGACCAGAGGAGAACTAGAGATCATTATTGATCACAAAATAGAAGATTTTGATTACATCAAACTAAAAAAGTTTCTGTACAAACAATACTAATGCAAACACGATTAGAAGGGAAGTAACAAAGTGGGAAAATATTTTTACAGTTAAATGTTCCAATAACGGTCTCATTTCCAAAATATATAGAGAACTGACCCTAATTTATAAGAAATCAAACCATTCTCCAATTGATAAATGGTCAAAGGATATGAACAGACAATTCTCAGATGATGAAATTGAAATTATATCCACTCAAATGAAAGAGTGTTCCAAATCACTACTGATCAGAGAAATGCAAATTAAGACAACTCTGAGATACCACTACACACCTGTCAGATTGGCTAAGATGACATGAACAAATAATGATGAATGTTGGAGGGGATGTGGGAAAACTGGGACACTAATGCATTGTTGGTGAAGTTGTGAAAGAATCTGCCCATTCTAGAGAGCAATTTGGAACTATGCCCAAAAAGTTATCAAACTGTGCATATCCTTTGATCCAGCATTGCTGCTATTGGGCTTATATCCCAAAGAAATACTGAGGAGGGGAAAGGGACCTGTGTGTGCCAAAATGTTTGTGGCAGCTCTTTTTGTAGTGGCTAAAAACTGGAAGATGAATGGATGTCCATCAATTGGAGAATGATTGGGTAAATTATGGTATATGAAGGTTATGGAATATTATTGCTCTGTAAGAAATGACCAGCAGGAGGAATACAGAGAGACTTGGAGAGACTTATATCAACTGATGCTGAGTGAAACGAATAGAACCAAAGATCGCTGTACACTTCAATGCTGTATGAAGATGTATTCTGATGGAAGTGGATATCTTCAACATTAAGAAGATCCAACTCACTTCCAGTTGATCAATGATGGACAGAAACAACTACACCCAGAGAAGGAACACTGGGAAGTCAATGTAAACTGTTAGAACTACTGTCTATCTACCCAGGTTACTTATACCTTCGGAATCTAATACTTAATGTGGAAC
Source organism: Sminthopsis crassicaudata (assembly GCF_048593235.1). Classification (NCBI taxonomy): domain Eukaryota; kingdom Metazoa; phylum Chordata; class Mammalia; order Dasyuromorphia; family Dasyuridae; genus Sminthopsis; species Sminthopsis crassicaudata. The sequence goes on from NC_133619.1 coordinate 244,172,440, forward strand.
AAGAAAATGGTATTTACACATATATATTGTATCTAGGTTATATTGTAACACATGTAAAATGTATGGGATTGCCTGTCATCAAGGGGAGGGAGTGGAGAGAGGGAGGGGATAATTTGGAAAAATGAATACAAGGGATAATGTTATAAAAAATTACTCATGCATATATACTGTCAAAAAATTTATAAATAAAATTAAAAAAAAATAATGTTAGGTGTATGAACCAAACAAGTTATTTATCTTTTAAAGTCTCTAGTTTCCTCTTCTATTAAAAGAGGAAGCAGGATTTAATGATCTTTTAGGTCATTTAAAACTCTAGGTATATGATTCTGTGATTCTATAAATCTCTACCATAATGGACTATCTTCATCATAAGATTCTGTGATGTATGATTCTGTACTTTTTCAGGATTTTGCTACAGCACTTTGAAAAAAATTATTTATTTTTAGGGGAAAATAAAATTTAACAACAATAATAGGCAGTTTTCATGCCTTTAGGGAAGTATTGAAAGCAACATTGGAAATAATATCTATCATTAATCTAGAATTTTGATAATATGGTTGGTACTATTATTGTACCTATTTTACAGATGTGGGATTTAGATATGATTAAATGACTTGTCCAGGGTCATAAATGACTGAGACGGGATTCAAATACATTTCTTGCTTACTCCAGATCCAAAAATACTCACTGTATGCACTATCTGTCTAACAAATTACCCATCCCTCTGAGTCTGTCTATGTATCTGTAAAATGAAGACAACAATTCTTGTCTATTTCTTTATGGTCATTGTGAAAAAAGTCCTCACTAATCATGAGCTATATTGTTACTTTCTTCCCTACTCTTTAAAATAGAAGATCTTGGAACTCTATTTAAAAGACTAGAGCCAAAGACAAGAAGCCCTATTTAAGTTGAATCCAACAAAAGCAGTGAAATCACTAATATAATTTTTGCCTTGACATTTTAAGGGCCACACATCAAAGTTAAGAGAGCTAAAGTTAGATAATTTATTCTTTATTTTGGAGGAAGAAGCATCTTGAGACTGACAGGAAAAAATACAGGATGAAGGGACAGGATGACTAATTGGCACTCCTAAACAGATTTGTAATGAATCATGTTGTTTCAGGATATCAGAAAGATGGAAAAGAGTTGTTGGATCAAAAGGGTCCATTTATGATAGCCAGTTACAAGGATAGCTAGTCTTTCTACAATCTTTTAAGGTCTGCAAAATACTTTATAAATATTATTTCATTTTGTCCTCACAACCATCTTGGGAAGTAGATATTATTATTACCATTTTACTGATGGTAAAAACAAAATAAATAAATTCTCAATGGTCAAGCAAAAAAAAAAAGGTTCTGAGATAAGATATAAACTCAAGGTTTTTTTTAATTCTAGATATAGCACTTGGATGTCTTCACGATCTGCTGGTGTTTGTGGCGGATAATAGAAGTCAGCTTCAGTGCACAGAGCATTGGAGTTTCAAGATTCTCTTTGCTTTTGTGAGGGTCCAGAGTAATTTTCTTTCATTACTCTAGAATTCCTGGACCAGAGTAAGCCAAAATTAAGAAAAATGAGAAAATATAAACCTGGAGCTGCCTATCATCTTATATGAGCTGATCTCAATTCCCTTCCATCAGCCCCAAGGAAAGATGTCTTAAAGAAGGCACCAAGAGCTATCCTCAGCACCAACATTTAACAGTAATTGTTATTATTTTCTTGTACCTTCCAGACAAGCTCAATGATTTTAATATTTTTTCATGTATGGGTTATTCCTGATTAATTATTAAAAATTTAGGACTCATATATAACATATTGTATTTATCCAGAACTCTATTGCAATATCTGGTTCATAGGATAATATTAATATTATGGTTGTTTTCTACAAACTGCATACTATTGAGGCCATAGCTTGTCTACTTGGGTTCCTGACACATACCTGTTTTAGTCCCTAACACTTGTACATTTCACCCTACAGCCTAATTTTCCCAGGTCTATCATGTGCCCAGGTAACCCATGTGCTGCTGACACTATCAATTATGGTATGGCAACCTCCAGTCATGAGATAATCTGAAAGCAAACAGGGGAGAATATTTTTACTTAGATTCTTTCAGAGACAACACTACAGGGTAGCTTCTTCTTTCTGAAGGTTTTCCATGAATCTGCCAATTAGGGAGCAAAGGCAACTGAACAATCCAATGCAATGTAATAAACCTCTATTAAGTCTTAACTCTATTAAGCCTATGTGGGGTTACATAAAGAAAAACATGAATAAAGGCATGAATGAAGATATAAACAAACAAGCATATAAAAAGTATGTATTTATACAAGTGTATAAGTAGAAGAAGAAAAAAAGAGAGAATTAGAAAAAGGAAAAAAAAGGGAGAGGTAAGAGAGAAAAAGGAACCAGGTAAAACTAATACATTAAACTTTTCCTGTCCTTAACGAAGTTACATTCAAAGGGAGAAAATAAAGAGTAAAAGATCAGTAGAATAGGCAGGAAAGACTAATGTAAATAGTTTTTCTCAGGTATCTTCAAAAGATGCCATTTTGTCCTGTAGAGAAGTTTGTTTGCATATAGTTATTTTCATGTTGTCTCCCTCAGAAAATTGAGTCTGAAAGCAGAGATTTTCTTTTGCTTTTCTGTGCTTGGGACATAGTAGGAATTCCATTGTTGTTTTGAACTTCATTTTTGAAAAAGACCAATGACATCACAGAATTATGTCTTGGCTCATGCATATGTGATTGAATTTAAGTGAAGCAGAGTTGCACAGAATTATCAGTCATACTCTCTTTTTCAGAGTCATCAAATTCCAGTAAAGAGGACTGATGATGGCCTGAGATTCAGTGGGTGATCTTGCTATCTTCAATATCTGACCAAATACTAAGTGGCTCCACAATACCTGCTTCAATCACCTTCATAGCCTTTGGAATAAATTGTTTTCATATGCCCATTCTGTCACAAAAAGTTTTCATATGTTTCAGGTAGACAGTCCCCTAACTCACCAATGAATCCATCAGTCACCCTCAACCTGGTTTACCTTGTATGCTGAAAAAAAGTAATTGTGGCTGCTGCATATATTACAGCTTCTTGGAACTGTAGGTGAGAGTTGAGTGCCAGGTGGACACCAAAAAGGGATAGACACTAATATTAGAGTTGCTAGTTCTTCCCATTTATCCCAAAAGGTTAATAAATGTTTATTGGCTAACTGTCTGACGGACTGAAAAGTTGCAAAATGAAAGTATAAATCTGAAATTTCTTCAGTAAGGAGAAAAGAGAAATCAAAAGAGGGGAAAATCTCATAATTCCCAAGAGATATAATAACAGTAAAGTAAATTTGTCTATTGTCCAGTTTATTCTATGCTTCTATGATGGAAAGAGCATAATTCTCTTTTATCTCCCTCTAATTATTATTTGATTCAGGTTTTAGGGTGAATTAAGTTTGGAGAATAGAAAGATGAATTTTAGAGCACCTGATGTAATCATATGGTGATCAGCATACACCACTTCTCCTTTTCCCCCTCTTCCACCAATTAAAAAAAAAAGATGTCTCTGAATTCTCTATCATGAGTAGAGACTTGTTGAAAATTGAGAAGTGTCATTACATCTGTCTTTGCCATTTTACTTTTTAACTACTTGCTCTTGAGACTAATAACTAAATGCCAGGTGGAGGGATATGCTGATAATATCTACTTATTTTGCATCCTATTAAGTTCCTAACTTGAAATATATATATATATATATATATATATATATATATATATATATATATATATATATATGTGTGTGTGTGTGTGTGTGTGTGTGTGTGTGTGTGTGTGTGTGTGTGCATGCATGAGAGAGAGAAATACAAAGACAAAGACAGAGACACAGAGAGAAGCTGTGACTAGAAGAACTAGCATATGGAAGTTGGACTAGACTTGGAGAACAATAAGTTAGGCACTGGCATCTAGAGGTTCAAAAGTGGTCAACATAAATATTTTAGCCCTTCTCTTAGCCCAGAGGTTGGTCCACCTGTGATGGAGACAGAGAGCTTTTCAAAAACATAAGCTGTTGAAAAGACCCAGACATCTATCTATCTATCTACTTATCTATCTATCTAGATCTTTCTATAGATAGACCAAGATAGATAGATATAGACATTATCTATATCCTGGTCATCAGCATCATTCCCCTTATCTCCTTTCCCTGACCTGAAAGTGTAGGAAGTGGTTTAATAATGTGACTATAGAAAGCTAATTGTAGTGTAAATATAGAGGGTTATTCAAACCAAGAATTGAAAATCTAGAAGTAGAATGAGGATGTAGTGAGCAGTGATTTTAATACTCATGAGCAATATTTTACATCTGTTGATAAGAACTGATCAGCATTAGCTTAAATGTGCACACACACACACACACACACACACACACACACACACGCATATACACCTTCCAAATATCTCCTGATGGGAATGATGTAGAAGTAGACTGAAAGTTTATGGGCTAAAATAGTTATTTTAATCACTGCAGATGATGAAGCCTTTTAAGAAAGCTTTTCCGCACAAGTGCTAGATCAATTGTCCGGTACCTTGAACACATAATTACCCAGAAGATGAATTATGTATTGTACTCCCCCATTGGAAGTTAATAAGAACTTCTGCCTTTCTACAGGATTAAGAAAGACAGGTAACCTGAAATTATATTCTAGTGTAATTGGCATACCTAGTTCACATTAGCCTAGACTTGTGTCACACCAATAAAAAAGTTATATATCCTAAATCAGCCAATAGGTTATTTTCAAAGTTGTTATATCCCTATGGATTGGGGGGAAAAAAACCCAAAAAACCATTTTATTACATTGTAACAAGCAATTCAGGCTACAATATCTGAATTTTGTTTGAGTCATCTATTATGAGAGGAAAATCCTTTCTAAGTTATTTTATATTGATTGAATAATGTTTGCTTCTTTCCCCTAATTGTATTAACAAATTCAGATTTTGAGGCATGTTGGATCAGAATCATAAAGCATATTGTAAGCCCTCCACATTCTCTTTGCTAAAGGGAATGTAGCAGGTAGGTTAGGTTAATAGTTTTTTTAATCTAATTTACTGATAGTGACAGACTTTTGGCGAGTATATATAGGTGCCTGAAAGATTTAATAACACTTATTCTATGAGGACTGTCTTTCCTGCTATATAGATTTTCTTTTTTGATCAAACCATTTTATTTTCTTCCTCTTTTTAGACATATCATTATTCAGAAAGTGACAATACAATTTTTATTTCACAATCAGCCTTAAACACTGTATTTGAAGCATGGTAAAAAGAGAAATGGATTTATACTCAAAAGAGCTAGGCTTTAAGTGGCTTTGAGTGAACATGGGCAAGTCTCTTATATTTTTCTCCATTTACAAAAGTCAAAGGTTGAAATAGATGATGTATTTAGGCCCTTTCAATCCTAAATTCTATGAATTACTTTTGAACCTTTTAAATGAAGTAGTAAACAAAGTTTGATTTTGCAAATTGAAAGTATTGATAGAGTTCAAAGTTAGAAGCACCAAATCTAAAACTATATTATAAAGCAGCAATTATCAAAACCAAGAAATAGAGTAGTAGATTGGTGGAATATATTAGATATACACTATACAATAATCAAGAGCTATCTAGTACTTGATAAACCTCCCAAACTCCAGCTTCTGTAAAAAGAACTTACTATTTGACAAAAATTGCTAGGAAAACTAAAAAATAAGATTTCACAAATTCAGCATAATACCTACATCAATACCCCATACTAAAATAAGGTTAATATGGGTACATGATTTGCCATAAAGGATTACACAATAAACAAATTAGGACAACAAGGGATAATTTACCTATCAGATCTTTGGAAAAGGGAGGAATTTATGACCAAAGAAGAATTAGAGAACATTATGAAATGCAAAATGGACAATTTTGATTATATTAAATTAAAATGGTTTTGTGCAAATGAAACCAACAGAAACAAGATTAAAAGGGAAGTGCAAAGCTGGGAACTAATCTTTACAGTCTGTATTTGTGACAAAAGTCTCATTTCTAAAATATATAAAGAACTGTGTCAAATTTAGAAGAATACAAGTGAATTATTTTGATCAATGTTCAAAGGATATGAACAGACAATTTTCAGGTGATGAAATTAAAGCCATCTATAATTATACTAAAAATGCTCTAAATAACTATTGATTAGAGAAATTCAAATCAGAACAATTTTGAGTTATCAACTTACACCTCTCAGATTGATTAAGATGACAGGAAAAGGTAATGTTAAATGTTAGAAAGGATTTGGGAAAGCTTGGACTAATGCATTGTTAGTGGAGTTGTGAAATGATCCAATCAGTCTGGAGAGCAATTTGGAACTATGCCCTAAGGGTTATAAAACTATGCATACCCTTTTCCCAGCAGTACCATTACTGGGGCTATATCCCAAGTAAATCATAAAGGAGGCAAAAAGACCACAATGTTCAAAAATATTTGTAGTAGCTTCTTTTGTGGTAGCAAAGAATTGGAAAATGAGTAGATGCCCATCAATTGGGGAATAGCTGAATAGATTGTGGTATATGAAGGTAATGGAATATTATTGTTCTATAAAAATGATAAACATTTTAAAAAAGCCTGGAAAGATTTATAGGAACTGATGGTGAGCAAAACAAGCAGAACCATGAATATGTTGTTGTATACAATAACAGCAAAAATGTGAGATGAATTACTATGAAAGACTTTATTCTTCTCATTGACTCAGTGATCCAAAGCAATCCCAATATACTTTGGACAAAAAATGCCACCTGCATCCAGAAAAAGAATTAAAGAGACTGAATATTAACCAACATATCCCATGTTCACTTCTTTTTTCTTTTTTTTTTTAATTTCTCCCATAGTTTTTCTCTTTTGTTCTGATTTTTCTCTCCCAACATGATTCATAAAGCAATATTAAATATAAATAAATTATTGAAAAAAAATTAGAATCTCTTTATCACTAATCAAAATTTAAGTTCCTTAAAGAAAAAGGATTTATGCTTTTATATTTTCTCTGAACCTAATAGAATGCTATTTATCCTCAGTCAGGAAAAGTTTGCTAAATGTAAAAGAACAAAGGCATGAAGAAGCAATTACTTTTGCTTATCCTGACAAGGACTTATTCTGAGCCCTTCAGAGGAGCTAGACTGGACCATCGCAATTTGGCACCCGAACAGGGACATGACACGATGCTGATTCCAGTGGAAAAGCCTCTGATCCATATCTCAGGCTCTCTGACCCAGAACCGTGAGTAACAAGGAAACTTTGTTAAAGATTAAGTGAGCGTGCTAATAGATAAATAAGGAACTTAACTTGTTAAGGGCTAAATTAGCAATCTCTTATAGTGAAATGGGGCAAACAGCTTCTGTTCAAGGAAAATATTTAGAGAGCATCATCAAGGATTGATTATAATTTTGGAGGAGATTACTGAACTTTAAAAAACTATGAAGGTCATATTTCCTTGTTTTTCTCTGAAAGAAGAATTGGATCCAGATGAATGGGAATTAGTAGGAAAGCAATTAGGTGAACACTACAATTGCCCTTGTGACATTTTGCCCTTTGGTTCCAGACCAAACTCAATTTCCAAAGATACACTTCATACCTACAATTTAATCCAAATGACTTTTAAAAATGTTATTCTAAAGGAAGAGAAGAAGGAGCAAAATGGGGAAGTGTTAACTAAACTAGGTGAAAAGGATGAATTAGATAACAATGAAGTTAAGTACAATTCTGAGCAACAGGAGCATTTCCCATCTCCTCCCTCAATTAACCCTTCAGGGATGGAGCAAGAAGGAGGAGGGGAAGAGAAAGAAACACAAACAGAACCTCCTGTGAAGCAGCCTAAGCCTATGACAAGATTAGAAAAAAGCATTGATTAAAGCTAAGAGAGAAGGACAGGATATAACTGATTTTATACATGCATATCCTGTGATTGAAGATATTGACTCTGTAGGTCATAAAAGGAGAAGATATGCACCTTTACATTTGAATAAAATTAAAGATTTGAAAAAAGGTTGTACCCTTTATGGGGCTACATCAGCTTATGTTAAAATGTTACTAAATGGTTTGTCTTATGAAGTCCTAACCCCGAATGATTGGAAATCCATAGCAAGGACATGCCTAGAACCTGGAGAAAATTTGTTATGGCTTGCGGAGTTTCATGAATTATATAAAATCCTAGTCAGATGCAATTTGGAAATAGGAGTTAACACACAATTCACTTTTGAGCAGTTAGCTGGTGAAGGTCGGTATGGAGAGAATTCAGAACAGATTAATTATACCATGACAATATATGAGCAAATTGCTAAGGCTGCAATAAAAGCTTGGGGTGTCCTCCCTGGACAGAAAGATCGGGGAGAGGTTTTCACTAAAATAGAGCAAGGTCCCAATGAACCTTTTGCAGATTTTTGTGGGATGTTTGCAAACTGCTCAAGCCAAGCAAGGCGGTGAATGTTTCCTTGGGCCGTATCCGCCCACTTCTCATTCTCTTAACTACTCCCAGGTGAAAGCTAGGACAGCCTAAGTTGGCCACACCCACAGTGCCGAGATCTGCTGAGTCACTTTCAGATTTGGGTGGTTCTATTATCTGGCTTAAAAAATTTTAAAGTGGCTTAATTTCTCTTCTGAACTGCTGTATTATAAGTAGAGAAGAGCTAACAGCCTGTGCCAGATTCCTCTATCTCAGTGGCTTCTCTGATCCCAGAGCCCTCCCCAGCGCGATTGGCGCAGCGTGTCAGCACCCAACCATCTGTGCTGGCCTTTCTTCTTCCTTCCCTGGGAACTGACTTTTCCTGTTGAAACTCCAGATTCTCTTCAGCTGGTAAGTCTTGCTTCCAGTCCTTGTGGATTCTATCAGTCCAGCGCTATTTCTGAGGCTGATTTATCTAGTTGGTAGTGAGGGAAGAAAGGAGCTTAAAGAATCACGTGTCTCTTCTCCGCCATCTTGGCTCCGCCCCTGATGTTAGGTTTTTACTAAGTGCTAATGAGATATGAGATATTAGGTTCTTACTAAGTCCTAAGTCAGTACTTGACAATTCTCTAGTTCTGGCCATGACTGGGAGTTTTACTTGTGAATTTCTGGGGAAGAGCTTGTATGCTTAGGAGGAGCAAGTTCGTTGGTTGAAGTAATTTTTCCCAGAAGCCCTTGCATTATCCCACGCCTATTCTCTGGGAGGATAAAAGAGGGAAGTCACTACTCTGGACCAGAGTTAATGGCAACCGTCTGGAGACAACGGTTCTCTACAGGAAGAAAAATCTGTCTGAGAGATTTGCATTGACACAGCAGATCTCCCAGAGAGTGATTGGCAGCTTCTGGAGACAACAGCATGTTACAAAGAAATACTGCCCCAACTGGCCCAAACAGAAGTAGTTAATAGAGTAGAGCTAGTGTTAACTTGGAGTTATGACTTGGATTCAAATCATGCTTCCAACACTTAGAATCTGTGTTATTGTTATGATCTCTAAGTGTCTCAGATAACTTACTATGACTCCGTAGTGCAATCAAAAGAATAATAGTAGTGACTAGATTCCAATTCCAGATCTGCTTCTTTCTACCTCTCTGACTCCAGGCAAGTCTAAAGGACTATTTCCTCATCCTTAAAATGAATAGACGCAACTAAATGTCCTCTGGGAGTCTGATAATTTTATGATATGGGATGATAAACAGCTTGGCCTGGGATCTAGAAAATTTTAGGTTCCAGTTCTATCTCTGATACATTTTGTGTTATGGATCAAGTCCTTCAGTCTTTTTATTATTCCAAGAAGCTTTAAGTTGATAAGTTGCAGAGTAGATGCCAATATAGATCCTAATAATCAGTAAAATAGTTTTAGTCCATTAATGTGATAAAAATATTTACTAAGTCATAAATAGCGGGGTTGCTGAGAACATCATGAATTGAAGGAATTTCCATACTAGGATTACCCCATAATGATGAAATTATGTAATAGGCAAGAATAAGATTGAAAGCTTCCTTAGGCAACAATGAAACTCTCAGCTCTTTGGCAGTAGAAAGTACTCAAAAAGAAGATTAAATGGGGGAAAATTCAATATAAGAACAAAATATGTTGAACTTTTAAGAAAATCAGAGATTTTCTTTAAAATGTTGTTTGCATACTGTGAGGGTATTCTTCTGTACATTCATGTTTCAGGCCATTAATTTACAATGTTAAACAGCATTAAGGAATAAATTGGAGCTTTTCAAATGAGAGTTTCAACAAATGATAATTATAGGCCTGCCATGTAAAACATAACTCTATAGAGACATATCTCAATCTGGTCTCTTGCTTAGTGCTTCTTAATGATTGCTAAACCAGGCAGCTGAACTTTCTAACAGCATAATTCCTTGATAGGTACATGTAAGATCAGAATCACCTAAGGGCAATTACCAAAATGATGGCCTCAAATTGATACATTTTCATCAATGTAATTTAAATGGATTGACTCTAGTGTCCTTTTGTGGGTTTTTATAAATCAGGTACATTTTCCATAATATACCTCCCAAGAGCATTTAGTCTTCTCCTTTCTATTAAAGTGGGATTAAGCTATCTAAACCAAAGCTGTTTTTTTGCTTTCTTCTTCTTCATCTTCTGATATAGGTTATACATGTACAATAATTATCATATTTATGCATTAATCATGTTGTGAAAGAAGATTGGAATAAAAGGGAAAAACCACAAAAAAGAAAAGAAAACAAAACCAAAAAAATATGCTTTAATCCACATTCAGATTCCATAATTCTTTCTCTATTTTTAGATAGCATTTTCCATCATGAGTCTTTTGGAATTATCTTGGATTATTGAATTGTTGAGAAGAGCTAAATCTATCAAAGTTGATCATCACACAGTGTGGGCATCTCTTCATTTTCTAATTCTTTTTTCTTATAATTATTGTTAGCTTTTTAGTTTTATTTCATTTTACTTTGTCTATAAAGTTAACATTTGGGGTGTTACCTCTATGAACTCTTTGGTATTTTACCTAATTAATAGCAGTTGCATAACCTCTGTCACCCTGGACATTTATTTTTAGCAGTTGACAGACATCACTTCATAATAGACAAGTGTAGGAAAGGGTATGGGAAGATGCACCCATCTGAGTAAAATAATATGAGGGGGGAGAAGCGAGATCTTGCTAACTGTCTTCTTTTTCGGTGAGTTCTGAGGCAGAATTTCTCATCTTAGATGGTAGAAGGTAGACGATACCACAGGTGACTTGAGGAAAAAAAACAAACAACTTTTGGAACAGTGAAGCCTGAAGGTAGATTATATAACATAAATTTGTGGTAGACCTAGTCATCATGATTTTTGGTGATTTTTTTTCCTGCCCCATTCAACAGTATATAAATAGTAGATCGTGCACTTAATTTAAGGTTGTGATTTGAAAACTATCTGTGAAGTCACAGATAGGTTTGATTTTTAATATTAAAAAAAAACTGTAAGATTTTCAAGAGCAGAGACCATCTTTTGATTTTTTTTTGTGTGTCCTCAGTGGTTCCTTATTTCACCATTGGTCTGACCCATAATTAATTCAAGAAATCATAATAATTGATGCTGTGTAGTGCTTTAACCTTTGCAAACTGAGCTAAAACATACTAAAACTTACTATAATAACCCATTGTGTCCCATGACTTCCCACTTCTATTGTTTTATTCAGGCTGTTTCATATTTTGGAAATCTACTCTCTTATCTATTTTCTATCTTCAAGATCATGTCAAGTTATTCATGAATATTTCCCCATTCTCCCATTTAGGAGTATTTTCTTGAATATTTACTATCACTGCTTTGTATTTTTATTATATTAGTTTTTATGTTTTTTTTTTACCTGCTATCTCAGATTCCTAAAATCCAGGATGTGCCTTATTTTTTATTGTATATCATTTCTAGAATCAAGGTGCATATAATCACTTAATGTTTATTACATGAACAAATCAATGTAAAAACTGTTCTGTATAAAATAGCACTCCATATACCACTGTAACATATGATTAGAAATACAAAATGTATAATAATAACAGTACGCCAATAGGAACTTTTCTTCAAAATTTTTTAGATTTTTTAAAAAAGAAATGTGGATAGAATTACACATCACTATATGGAAAGGTTGTTGTTGTTTGTCACTTTTGAAGAGGATCAATAACACAGGTGAAGTCTTGACTTATGCATGAATTGGATTTAAATGGAGCACAGTTGTAAAAAAGTCATCAGTCTCTCTCTTCTAAGGCATTGAACTCCAATGTCAGGAAAAAAATGTCAAGATGTCTGGCTAAAAATTGAGATGTAATGTATGATCTTGACATTTTGTATCTCTGACCATGTTCTAAGCATATCCTATCTGCTTCAGCTGCATTCATAGCCATTAGAAAAAATATTGTTCTCATTAGTACCACTTCACACTTCTCAGATTGACTAAGATGAGAAGAAAAGAAAATGATGAATGTTGGAGAGGATTAGGAAAAACTGGGACACTAATATATTGTTGGTGGAGTTGTGAACTAACACAACCATTTTGGAGAGCAATTTGGAATTATGCCCAAAGAGCTATAAAACTATGCATACCCTTTGATCCAGCAGTATTTCTACTGGGCTTATAACCTAAAGAGATCGTAAAAAAGGAAAAGGACATACATGTACAAAAATGTTTGTAGCAGTTCTTTTTGTAGTGGCAAGAAACTAGAAATTGTGTGGATTCCCATTAGTTGGGGAACGGCTAAATAAGTAATGGCATATGAAAGCTATGGAATATTATTGTTCTATAAGAAATGATGAGCAGGTGGGTTTCAGAAAAGTCTGGCAAGACTTAAATGAACTGATGCTAAGTGAAGTGATCAAAGCACAAACAAGAAAGGTGAAAATATTATGCTTAGATCTGCATTCAGTCTCCATAGTTCTCTCTCTAGATACAGATGGCATTTTCCATCACAAATCTATTGTCTTGAATCATCTCATTATTGAAAAGAACCATGTCCATCAGAGTTGATCCACACCTAATTTTATTGCTATGTACAAAGTTCTCTTAGTTCTGCTCAATTCACTGATCAAAAGATGAGAAAGGGGGAAAAAAACAAGCAAACATCATTTGATCAAATTTTTTATGCAGCATGACGAATATGGAAATATGTTTAGAAGAATCACACATGTTTAACTTGTATCAGATTGCTTGTGTTAGGAAGGAGGAGTGGAGGAGGAGAGGGAGAAATATTTGGAACATAAGATTTTGCAAAAGTGAATGTTGATAGTTGATCAGTGGAATAAGTTAGGTCCAAAGGACAAAGTAATCAATAACTTTAATAATCTAGTGTTTGATAAACCAAAGGAATCCAGCTTTTGGGATAAAAACTCAATGTTTGACAAAAATTGCTGGGAAAATTGGAAATTAATATGCAGAAACTAGGCATTGGCTCACACTTAATACTGTACACCAAGGTCAAGTCAAAATGGATTCATGGCCTAGGCATAAAGAATGAGATTATAAATAAACTAGAGGAACATAGGATTGTTTATCTCTCAGACCTGTAGAAGAGGAATGAATTTATATCCAAAGAAGAACTAGAGATCATTACTGATTACAAAGTAGAAAACTTTGATTATATCAAATTGAAAACTTTTTGTACAAACAAAACTAATGCAGATAAGATTAGAAGGGAAACAATAAACTGGGAAAACATTTTTACAGTCAAAGGTTCCAATAAAGGCCTCATTTCCAAAATATATAGAGAATTGACTCTAATTTATAAAAAATCAATCCAATCTCCAATTGATAAATGGTCAAAGGATATGAACAGACAATTCTCAAATGAACTAATTGAAACTATTTCTAGTCATATGAAAAGACGCTCCAAGTCATTATTAATCAGAGAAATGCAAATTAAGACAACTCTGAGATGCCACTACACACCTGTCAGATTGTCTAGCATGACAGGGAAAGATAATGCAGAATGTTGGAGGGGATGTGGGAAAACAGGGACACTGATACATTGTTGGAAGAACTGTGAATACATCCAGCCATTCTGGAGAGGAATTTGGAACTATGCTCAAAAAGTTATCAAACTGTGTATACCCTTTGACCCAGCAATGTTACCACTGGGCTTATATCCCAAAGAGACCTTAAAGAAGGGAAAGAGACCTTTATGTGCAAGAATGTTGTGGCAGCCCTCTTTGTAGTGGCCAGAAACTGGAAACTCTGTGGATGCCCATCAATTGGAAAATGGCTGAATAAATTGTGGCATATGAATGTTATGGAATATTATTGTTCTGTAAGAAATGACCAACCAGATGATTTCAGAAAGGCCTGGAGAGACTTATATGAACTGATGCTGAGTGAAATGAGCAGGACCAGGAGATCATTATATACTTCAACAACAATACTATATGTTGATCAATTCTGATGGATGTGGCCATTTTCAACAATGAGATGAACCAAATCAGTTCCAATAGAGCAGTAATGAACTGAACCAGCTACAACCAGCAAAAGAATCTGGGAGATGACTATGAATCACTACATAAAATTCCCAATCCTGATGACATGATGGTATACTTAGAGAACCCCAAAGACTCTGCTCAAAAGCTATTAGAAATAATACAAAATAAATCCCCAAAAATCCTCAGCATTTTTATATATCACTAACAAAATGCAACAGCAAGAGATACAAAGAGAAATTCCATTCCAAACAAATGTTGAGAGTATAAAATATTTGGGAATCCATCTACCAAAGAATAGTCAGGAATTATATGAGAAAAATTACAAAACACTTGCCACAAAAATAAAGTCAGATTTAAATAATTGGAAAGACATTCAGTGCTCTTGGATAGGCCGACCGAATATAATAAAGATGACAATACTCCCCAAACTAATCTATTTATTTAGTGCTATACCAATCAGACTCCCAAGAAACTATTTCAATGACCTAGAAAAAATAACAACAAAATTCATATGGAAGAATAAAAGGTCGAGAATTGCAAGGGAACTAATGAAAAAAAAGTCAGAGGAAGGTGGTCTAAGTGTACCTGATCTAAAGCTATATTATATAGCAGCAGTCACCAAAACCATTTGATATTGGCTAAGAAATAGACCGGTACATCAGTGGAACAGATTAGATACAAAGGACAAAAAAGGGTACATCTATAGCAATCTAATCTTTGACAAACCCAAAGATACCAACATTAGGGATAAAAATTCATTATTTGGAAAAAACTGTTGGGAAAACTGGAAATTAATATGGCAGAAATTAGATATGGATCCACACTTAACACCATATACCAAGATAAGATCAAAATGGGTCCATGATTTAGGCATAAAGAGTGAGATAATAAATAGATTCGAGGAACAGAGGATAGTCTACCTCTCAGACTTGTGGAGGAGGAAGGAATTTATGACCAGAGGAGAACTAGAGATCATTATTGATCACAAAATAGAAGATTTTGATTACATCAAACTAAAAAGTTTCTGTACAAACAATACTAATGCAAACAAGATTAGAAGGGAAGTAACAAAGTGGGAAAATATCTTTAAAAGCAAAGGTTCTTACAAAGGTCTCATTTCCAAAATATATAGAGAACTGACCCTAATTTATAAGAAACCGAACCATTCTCCAATTGATAAATGGTCAAAGGATATGAACAGACAATTCTCAGATGATGAAGTTGAAACTATTTCCACTCAAATGAAAGAGTGTTCCAAATCACTACTGATCAGAGAAATGCAAATTAAGACAACTCTGAGATACCACTACACACCTGTCAGATTGGCTAAGATGACATGAACAAATAATGATGAATGTTGGAGGGGATGTGGGAAAACTGGGACACTGATATATTGCTGGTGGAGTTGTGAAAGAATCCAGCCATTCTGGAGAGCAATTTGGAACTATGCCCAAAAAGTTATCAAACTGTGCAAATCCTTTGATCCAGCATTGCTGCTATTGGGCTTATATCCCAAAGAAATACTGAGGAGGGGAAAGGGACCTGTGTGTGCCAAAATGTTTGTGGCAGCTCTTTTTGTTGTAGCTAGAAACTGGAAGATGAATGGATGTCCATCAGTTGGAGAATGGTTGGGTAAATTATGGTATATGAAGGTTATGGAATATTATTGCTCTGTAAGAAATGACCAGCAGGAGGAATACAGAGAGGCTTGGAGAGACTTACATCAACTGATGCTGAGTGAAATGAGCAGAACCAGAAGATCGCTGTACACTTCAACAACAATACTGTATGAGGATGTATTCTGATGGAAGTGGAAACCTTCAACATAAAGAAGAGCCAACTCACTCCCAATTGATCAATGATGGACAGAGGTAGCTACACCCAGAGAAGAAACACAGGGAAGTGAATGTAAATTGTTAGCACTAATATCTGTCTGCCCAGGTTACATGTACCTTTGGAATCTAATGCTTATTGTGCAACAAGAAAATGGTATTTACACACATGTATTGTATCTTGGTTATATTGTAACACATGTAAAATGTATGGGATTGCCTGTCATCGGGGGGAGGGAGTCGAGGGAGGGGGGGATAATTTGGAAAAATGAATACAAGGGATAATATTATAAAAAATATATAATAAAAAATAATTCCCAATCCCTCTAATTTTGTCTGCCTGCATTTTGGATTTCCTTCACAGGCTAATTGTACACTATCTCAAAGTCCGATTCTTTTTGTACAGCAAAACAACTGGTTGGACATGTATACATATATTGTATTTAAGTTATACTAACATATTGAACATGTATTGGTCAACCTGCCATCTAGGGGAGTGGGGAAAGAGGGGAAAAGTTAGAACAAAAGGTTTGGCAATTGTCAATGTTGTAAAATTACCCATGCATATATCTAGTAAATAAAAACTATTTTTTTAAAAAAGTGAATGTTGAAAACTATTTTTGCATGTATTTGGAAAAATAAAATACTATTAAATTTTTAAAAAATTGTTCTTGTTCATCTGTTATACTGGGGGAATGATTGGGACAGATACACTCCTAAGACAAGTTTGAGGCCTCTAAGTTGCGCTCAACCTAATTTAGCCTTTCTGCTGAGGCGTTTTTACCAAGATATAGCCATTGTGCATACTTGTTGTATAGTTTCTTAGAAACTCAGGTAAGAGTTGGGAGAAGATAGGCACCAATGATGGATGAAAAGCTTTGAAAAGGGCTCAGGAAATACTCACAACAGAAATCTGGTTTTCTTTTTTTCTTTCTTTCTTTCTTTCTTTTTTTTTTCTTTTCTTTTTTTTTTTTTTATTAAAACATTTTATTCACAAAGCATCAAAGTATATGCAATTCATGCAGGTCTTTCCAAGCCTCTCTGAAATCATCCTCCTGGTTGATTCTTACAGAACAATAGTATTCCACAGCATTTATATACCATTATTTATTCAGCCATTCTCCAATTGATGGGAATCCACTCACTTTCCAGTTTTTTTGCCACTACAAAAAGGGCTGACACAAACATTTTTGCACATGTGGTTTCCTTTCCCTCCTTTAAGATCGTCATTATCTTTCCCTGCCATTCTAGCCAATCTGGCAGGTGTGTAATAGTATCTCAGAGTTGTCTTAATTTGCATTTTTCTGATTAATAATGACTTGGAGCATCTTTTCATATGGCTAGAAATAATTTCAATATTTTCATCTGAGAATTGTCTGTTCATATCCTTTGACCATTTATCTTGTTTTTTTTTTTTTTTTTTTTTTTTTTTTTTTTTTTTTTTTTTTTGCTTGTTTGTTTTTTTGTTTGTTTTTTTCTGAGGCTGGGGTTAAGTGAGTTGCCCAGGGTCACACAGCTAGGAGGTGTTAAGTGTCTGAGACCACATTTGAACTCGGGTCCTCCTGAATTCAAGGCTGGTGCTCTATCCACTGTGCCACCTAGCTGCCCCCTCCTTTGACCATTTATCAATTGGAGAATGGCTTGATTTTTTATAAATTAGAGTCAATTTTCTATATATTTTGGAAATGAGAAGGCTAGCATTTCTACAACAATATTGAATAGCAATGATTATAGTGGGCAGCCTTGTTTAACCCCTTATTTTACTGGGAATGGTTCTGGTTTATCCCTATTACATATAATGCTTGCTGATGGTTTTAAATAGATGTGCCTAAATATTTTAAGGAAAAGTCCATTTATTCCTATACTCTCTAGTTTTTTTTTAAATAGGAATGGTTGTTGGATTTTATCAAATGCTTTTTTCTGCATCTATTGAGATGACCATATGGTTTTTGTTAATTTAGTTATTGATGTAGTCAACTATGCTAATAGTTTTCCTAATATTGAACCAGCCCTGCATTACTGGCATAAATCCTGTTTCGTTGTGGTGTATTATCCTGGGGATGATTATCTGTAATCTCTTTGCTAATATTTTGTTTAAGATTTTTGCATCAATATTCATTAGGGAGATTGGTCTATAATTTTCTTTTTCTGTTATTGTCCTACCTGGTTTAGGTATCAGTACCATGTCTGTATCATTAAAAAAGTTTGGTAAGAGTCCTTCATTCACTATTTTTTAAATATTTATATAGTATTGGAGTTAATTGTTCTTTAAATGTTTGGTAGAATTCACATGTAAGTCCACCTGGTCCTAGGGATTTTTTCTTAGGGAGTAGATTCATCGCTTGTTCTATCTCTTTTTCTAAAATGGGACTATTTAAGTAATTTATTTCCTCTTCTGTTAATCTGGGCTATCTACATTTTTAGGTATTTCTCCATTTTACTTAGGTTGTCAAATTTGTTGGCATAAAGTTGGGCAAAGTAACTACTAATAACAATTTGATTTTCCTCTTTCCTTTTTCTTATTAAATTAACTAAGGTTTACCTATTTTGTTGGTTTTTTTTCATAAATCCAACTCTTAATTTTATTTATTAACTCAATAGTGTTTTTAGTTTCAATTTTGTTGATCTCCCTTTTATTTTTAGAATCTCAAGTTTGGTCTTTGATGAGGAGTTTATTTATCATTTTTCTAGCTTTTGTAGTTGCAAACCCAATTTATTGATCTTGTCTTTCTCTATTTTATGCTAGTAAGCCTCTAGAGATATAAAGTTTCTCCTCATTACCACTTTGGCTGCATCCCACAAATTTTGGTATATTGTCTCATTATTGTCCTTCTCTTGAATGAAATTACTGATTGTGTCTATGATTTGCTGTTTCACCCATTCATTCTCTAGGATGAAATTATTTAGTTTCCAATTTCTTTTTGGTTTAGTTTTCCATGGTCCTTTATTGAATGTAATTTTATTTCATTGTGACCTGAAAAAAATTCATTTACTTTTGCTGCCTTTCTGCATTTGATTTTGAGATCTTTATGTCCTAATATATGGTCAATTTTTTATGGGTTCCATGAACTGCCAAGAAGAAAGTGTACTCCTTTTTGTCTCCATTCAGTTTTCTCCAAAGATCTATCATATCTATTTTGTTTAATATTCTATTTACCTCTTTACCTTCTTTCTTATTTATTTTATGATTTGATTTATTTAGTTCTGAGAGAGAAAAGTTGAGATCTCCCACTATTATAGTTTTGCTGTCTATTACAGTGGTTCATTATCTATGGTACCCTTTTTGCAAGATAAAATTTCCTTCCATATCTCTTTTAATTTGATCAATTTTTACTTTTCCTTGTTCTGAGATGAGGATGGCAACTGCTGCTTTTTTTTACTTCACCTGAAGTATAATAGATTCTATACCAGCCTTGGACCTTTACTCTGTATGTATCACTCTGCTTCAAATGTGTTTCTTGTAAACAACATATTGTAGGATTCTGCCTTTTAATTCAGTGTGCTATCTGCTTATGTGTTATGGGAGGTTCGCCCCATTTACATTTACAGTTAAAACTACTAATTCTGTATTTCCTGCCATCTTATTATCCCCAAATTATACTTTTCTCTTTCCTTTTCTTCTTTCCCTCCTCTCCAGTATTTTACTTATGAGCACTACTTGCCTCAAGCAGTCTTCCCCCATTAGAGATCCTCCCCCCTTCTTATACTTTTCCCCTACTATTTCTCTTTTCCATTCTATTAAGTCTACCCCTTCTCTTTTCCCCTTTCCCCTCCCACTTTTTTTATAAGATGAGAGATGTTTCTCGGTGAAACCAACTATATCTAATATTCTTACCTTGTGCCAAATCTGATGAGAGTAAGATGCACACAATATTGATCACCCTCTCTTCTTTCCCTCAATTATAATATGCTTTCTTTGCCTCTTCCTGAGATGTAATTTCCCTCATTTTATCTCTATTTTCCCCCTTTTGTTCTTTTACAATCCCCTTTTTATCTCTAGTTTCTTTTTTATATTATAACAGTAAAATCAGATTATACATGCTTTCCCCAATGTATACCCATAATAGAAATACAATTCTCAAGAGTTTTTTTTTTTTTTCTTTTTTACCTTTTTATGCTTCTCTTGAGTTCTATATTTAGAGGTCAAATTTTTTGTTTAGCTCTGGTTTTTCATCAAAAATACATGGAATTAACCAATTCCATTCAATGTCTATCTTCTTCCCTGAATGAAAATGCTCAGTTTAGCAGGGTAATTTATTCTTGGCTGTATTCCAAGATCCTTTGCCCTTCAGAATATCAGATTCCAGGCCCTTTGATCCTTTAAAGTGGAAGCTGCTAGGTCCTGAGTAATCCTTATTGTGGCTCCTTGGTATTTGAATTGTTTCTTTCTGGCTGCTTGTGATATTTTTTCCTTAGTTCGATAGTCATCAAATTTAGCCACAATATTCCTTGGGGTTTTAATTTTGGGGTCTCTTTCAGGAGGCAGTCAGTGAATTCTTTCAATGGTCCTTTTACTTTTATTTCTATGATATCCAGGCAATTCTCTTTGATGATTTCCTGAAAAATAGTGTCTAGCCTCTTTTTTTCATTATGTGTTTTAGGGAGTCCAATAATCCTTAGATTGTCTCTCCTAGATCTATTTTCTAGCTCAGTTGTTTTCCCCATTAGGTATTTTACATTTTTTTTATATTTTTTTCATTTTTTTGGTTTTGCTTGATTGAGTCTTCTTGTCTTAATGAGTCATTTATTTCCATTTGTTCAATTCAGAATTTTATCGTGTTATTTTTTTTTCATTTATTTTTATTACTTCTTTTTGTATTTGTCCAATTGAATTTTTGAATAAGTTATTTTGTTCTATGGAATTTTTTTCCCATTTCACAAATTCCGATTTTTAAGGAGTTATTTTGTTTTTCTGTTTCACAAATTCTGTTTTTCTGGAAGTTGCTTTCTTTTTCCAGTTTATGAGTTATATGCTTTTTCCATTTCACTATGTCTATTTTGTGTTGCCTTTTCCAAACTCTCTTGCAAAGCTTTCATTTCCTCTCCCCATTTTTCTTCTAGATCTCTTTTACGATCCTTTTTAAGTTCTTCTAGGATAGCCTTTGTGATGGGGACCGGGTTATATCATCTTTTAGAGCTTCCTCTGGGGACAATCTGTCTGTAGTCTCCCCAGGGTTTGAAATCTGTTCTCTTTCACCATAAAACGCTGTCAATTGTTAGTGTCCTCTTTAATGTTTTATTCATTTTTTTTTTTTTTTTAAATCAAGTTAAGGTCAGCCTTTAGGGCAGCATAGGTTTTCCAACCTGGATCAGTGCTGATTCACTCCTTGTGCTGGATCTGCCATGTGGAGTCTGCAAATACTAGTGGAGTCAGCAATGCCCCAGGGCTCTGTACTGTCTGCCTGGTGTTTGTAATTATAATCTGCTCAGCTACCCTGAAACTACGCTGCTACTGCACTCTGAGCTGTTTGTGCTGGAGTTTGTGGTCAGTTGCCTAGGCCTTGCTATCTCTCTCCCACTTCTGATTGAAACAGACCTTCTCTGGTCTGCTTCTTCCTGCAAACTCTCTGCTACCCTGCAGAAGTCACACCACCACATTGAGGCTGTTTTGCCCTGGAGCTCTGTTCTATCTGCATTGGCATTTGTGGTCAGCTGTTTGTGCTTCACTGCCTTTCTCCTGTTTCTGTGTGAAACAGATCTTTTCTGGTCTGTTTCGTTCTGCAAATTCTCTGCCCCACAGAAGAGACACCACACTGAGACTGTTCTGCACTGAGGTTCTGATCGCAGGTGTTTTCAAGTTAGGTTAGCCTCTATTCATTATATTACCTGGTCTCTCAAGTGTTATAGGTTAAAAAAAAAAAAAAAAAAAAGATGGCCCTAGAGGGGAGATAATTCTAATGATTTTACACTTATCAAATTACATTTGTCACTTTAACCTGCTGTCTTTTTGCCTTTGAAGAAAATTCCATTGAGTGGATCTACTTTTTTAATTGGTGAGTACTTTTCACTGATCACTATTTTAGGAATGCCTTTATCATGCTCCAATTCCCTCTTGACTCTTGAGTTATTTCTTCCATAGTTGTGCAGTCATTTTGAAGACTTTTTTTCTTTTTTCCCAGCCTCTCCCTCAGTTATCATGATTAGGATCAAATCAAATCTGTCATTTTTTTTTTTTTTTCAGCATGAGGTGTATTCATCTACTCCCCTATGGTGTTACTTATCATTCCTGCAAGTTTCCAAATCAAAACATGTCCTGAGCTACTGCTTTGTTTTTTGTATCATGTTTTCTTCTCCATTAGAATGTAAACTCCTTGACAACTGGGTATTAGGATTGGAATGCAGTGAATTTTAACAATTAATAAAAATGTCTTTTAATTCATTGATTCTCTTAGGTTCCAAAGTCACACAAGGTAATAAGTGACAAAGGAAGCTTCTGAGTCCAGGTCAGTTGTCTCCAGAGCTGATTCCCTTACTACTTCATCATACTATCTTTTATAAGAATGATTCCTGTTAAAAATAGAAGGAAATAATGAGCACTGAGGTAGGCACCTGTCAGGTCTTGCTGGGATTCTCCTTCCAATAATTCACTTTGGAGTATCATTCTTAGATTGAACCATTTTTTTTCAGCCTATCCACTTGCTTCCAGTGATGAATCTAAGTGGTGACAGTTCAGATAACATTACTGTCGATCAATCTGGTAAATTCAACAGATTCAAAAGCACATCTATCGTTAGACATAGTGGTGTCCAACAATCTAAGCTGTGTGGATAACTGCCAGAGGTGTGTCTGTCCTATTAAATTTTATTGTATTTTATTTTATTTATTTATTTATTTATTTATTTACTTATGTATTTATTTATTTATTTATTTAATTTTTTTGAGGCTGGGGTTAAGTGACTTGCCCAGGGTAACACAGCTAGGAAGTGTTAAGTGTCTGAGACCAGATTTGAACTCAGGTCCTCCTGAATTCAAGGCTGGTGCTCTATCCACTGCGCCACCTAGCTGCCCCCTGTCCTACTAAATTTTAAAACAAAATCAGGAGCACCTTAAGACATTTGAAACCAGTCTTTACCACAATCAAAACAGTCTTTATTGGGAGTTGTCATCCAAAGTCTGGACACAGCTACTTTATCAATTAACTTGACAAAAATAGTTTTTGTCATAGGATATTAAAAGATCTTAATTGTGATGGTTTCTTCCTCAAGGTATTTTTTAAAGAATGCACTCTAGTCTTTTTAATTACTTGTATTTCATAGGATTATAGTTCTTCTTGTTCCTTCTTCATAATTGAAAATGACTAAAGGGCTAAATTGTATTTACATGAATCTGAGTCTCAGAAAGTCATTGACTTTACATGCTTTCTTCCTGAGTCATTGAAGTCCAGCTGTAGGACAAAAGTCAAAATGAGTGGCCATAACCTGGGATGCAGTGGATGTCCTTGGCCTACTTTGATGCCCAACTAGGCTCTTAATCTTTCACAGCATCTATTTCAGTCCTCTTCAGGACATTTGGAAGAAATGATTCTCACCCATTCTTTCTGCTGGGAGGAAGTTTTGATTTGCTTGAAGTAGATATCCTCTTTGCTCACCAACATGTTTGAAGTAGGTCACCATTGGTCTGGTTTAGCCTGTCTGCCAAGGAAATTTATTGGAATGTGGCTACTTGATATATTTGTAATAAAGTTTCTTTGACTCAAGGATAAAAGTTAGGTGAAGATAGATACCAGCCATAGATGAACAGCCCTGAAAAGGGCATGGCAAGCCTGAACATCAGAAATGCTTTTTCCCTGTGTATCTAGTGCTAGAAGATGTTAGGATTACTAAGTGAGAACTCAGGTTTTCTGGACAATTACAAGGTGAGAACTCAGGTTGACTTGATAGAGGGGGCAAGCTCATTGGCTGGGGTGGTTCTTCCCAGAAGCCCTTGCATTATCCCACGCCCATTCTCTGGGAGGATAAAAGAGACAGCACTGGGCGCAGAGAGCAGATCGGCCTGGAGAAGGATAAGAGCTGGAGGAGATTCAGAGCCAGGATTCAAGAAGAGGGACTCTGCATTACATCAGGCCTGACGGGGCTCTCTGCAGGAAGGGAAGTCACTTCTCTGGACAAGAGTTAACAGCAACTGCCTGGAGACAACGGTTCACTACAGGAAGAAGAATCTGTCTGAGAGATTTGAGTAGACACAGCAGATCTCTTCCCAGAGAGTGATCCGGCAGCTTCTAGAGACGACAGCTCGTTACAATTGGTGTCCACACGTGGGGCAAGGACTTTTGCTTATTTCTGACAAGAGGAGCTAGACCAGACCTTCGCAATTTGTCTCCCGAACAGGGACAGACACGGTCCTGATTCCAGTGGAAAAGCTTCAGATCTAGATCTCAGTCTCTCTGACCCAGAACCGTGAGTAACGAGGAAACTTTGTTAAAGATTAAGTGAGCGTGCTAATAGATAAATAAGGAACTTAACTTGTTAAGGGCTAAACCAGGAATCTCTTATAGTGAAATGGGGCAAACACCTTCTGTTCAAGGAAAATGTTTAGAGAGCATCATCAAGGTTATGAAAAGCCAAGGATTGATTATAATTTTAGAGGAGATTACTGAACTTTTAAGAACTGTGAAGGTCATATGTCCTTCTTTTTCTCTGGAAAAAGAATTGGATCCAAATGAGTGGAAATTAGTAGGAGAGCAATTAGATGAACACTACAATTGCCTTTGTGACATTTTGCCCTTTGGTTCCAGACCAAACTCAGTTTCCAAAGATACAATTCATACCTACAATTTAATCCAAATGGCTTTAAAAAATGTTATTCTAAAGGAAGAGATGAAGGAGCAAAATGGGGAAGTGTTAACTAAACTAGGTGAAAAGGATGAATCAGATAACAATGAAGTTAAGTACAATTCTGAGCAACAGCAACAGGAGCACCTCCCATCTCCTCCCTCAATTAACCCTTCATGGGTGGAGCAAGAAGGAGGAGAGGAAGAGGCAGAAACACAAACAGAATTGCCTGTGAAGCAGCCTAAGCCTATGACAAGATTTGAAAAAGCATTGGTTAAAGCTAAGAGAGAAGGACAGGATATAAGTGATTTTATACATGCATATCCTGTGATTGAAGAGATTGACTCTGTAGATAAAAAAGGGAGAAGATATGCACCTTTAGATTTGAATAAAATTAAGGATTTGAAAAAAGGTTGTACCCTTTATGGGGCTACATCAGCTTATGTCAAAATGTTACTATATGGTTTGTCTTATGAAGTCCTAACCCCGAATGATTGGAAATCCATAGCAAGGACATGTCTGGAACCTGGAGAAAATTTATTATGGCTTGCGGAATTTCATGAATTATGTAAAATTCAAGTCAGATGCAATTTGGAAATAGGAGTTAACACACAATTCACTTTTGAGCACTTAGCTGGTGAAGGTCAGTATGGAGAGAATTCGGAACAGATTAATTATACCATGACAATATATGAACAAATTGCTAAGGCTGCAATAAAAGCTTGGGGTGTCCTTCCTGGACAGAAAGATCGTGGAGAGGCTTTCACTAAAATACAGCAAGGTCCCAATGAACCTTTTGCAGATTTTGTGGGACGTTTGCAAACTGCTGTCAAAAGAACTATTGGAGAAAATTCAGCTACAGAAATAATGACCAGACATCTGGCTAAGGAAAATGCCAATGAGATTTGCAAAAGAATTATATGGGGATTAGACAAAGATGCTCCTTTAGAGGAGATCATAAGACGCTGTGCTACAGTGGGAACAAATGCTTTTTACACCCGGACAATGATGAATGTGGAAAGACAGGGTCCCTCCTGGCAAGGGACTTCTAGAGAAACTCGGCGATGTTTTCAATGTGGAAAAATTGGACATCTAAGAGCTCAGTGTAGAAATGGAGATACAGTGAGAAGACAGGGTGAAAGAAGACCTAAAACCCCATGTCCAAAATGCAACAGAGGACTTCTTTGGGCATCAGAGTGTAAACTAATTCAGGGAAACGGGATGAGGGGCCCAGGTCCAGGGTCCCAGGCAAAAAAGACTTGGGGCATGATGGCAGCTGATGTTACACCCAAAGAGCCTTTAGAAGGTCAGGACTCTGATTTGATTAACCAGCAGAAAAGCAATCACATGGCAGAAAGGGATTACCTGATAAGTGAGTCAAAAGGCAATCAGATTGCAAAAATGGATTACACTTGGGGAGAATACAGGCCTTTTAAACCAACAGGGCTGTGTTCAGTGCAAACAATTCCAAAGTAATTGTCAGATGATGAGAAGAGATTTAGAAAGTGATAAATAGAAGGAAATTAGATAGGTTAACTGCCTGGGAGAGAGGGTTTGCTTGTATTTCTTCAGCAGGAGAAGGAATCAGATGGGTGCCAACGAGTCATATTCGCCTTGTCCACCAGAGAGAGACAGAAAAAGAGAAAGACCTCAAAATAAAGGAGAAGATCTAAGAAACATCTGACACTGAAAGAGCATGGATAATAAGAAGACTGTTAAAGAACTTTAAAAACCAGCAGGAATCATTGGACTTCCTCACACAAAATGAGACTAATGGACAATGGACTTATGGACATTTATAAATTTTCAATTTATGATTATTTGATTATGATTATGTTATATACTTCTAGCATGTGTTATGTTACTATGTTACTATGTGCTTATGTAATTTATGTAATTATCTGTAATACTTCCCATATTGATGGATTTATGTTTCAAGGTCATTTATGTAATTATCTGTAATACTTCCCATATTGATGGATTTATGTTTCAAGGTCATGACTGTCCTATGTTCTAAATCAAAAGAAAGGGGGAGATGTTAGGATTACTAAGTGAGAACTCAGGTTTTCTGGACAATTACAAGGTGAGAACTCAGGTTGACTTGATAGAGGGGGCAAGCTCATTGGCTGGGGTGGTTCTTCCCAGAAGCCCTTGCATTATCCCACGCCCATTCTCTGGGAGGATAAAAGAGACAGCACTGGGCGCAGAGAGCAGATCGGCCTGGAGAAGGATAAGAGCTGGAGGAGATGCCTATTCAGTAGGTATAGTACAAAGAATTGCCACAGCCCAAATAAAATTTGCAGCCTCCAACATTTATCTTTATCTTTTCCTATCTTTTTAGCCAATATGATCTCAGAGACCTACTAGTTTAATCCTCTCATTTGCCCAGGGTTAAATGATTTTCCCAATGTCATATAGATTGTGATTTTCAGAGGTGGGATTTGAACCCTGATCATCTGGTCCAGAGTCATCATTCTTTTATGTACTGTGTGGGTAAAATATGTATTACTTATATTTTATTAAGATTGTTTAAATTATATCTAAGGGGATTTTGAGGGTGGAGCTAAGATGTCAGAGTAGAGAAAGCTGAACTTTCCTAACATTCTGTGGCAAACAGCACTTTAAAATTCTGGAATGGGGAGGCAACAAAAAGTCAAAGTAAGACATACTTCCAACATAGGAAGTTGGGAAAAGATATCTGTGCAATAGGGAAAGGGAGGAAGAATTTCACCTAGAATCTATATGGATAGTCCTATCAGTGGTAGGATTAGGTGGTCATGACAGAAGGAGCAGCAGCTTCAGACCCTGTCCTAGCACTGGGTGCAAAATCAGACACTGTTTGACAGCTATATTGACTATACGAACTTCTGGGGCACAGTTTGAGCAAAGAGAAGAGTACTTTCAGTCAAGAGGGAATGGAAGCAACATTACTTCCAGTTTGGAGGAATCAGGGATGCAGAGGAATACTATCTTTCCCAGGTCCAAAGAACAAAGAGCCCATAGAATGGTAGTAATTGAAACTCCAAGGGATTAGAGGTCCTTCCTGGACAAAAACCAGGCTGCAGACCCAGACTGCTTGACCACAACTTTCGCCAGTAATGCCACTTTGGAAGTACAGGGAACTTACAGGGAACTTCCAACCCCACCCCCCCAAACTAGCTCAGAAAAGTAGCCCCTTACTCCCATCCATGATAGAAACAGAGTTCAACATTAACGTAAATTTTCAATTCAAAAAATAGGGATGGAAAAATGACCACTCAATAACAAAAAGAACTTGTCCATAAAAAACTACTGTGATGACAGGAAAGATCAAGATGCAAACTCAAAAGAAAATACTGAACTCAAAACATCTATAAGCAAAGCCTCAGAGAAAAAATGTGAAATGGAAACAAGTTCAACAAGAATTTATAGAAGAACTAAAATAATTGTGAAAAACAAGTAATAATTGTGGAAGAAAAAATAGGTCCATAAATAAAAGCAAAGGAAGAAATTTATGAAGACAATTTATAACTTGGTAAAAGAGTGTGAAACACTTTTTCCCTAAGCTATAAGAACCCAGGCTGAGAACTTCACCAAGATAAAGTAACCATTCTTCTATTGAAGATGTTGAGCCTCCATTGGGTGAAATAGGGTCATAAAACTAATAAATAACATAGCCGAAACTCAAATCCAAATATTCTAACTTCAAATTCTAGGTACTTTCTACTACTCACAGATTTTAAAAGAAAAAAAAAAACCTTAAAAGATCTCAATAAATATGTTCAATTAAATTGTGGACATTGTAAACAACAATATCAACAACAAAACAAAAATATTCTCACTTTACTTTCAGCTTTTTTGGTGAAGATGATTTTTTCCAGTTGTTTAGACTTTTTTCTGGTCTGTCTTTACTGTTTCAGGCTTACAAAACTGTTTAATTCAGCTGCTTTTTTTCCAAGCCAAGGAAATCCTCACTAACACAGGACTGCTGAATGCTAATATATTTTCCAGAAATATCTGTAATAAAGAATATTTTTAACATTTAAAATATGTATTTAATTTTATCATTTGAGTTTTAAATTCTTTCCCTCATTCTATCCTTTCCATCCACTGAGAAAGTAAACAATATGATACTCATTATAGAGGTGAAATCATGCAAAACATTTCTATATTAGACACATCACAAAAACAGTTAAAAAAAAAAGGAAAGGGAGAAAATTATACTTCAATGATAGCTGGGTGTTCTTTTAATCTCTTGCCACATATATTAAGTTTCAAATCTTTCCTAGTCACTTTTTGTTTTGTCCACTCTCTGGAGATAGCAATTTTTATTATGAGTGCTTCTGAATTGTTTTGGATCATTGTGTTAATCAGTGTAGCTGTCTTCCACAGTTTTATCATTGTACAATATTGTGGTTATGTTGTTATGGAATTCAGATTCCATCCAATCCAATCTATCCATTTTGCAGATGAGAAACAGAAATGATATTCTGGTCTGTTTATTTCATTTTGCATCAGTTAATAAAAGTCTTACCAAGTTTTTCTGAGCCATTTCCCTCAGCATGAAATATAGAATATTTTTAAAGAGACACAATTCAAATGTGCTTTAAAGTTCCTTGAATTAGGCTGATGAAGTGCTTCTTAGGAAGGATCCTTGGGGAAGTTGTTTAGAGAACAAATAAGAATCCAGTATAATTATTGTATCTCTTATTGTAATTGCAATTGAGGGCTTCTAAAGTACTAGAGGCCTCTTGAAAACCTGCTGTTCTCTCTAATATGTTAAACAACAGTCCCCTGACAATTTTGCTTTACTTAGCAAAGCCTTTATTTGTAGCTTCTGATTAATGAAGTTTTACTGAAAAGTTTTTGTGAATAATTGTGGTACTGATATATGAGCAAAGTGTCAATATTTCACAAAGTCATATTCTCAACTCCAGGATTTCTGTGATTTGATACTTGTAAGTCTGTTCCTAAAATGCAGGTGTAACCATATCACAGAGCAACTGAAAGATAATCAATACAATTTTATCACTGCTATCAAGGTATAGATGGGATCTTTATTTGTACCAAACTCATCTGGACCATGTAGAGATCATCTCATATATATGGGTGTGTATACATATATGTATGTGTACATGTGTGTGTTTGTGTATATATACATTTTTTTCCTCAATCAGAGACCAAAAGATCAAAGAATGGATCAGATTAGGCAGCTAGATTGCACAATAGATAGAGCATCAGCTCTGAAATCAGGAGGACCTGAATTCAAATCTGATCTCAGTCATTTAACACTTCCTATCTATGGGACTCTGGGCAAGTCACTTAACCCCAATTGCCTCAGAAAAAAGAAAGGATCAGATTGCATAGATCTGTAAGCATAATAGACTTTTGAAAAAAAAAAAAAGATTCTTTGGGCTTGCTTTTACTTGTCATGTGTCTTAACATACTGGTGCTGTAGCCTGAGACAGTCTCTTCTCACGTGTATAATTTTTCTTCCTAAAGGAACAATCTAGTTCACAGGTATGAGATCTGGATGGGAACTGATGAGAAAATGTGAGAGTTAATTCGTACATGTATGAGGATCTGGTTGGTATGGAGGTTGGGTTTCTCTGATCTGAAGGAATCCCAGTCAGACAAGTAGAATAATTTAGTTAACTATCATCATTAAGAGCTCAGTTCTTCTGATAACCCATTAACACTAGGAAAGGTTGAACTCCAGAAAATACAATGCTGGATGCTTCAGAGACCACATCTGCATAGAATTGGTGATGGGGCAAGGGCTGTCCATTGGGTTGTTCACTTCAGTAAATGGAAAGGGCATGATTGTATAATCGTGCATATTCCAAAATGTAGTGGTAAAGCCAGAGATCTTTCATCAACAGTGATACCTTCTTTCATATTTTCAAGGGCTTTCCAAATACCTAATGGTGATATGCTTATTTGCCAATAGGCTATATCTAAGGTCTAACTGAACTTCTTCCAGTTGTATAAAGTTTTGGGGAATCATACTAATTATAAGGTAAGAAAATTAGTAGGAGAGTGAAGTCATAGTTTAATAAGATATATGTTGTAAAGATGTACATTTGTGGTATGTATGCTTGTATTAGAATTTAAGAGATTTCTATTAGTAAGGAAGACTAAATGTTTACATAGTGAGAAAAAAAAAATATATATATATATATATACTTAAGGCCTATCTTTATATCTTGTCTGAGAAGCAGATTGAATAACCTAAGGCTAAGAAAACTACAAAATAATAGCTTTTTAGTTTCAAAATACATACAAAGATAGCTTTCAACATTCACTGTTGTAAAACATCATGTACTAAATTTTCTCCCTCTCTTCCCCCCCCTCCCCACTCCCTAGACAGCAAGTAATCCAATATAGATTAAAAATGGGCAATTCTTCTATATACATATTTCCACATTTATCATGCTATACAAGAAAAATGAGATAAAGAAAAAAAATGAGAAAGAAAGCAAAAAACAAGCAAACAACAAAAATGGTGATACTATCTTGTAATCCACATTCAGTCCCCCAGAATTTTCTCTAGGGATGCAGATGGTTCTCTCTATCACAAGTCTATTAGAATGGGCCTGAATCATGTCATTGTTGAAAAGAGCCAAGTCCATTACAGTTGATCATCACATAATCTTGTTGTTCTCATAGTTTTGCTCATTGAATTAGCATCAGTTCATGTAAGTCTCTCCAGGCCTCTCTGAAAACAACCTGCTGATTATTTCTTATAGAGCAATAATATTTCATAACATTCATATACCATAATTTATTAAGCCATTCTCCAACTGGTGTACATCCATTCTCTAGTTCCTTGCCATTACAAAAAGGGCTTCTATAAACATTTTTTGCACATGTGGGTGTTTTTTCTGTTTTTTATGATCTCTTTAGGATACAAGACTAATAGAGATACTGCTTCATCAAAGGGTATATACAATTTGACAATCCTTTAGGCATAGTTCCAAATTCCTCTCCAGAATGGTTGGGTAAGTTTACAACTTTACCAACAATGTATTAGTGTCCCAGTCTTCCCACATCCCTTCCACCATTTATCATTATCTTTCCCTGTCATTTTAACCAATCTGAGAGGTGAGTAGTGGTATCTCAGTTATCTTAATTTGCATTTTCTGATCAATGGAGATTTAGAGGTTTTTTTTTAATGCCTAGAAATGGTTTTAATTTCTTCATGTGAAAATTGTCTATTCATATCCCTTGACCATTTATCAATTGGAGAATGCCTTGAAATCGTATAAATTTGAGTCAATTCTCTATATATTTTAGAAATGAGGTCTTTATCAGAATCCTTGAATGTGAAGTTTTCCCCGTTTTCTGCTTCCTTTCTAATTTTATCTGCATTGGTTTTGTTTATATAAAAATCTTTTAACTTACTATAGTCAAAACTATCTATTTTGCATATCATAATGTACTCTAGTTCTTGTTTGGCCACAAATTCCTTCCTTCTTCATAGATCTTAGAGGTAAACTATTCTTTTTTCTTCTAATTTACTTATATTATCACTTTTAAAGTCTAAATCATGAACCTATTTTGACCTTATCTAGGGTATTAAATGCTGGTCAATGCCAAAATTCTGCAACACTATTTTGCAATTTTCCTAGTAATTTTTTTTCAAATAGTTAATTCTTATCCCAGAAATTGTGGTTTTGGGCTTTATAAAAATCTAGATTACTATAGTCATTGACTATTGTATCTTTTGAATCTAATTCCACTGATCCACTACTCTATTTCTTAGCCAATAAAAATGGTTTTGATGACAGCTGCTTTATAATATAGTATTATTATCTGTTACAACTAGGCCACTTTTATTTGCATTTTTTCCATGAATTCCTTTGAAATTTTTTACTTTTTGTTCTTCCATATGGACTTTGTTATTATTTTTCATAGCTCTATACAGTAATTCTTTGGCAATTTGATTGGTATGACACTAAATAAGTAGATTAATTTATATAAAATTGTCCTTTTTATTATATTAGCTCAGCCTACCTATGAGCATTAGATATTCTTCCAATTGTTTAGTTCTATCTTTATTTGTGTAGAAAGTGTTTCGTAATTGTGTTCATATAGTTTCTGACTTTATATGATTTCTGTTATTCTAGTTGTTTTTTATTTTTATTTATTTTAATTTTTTTTTTCTGAGGCATTTGGGGTTAAGTGACTTGCCTGGAATCACACAGCTAGGAAGTGTTAAGTGTCTAAGACTATATTTGAACTCAGGTCCTCCTGACTTCAGGATGGTGCTCTATCCACTGTGCCACCTAGCTGCCCCACTTTAGTTACTGATATAGTCAATTATACTAATAGTTTTCCTAATATTGAACTAGCCCTGCATTCCCGATATAAAACCTATTTGCTCATGACATATTATCCTAGTCATAACTGGCTGTAATCTCTTTCCTAAATTTGTATTTAACATTTTTGCATCAATATTCATTGAGGAAATTGGTCTATAGATTTCTTTCTGTTTTGACCTTACCTGATTTAGGTATCAGCACTATATATTACAAAAGGAATTTGATAGGACTCCTTTCCCTATTTTTCTTTCTTTTCTTTTTTTCTTTTAATGTTTTAATACTTTATTTCATTTTCAAAAATAGTAAGGAAAAATAAAAACAGAAAGTGAATACAAAACAAAATAAAACAAGAGAACATTATCCTGTGCCCAGCAGAACATCAAGATTATTCAAAATATAAAACAACAAATTACCAGATCAAAAAGCACACACACACACACACACACACACACACACACACACACAAGAAATTATATTCATGAATGTCCATTTTTGTTTACTTCCTTGTAAATTGTTCTTTGTTTCTTTGCTGAGTACCTTATGTTACTTTATTCATCTTTTCATCTACCTCACCACCCCTAAGCAAGCTACAGTTAAGAAAAAAATACATTTATTTGTACATTTGTAGATATAACATAT
Organism: Sminthopsis crassicaudata; assembly: GCF_048593235.1. NCBI lineage: Eukaryota > Metazoa > Chordata > Mammalia > Dasyuromorphia > Dasyuridae > Sminthopsis > Sminthopsis crassicaudata. The sequence continues at coordinate 244,206,426 of NC_133619.1, forward strand.
ATATACAATCTCATATACACATATACATATATACATACACATACACATATACTCCACATACACAAGCACATGTCTTTCCTATCCCTACTGACTCTTTAATTAAATTTTGCTCCATAAATTGACTTGCTATTACTTAATCTCCTCCTATACAAGATTCACTCCCTTGTCTTCTTCCTTCATCTTGTCTTCCCCATCTGCCTATTACCCCCTTATTTCTTTGTAGATTTTGGAGGGTACTATACCCTTCATGATATATATGTAGTGTTGCTTATTGAATCCATTTCTTATGTGAGTAGGTTTTCAGAACTGTGAACATTCCTCCTCGCTAAAAAATGCCTTCATGTCTATTTTTGCTTTGCACCTCCTTTTTATAATGTGATAACTATTTACACCTTAAGTCTGTCACTCTTTCTTTTGAGCTACCTATTGTTGATGTGAATCTTAAACATATAATATTTCACCTATGTTACACAAAAGTAAACAATTTGTCCATATTTAAAGAGTTTGTCCATAAATGAGTAGATGGCCTCAATTGGGGAATGGCTAAATAAGTTGTGGTATATGAAATTAATGGAATGTTAATGTTCTATAAAAAATATTATAAACAAACTGATTTTAGAAAGGCCTGGAAAGATTTATATGAACTGATGTGAGAGAAACAAGCAAAAGCAGGAATACATTGTACAAAATAACAGCAAGAATGTGCAATGATCAACTATGGAAGACTTGATTCTTCTCAGTAATTCAGTAATTCAAAGCACTCTCAATAGACTTTGGATAGAAAATGGCCATCTGCCTTCAGAAAAAAAAAAAAAAAAACCCAAAAAAAACAACTAAGGAAATTGAATATAAATCATTTATTGCATTATTGGGTCAAAGTTCTATTTATGGTCACAACTTTCCAGCAATCCAATTATTCTTTTTTTTTTTTTTTTCTTTTTTTTCTTTTTTTTTTTTGCTGAGGCAATTGGGGTTAAGTGACTTGCCTAGGGTCACATAGCTTGGAAGTGTTAGGTGTCTGAGGTCATATTTGAACTCAAGTCCTCCTGACTTCTGGGGTGGTGCCCTAACAATTGTACCACCTAGCTGCCCCAGTCTTGATCTATTCTCCAGATCTGTCATTTTTTCTTATAAGATGTTTCACAGTCTTGGATCTTTCTAGGCCAGGGCTGAGTCTCAACAATTGAGTCACCTGAGATTCACTCAGTTCTTAGGATGCAGATCCCATCTCAACAAACAGGCCAGGAGGTGAAAGTCTTTGTGGTTCCTGCTGAGCAGCCACACCCAGATAGCCCAAGGGATCTCCAATTGTTTTTGTGGAGCTAGCCCAGAGGGGTTTGCACTTCAGACAGTCAATGCCCAGCCTGGAGTCTTTCTTCAGATCTTCTCAGATTGTACTTGGAGGTTCTACCCCAAGTCTTGATTTTTCATCTTTCTACATTCAACAGTGAGGAGATTCAGCTCACTTCCTTGTGGCTTGTGATGGAGAGAGCCATCTGCTCCTAAAGAAAGAGCTATGGGGATTGAATGTGGATAACAGCATTTTGTTTTCTTTCTGATCTGATTTTTCTTGTGCAGTATGATAATTGTGGAAATATGTATAGAAGAATTGCACATGTTTAACATATACTGGATCACTTGTTGTCTAGGATAAAAGGTGAAAAAGGAGGAAGAAAAAAAATTGGAGCACAAGGCTTTTCAAGGGTGAATGTTGAAAATTATCTTAGCACATATTTTGAAAATAAAAAGCTTAAAAAATAAAAAAAAAACAAAAAGTGTCAGGCAACATAATATCTCTCAACAGTGTATTAATATACTTAGCCTTCCATAGCTCCTCCAAAAATTATTTCTATTTTCCCACCTTATCTCTGCTATTTTTACATGTAAAGTGTAACTTTGAAACTGCTCGATTTACTTTTCTCTTATTATACTTAATTTGAAATATTTTATAAGGTTGTTGACCTCTTCCTTTCTTTTTTTGTGGTGATTATTTTCATGATTTTAGAAGCTGTTGTGTTAGCGTTCATAAAATAGATGTTGGTATAAAAAAGATGGATTTTTTTCTTTCTGGGAGAAGCTCAAAGTTATTAAAGGAGTTTTGAAGTTTTCTGAGGACATTCTGTCCTGTTTTTCTTATCATGTATAATTCTGGGCCTGAGTTGTCTATTTTTGCTCTGTCCCAGATAGACATAATGATACATGAGCTCTATAGGTTATCCATTCAACTGAATGTCATAATCTTGGCAACAGACATTCATCAAGTATTAGTTTTCCTAGATGGATCATATGACCATATTTCTGAGTGGTTCTGTATCTATCCAGGCACTTTTAAAAGTGAGAGAGACATTTAGTCAGTCAGTTAACCAACAAACATTTATTGAGTGCTTGTTTTGTGCTAGAGAAGTACAGAGAAAGGCAAAAGACATTCCTTGCCTTCAAAGAGCTCATGTTCTGATGTAAGAGCCAATATTCAAAGTATTTTTCATCTAAGATATATAATGTAAATGAAAAATTATCTCAGTGGGAAGGTGGTAGAATTAAAAGTTGAGTAGAGGCTCAGGGCTTAGAGTAGGGACAGAAGAGGATTGCAAAAGGCTTCAGATAGAAAAAAAGTATTTGAGCTATACCTGGACAGAAGCCAGAAGGCAGAGGTAAAGAAGGAGAGAATTCAGATATGGGAGAAAACAAACAAAAAGGCATAGAGTTAGAAGATGGAGGTTATGTGAAAGGAATGTACATAGGCTGTTATCACTGGATTGAAGAGTATGTGGAGAGGAGTAAAGTGTAAAAAATAAGAAGCTGTCTCTTAATTGATAGAAACAGTAGTCACATTAAATCAAAGCTCATTAAAACATATCCTAAGTAGTAGAGCCAGGATTTAACCCCAGGTCTTCTGATTACAAATTCAATAAGCACACTTTGTGATCCATCTATCACTAGAAACATTACCTTAATTTTTACTATATATTTGATATGATAGAATATTGATTTTTTATTTCTGAACAATTATAATCCTTGAAACTGATCAGATCTAAATGCCACTTGATTTTCCATAAAAAACTCATCACAGAATCCTAGAATTTTACATTTGGAAAGGAGAATTTAGGAGCCTATAAATATCTATTAGAAAACTACTATTAGTTATCCTAGAGGTCAGAAAATGAAACATACTTCCCACCTATAATTCACTGGGTCTGTTTAAGTTGAATTGAATCCCAGTCTCTAGTTAGTTTAGATTAAATATTGGCACAAAATGAGACACTTATAGTCATTCAATAGTTAACAAAAGATTTATTTAGCTATAACAGAAGAAATAATTCATAAAGGATTTAGCTGAGTAAAGCTCCTTTTGGTGAGTTGGATGTTGTAGTCTGCCAAAAATCAGAGAGGGCACCTTGTAGTTCTTTTGCACTCAGGTAATGAAAATTTTTATTCTAGGAGGTTCTTTGGCATTATTATAAAGATAATAGAAAAAAAAGAATATTACTTATTTTTATTTTTAAATAGCCACAAAGGAAAAATAAAAAGGAAATTATGTCAATAGCCTGATCCTTTGTTTTCTGAGCCCACCAGTCTTTTCTGAGTCTTAAAAATGGACATTTTCAATTTTAAGGAATGTTTGTTTTAATTAATTGTTAATTAAAAAAATACTTTCTATTCAAAATTCCCTACCCTCAAAAATTTCATATTCCCTTAGAGTGATCAGTATTTTTTCTTTTATATTCATACAGAGAATATTATATAGATAAGTGGCTAGAGAAAATGCTGTTTAAACTTTGGAATCTCATTCATCTTTTTGCTACCATTTCATATTCAATTATGGCATTCAAGTATCTTCTTGCATAGCCAATATCTGTTTTGCATGTGAAGGCTTTCTCTCCTTTTCCTTTCAATATCTGTCTTTTATTTCTGAAAACTTTCAGTTTTTGTTAGTTTCCTTTGGATACTCATCTGGATATTATTCCTATCATTACTGATTTGGAATTCTTCATAATGTATCAACTGTTGTAATTTTTCCCCAAATTGGTTTAGCTTAGTTCTTTTCTTTATTGCCAGGGAGGATTTACCCTGAAAGTGCAGCAAAAGTTAACCAATATCAAGTTGGATATGTTATGCCCCCACCCCAAACGCATCACACATATTTTAAGTTGGCTAAAGTGCCTTCTTAAAGACAAGTTCAAAGATTTTCATTTTCATTGACATGTGCAAGAAATTTGTAAAAGTCAAAAAGGGGTTTGAGAGTCAAATCTGTGAATTCATAAACTCTGTATCAGAAATCCCCACCTGTGTAGTGAGCTGTCGTCTCTAGAAGCTGCCGGATCACTCTCTGGGAAGAGATCTGCTGTGTCTTCTACTCAAATCTCTCAGACAGATTCTTCTTCCTGTAACGAACCGTTGTCTCCAGGCAGTTGCTGTTAACTCTTGTCCTTAGAAGTGACTTCCCTTCCTGCAGGGAGCCCCGTCAAGCCTGATACAATGCAGAGTCCTTCTTCTTGAATCCTGGCACTGAATCTCCTCCAGCTCTTATCCTTCTCCAGGCCGATCTCTCTCTGCGCCCAGTGCTGTGTCTTTTATCCTCCCAGAGAATGGGCGTGGGATAATGCAAGGGCTTCTGGGAAGAACCACCCCAGCCAATGAGCTTGCCCCCTCTATCAAGTCAACCTGAGTTCTCACCTTGTAATTGTCCAGAAAACCTGAATTCTCACCTTGTCACTGTCCAGACAACCTGAGTTCTCACTTAGTAATCCTAACATCTCCCCCTTTCTTTTGATTATTCTGACAAGAGGAGCTAGACAATAAATCAAAAGAAAGGGGGAGATGTTAGGATTACTAAGTGAGAACTCAGGTTTTCTGGACAATTACAAGGTGAGAACTCAGGTTGACTTGATAGAGGGGGCAAGCTCATTGGCTGGGGTGGTTCTTCCCAGAAGCCCTTGCATTATCCCACGCCCATTCTCTGGGAGGATAAAAGACACAGCACTGGGTGCAGAGAGCAGATCGGCCTGGAGAAGGATAAGAGCTGGAGGAGATTCAGAGCCAGGATTCAAAGGAGAAGACTCTGAATTGCATCAGGCTTGACGGGGCTCTCTGCAGGAAGGGAAGTCACTTCTTTGGACAAGCGTTAACAGCAACTGCCTGGAGACAACGGTTCATTACAGGAAGAAGAATCTGTCAGAGAGATTTGAGTAGAAGACACAGCAGATCTCTTCCCAGAGAGCGATCCGGCAGCTTCTAGAGACGACAGTTCACTACACACCTGGATCTCATTTTCCTCTTTACCTTGTCACTCTTCTACAATAATACTACAAAACCTCACATATGCTCTTCTTTAGCAATTTATGACAATTTGCTAGTGTTGTAGGATATTTCCTGAGGCCGTTTAAATGAGGCCTATGTGCCAAGCAAATAGTTCTTTGGTCCTCATGTACCTGAGGCTTTTGAAGAAATATCTTTGTGTGATTCTTTTTGTATAGCAAAGCAACTGTTTGTACATGTATACATATATTTTATTTGATTTATACTTTTTCATATTTAACATGTATTGGTCAACCTGCCATCTGGGGGGGAGGGGGAAGAGGGGAAAAATTAGAACAAAAGGTTTGGCAATTGTCAGTATGGTAAAATTACCCATGCATATATCTGGTAAATAAAAACTGTAAATAAATAAATACATTTTTTTGATGTATAAACTCCTTGACTTACAACTTCTTTTTTTCTTCTCTTCCTGTCTTTTGCAAAGTAGAAGAAATTAAATAGAATTGGATAGAGGACCAAATGAGTGAACTTACTGATAATACTTAGGTTGGACTACTACTACTACTACTACTACTAATAATAATAATAATGATGATGATGATGATGATGATGATTAGGAAGCTCTTTCTTTGTAAAAAAATAAAATGTTGAAGAGTTATAGGATTAGTTAATGGAAATTTATCATATGCTATATTTACATTTGTTATATAATAAATATAAACCAAAATAAGATTCTAATTCCAAATGATCTATTTTTGATCTTTTGTGAATTTCCCTGAAATTGTTTTTTTGGCCAGATCTGTAACTTCTTCAGTATAGTTACTCTCTAGTATGGAAACTCCTTCCACAGATGAAAATCAGACATTTACCTGCAATTTATAGTCTTAGAAATATGTCTGGAGCAGGGATAAATTAAGTAATTTGCCTTGGAAACTTTTACTATAATTTTATAATGATAAAAGATCAGTTGAAAAATACCCTTGGGGGCAGGGTTAATGGGCAACGATTTTCATGAAAGAAAGATCATTAGGAAAATTCTATTTTATATATAGGAAGAAAAAAGGAAGCATAAAATAGTTTATTACTAAAGCTTCTCTCTTTTTTTTAACTACTTGATACTTATTTGATTTTTTACTTCTTGATACTGATACTACATATATATATATATATATATGTATATATATATATATATATATAATTTTTTTAAAAACTGCTTAATAGTACTGTTTCTGATACAATTCTCTTTCCTGTTATTCTTTGTATCTTGATATATTTATATTTATAGATAACTATCAAGTTTATAATAAAATATTTAAAAAGAGATATCCTTTATTTTTATTATTAAAACCTTTCATTTTCAAAACATATGCATGATAATTTTTAATATTCATCATTATAAAATCTTGGTTTCCAAATATTTTTCCTCTGGTACTCCAACTCTCTCTCCTAGATAGCAAGTAATCCAATATATGTTAAATAAGTACAATTCTTTTATATATACTTCATCAATTAAAATTCTGCACAAGAAAAATCAGATCAAAAAAGGAAAAAAAATAAGAAATGCAAACAAACAACAGCAAAAAGAGTGAAAATATTATATTGTGATCCACATCCAATCCCCAGAGTCTTCTCTCTGATTGCATATGGTTCTCTTCATCACAAGTCTAGTGGAATGGGTCCATTGTTGAAAAGAGCCAAGTCCATCACAGTTGATTAAAACAATCTTATGAACAATGTTTCTTTTGGTTCTGCTCATTGAAATTAGCATCAGTTTACATAAATCTCTCCAGGTCTCTCTGAAATCATCCTGCTGAATGATTCTTATAGAACAATAATATTCCATAACATATACCATAATTTATTCAGCCATTCTCCAACCGATGAGCATCCCCTCAGTTTTCAGTTTCTTGCCATTTCAAAAGGGCTGCCATAAACATTTTGCACACGTGAGTCCCTTTCCCTCCTTTAAAATCTCTTTGGGATATAGGCCCAGGAGAGACACTGGTGAATCAAAGGGTATGCACAGTTTGATAGCCCTTTGGGCATAGTTCCAAATAGCTCTGCAGAATAGTTGAATCAGTTAACTCCACCAATAATGTATTAGTGTCCCATTTTTCCCACATTCCTTCCAACTTTTGTCATTGTCTTAGCCAATCTAAGAGGTGTGTAGTGGTACCCTAGAGTTGTCTTAATTTACATTTCTCTAATCAATAGTGATTTAGAGCACCTTTTCATATAACTAAAATGGTTTTAATTTCTTCATCTGGAAATTGTTTGTTCATATCATTTGACCATTTATCAATTGAAGAATGGCTTGAATACTTATAAATTTGAATCAATTTTCTATATATTTTGGAAATGAGGCTTTTACCAGAACCCTTGAAAGTAAAAAAAAAATCCCAGTTTATTGCTTTTCTTCTACACTTGTCTTCATTGATTTTATTTTATACAAATCTTTTAACTTAATATAAACATAATTATCCATTTTGCATTCTATAAGGTACTCCAGTTCTTCTTTGGCCACAAACTCCTTCCTTCTCCATGAATCTGATGGAGGAATCTGAGGGGTAGAGTATTGTAGAAAATGTTCCCCTCCTTCTAAGATTAATCAAGGATACAGTTAATCTTGAGATCATGATAAATCATAAGGTTCTAACACATTTACTGGGACATTGTAAACTTCATACAAGATTGAGTGTCCAGAAAATAACAACATGCTTCAGAGAATCAGATCATAGAAAACAGAAAGCAGGTCACAGAATAATGCTTTTCATAATAACATATGGTTTTAAGATATATAAACAGCATGATTTCTTTTAATAAACAGCTTGTTGAATTATCAGCAACCTTGTCTCCTTATTTTCAACCAACACTAGCCCATTTGTGTTGTGCTGGTCATAATAGTCTACCCTTTGTTTCTCTAATTTGCTTATAGTATCACTCTTTATGTTTATTTACATCATAAACTGATTTTTATCTTATCTTGGTATAAGGTATTAGATGTGGCTCAATGTCTAGTTTCTGCCATACTAATATTCATTTTTTCTAGGAATTTTTGTCAAATAGTGAGTTTTTATCCCAAAAGCTGGGGTCATTGGGTTTGTCAAAGACTAGATTACTATAGTCATGGAGTATTGTGTCTTGTGAAATAACCTATTCCACTGATAAACTATTCTGTTCCTTAGCCAATATGAAATGATTTTGATGAGCACTGTTTTATAGCATAGTTTTAGATCTGGCACAGCTAGACCACCTTCATTTGCATTTTTCATTAATTCCCTTGAAATTCTTGACCTTTTGTTCTTCCAGATGAACTTTGTTGTTATTTTTTTCTAGCTCTCTAAAATAATTTAGTGGGAGTTTGATATGACACTGAATAAGTAGATTAATTTAGGTAGTATTGCCATTTTTACTATATTCTCTTAGCTTACCCATGAGCACTTAATATTTTCCCAATTGATTAGATCTGATTTTATTTGTATAAAAAGTGTTTTGTAGTTGTTTTCATATAGTTCCTGACTTTGCCTTGGCAAGTAGACTCCCAAATATTTTTATATTATCTGTAGTTATTTTAAATGGAATTTTAATTTAATTTAATTTAAATGGAATCTTTGTATCTCCTGCTGTTGGAGTTTATTGTTAATGTATAAAATGCTGATGATTTATATGGATTAATTTTAAATCCTACAACTTCCCTAAAATTTGAATTTTTTCTATTAATTTTTAGTTGATTCTATAGGGTTCTCTAAGAATACCATCATATCATCTGAAAAGAGTTATGTGTGTTTTCTCATTACTTACTCTGATTTGTTGAATCTCTTTTTCTTCTCTTATTGCCAAGGCTAGCATTTCTAATACAATATTGGATAGTAATGGTGATAGTGGGCAACCTTGTTTCACCCCTAATCTTATTGTTTCTAGTTTATCCTTATTACATATGGCACTTGCTGATGGTTTTAAATAGTTACTGTTAATTATATTAAGGAAAAGTCCATATATTCCTATACTCTCTAGTGTTTTTAATAAGAATGGATTTTGGAGTTTGTCAAATGCTTTTTTAATGCATTTATTTAGAAAAGCACATGATTTTTGTTGGCTTGATTTTATATAGTTAATTATGTTAATAATTTTCTAATATTGACAATTGTGTATTACCTATGGATCTGACATTCTTGGTATAAAACTAAGTTGGTCATTGTATATTATCCTGGGATCTCATACACCTGTATCATCTGCTGTAATCTAAGACAATATTATTGATGTCATGCAGTGTATTTCTACTTGAAGTATGATTTCTCTATAAAACATTACTAATAAATATAATTCAATCTCCACTAAATTTCTTCTAATTATGCATCTTTTATGGGACAGCACAATCAATTTGGTAATTCTTGTTTTACCTAAGAACTTGTTTTCATGAAGGAATGGAACTCGTTTGAAATCATGTTGGCTGGAAATGCAGTGAGACCTAGGAGTAAAGAAATTTTGAAGTAATTAAAAGCACCTCATAAAACTAGCTGTTACTTAAAAAGTAGGTTTGACTGTATAAAGTGGAGTTCATTTAGGTTTTGGACATTTTTATTTATTTAAAGAGAAAGAGAAAAAAGGAGATTTGAAAGGAGAATACTAGGTTGACATCAAAGAAAAAATATCTGTCAGATGAAATGAGCTCATTGAAATTAGCACTAGCTGAAGTAGTTTGTTTTCTAGCAGCACATTTAAATATCATATTTATACATATTTTGAAGGTGATTGCTAGAAAATTAAAACATTTTGGTTAACTATGGGACAATTGTGTATTACTTATGGATCTGACACAAATTTTATTTTTGTACTATATGACAGTATCATTTTTAAAAAGAAAAAAATTAACTTTAAGGAGGAATTAACAGTTGGAGACAGAAGTTGAATATAGAAACAGAAACACAGAATTGCAGGGGAGAAGTAAAAGCAGATTGTCTTAAAAAAAAAAAGAGCAGAGAAGGAAGAATAGAGGAGCAGCTGTCTTGAGCTAATACCAGACAAATCCAGCTATCTGGAAGAAATTCATCTTTGCATTTGTTAACATGGAGCTTCTGTAATTGGAGAACTGTCCTGCTCTTTGAAAAAAACTCATTGAGAGAAAAGCTATCTTCTGTCTTTTGAAGAGCTAGCTGGGAAAGAGTCTTTTCCTGCCATCTATCACTTGAGAAAGGGGAAAAGTTCTCAAAGCCTAGGCAATTGAATTGATTTTGTATATATACACACACATATGTATGTATATATATATATATATATATATATATATATATATATATATATATATATATATATATATATATATATATATATATATATATATTCAAACCTACACATATGCACATTCATACCTAGTTTTTTAATAACAGCTAGTCTTATGAGGCACTTTTAATCACTTCAAAGCTTCCTTACTCTTAGGTCATACTGCTTCAGTTGCTACTTGTCCTTAATCATTGAATGATTGTTGCCTCAGTCAAACTGAGATCTGTTAAAGACCTTAGCTTCAAAAGACATTGGTCTTTTTTGGTCTCCTATTTCATCCAGGGCCATCTCCATTCTTCCTGATCTAATCTACTCTCTGGACCCAGGAAGAATGGAGATTTTCTTAAATACTCTTAAACACTTTCCTTGAAACTTTTCTTTGTCTCTGAGAGACAGACAGAGAGGGAGAGAGAGAGAGAGAGAGAGAGAGAGAGAGAGAGAGAGAGAGAGAGAGAGAGAGAGAGAGAGAGAATAGGAAGGAGGAAGGAGAAAGAGGAGGAAGAAAGAGAGGGAGGAAGGGAGAGAAGGAGAGAGGGGGAGAGAGAGGAGGAAATAACTTATTTCCCCTATAAGACAAGAAATGTCTTTATGAAATAGACTGTCATTTTTTTTTCCCTGCCTATCTTGGAAACACTTTTATCTAGCAGATGCAATAATTATTTGATTTCTTTTCTTTTCTTTTTATTGGACTAGACAGACTTGTGCTGGAACTTCTACCAGTACAAATCAATATCTTCTGTATATAATCGATTTTCTTAGTTGCCTGGGACACTGAGAGGCTAAGCAATTTGCCCAAATTCATACATCCTGTATGTGAAAGATGAAACTTGAATCCAGGTCTTCTTTACTTTTAGACCTATGATAACATGTTGCCTTTTAATTATTGAATTTTTAAAATACGTTACATTTGTTTATATCTTGATAGCTTATGAAGAAATCATGGTTCAGACATTAAATTACCTGCACATAATTGTATCAAATTAAGATATACAGATTATTGTGTCTGAGAATATTCAATGGGGTTCTTCATGCATGTTCTGTTAAGAGATCTTGAAGCTAATTGGGATGAATGAAAATTTCAAACATTTTTGTTCTGTGTGAGGGCTACTGTGGCAATGAACCCCAGGCTATGGATTAAAATGTGGTGGTAGGAGAGCAGGATAAAAAGAGAGAATAGTTCCCATGTCTGAGAGCCTTAGAGTAGAAACTGCTGGACTTTGTATACGGAGTAGTTATTTGTCACTTCTGGCAAGGGCCAAAGTCAATAGAAATATTGGTAATATCAATGGCAGAGGCGATTATAAAATCCCCTCTAATGTTTGCTTCCTTTTTGGAATTTCTGGTCTCAATTGATATGGAAATTTAAAGCTTTAATATATGAGTAGATCTTGAAGAAGTTCATAATCCCTTCCCTAGAGCAAGAGATAGTGCTTTCAAATAGTATCCTGATATTTACTTTTTCTTCTCTCTTAAACATAAAAATTCCACATTGTATTGCAATGGAAATTTAGAGCTGTCTAAAAGTGGAATGAGTTTCATTGGTAGGTAGTATATTTTTCAATAGGAGGTCTTCAGTCAAAGACTGAGTAACCAGTTGTGAATGATCAACTGTTGGGTAGGTTGTAGATAAGATACTTTGGGGCCTGTGGTTTGAACTAGATGGCCACTAAGATCCTTTCTATATCTATCATTCCGTACCTACCCTTCTTTCAGTCTAGCCCCATAATACCTGATTAAAACCAGGCTTTAGATTAAACTGATGGTTGCCAATAGCCATTTGGTAAATATAAATTTCAAACCCTGCCTAGGCTGTGCAGAAGTTTTAGCTACTGTCACTATATAGATTCTCTTAACCCATGGATAGATATTAAATAAATAATTTTATGTAAAAGCTTCCCAATTCCAGACTCATTGCTGAGATAGATTATGCTTATTATTATATGATTATTATAAGAATGATAATGGTTTACATTTACTTGGTCCTTGGGTACTTTTTACTTCTTATTACATATGTTCCAGATTTTGCAACAGCATTTGTGTCTGGTGATGACTTGAAATGTGGTCATTAAAAGACGTTGACATCTACCAATTAAGCCACTTATGTGAAAGTCAAATAAACATGAGCATCATTCAGAGAAGACCCGTTGTCTCAGGAAGAAAACTGCAGTAGCCTGGTATAACAGGATTGTATTATAAGCCAAAGGAATAGACATTAATCAAGGTGAATCTGATCTATAGAAGTGTACAAAATTATAGACTGGTGTAGTTTATCTTTATCTCCTTCCATTAGAAAGTGAGTTCCATGAGAATACATATTTAATCTCACTTTTCTCTCTATATTTTTTTACTTAGCATATTGTATGTGTTTAATAGATGCCCATTTATTTACCTCTAAATTTGCAAAGCCCTTGACAGATGATTTTTAAAAAGGAGAGCAGAAATATGATAAATAAATTATCTTTCCTTCATATAGACTAAGAGTTATTAATTTTTTGTATGTGTCATAAGTAGCCTGATGAAACCTAAAGAATCCTTCTTAGGGAAAAATACATATAAATATATATGTATATTATATATATTATATGTAATATATATATATATATGTATGTATGTATATGTTGAAATATAAAGTCCTCAACAAATGCACAGATGCCAGCTTAAGGACTCTTATTACATATATGCTTTATTGCCTTTGAAGAAAGGCATGATTGAATTCTAAATAGTAGAGGCCAAAGAAATATTGTCACTGTAGAACCACAGGTCTCCAACAAATGCATATAATTCAAGTGCATCCACTGGTAGAGAAAATGTATTTGTCTTGTCTCCCATTCGCTTCAGGATAACACTAGAATTATACAAACACTGCTATTGACTTTAGGTTAAGCAACAACCCCCAAACCTGAACACATCTGTCACTGGCAGATGCTGCTAATGCTTCATAATTGCTACCACTGAGCAGAAAGGGTGATTAGACATAACCAATAATTTGTGTTATGTTGTGTAGTTCCATTTTATCTTTTTGTTTACTGAACTATTCATGATTTAATCCTAGTCCTGCTGAATGCTGGAGAGGACTATAATTCAAGTTCCTTTTTTTTGAGAGCTTATTCACACAAACATGTTTAAGGCTCCTGAATATGCTTATTTTTGGAGAATGGGGGAAGAGTGATTGATAGTATATGATATTACTTCTATTTTATTTAAGCAAAAGTTCTCTTAAGAACAAAAAAGAAGGCTTGTCCAGTAGGGGGCAAAGCCAATCTTATGTACATTCAGGATAACATATAGTTAATGATAATTGGCATTCACTCTGGATAATTAATTTCACTTACTTGCAGCACATAAATTTGAATTATAAAGCATTTTTGTATGAATGCCTCTTGAATCAATTCCATAATGGCATTATATGCCATACTACTTAGAGCTTGTAACTCTGGAAGTCTCAATATGTAGATAAGGAGGGCAATGGAGAAAAAACCTAATTCTGGGATGATTTTCTTATCTAATAGCTACCTAACCATAGCACATGTATGGTTCTTTCAAAAAAAGATAAGTTGCACAAAAACTTGACTTGAACTATCTTTTAGCTTTCTTATCTTTCTGGACATAGTCCTGACTGAAAGCAAGTGAATAATGGGGGGCGATTTCAAGGTGTCTGTTTTTCTCTAAATAATCTAACTTTAGGATCACTTGCTTACTAAAAAATTTTGTGGTTTTTCTTATCATAGATCAGATATATCAAAAACCCCATGGGTTTCACATTCCAAATGCAACCAACCAAATTAAAATGTAATTGGAAAATATTTAATAAAAATTATAGAAATACAGTAAATTCAATTGGCTCAGAAGAACTGATTGTTAAATTTTCATTGTGAACATTTACAGCTGAAATTAGTAAATGCTACCAATTAGGGATTGATTTGTTGTTTTGTTGATTGTTTGGATTTAAGAAAGTGAAAGTGACAATGTTAATAATACACATTAAACTTAAAAGTGAGTCAGAGGCACATTTTTACCACAGGAAATTAAGTTGTTAAACCTTTATCAGCACACTACAGAGCATAGATATTAAACTTCCCTAATCGTAATGCTTAAAGTTTATCTTTTGCCAAAGCTAATACCTTTGGTTTGTTTACAATATATGAAATTTAAAAATAATTCAGCAAATTACTCTAAATTTGCAAGAGTTAAGCTTAACAAGATCACTTATAATAACATTTGTAATTATAATTAACTATCTTTTAAAGAAAAAAGGTTGTATTATTTGTTATTGTACTTCTATCATTTTGAAGTTAATTGTTTTGAAAACATCCTTTTCCATCTTCTCCAGTTTGCTGTCTATATAAAATGTTGAAGACTTAGCACAACTTTGAATTTTAATAGCAGGAAAGAGGATTTTCATCACTTTTTTTGTTGTTGTTGTTTCAGACATTGGGCATAGAAACTTTGAAAAAACCATAATTCTAGGACCTCTAACAGCACCACATTTAGATCATTCAATTTACATTTTTTAAAATGTTTGCATATAAAAGTGATTTGCAAATTGTCACTGATTGGGCGTCTGAGTTTGACCAGAGAATAAAGGGATAGAGAAAAACAATAGGAATGTGTATGTCTAGAAGGTTCTTCCACAGTACAATAAATCCAAAACAGTTTTCTTTAAAGCAGCAAGTAAAGTTGAGAACCTCACAAGTGAAAAGGGTGATAGATTGTAGAAAAACAAGCAACTGTATTCCTCTATTTTCCTCAGTGGGGTCATCAGAGAGATATAAGGGTTCATAATTATCCAAAGAAAAAATAAAAGCATTTTCTAGAGATCTTGTTAAAAAAAAAAAAAAAGGTTTTATATATAAAGACGCAGAATTTACTCTTAACACTTTTTAAACTGGACATTGCAATATACTTAGTGAATTTTCTCCCATTCCCTAGAAGAAAATGTATCAATTACTATTAGCACTTGTTCTTCAACTTCAGAGTTTTAGAGAATTGCCTAGTACATTTAAAAGTCAATGTCACTTAGAGTCATGTTTCCATTATTAGAAAGTTGAACCTGAATCCTCCCACAGCCTTCTTGCTATCCATTGGTTTATACTACTTCTCACTCAAGATGTTGGCACATTTTCAAAAGAAAGCACATTTCTACATTTTCGCTTAGCTTTTTTATTTTCCCTTATTTCAATAGCTCTGATTTCTCAACATGGCTGGGTTTATTGCTTTATTAGACTCTGAGGGATTCCTTTCTCCTGTACAGAACACAAGGGCTCTTTCTCCTCCCAGTGTATTTAAAATTGTTCCAGTCCTAATAAACATAAGCTAAAGATGGGAGAAATCATATAAAGAAGCTTGGCATGAAAGATATGGTGAATTTTAGATAAGATAATGGGGGGCTATTGCAAGGTGAACTCAAACAAGTATCATTTATTTATTAAAATTATTTTATTTTTCCAAATACATTCAAAGATAGTTTTTAGCACTCACCTTTGCAAAACCTTGTCTTCCAAAATTTTCTCCCTCTCCCATTCTCCTCCCTCCCATAGAGAGCAAACAATCTGATGTACTTTAAAAATGAAATTCTTTTAGATTGTTTCCATATTCATCTTTCTGCACAAGAAAAATCAGATCAAAAGAGAAAAAAAAAACAAGAAAGAAAAAAAATAAACAAGCAAACCACCGTACTACCACAAACAACTATAATAACAAAAAAATGGAAATACTTTGCTTTCATCCATATTCAATCTCTATACATCTCTCTGAATACAGATGGCTCTTTCCATCACAGTCTATTGGAATTTCCAGGCAAGTATTTTAAACTACTGCAGGCCTCAGTTTCTCTGGTTTCCTTCTAGTTTTAAACCTATGAACTTATGAAAATGAATAAAAATAAAATATATAAATAAAAAATGAAAATAGTGAAATGTTGCTTTTTTTGAGTCTTATTCTTTTCCTTCTTATTTTTTTTTTTTTTTGCTGTGTATTTATTTTTCTTATGTCATCACTGTTAATTTGTAAAGTTGATTGATTGTCTTGTTTCTTTTTTTCATCCATATGGTGACATTTACTATGAGGATTTAATACTTAAAAATAGAAATACAATTCTTTGTGCAGTTCCATAATTGGGATGCCCAGCAAAGCATCTGCTTTCATTGTCAAAAGCAAAAGCTTTCATTTTTTTCCCCACAGACAACTTATCCAAGTGCCAAAGAATAATGGGTAGTAGATACTGATATATTTTAGTCCATAAACACTCTACATTGTTCAAATTTTTCTGCCCATGTGTCAGAAGCTACAATTGAGTTTAGGTATAACAGTAGTACCATGTCAGGAAGAAGTTGTAAAGGTTACTAGAAATCAAATAGAACAGATCTATAAGTCTAGCAATCGAAATTAGTTCAGGGACAAAGAATGTCAAGAAACTGGATACTTTAAATGGGGGTTCAATGATCTGTGTGGGTTAGAAAGTAATAAAAGGTGACTTTCCCTATATAAAGGATATGGTCTCCTGGATCAGTTCCAAGCAGCTACTCTGGATCTATTATCTTAAGACAAGTCTTGGACCTGACTCCAGAGGTTTCTACTTGTAATTCCTGGAGTCAGGCCGAGGTTGAGATTGACTCTCCATTTTCACTTTGCTCTTGTTTTTTCAGTGAAAATTGTTAAAGCTATTGTTGCTAGTGACTTTTGAATAGAAAGAATTTAGTGAATTATTTTTGTTTGAATTTATGACCAAAATCAGCCTGGTTTACCATTATTAGAAAGCACTCTTTGTTCAATAAGAGATGATGAAATTAGAGACTGAAGGCCCAGAGCCGTCACATTCTCAGCCCATATTGTAAATCTTTTTTCCAGCTCACTCTTGACTACCTACTTTTGAAGCTTGGTAACAGTTCCTTATTTCTGTCTCTTCCATGAAGCTGGAGACCTTAGCTAATCTTAACTAGCACTATAGGTTGAGATAAATGATGCTGCATTTGCTGTTGCAACTAATTCTTCATTATCCTTTTGAAGTTTTTTCTTGGCAGTGATTTGCCATTTCCTTCTCCACCTCACTTTACAGATGAAGAAACTGAGATAAGTAGTGTGAAGTGACTTGCCTAGTGTCTCATAGCTAGTAAGTGCATATGACTGGATGTGATCATGGATATTGTGACCATGGATATTCCAGACTCCAGATCCAGAACTCTTCCCACTGTGTCAGTTGAATGCTCTTAAAGTAAATGCCACATGGATCAACAAATTTGGCTCTTTACAACTCATCATATATTTTGGTATAAAGAAAGAAAATAAATGTACTAAGCAATCTTTTCCTTAAAAGACTTCATCAAACATTTGTATTGTTTTAAATCATTCAGATGAATGTTTGCATTGTCTTATCCAGTCAAAGAACATTTTCCATTTTATGCAAATATTTTTTTAAGTATAAACCTAGATTTTTAGTATAGGCTGTACCTTTTAGGATGCAAAATACATCTCTGTAGGCTGATGTTTTTGTAGTGCAGATGAAAGGAATTCAACTATAGGAATCCAGGATAAATAAAAATGGCAGTTTGGGATTGTCATATGAAAGAGAGATTACACTTGCTTTTTTTTGCCCCACACCTTGAATAAGGAGGACTTGGTGCAAGGTACAGAGAAGCAGACTTATTATTGTTGTAAAAAAAAGTCTTTCTTTCACAAACAGAATAAAGTAAAGGGAGAATGGGCCATACTGGGAGCTTTTCTTGGTATCTTGATGATGCTTTTCTTTTTTTTTTTTTTTTAATTAATTTTATAATTATATTTTTTTGACAGTACATATGTATGAGTAATTTTTTCTTATAACATTATCACTTGTATTCATTTTTCCAAATTTTTTCACTCCCTCCCTCTACTCCCTCCCCTAGATAGCAAGCAATCCCATACATATTAAATGTGTTAGAGTATGACCTAGATACAAATTATGTGTGTCCATTTTTCTTGTTGCATGTTAAGAATTGGATTCTGAAGGTATAAGTAACCTGGGTAGATATACAGTAGTGCTAACAATTTACATTCAATTCCCAGTATTCCTTCTCTGGGTGTAAATGATTTCTGTACATCATTGGTCAACTGTAAGTGAGTTGGATCTTCTTTATGTTGAAGATATCCACTTGCATCAGAATATATCTTCATACAGTATTGTTGTTAAAGTGTATAGTGATCTTCTGGTTCTGCTCATTTCACTCAGCATCAGTTCATGCAAATCTCTCCAAACCTCTCTGTATTCATCCTGCTGGTCATTTCTTACAGAGCAATAATATTCCATAACATTAATATACCATAATTTACCCAACCATTCTCCAATTGATGGACATTCATTTTCCAGTTTCTAGCCACTACAAAAAGAGCTGCTACAAACATTTTGACACATTCATGTCCTTTTCTCATCTTTAATATTTCTTTGGGATATAAGACCAGTAGTAGCACTGCTGGATCAAAGGGTATGCACAATTTGATAACTTTTTGGCTGTAGTTCCAAATTGCTCTCCAGAATGGCCGGATTCTTTCACAACTCCACCAACAATGGATTAGTGTCCCAGTTTTCCCACATCATTATTTGTTCCTGTAATCTTAGCCAATCTGACAGGTATGTAGTGGTATCTCAGAGTTGTCCTAATTTGCATTTCTCTGATCAGTAGTGATTTGGAACACTTTCATATCAGTGGACATAGTTTCAATTTCACCATCTGAAAAATTTGTGTTCATATCCTTTGACCATTTATCAATTGGAGAATGGTATGATTTCTTATAAATTGAGGTCAGTTCTCTATATATTTTGGAAATGAGGCCTTTATCAGAACCTTTAACTGTAAAAAAAATTTCCCAATTTGTTAATTTCCTTCTAATCTTGTTTGCATTAGTTTTGTTTGTAAAAAATCTTTTTAATTTGATCTAAGAAAAATCTTCTATTTTGTCATCAATAATGATCTCTAGTTCTCCTTTGGTCATGAATTCCTTCCTCCTCCACAAGTCTGAGAAGTAAACTATCCTATGTTTCTCTAATTTATTTATGATCTCGTTCTTTATGCCTAAATCATGGACCCATTTTGATCTTATCTTAGTATGTGGTGTTACGTGTGGGTCCATGCCTATGCCTAGTTTCTGTCATACTAATTTCCAGTTTTCCCAACAGTTTTTTTCAAATAATGAATTCTTATCCCAAACGTTGGTATCTTTGGGTTTGTCAAACACTAGATTGCTATAGTTGTACCCTATTTTGTCCTGTGTACCTAATCTGTTCCACTGATCAACTAGTCTATTTCTTAGCCAATATCAAATGGTTTTGGTGACTACTGCTTTATAATATAGTTTTAGATCAGGTACACCTAGACCACCTTCATCTGACTTTTTTTTTTCATTAATTCCCTTGAAATTCTTGACCTTTTATTCTTCCATATTAATTTTTTTCTAGGTCATTAAAATAGTTTCTTGGGAGTCTGATTGCTATAGCACTAAATAAATACATTCGTTTGGGGAGTATTGTCATCTTTATTATATTTGCTCAGCCTATCCACAAGCACTGAATGTCTTTCTAATTATTTAACTCTGACTTTATTTTCATGGCAAGTGTTTTGTAATTTTGCTCATATAATTTGTGACTTTTCTTTGGTAGATGGATTCCCAAATATTCTATACTCTCAACATTTGTTTGGAATGGAATTTCTCTTTGTATCTCTTGCTGTTGCATTTTGTTGTTGATGTATAAAAATGCTGAGGATTTATGTGGATTTATTTTGTATCCAGCAACTTTGCTAAAGTTGTGAATTATTTCTAATAACTTTTTATTAGAATCTCTGGAGTTCTCCAAGTATATCATCATATCATCTGCAAAGATTGACAGTTTGATTTCCTTATTACCTACTCTTATTCCTTTAATCTCTTTCTCGACTCTTATTGCTGAGGCTAGCATTTCTAATACAATATTGAATAGTAATGGTGAAAGTGGATAACCTTGTTTCACTCCTGATCTTACTAGGAAAGATTTCAGTTTATCTCTATTACATATTATGCTTATGATGGTTTTAAATATATGCTCCTGACTATTTTAAGGAATAGTCCATTTATTCCTATACTTTCAAGCGTTTTTAGTAGGAATGGATGTTGTATTTTATCAAATGCTTTTTCTGTATCTATTGAGATGATCATATGGTTTTTATTCATTTGATTATTAATATGGTCGAGTACACTAATAGTTTTCCTAATATTAAACCAGCCCTGCATTCCTGGTATAAATCCTACTTGATCATAGTGTATTATCCTGGGGATGATTTTCTGAAGTCTTTTTGCTAATATCTTATTTAATATTTTAGCATCAATATTCATTAAGGAGATTGGTCTATAGTCTTTTTTCTCAGTTTTCAACCTACCTGGTTTAGGTATCAGTACCATGTCTGTGTCATAAAAGGAGTTTGGTAGGACTCCTTCATCCCCTATTTTTTCAAACAGTTTATATAACATTGGGGCTAATTATTCTTTAAATGTTTGGTAGAATTCACATGTAAATCCTGGGGGTCCTGGGGATTTTTTCCTGGGGAGTTGATTAATAGCTTGTTTTATTTCTTTTTCTGAAATGGGACTATTTAAGCAGTTTACCTCCTCCTCTGTTAATCTAGGAAGCCTATATTTTTGGAGGTAGTAATCCATTTCACTTATCAAATTTATTGGCATAAAGTTGGGCAAAGTAACTCATTATTTCTCTAATTTTCTCTTCATTGGTGGAAAGATTTCCCTTTTCATTTTTAAGACTAACAATCTGATTTTCCTCTTTCCTTTTTCTAATCAGATTTACCAAAGGTTTATCTATTTTATTAGTTTTTTTTTTCAGAAAACCAACTCTTAGTTTTATTTATTAATTCAATAGTTTTTTTTTTACTTTCAATATTGTTGATTTCTCCTTTTAATTTTAGAATTTCAAATTTAATTTTTGGTTGGGGGTTTGAAGGTGCTTTTCAAGGCAAAGACTTAACTAACATTTGAAAGATATTTAACTAGATAGCATCTCAAGTTTTTTCAAACCTAAGATACTGACAAAGATTACATTTATGAAGGGAATTTTTTTTTAATAAAATTATATTCTACTAATGATGTAAGTGCTGAAGATGTAGATACTTCGTCTCTCAAGTTCCAATCCTACATTAATCAGTCAATCAGTCTAGCATTTATCAAATGGCTTCTATATATCAGGAACTGTGCTAAGCACTGGGGAATATGAAAAAAAGCCAGAGTGCATCCCTGCTCTCAAAAAGTTTATAATCTAATGGGATGTCAACAACTGCCTTTTGGGAGTTTGGCAATATCTTGAGCACATCTCAAATCCGATGTGTCCAAAACAGAACTGATTATTTTCTCTCTTCCTCTTTGAAATATAACATTATGCTCCATCACCAAGTTTCCCATATTCAATACTATATTTGACATGAAAAGAAGTCTAAAAACAAAACAAAAAAAAAACAGAACTAAACTTTCTCATCTCTTTCAAACCAATTAGAGTTGCTGTTGTGGCAGACACAAAACAAATAAGAAACGGAGGCAGATTCCTGGATAATTAAGGGCAAAAACTCCATATTGGTAATTTACAATGAGGAATCACCAGATACTGTCAGATTCATTTTTGCCTTTTTAGACAGACAGCTGCCAAACAGCAAGATGGTTAAATTTTATGGGATTGACTGGGGAGAGAAAATGTGATGAGATAAAAAAGATAAATGAGTGAAATATTACACAGATGGGATTTTTGGCTGGACTTTCAAATGTTTAATGTTATACAAAAGAAAATGTTAAATATGGAAAAGAAACAACAAAGTTGTGCTGTATCTGATCTTAATCTGGTTGAGTATAATTAAGGATGGGAGGATCTCTGCCAATTTTAGAACTTAAGAATTCATGGTTTCTAAATTTAGGAGTAATGAAAAACTTTTAGTTTTCATACCCTGTTTAAGTCAGAAAAGAGATATTTTGTGCAACTTTTTTTTCCAAATTTTCTTCCCTAATAATCTGAGGATTTAGTTAAGAAACATTTTTACATATTACTATTTTGAGACAAACATTGGACCTTCATTAATTCATGTACTTAGCTATATATATATATATATATATATATATATACATATACATATATATGTATATATTATATAAACATATGTGTATATAAACTATATTTTAATGTAAATGCAAAATTCAAATATGATTAATTGAACAGGGAAACTTTTTTATGAAAAGGGGAATTAAACTTGCTATAATTTATCTAACTAGGAACAGTGCTTATAAATTTCAGAGATTTCATTTCCATTCCATTTTTTGGGAAAAACAAACAAACAAAACTTTCTTACAAAAACCTCTTACCAAAATTGTAATGGGTTGCTCTGTGAAAGGAAACCCCCCCTTTTAAAGCCAAGAAGCTATTTGTTGCAAAAAATGTTATACAAGAGATTATTATTCAAATTTATCTTAGATTAGATGGCTACTGAGATGAATTTAGGTTATGGGACTCTGATTCTATATTTGATACCTTACCTTGTCTGCAAAGACAACATGTTAAAATTATAGGACATCATTTCATATAAAACAAGTAATGTTAGCTGGAAGGCTTCCAAATGTTTAACAAAGAAGAAAAGAGAGCTACAAACAGAGGATTTATCAAAAGCCTGGTTACTATGGAAGCAAGTCAATTTTATAACCAATATAATCAAAGCCAATAATAGGAAAGGTAGATCTCTCTGGTTTCCCCTTTTGGTAATATTTTCTTTCATTTAGTTTCTTCTCCTTTTTCTAGTTATTATAAGGCCCAAAACAATCTTCTTTGTTAGTAAGTATAAAAGATTTCTATCCCTGGGCAGAGATGGATTAGCTGGGGATCCTAATACTAAAGTAAGTAAGGAAGACATAGCATCTGAAGAAAATAAGCTACAATTCACCTTCCAGATTCAGAAATTCCCTTATGAAATATGCTAATTCATATTAAGCAGAACAGAAGAATTAGTGTTATTATTCTTGGTAAGCTTGTATATAACCAGTCCTAATTATAAAAATATCACTGGTAAGAATCAATGATTATCCTTCAATGAGGTCTCTTTTTGGAGATGCCTCTATGTGTATACAATTAGAAAAATACAAAGAATAGATGCAGAGGGCTTCTTCTACTTATTAGTTATGAGATATTGAGTAATAAACATTATCTCAATGGACGTCGGTTTTTTTTTCAATTAAAATGTTAGACTAAAGATTTATACATTTCTAAATTTTATAATCCTTATGGTTACATTTGTATAATGAAGACATCTTATCTCAAATAGAAAAAAGTAAAATAATTCAAAAACTAGTAAAACATGAAAGGAGTTGGATGCTAAAGCTGCCATGATCTTTTGCAGTTGCTTTCCCTATAAGAGGGAAGAGGTAGATAGTCCCATAATCTGCTAGTAGATAGTCCCATAATCTGCTAGTCTAGGTGAAGGGGCACCAATCATTACACTGATTAAGCATTCATTTTAAAAGTCTGTTGTGATCTAATGTAAGACTGCAGCCTCAGTAACTTCCCAATTCTGTTTTTTACTAAAAGGTAAGTATCCCTTTATCTCCATACCTGCTAAGACATATTTAGCTTCATTCAGTCACAAATCTTTTCCCATGATTTATAGATGACACTTAGACAAAACATATTTAAATGTTTTCACCTTTCCTACACTTTTTTACTTCCAGAGCTTTGGGAGACTGAAGAGCAATGTCTTCAAATTTAAAAAAATGGTTGTGCTCCCCTAGTCTGTCCCATATCATTATGATGAATGAATTAGGAAAACTGGGACATTATTCATTGTTGGTGGAGTTGTGAAGTGATTCAACCATTCTGGAGAGCAATCATGGCCCCAACTCCTGAGCGGAACAGGTCTTATGTGACCAGCATTGCCTGTCGACCTGAAATCGTAAAGATTGTGAGCAAAGAGGGGCAAGAGCCAGGGTGGTGTGAAACTCCATTTATTACAAAGACTGCAGGTCCTTTTATCATCTCAGTGCTTGTTTCTAGTTACTACTATATACGTAATCACATTCTAGACTATAGTAGATACATGATTCTCTACAGAAAGCTACACATAGATATGATGTGTGCATTCCTTTCCTAATAAGGATATTCAAGGTACTCCCCTCTAAAGTCTGGCACACCTCTCCTGGGCACTGCTATGTTTCTCCTTTGGGTGAGACCTCCTTCCTCCCAGCACCATCTTTTTCACCCTTACAAGGCTACCTTCAGATTACCTGAGAGGTGCCCTGTGCAATATCCAAGGCTGGCGGGGGGTTAGCAGGTCTTCATACACTATACCCAAAGGGCTATAAAGATGTTCATACCCTTTAGTGTTTCTACTAGGTCTGTATCCCAAGAAAATGGTAAAGGAGAAGAAAGGATTGGCGTGCAAAGTTGCTTGTAGCAGTCTTTTTGTAGTGGCAAAGAATTGGAAGATGAGTAGATGACCATCAATTGGGGAATGGTTGAATAAATTATGTATATGAAAGTAATGGGATATTATTATTCTATAAAATATGAACAAGCTGATTTTAGAAAGGCCTGGAAAGATTTATACAAATTGATGGTGAATGAAAGAAGCAGAATCAGGAATACATTGTACACAGCAAGAGCAAGAATGGGCGATGATCAACAATAACAAACTTGTTTTGTTTTGTTTTGTTTTTTTTTCATTAGTTCAGTGATCTAAGGCATTCCCAATAAACTTTGGATGGAAAATAATATCCATATCCAGAGAGATATAGAAACTGAATACATGTTATATTCATTTTTTTTCTTATTCTTCTGTTTTATTTTCCCTCTTGTTTTCCACTTTTGTTCTGATTTTTCTTTCCCAAAATGATTCATAAGGATATATGTTTAAAAAAAGAGTCTACATGTATAATCTCCCCTCTCCTCACATGTTGTTTTTAATGTGTGATGGAGGAAAATTAAAAAAAAAAAGAAGAGGAATATGAAGTTCAGTGAAGTGTATTGACTTACCTGTGATGACATGATCTCAAATTGGGTTTGAACTCAGGTCTTCCTGATTCCCAGTCCAGTTTACAAGAGACTTTTCCAAATGTATTTTTAATTAATGTATGTGTTCTCTCTCCTATAAATTGTATTATTTGTATATAACTTTTATAACTTTCACAGTTATAGCTTTACAACTTTCACACCTAACACAGAATGAGATACATATAAATATTTCATAGTATGAAATTTAAAGTCAAAAGGCAAATATAGGTTATCTATTCAACCCACACTATTTCATAGATTTTTAAACTGAGGATTAGAGGGGAGGAGTGATTTAAAAGATTTGCTCATGGTCTCAGAAAGAATTTGAATCTAGATTTGCTGATTGTAAATCAAATTGTTGATTTGTATTGCATGCAATAACTAACTTAACTGCCTCCAAAAAGATGGCTAAATCATTGTGGCCATCTCCAGGCATAGGAAAGATTAAAAGTATTTTCCCTTTCTACCCACATCACTTTTTCTTGCCTCCAATTTCTTCCTCCCCTCTCCCCAATACCTTGCCTGTAATATTGGGAATATATAGGAGGAGGGAAAAGAAGTGGACACTTCATGACCAGAACATTTTAGTGCTCACATTTATACAATGTCTTAAAAAAGGACTTTTTAACTTGATAATCTTTTTTTGGGGGGGGGGCACTTTAGTGACTTAATTTGCATAATTCCAATTTGCTTTTCAAAAAGTTGTTTTCTTATAATTTTTTAATTTTCCAAATATATGCATAGTTTTCAACATTCACATTTGCAAAACCTAGTGTTCCAAATTTTTCTCCCTTTCCTCCCCTCCTCTCTCTAAGATAGCAAGCAATCTGATATGTGGGTTAAACGTGTGTAATTCTTCTCAACGTTTGTGTCATGTGCAGGAAAAATCAGATTAAAAAGGGAAAAAAAGAACATAAAGGAAAAAAAAACACCAAGCAAACAATATCAGCAAAAAATTGTGAAAATACTATGCTTTGATCTACATTCAGTCTCCAGAGTTCTCTCTGGATGCAGATGGCTTAATCACAAGTCTATTGGAATTGCCTTTAATAACCTTATTGATGAAAAGAGCCAAGTAACAATCTTTAGTGAATGTACTATTCTAGATCCCTTCCTCTCATACGTCTTCATTCCCTAGAGCATGCCAATGCCAGAAGTCATGGGATCCAGAGAAGAGAATAATTACAAACTGACTAGATATCAGGAAAATATGTGTTTGAATTCTTTTTTCTGACTATTACCACTGTGATTACTAGTTACATAACCATGGAAAGTCACTTATTCTTGCTGAAACTCAGTTTCCTCATATGTAAAATAAGGAGTTTGGACCCTATTCCAGTGGTTTTTGGAACTCAGATTACATTTTTATTATTCATGACTCTTCCCACCCATTTTATCTTAGAGTTTACTAATTTAAAAAAAAAAAGTTTTATAGGAAAAATAATTTAATCAACATGGATGGGGTTTTCCTTCCTACATCAGTCATTTCAGACACATTTGTGTGCAGTCAAATCTTATGTATGTTGGCATCTTGGAATGTAACTAGTAAAGTGAAGTTCTGGCCTTTAAAAGATAAATGTTCTACATGGGAAGCTAAGTGAGTGCTAAGGTCAGAAGCTTTTTAACAGAGATCCATTGCCTCTTCAGCAGCCATGATAATATTCAGCTAAGCTCTAACACTTATGTGCCTGCAGAGTCCAAATCTTTTAGGAACCATAAGAAAATATTACTAACGCTGCTAATGCTAGTGAAGCAAAAGAATAAAAGAAATTCACCTCTGCAGATTTCTTTTCAGAAGACAATTGCCAGGAATAGCTTCCCACTCTCCTCCTTGAAATGGCCCAGCTGCTCTGGTCTTGTGGAAATGCAAGTTGTTGGCTATGTCATTGGTAGCTTGGACTGGCAGACCCTTTATTACATAAAGACATCACCTTGACAACAACAACAAACAGAAAATTCTATCAAATCCAATCAAAGGCCTCCAATGTGATGAGCTTAAATGGCCATAAGTAATATTTCTAAGAATGGTCCAAAGTCCATATACCTGGGTGTTAGGAACTGAATGTGGATTACATAGGTGATGTTGACATTGGCTTTCTTTTAAAAGAGTTTAAAAATTTTCCTTGGAATTTGAGTGGTCCAGTTCAAAGGCTTGAATTGATGTGTCTTTAAGCATTGATCCAGCTTCCTTTTCATTTAAGGGATAAAGAACTCAGCCAAAGGGAGTTAATGTTTCTGAGATTTATCAGGTTTCCTACCCTAGAGAACACAGAGGGTGTGATGAGAAATTTTTACTGACATGTCCTTTTAATAATTTTACAAGGAAATTTATTCTTTTTTAATAATAGCTTTTTTATTTTCATAATATATGCAAATATAGTTTTCAACCTTCACTTTTGCAAAACCTTGTTTTCCAAAATTTTCTCCCTCCCCCACCACAATCTGCTTTAGAGAACATGCAATCCAATACATGTTAAATATGTACAATTCTTCCATATACATTTTCCCATTTAAAGGAAATTCATTCTTTTTTCCAGTTTCTTATTGTAGTATTTATTTGTTTTTTTAATACACATTGCTTTATGAATCATCTTGCAAGAGAAAAATCAAAGCAAAAGGGAAAAACCATGAGAGAAATAAAAAACAGAAAAAAAGAAGTGAGCATAGCAGGTGTTGATCTACATGCATTCTCCTTACATATTTTTCCTGGATGCAGATGGCATTTTCGGGTCAGTCTTTTAGGATGGCTTTGGATCACTGAACCACTGAGAAGAATGAAGACTTTCATAGTTGATCATCATATTTTCTTGCTTTTTGTGTACAATATATTCCTGGTTCAGATTGTTTTGCTCAGCATCAGTTCATGTAAATCTTCTCAGGACTTTCTATAATCAGCTGGTTAATAATTTTTTATAGAAGGATGTTTCATTAAATTCATGTACCAAGAGATTGTTCAGCCATTCCCCAATTGAAGGGCATTCACTCCTTTTCCAATATTTTGGATCACAAAAAAAAAAGATATTACAAACATTTTTGCACATGTGGGTTGTTTTCCCTCCTTTATGATTTGCTTGGGATACAGATCTAGTAATGGCACTACTGGTTCAAAGAGTATGCACAGTTTGATAGCATTTTGGGCATAGTTCCAGATTGCTCTAAAATGGTTGGATCATTTCACAACTCCACCAACAATGCATTAATTTCCGAATTTTCCCACATCCTCTTCAACATTTATCATTTTCTTTTCCTGTCATCTTAGCCAATCTGAGAGGTGTGATGTGATAACTCAGAGTTGTTTTAATTTGCGTTTCTCTAATCAATAGTGATTTGTAGCATTTTTCATATAACTACAAATGGCTTTAATTTAACCATCTGAACATTTTCTGTTCAAATGGTTTGACCACTTATCAATTGGGGAATGACATGTATTCTTATAAATTTGACACAATTCTTTACATATATTAGAAATAAGACCTTTGTCAGAAATATTGACTGCAAACATTTTCCCCCAAAATTTGTACTTCTGTTTAAATCTTGTTTCTATTGGTTTTGTTTGTGCAAAACAGTTTTAAATTTAATATAGTCAAAGTTTTCCATTTTGCCTTTCATAATATTTTCTAGTTCTTTGGTCACAAATTTTCCCTTCTCCAAATATATCATAAGTAAATTATCCCATGTTCTCCTAATTAGTTTATGGTTTCATCCTTTATACCCAAAGCTTGTATCCATTCTGACCTTATTTAGACATGAAGTAGGTTTCTGACATATTATTTTCTAGTTTTCCCAACAATTTTTGTCAAATACTGAGTTTTATTCCAGAAGATGGAGTTTGAGAGGTTTATGAAATATTAGATTACTAAAGATCTTGATTATTGTATCATATGTCTATCTAATCTATTCCACTAATCCACTAATCTATTTCTAAGTCAGTTCCAAATTCTTTTTATGATTGCTGCTTTATAATATTGTTTTAGATGTGGCACTGCTAAGCCACCATTCTTTGTATAATTTTTCATTAATTCCCTTGATATTCTTCACCTTTCATTCTTCCAGATGAATTTTGTTATTATTTTTCTGAATTCTATAAAATAACATTTTGGCAATTCAATTGGTATGGCATTGAACAAGTAGATCAATTTAGGTAGATTTGTCATTTATATTATGTATGTTATTTATATTAGCTTGGATTAGCCATGATCAATTGATATTTTTCCAGTTATTTAGATGTGATTTTATTTGTGTAAGAAGTATTTTGTAATTGTGTTCATATAACTCTTGGGATTGTTTTGTCTGGCAGAGTCCCAAATACAGTAATTTTCTATAATAATTTTAAATGGAATTTCTCTTCCTATCTCTTACTGATAGGCTTTGTCAGTAATATATATATATATAGAAATGTTCATTATTTGTGTGGGTTTATTTTATATCCTGAAACTTTGTTAAAGCTGTAAATTGTTTCCAATAGGTTTTTAGATAATTTTCTAGGATTCTTTAAGTACATCATCAGCAAAGAGTGATAATTTTATTTCCTGATTTCCTGTTCTAATTCCTTTAATTTCTTTTTTTTTTTTCCTTATTGGTAAATACAACATTTCTAGTACAATGTTAATAATAGTGGTAATAATGAGCATCCTTGTTTCACCCCCCCTGATCTTATTGGAAACGTATTCAGCTTCTCTCCATTACAAATAATGTTTGCTATAGATAGATACTGCTTATTATCTTAAGGAAAGGTCTGTTATGCCCATGATCTCCAGTGTTTTTAATAGGGATTGGTGCTATATTTTGTCAAAAGTTTTTTTCTGCATCTATTGAGATTATTATATTATTTCTCTTGGTTTTATTAATTGATATGGTCAATTGTGGTAATAGTTTTCCTGATATTGAACAATTCCTGCATTCCTGGTATAAATCCTACTTAGTCATAGTGTATTATCCTGCTGATAAGTTGTTGTAATCTCTTTGATAATAATTTTTTTTGCATTAATATTCATTAGAAAATTGGTCTGTAATGTTCTTTCTCTGTTTTTGGCCCTTCCTGGTTTAAGTATTAGTGTCTTATTTGTGTCATAGAAAAAAATTGGAAGTATTCCTTCTTTGTCTATTTTTCCAAATAGTTTATATAGTATTGGAATTAATTGTTCTTTAAATATTTGGTAGAATTCACTTGAATACATCTGGCCTTGGAGTTTTTGTTTTTGTTTTTTTTTTTTGGTTAGGAAGTTCATTAATGGCTTGTTCAATTTCTTTTTCTAAAATAGGACTATTTAGGAGCAGCTAGGTGGCACAGTGGTTAGAGCATTATCCCTGAAATCAGGAGGATCTGAATTCAAATCTGGCCTCAGACATTTAACACTTCCTAACTGTGTGACCCTGGGCAAGTCACTTAACCACAATTACATCAACAAACAAAAAATGGGACTTTTTAAGAATTGTTTCCCTCTTCTGTTAATCTGGGCAATTTATATTTTTGCAAATATTCATCCATTTTGGTTTGATTGTTAGACTTCCTGCCATAAAGTTGGGCAAAATAGCTTCTAATTATTGCTTTAATTTCTTTTTCATTGGTGGTAAGTTCACCCATTTCATTTTTGATATTGGTGATGTGATTTTTTTTTCTTTCAATTTTCTGATCAAATTTAACAATATTTCATTTTGTTTATTAGTTCAATAGTTTTTTTAGTCTATTTTATTAATCTTTTCTTTGAATTTCAAATTCTCTAATTTGGAATTTAATTTTGGTTTTTAATGTGTTCTTTTTCTAGCTTTTTTAGTTGCATGCCTAATTCATTGATCTCCTCTTACTGTATTTTATTTATGTAATTACTTACAGATATAAAATTTCCCCTAAGACCTGAATTAGTTCCATCCCATAGGTTTTGGTATGTTGTCTAATTATTTCTTGGAAGAAATGAGGGATAGTTTCTATGATTTGTTGTTTGACCATTCCTTCTTTAGAATTATATTATTTAATTTCCAAATAGTTTTTATTTTTGTCTGACTCTTTATTGAATACAATTTTTATTGCATCATCATCTGTAAAGGAAGCATTTACTCTTTCTTCCTTTTTTTTGTATTTAATTGTGAGGTTTTTATACCTTAATACATAGTCAGTTTTTGTGTAAGTGTCAAGTACTGCTGAGAACAAAGGTATATTCCTTTTTGTCCTTATTCAATTTTCTCCAGAAGTCTATGTATCTTGTTTTTCTAGTATTATGTTAACCTCCCTAGTTTTTTTCTTGTTTATTTTGTGATTAGAGTTGCCTGATTCTGAGAAGGGAAGATTGAGGTCCCACACTGAAAAAATTTTGGTGTCTATTTCTTCCTGCAACTGGCTTAAAATCTCTAGGGATTTCCC
Organism: Sminthopsis crassicaudata; assembly: GCF_048593235.1. NCBI lineage: Eukaryota > Metazoa > Chordata > Mammalia > Dasyuromorphia > Dasyuridae > Sminthopsis > Sminthopsis crassicaudata. Next base: position 244,238,348 of record NC_133619.1, read on the forward strand.
TATTTTACCACATGCTACATACACTTTTAGTATCCTTATTACTTCATTATTTACAGTACCCTTTATCGAGCTGTAATTTCCCTCCTTTTCTCTTTTAAGAACATCTATTTTTACTTTTGCTTTACTGATATCAGAATTACTAATCCTGCTTTTATTTTTAACTTCAGCTGAAGCACAATACATTCCGTTCCAGCCTTTTACCTTTATTCTATGTGTCTCTCTGTGCCAAATGTGTTTCTTGTAAAAAACATATAATAGAATTGATTTTTAATCCAATCAGCTATTTGTTTTCCCTTTATGGGAGAGTTCATCACATTCATATTTACAGTTATGATTACCAGATCTGTATTTCCTTCCATCAATTATTCTCCCCTGTATATACTTTTGTTCTTTCTTTCCACCCTCTCCTCAGTCAAGTGTGTTTTTTTACCCACACCACCCACTACCTTAGCTCCTATCACTCCTCCCCCTTTTCTTAGTAGTGTTTTTTTTTAACCCACTCCACCCTCTATCTTATCTTCTATCTACCCTTCTCTGCTCTTATCTTTTTTCCTCAGTGTTTCTGCCTGCCTTTCTATCCTGCTCCTACCTTTTCTTTCCTTGTTTATCCTCCTACTTTTTTTTTAAAGGATTAGATAAATTTCTATACCCAACTGAATGACTAATATATTCCCTCTGAGATTCAAACTGAAAAGATCAAGTTTCAGACAATGCTCAGACTCTTCTCTTTTTCTTTTTACTTTTTTTTTTATTGAAGTTTTTTTTTTTTTTCTTTCCAAGCAAGGATAATTTTTTCAACATTAACCCTTGAAAAACCTTGTGTTTCAATTTTTCCCCCTTTTCTCCCCATTACTTCCCCTAGATGGCATGTAATTAAATATATGTTAAACGTGGTAAAATATATGTTAAATCCAATATATGAATACACATTTATACAATTATCTTGCTGCACAAGAAAAAGCAGATCAAAAAGTTAAAAAAAAAATAAAATAAATAATCATGTATTATCCTGGGAATGGCTTTCTGTAATCTCTGTGCTAATATTTTACTTAAGATTTTTACATCAATATTCATTGGGGAAATTGGTCTATAATTTTCTTTCTCTGTTTTGATCCTACTTGGTTTAGGTAACAGCACCATATGTGTGTCATATAAGGAATTTGGTAGGACTCTTTCTTTCCTTTTATTTTTTAATCTCCTGTTTCTGCTCATTTCACTTAGAATTTTATTAGTTTGCATAGTATTAGAGTTAATTTTTCTTTAACTGTTTGGTAGAATTCACTTGTAAATTCATCTGGCTCTGGAGATTTTTTTAGGGGAACTGATTAATAGCTTGTTCTATTTCTTTTTCTAAAATGGGGCTATTTAAGTAATTTATTTCCTCTTCCATTAATTAATCTGGACAACCTATATTTTTGTAGGTATTCCTCCATTTCACTGAGATTATTAAATATATTGACATAAAGTTGGACAAAATAACTTTTAATTATTGCTCTAATTCCCTCTTCATTGGTGGAAAGTTCTCCCTTTTACTTCTGACTAATATTTTGCTTTTCTTCTTTCCTTTTTTCTAATCAAATTAACTAAAGGTTTATCTATTGTTGTTTTTTCATAAAACTAATTCTTAGTTTTATTTGTTAATTCAATTAGTTTTCTTACTTTCAATTTCATTAGTTTCCCTTTTTTATTTTCAGAATTTCAAATTTCATATTTAATTGGGGGTTTTTAATTTTTTTTCTATCTCTTTTAGAGATAAGCCCTGTAATGCTCTGGTTGGTTTTCTGGAAGTCTTTGGACCAGCCTTAGTCTCAGCTGAGTAATCACCATGAGAATAGCCAGAGATAAAGTCCAAAAATCTTTATTGTCTCCTTCATAGTCTTGTCTCCTTGCCTGCGGCTTGGGCTAGCTTACTGGAGGTCCTCCAGATTGCTTCTCAGAATGAATGGGTGAAACAACAAATCATAGACATTATCAAATTATAAAAAAACTAGAGGTAGAAAGGGGATTGCACTGGAAAAAGAGGAAGATGGAGGTAAAATAAGGGAAGTTACATCGTGTGAAGAGGCAAAAAAGACATTATAATTGAGGGAAAGAAGGGAAGAGGAATGAACATTGAATCTTACTCTCATCAGATTTGGCTGAAAGAGAGAATATCAGACATAACTGGTTTCACAGAGAAACATGTCTCACCTTATAGGAAAATAGGAGAAAGGAAAAGGGGTGGGGCTAATAGAAGGGAAAACAGAAATAGTAGGGCAAAGGCAAAAGAAAAGGGAATGGGGTTGTTAAGGGTGAGGACTGTTTGAAAGAGTTGGTGCTCTGAAGCAAAACTCTGGGGAGGAGAGAAAGGGCGAAAGGAATGAGAAGCATAACTTGGGGTAAATAAGATGATGGGCAATATAGAATTTGTCATTTTAACTGTAAATGTGAATGGGATGAACTGTCCTATAAAATGGAAGTGAATAGCAGACTGGATTAAAAGCCAGAATTCTACAAAATGTTGTTTACAAGAAACAGATTTAAAGCAGAATGATACATACAGAATGAAGGTAAAACACTGGAGCAGAATCTTTTATGCTTCTAGTGAAGTAGGAAAAGCAGAAATAGCAATCCTTATCTGAATTCAAGAAAAATCAAAAATAGATCTAATTAAAGGAGATAAGAAAGGAAACTCTATCTTTGTAAAGGGTACCATAGGCAATGAATCAATATAATACTAAATATATATGCACCAAGTGGTATAGCATCTAAATGTTTAGAGAAGTTAAGAGAGCTACAAGAAGAAATAGCAAAACTATACTAGTGTGGCTTCTCAACCTTGCTCTCTCAGAACTAGATAAACTGAGCCACAGAATAAATTAAAAAGAACTTAAGAAGGTAAATAGAATTTTAGAAAAGATAGGTGTGATAGATCTTTGGAGAAAATTGAATGGAGATTTAAAGGAATATATTTTTTTCTTGGCGGTTTATGGAATTTATACAAAAAAATACCATGTATTAAAATATTTTTCTTGGTGGTTCATGGAATTTATACAAAAATTGACCATGTATCAAGGCACAAAACCTACCTCTCTTTTTTCACTAGATCTTAATAAGTCATTTGAGCTTCTTGGTGTGAACTAATTCTTCTATTTTACCTCCCATTTCCTCTTTTTATAGCACAGACCTTTGTCTACCCCTTAAAGTATTTTTCTTTGATGTCATCACATTAGTGTCCATTCATAACTTCATCCTCAGTCCATGTGATGATGCGCTTTGTCTGCCCCAGTAACAGCTACAGTTCTTAATCGTTATAGATTTTGTTTTCTTATCTAGGACCTAAAAAGTTTAACCTTAAAATATATATATTTCCCCCTCTTTACATTTTTATGGTTCTTTTCAGTTCTGTTTATTGTAGATAAAATGTTCTGTTTAGTTCTGTTTTTTTTTTTAATAGAAATGATTGAAAGTCTCTTACTTCATTGAAGCTCTCCTGAAAGACAATGCTTGTAATGTTCTGCTTATAAACTCCTTTAAAAGTGTGAACTCTGAACTAGAGAATTAAGTACTATTTTAAATTAGATAATTATATCCATTTATATCCATTCCAGTGGATTTAGCACCTTGTAAAAATCTTAACAAATGCTGAATCTTACTGAGTAGTTAATTCTTGGTTGTAACTTCAGTTCCTTCACCTTACAGAATATGGCATTCTAGTCCCTTCAATCCTTTATTGTACAAGTTGCCAGATTCTGGATAATCTTGATTGTTGGTCTTTGATATTTGAATTGTTTTTGTCTGGCACTTTGCAATATTTTTTCATTGAGATTATAGTTTGGAAGTTTTGCAACAATGTTTCTTGGGGTTTTCCTTGTGGGATCTCTTTGCAGAGGTGATTGATGAATTATAATGAGTAATTTCCCCACTTTTTCTAGAATACTGGGGAAGTTTTCCTTAATGACCTTTTGTAGAATGCTATCCAGGCTCTTTTTTTGCTCATGACATTTAGGTAAGCCAATATTTTTTTAAAATATCTCTTCTGGATTTATTTTCTGGGTTGGCTGTTTTTCCAATAAATTATGTATTTCATATTTTCTTCCATTCTTTCATTCTTTTTAGTTTGACTGATTCTTGTTGTTTCACAAAGTCATTAGCTTCCATTTGCCTTCTAATATGTGATTTATTTCAGTTATCTTTTGTATCTTTTTTTCTTCCATTAGAGTTAATTCTGTTGAAGGAGCTGTTTTCTTCAGACTTTTTTTTTCCTTCCTTTTCCAAACTGTTGACTCTCTTGTGCATACTTCTCATTCTTTTCTCATTTTTTCTTCTACCTCTCTTATTTGCCTTTTGAAGTCTTTTATGAGCATTTCCAAGAAGCTTTTTTGGGTTTGAGACCAATTTATCTCACTCTTTGATACTTCTTCTGTGGACATTCTGTCTTTATTTGAGTTCTTGTTTTGGTCTGCCTTATCACCAAAGTAGCTTTCTATGCTTAATATTCTTTTCTGTTTCTTCCTTCTTTCCTTTCATTTTCTTTTGCTATTTCATTTTTTCTTTTCTTTTTTTTCTTTTTACTTTTAAGGTACCTCTGCTCCTGAGGTAAAGGGAGCATTGTTGCAAGCTTCCTAACAGCTCTGAGCCTCACTTTGAGCACAAGAGCCTCTTGTGCTTGCAAGGGGTAGCTTTGCTTGATTTTTTTTTTTCAGGAAACTGCCTGGTTTCCAAGAGTTTGCTTTCTGAGTTGGGACTGGAAGCTGCCCCACTGATGTGCTCCTCTACTGAGCCAGGTTTGAGGGTCTTAGTTGCTGATTTGCTATGGTTAAGACCCTTTCACAAGCTTTCCCACAATCTGTCTGAGCTGGGCTGAATACCCTTTTCACCCCAGTAAGAATGATCTTTCATGAAGTTTTGTTTTTTTTTTTTTCAATTTATCTCAAGATATGCTTTCATTTCATCACACTCTGTTCAGAGATTTGATTTCATGTGGATTTTGAGAAAAACTGTGGAAATTTATTATTAATGAATTTTATACTGCAAATATTTCATTTTGTTCCAATCCTGAGGCTGAACTACTGAAGAGGTCTGATCTAGGTTTGGTCTTGTGTAACTGGTATAATAACACAGAGTTCTAGATATGTAGTGAGGAAGACATGAGTTAAAATTTTCCTCAGATATTTATTAGCTGTGTGACACTGGGTAAGTCACTTAAACCTTCTCACCTTCAGTTTCCTACCCAAATAAAGATAATAATATTACCTACCCTGCAGAATTATTGTTAGAAGGAAATGAAGTTAACATATATAATGCACTTTCTAAACTCTAAATCTAAAATCTAAATCAATTATTGCTTATTATATAGTTTTAATGAAAATTCCTCTTATAATATTAATATATTACATTTGTGTAATGCTTTCACAAATGTGAGTTATTAATATTTTCATATACATGATCTAATGTGATTTTCATAACCTTCACAAACCTACATAAAATAAATCTCCCCCATTTCACACAAGAAAACTGAGATCCAAAATAAATTATTCACCTAATGTCTTGGAATGAGGATCCATCACAAACCTAGGATTAGAAAATTTATTTTGACTTTTAAAATTTTCTGCTTAATCATTCTACTTCAAGTTATAATTCATATTGCTTTTGTTAAAACAGAAGTTTTTAGCCTGGGGTGTGTGACCTCATTTTAAAAAAAAATTATATTTCAAGGTAATTGGTTTTCTCTATAATTTTATGTAATTTTATCTTATATATTTAAAGACATTCTAATAAGGAATTAATAAGCTTCAACAGATGACACAAAATGTTTAAAAACTCCTACTTTAGTATGCTATAAATAACTAAGGCCTTGATCTTGAAAATGAGGAAATGAAGGGAACTGAGTGGTTTAGGACAACAATTGGTTAATTGTAAGGATTGATTGAGCTACAGTGACTTCTTATTGTGCCTCAATTTTGGAGTTAAATTCTCTTTCTATTCAATTATAGGTACAGTTCAATTTCACAATCTTGTGAGAAAGCTTTATTCAGTTTTGGGAATTGAGAGAAAATGTTATTGCATTGTTTGAAACTAGATTGGAATGACTAGAAGATGTATCTCTACTTGCTGCTTACAGAACCTTAATTAAGAAACAAAGTTAGATGTAGTCCAATCAGATCCAAGGACCCATAAAAGAAATTTTCTAATAATTGTATACCTTAAGCAATCCATATATCTTATCTGAAAATTGGCCCTATATATGCTCAATCAGTTACTGCTTCCATGTTTCTTTGATTGTTCACAGACACATGGAGGGAATGGGACATCTCTTCTTTTCTGAATTCTGAGAATTGTACCTGCTATTCTCCCCTTCCCAATATAGAAAATCCCTAATCTAGGGGCAGCTAAATAGCGCAGTGAGTGGAGCACCACCCCTGAAGTTAGGAGGACATGAGTTCAAATCTGATCTCAGACACTTAACACTTCTTAGCTGTGTGATCCTGGACAAGTCACTTGATCCCAGTTGCCTCAGCAAAATCATAAAAAAAAAAATAATAATAATAATAATAAATCCTTACTCTTTTATCCAATAAGAAATCAGATTACCTAATATTGTAGTTGTTTCCTTTTAACTAATTGACCATATATGATCAATTGCTTTTAATGTATAAAAGTCTGTTTCCTTCTATATTCAAGATCTATCCCTAAGCTGAGGAAGGAGCCTACTTCTGATTTGTTAGGCAATTGGCATACATTGCTTAATAAATTTATATGCTCAGAAGATCAAATCTTTGTTTCCTCATTCATTTTTATCTTTCACAAGCTATCTTTTCTGGTTCTTCTTGCTGTGTGGTTTGTGACATACTACCTTGTATACACTAAGGGTTAGACTATTGGAGACAAAAAAGGGCTACACATTGAATGAAAAGCATAGTAGGATAAATTTCTTAACTTTTTTTTTTTTTTTTTTTTTTGCCATGGACTATTTGAGCGAAACCCATGGATGTCTTCTCAGATTAATCTTTTTAAATGTATAGGCCACAGAAGATTGCAAAGGAAACCAATTATATTGAAATAGTTATCAAAATAGTCAATAATCACAACATTTTCAAATGTAGTGTTTCAGCACCAGGTTTAAAAAGCCCCAATTTGAGATAGTTTTTCTTAGGAATAAGTTTCCTATCAGTATTTTACTATCATAAAAATGTGTTTTATCTACTTCTTGGAATCCATTTGGAACACTTCCCCTGATCTACTGTCTCTTTCTGCCCCTTTCCACCCTGTCCTGAACCATTCAGCATCCTACCCATCCTTTAAACTAGATCTAAAATCCTTCCCCTCTATGGATTTCCCTAACTATTTCACAGTCATTATAGCTTCTTTGTATATATTGTATATATAAATACATCTCTTATAGTACTTGTATTACTCCTTTAATATTTTTAACATAATGTTTTGCCTATAAGGAACTTTTATATGGATGCATATTGTTGCACAACCAGAATGTAAAATCATTGAAGTAAAAATCTAAGTCTTCTATTTCTTTGAAACTCCTTTTTTATCTATCAAATAAAATGGAAACTCAATAAATACTTTTAGTTCATTTGTGCATTTGTATACAGAGACTTTTTTTTTTAACTCAGCAGTATAGGAATGCCAAATGATATCCATTGAGGAACTGGTATATCTGTTGATAACTATTCTTAATAAGACCATTTCACAAATTGAGTAGAGGGGAAGAGATCAGATGTTTCAAAGAAACATTTAACTCATCCAAAAAATGACTCTGGGAAATATTGAAATATCACCACATACTATTTCCTTTGGATGCATATTAAAATAGAGATTAAAAAGTATATCCTTTTTGGAAACTAGGTATCCAAAGTCTAGGTGTGAATGTGATATCAAGATCTAGAACAAATTAACTCTTTAGGTATTTTTATTTCTCATATGACTGTAAGACACATCATTGGCAAAATTATTTTAGAAGTCAAATATATCATTAATACCACTTACATACTGTGTAAATGTCAAATGGTTAAATAGAAGTTTTTTTCTGTGTCATTTAAAGAGATGTACACTGAAAATCTAAAAATTTAAAGAGTCTTAAAAATACTTTTAGAAATTGAGCAATGTGATATGATGAGAAGAGAATGGGATTCTAGTCCCAATTTTGCCAGTAACTTGCTTTATGTCCTCTTTAGTCATAATCTGTTTGGGTCTCAGTTTCCTCATTTGTAAAATAAGGCTTTTATAAGAGTTATCTGAAGTCCATCCTGACAATGAGAATTGTCTATAGAATGTATGGAGTAATTCTTTTATGGATAAATCTGTAGTGTTTTCTGTTTTTGTTTTCTTGGGGTCTCTGGGAGCAGCCTTCGTTTCAGTTCAGAGTAATCACCACAAGAGTAGCCAGAGATTAAAATCTGAATCCTTTATTATCTTTTTCCAAGTCTTATCTCCTTCACTTGGGGCTCAGCTAGTTTTCTGGAGGCCTTCCAGCATCTTGGTTTCAGTACAGAAGCGAAGGAAGAGAGATTGCCACCAAGGTGGTGTGCGATGAAGTGAATCTCTCTAAGTCCAAGGGCTTGTGCTCCAGCCTTCAGTCTCCAGCCTTCTGTCCACTTGTCTCTGAATGAATCTAGCTGAGTTTGTCTGAGTTTATATGCTCTCTCATCATAGGTTTGAATCTTGTGGAACTATATTAAGTACTAAGTACATGTACTGAACTAGAGAACTTATTAAGCACCATGCTAAACAAACATTGTCTTTATCAATTCCACTGAGTTAGAACCTTGTAAGAATCTCGTGTTTCAAATTCAGAGTTCTAGCCCATAGCATAAAATATAGACCCATTAGTGACACTGCTGGTTCAAATAATATGCCAAGTTTTATAGCCCATTTGAGCATAGCTATAAATTTCTCTCCAGAATAGTTGGATCAGTTCACAACTCCACCAACTCCACCATCAATGTCTTAGTTTTCCCACATCCCCTTTAACATTTGTTATCTTTTCCTCTCTTCTTAGTCAATCTGAGAGATATGAAGAGGTATGATGACAATCTCAGAGTTGTCTTATTTTGCATTTCTTTAATCAATAGTGATTCAGAGCATTTTTTTTTTCTTTTCACTATAATGGCTTTAATTTCTTTGAAAATTGTATTTTTGTATCCTTTGACCAAAATATGAAATTTCTCACTGGAAAAACAATTGACATAAAATAGATCCAGGAGAGATAGTATAAGAATTGTCAGATTACTTACTACAAGCCATGATTTAAAAATAGTCTGAACATTTTTCAAGAAATTATCAAAAGAAACTGCCCTAATATTTTAAAACAAGAAGACAAAATAAATATTGAAGGAATCTACCAATTATCATCTGAAACAGAGCCCCAAATAAAAACTCTCAGGAATGTCATAGCCAAATTTCAAACCTTTCAGATCAAGGAGAAACTATTGCAAGCATAGAGATTGAACACAAATCAACACATGCAATGTTCACATTTTTTTTTTCCATTTTTTCCCATTCTCCCTCTTTTTTTCCCTTTTGCTCTGATTTTCTCTACCAACAGAATTCATAAAGCAATGTGTATTAAAATAAATTAAAAAAATTTAAAAAGCCATTAAGAAACAATTCAAAAACCATGTAGTTAGTCAGGATTAGACAGAATTTAGCAGCTTCCCACATTAAAAACAACAACAACAACAACAACAACAACAACAACAACAACAACTGGAAGGTTTGACATTTTGGAAGACAAAGAAATTAGTATTACAAGCAAGAATTTCTAACCCAGCAAAATTGAATGTTATCTTTCAAGAAAAAATGGATGTTCAATAAAATAGACAACTTTCCCCCATATATATTTTTTCAATGTATATTAACTTTTTATTAATACATTTCTTTATGAATCATTTGAGGTTTAAAAAAAATCAGAACCAAAAGGAAAAAACACAAGAGAGGAAAGAAACTGAAAAGAGAAATGAACGTAACATGTGTTGATTTACATTTAATCCCTATAGTTCTTTTTCTGGCGGCAGATGGTATTTTCTATCCAAAGTTTACTGGGCCTGCCTTGGATCACTGAACCACTGAGAAGAATCAAGTCTTTCATAATTGATTATGGCAAAATCTTGCTGTTACTGTATAAAATGTATTCTTGGTTCTGTTTGTTTTGCTCAGCATCATTCATATAAATCATTCCAAGCCTTGCTAAAATCAGCTATTTCATCAATTTTTATAAAAATAATATTTCATAACTTTCATGTAACATTCCCCATTTCAGTCATTCCCAAATTGATGATCCCCTACTCATTTTCCAATTCTTTGTCAAAACAAAAGAGCTGTTACAAACATTTTTGCACATGTGGATCCTTTCCCTCCTTTATGATTTCCTTGGATATAGATCCAGTAGTGGCACTGTTTTTTATAGCCCATGGACATAATTTCAAATTTCTCTTCAGAATGGTTGGATCATTTCACAACTCAACCAATAATGTATTAGTGTCCCAGTTTTCCCACAACCTCTCTAATATTTATCTTTTTCCTATTATCTTAGCCAATCTGAGAGGTGTGAGGTTGTACCTCAGAGCTATTTTAATTTTTATTTGTCTAATAAATACTGATTTGTAGCATTTTTCATGTAACTTGAGATTGTTTTGATTTCATTGTCTGTTCATATGCTTTGACCATTTATTAATTGGGGAATTGACTTTTAGTGTTATAAATCTGATCGAGTTCTTTATATATTTTAGAAATGAGCCCTTTATCAGAAACTATGGCTATACGTTTCTCCCCAGCATTGTACTTCCCTTTTAATCTTGTTTGCATTTGTTTTGTTTGTGAAAAAAAAAAGTTATTTAATTTAATATAATGAAATTATCCATTTTGTATTTCATAATGTTCTCTAACTCTTCTTTGGTTATAACTTTCTCCCTTCTCCAAAGATCTGATGGGTAAGCTATCCCTTGCTCTATTAATTTGCTTATGATATCCCCCTTTATGCCCAAATCATGTATCCATTTTGATTTTACTTTGGTAAATTTTTCAATGTGGAAGCTGCCAAATCCTATGTAATCCTGACTAGCTCATGGTATTTGAGGTGCTTCTTTTTGGCTGCTTGCAATACTTTCTTTTTAAAAAAAATTTTAAAATTTTTTTAAACAAATATTTTAATACATATTGCTTTATGAATCATGTTGGGAGAGGAAAATCACATAAACTGACATTCTGACATATTATTTTTAAGTTTTGCCAGAAATTTTTGTGAAATAGTGAGTTTTTATCCTAGAAGTTGGAGTTTTGAGGTTTATCAAATACTAGATTACTATAGTCATTGATTATATCATGTGTATCTAACCTATTCCACTGATCCAACACTCTATTTCTTAACCAGTTCCAAATGGTTTTGATTACTAGTACTTTATAATATAGTAGTACTAGGCTACCATCCTTTGTACTTTTTTTATATTTATTCCCTTGATATTCTTGACCTTTTGTTAAAATAGAGAACCTTTGAGTATTTCTTATCGAAAGATCAGAGCTCTATAAAAAATTTGATCTCCAATATGAGACAAAAATGAACCATAAAAAGGTAAAAAAGAAACAAGAAAGAGAAAGTCAATAAGGTTAAACTATTTATAATTCTATATGGCAAGAGCAATTTTAAAATGTACACAGAAGTTGAGAATATAAGATGACTTTGATGGGATCATTCTCCAAAAAACAAAATAAAGAGGTGATAAAGAACATTGGACAGGAAGAAGAAGGATGAATCCATATAAAAGAGGCATGGAAAAGCTAGATAAAGGAAGATTGGTGTAGTGAGCTGTTGTCTCCAGAAGCTGCCGGATCACTCTCTGGGAAGAGATCTGCTGTGTCTACTCAAATCTCTCAGACAGATTCTTCTTCCTGTAGTGAACCGTTGTCTCCAGGCAGTTGCTGTTAACTCTTGTCCAGAGAAGTGACTTCACTTCCTGCAGAGAGCCCCGTCAAGCCTGATGTAATGCAGAGTCTTCTTCTATCTCTGGGTGTCCTCTCTTTTATTCTCCCAGAGAATGGGCGTGGGATAATGCAAGGCTTCTGGGAAGAACCACTTCAGCCAAAGAGCTTGCTCCTTCTATCAAGTCAACCTGAGTTCTCACCTTGTAATTGTCCAACCTGAATTCTCACCTTGTCACTATCCAGACAACCTGAGTTCTCACCTAGTAATCCTAACAGATTGGGGGGTGGAAAGCAAGCATAACTTAAATCACACTATCATCAAAATTGGTTCAAAGAGGGAATGATATACCCATATCTATGGTCAATGTGAATGTTTGAGGAAAAAAATAGATAAAGAAAACAAAGGAAGGTAATTATGAAAAGGCAATTAATAGGGGGGCGGAGCCAAGATGGCGGAGAAGAAACACACGACTCAGTGAATGTCCTCACTCCCTCACAACCAATTAGATAAATTAAGTCTCAAAATTAGCTCAGGACTGATAGATACCACAAGGACTGGAAGCACGACTTACCAGCTGAAGAGAATCTGGAGTTTCAACAGGAAAGGTCAGTTCTCAGGGGAAGAATAAGAAAGACCAGCACAGACGGTGGGGTAGGGGCACACTGCACCCATTGCGCTGGGAAGGGCTCTGGGATCAGAGAAGCCACTGAGGTAAAGGAATCTGGCACAGGCTGTTAGCTCTTCTCTGCTAATTATTTAGCAGTTCAGAAGAGAAAGCCAAAATATTTTAAAACTCAGATTAGATTTTCCCCGGACCCTGGGGGTGACTCAACAGACTCGGCACCAGGGGGTGTGGCCTCAGCTACCACCTGAGAATAGTTAAGAGATTGACAAGTGGGTGGATACGGCCCAAGGCAACACACACTGCCTAGCTTAGCTGGAGGGAGTGGAACTCAGCTCCAGGAAGTCCCAGAGAAGCGGAACCTTTGAACTAGGGACCGCGGTTTCTGGCAGACACTTCCAGTTTGAGCGCAGGGGCTTCTCACGTCACCTGCTGCAGACATCCACTCCCCACCCGGACACATAGGCTGGGCTTCGTGCTGTCTTCACTATTCTAGGCCCTCAAAGCACAGCAGTGCTAATCACCTCTGAGGCACTTCCAGGGAGGGGGTGGGGAACTCTCTCCCAGAGCTCTCTCTTAGCTCGGGCTCAGGAGCCGCTGCATCCATCCGGTCTGGGAGGAAGCTGGTAAAGAAGTAAATAATTTCCTACCCCAGAGACAGACCCCAAAAGATTTTTTTAAGTATGAGCAAAAAAGCTAGAAAAACTATAGATTCCTTCTACACAGAGAAAGAGCGGGTGTCCAACCCCGAGGAAGTTGACAACAGAGAGTCAGCAGACAACAACCTAAAGGGGAACGATTCCTGCCCCCCATCACATAACTCTCTCCTAGAAGAAGCTCTTAAAAAATTGAGGGAGATCGAAGAAAAATGGGGAAAAGAAAGGGAAGTTATGATAGAGAATAACAACGTCCTGAAATTGGAGTTGGAAAAAATAAAGAATTCACAGGACATGCAGGGAAACAAAATTAGTGAATTAGAAAAGGTTAAAAAAACACAGGAAAGTAGGATTTCTGAATTGGAAAAGATAAAAAAGTCTCAAGAAAATAGAATTTCTGAATTGGAAAAAGAAAATAATTCTCAAAAAAAAAAAAATTAGGGAAATGGAAAAAAACTCAATAGAGCAAAATAATTCATTTAAAAACGAAATTGGGCATTTACAAAAAGAACTAAAAACTGTGAAAGAAGAAAATAACTCCTTAAAAGTCAGGATGGAACAAATAGAAATGAATGATTCACAGAGAACCCAAGAATCAGTCAAACAAAACAAAAAAAATGAGAAGCTGGAGAACAACGTCAAATACTTACTGGGAAAATCTATAGACCTGGAAAATAGATCTAGGAGAGATAATCTGCGGATTATTGGACTTCCAGAAAACTATGACCAAAAAAAGAGCCTAGATTCTATTTTACAGGAAATTATCAAAGAGAACTGTCCAGAGATAATAGAAACAGAAGGGAAAGTAGATGTGGAAAGAATTCATCGAACTCCTTCTGAAATAGACCCTAAAAAAAGAACACCACGGAATACTGTGGCTAAGCTGCAGAATTACCACACAAAGGAGAAAATCCTGCAAGCAGCTAGAAAAAAACAATTTAAATACCAAGGTGCCACAATAAGGGTAACCCAAGATCTGGCTGCCTCCACATTAAAAGATAGAAGGGCCTGGAACCTGATATTCCGAAAGGCAAAAGATCAAGGACTGCAACCAAGAATGAACTACCCAGCTAAGTTTAGCATCTTTTTCCATGGAAGAAGATGGTCATTCAATGAAACAGAGGAATTCTATATGTTTCTAAGAAAAAAACCAGACTTAAACAAAAAATTTGATCTACATCCACAAGACTGAAGAGAAACAGAAAAAGGTACACAGAACCCTTGAGAACTGTAACTCTGTTGTGGGTATATAAAAAATACTCAAGGATAATTTGATTTTACTGATATAAAAGAAAAAAAGGGGGGTGTGGTAAAGGGAAGGAGGTCGGTTCAGAAAAAGGGGAAGGAGTGATAAAAAGAGGGAAACTACATCCCAGGAAGAGACATAGAAAATACACCATATCTGAGGGAACTTAGTGAGGGGGAGAATCATTGTGCGAATCTTACTCTCATCAGAAGAGGCTCAAAGAGTAAATAATTAACATATTTGTTTTTCAGAGAATTTTCTCTCACCTCATTAAAAGGGGGGAGAGGAAAAGGGGAAAGGAAAAGGAGAATAAGTGAAGGGACTTGGAGGGAGGGGGGAGGGATCCTAAAAAAAAAAAAAAGAGGGAGGGTTGCACGTCACAAGGGGGGTCTGTAAATTAAATATCGGGGAGGGGGATCAGGGGGGTCAAGGGAAAAAAGTATAATCTGGGGATAATACGATGGCAGGAAACACAGAATTAGTAATTTTAACTGTAAATGTAAATGGGATGAACGATCCCATCAAACGGAGACGGATAGCAGATTGGATCAAAAAGCAGAACCCTACAATATGTTGTCTACAGGAAACACACTTAAAGCAGGGAGATACATACAGAGTAAAGGTAAAAGGTTGGAACAGAGCCTATTATGCTTCAAGTAAAGCCAAAAAAGCAGGGGTAGCTATCCTTATCTCAGATCAAGCAAAAGCAGAAGTAGATCTCGTTAAAAAAGATAAGGAAGGAAACTATATCCTGCTGAAAGGTAGCATAAATAATGAAGCCATATCAATACTAAACATATATGCACCAAGTGGTATAGCATCTAACTTTCTAAAGGAAAAGTTAAGAGAACTGCAAGAAGAAATAGACAGTAAAACTATAATAGTGGGAGATCTCAACCTTGCACTCTCAGATTTAGACAAATCAAACCACAAAACAAACAAGAAAGAAATTAAAAAAGTAAATAGAACATTAGAAAAACTAGGTATGATAGACCTTTGGAGAAAACTGAATGGCAATAGGAAGGAATATACTTTCTTCTCAACAGTTCATGGATCCTATACAAAAATTGACCATATATTAGGACATAAAGATCTCAAAATTAAATGTAGGAAGGCAGAAATAATAAATGCTTTCTTCTCAGATCACAATGCAATAAAAGCTACATTCAGTAAAAAGTTAGGGGTAAATAGACCAAAAAGTAATTGGAAACTGAATAATCTCATCTTAAAGAATGACTGGGTGAAAGAGCAAATTATAGAAACAATTAACAATTTCACCCAAGATAATGATAATGATGAGACATCATATCAAAATCTTTGGGATGCAGCTAAAGCAGTAATAAGGGGAAATTTTATATCTTTAGAGGCTTATTTGAAGAAAATTGAGAAAGAGAAGATTAACGAATTGGGCTTACAACTTAAAAGGCTAGAAAAAGACCAAATTATAAACCCCCAACCAAAAATTAAACTCGAAATACAAAAATTAAAAGGAGAAATCAATAAAATTGAAAGTAAAAAAACTATTGAATTAATAAATAAAACCAAGAGTTGGTTTTATGAAAAAGCCAATAAAATAGATAAACCTTTGGTAAATTTGATCAAAAAAAAGAAAGAGGAAAATCAAATTGATAGTCTTACAAATGAAAAGGGGGATCTTTCCACCAATGAAGAGGAAATTAGAGAAATAATAAGGAGTTACTTTGCCCAACTTTATGCCAATAAATTTGATAACTTAAGTGAAATGGATGACTTTCTCCAAAAATATAGGCTCCCTAGATTAACAGAGGAGGAGATAAATTGCTTAAATAGTCCCATTTCAGAAAAAGAAATAGAACAAGCTATTAATCAACTCCCCAGGAAAAAATCCCCAGGGCCAGATGGATTCACATGTGAATTCTACCAAACATTTAAAGAACAATTAGCCCCAATGTTATATAAATTATTTGAAAAAATAGGGGATGAAGGAGTCCTACCAAACTCCTTTTATGACACAGACATGGTACTGATACCTAAACCTGGTAGATCGAAAACTGAGAAAGAAAATTATAGACCAATCTCCTTAATGAATATTGATGCTAAAATCTTAAATAAGATATTAGCAAAAAGACTTCAGAAAATCATCTCCAGAATAATACACTATGATCAAGTAGGATTTATTCCAGGAATGCAGGGCTGGTTTAATATTAGGAAAACTATTAATATAATTGACCATATTAATAATCAAATTAATAAGAACCATATGATCATCTCAATAGATGCAGAAAAAGCATTTGACAAAATCCAACATCCATTCCTACTAAAAACTCTTGAGAGTATAGGAATAAATGGATTATTCCTTAGAATAATCAGGAGTATATATTTAAAACCGTCAGTAAGCATAATATGCAATAGAAATAAACTGCAACCTTTCCCAGTAAGATCAGGAGTGAAACAAGGTTGCCCACTATCACCATTACTATTCAATATAGTACTAGAAACGCTAGCCTCGGCAATAAGAGCCGAGAAAGAGATTCAAGGAATTAGAGTAGGAAATGAGGAAATTAAACTATCACTTTTTGCAGATGACATGATGGTATACTTAGAGAACCCCAAAGACTCTGCTAAAAAGCTACTAGAAATAATTCAAAATTTCAGCAAAGTGGCAGGATACAAAATAAATCCACATAAATCCTCGGCATTTTTATATATCACTAACAAAATGCAACAGCAAGAGATACAAAGAGAAATTCCATTCCAAACAAATGTTGAGAGTATAAAATATTTGGGAATCCATCTACCAAAGAAAAGTCAGGAATTATATGAGAAAAATTACAAAACACTTGCCACAAAAATAAAATCAGATTTAAATAATTGGAAAGACATTCAGTGCTCTTGGATAGGCCGAGCGAATATAATAAAGATGACAACACTCCCCAAACTAATCTATTTATTTAGTGCTATACCAATCAGACTCCCAAGAAACTATTTTAATGACCTAGAAAAAATAACAACAAAATTCATATGGAAGAATAAAAGGTCAAGAATTGCAAGGGAACTAATGAAAAAAAACTCAGAGGAAGGTGGTCTAAGTGTACCTGATCTAAAGCTATATTATATAGCAGCAGTCACCAAAACCATTTGGTATTGGCTACGAAATAGACCGGTAGATCAGTGGAACAGATTAGATACAAAGGACAAAAAAGGGTACATCTATAGCAATCTAATCTTTGACAAACCCAA
The DNA here is from genome assembly GCF_048593235.1 of Sminthopsis crassicaudata. NCBI lineage: Eukaryota > Metazoa > Chordata > Mammalia > Dasyuromorphia > Dasyuridae > Sminthopsis > Sminthopsis crassicaudata. Next base: position 244,256,005 of record NC_133619.1, read on the forward strand.
AGATTCCAACATTAGGGATAAAAATTCATTATTCGGAAAAAACTGTTGGGAAAACTGGAAATTAGTATGGCAGAAATTAGATATGGATCCACACTTAACACCATATACCAAGATAAGATCAAAATGGGTCCATGATTTAGGCATAAAGAGGGAGATAATAAATAGATTAGAGGAACAGAGGATAATCTACCTCTCAGACTTGTGGAGGAGGAAGGAATTTATGACCAGAGGAGAACTAGAGATCATTATTGATCACAAAATAGAAGATTTTGATTACATCAAACTAAAAAGTTTCTGTAAAAATAATACTAATGCAAACAAGATTAGAAGGGAAGTAACAAATTGGGAAAATATTTTTAAAAACAAAGGTTCTGACAAAGGTCTCATTTCCAAAATATATAGAGAACTGACCATAATTTATAAGAAACCGAACCATTCTCCAATTGATAAATGGTCAAAGGATATGAACAGACAATTCTCAGAGGAAGAAATTGAAACTATATCCACTCACATGAAAGAGTGTTCCAAATCACTACTGATCAGAGAAATGCAAATTAAGACCACTCTGAGATACCACTACACACCTGTCAGATTGGCTAAGATGACAGGAACAAATAATGATGAATGTTGGAGGGGATGTGGGAAAACTGGGACACTAATACATTGCTGGTCGAGTTGTGAAAGAATCCAGCCATTCTGGAGAGCAATCTGGAATTATGCCCAAAAAGTTATCAAACTGTGCATACCCTTTGACCCAGCAGCGCTACTACTGGGATTATATCCCAAAGAAATACTAAAGAGCGGAAAGAGACATATATGTGCCAAAATGTTTGTGGCAACTCTTTTTGTTGTAGCTAGAAACTGGAAGATGAATGGATGTCCATCAGTTGGAGAGTGGTTGGGTAAATTGTGGTATATGAAGGTTATGGAATATTATTGCTCTGTAAGAAATGACCAGCAGGAGGAATACAGAGAGGCCTGGAGAGACTTAAATCAACTGATGCTGAGTGAAATGAGCAGAACCAGAAGATCACTGTACACTTCAACAACAATACTGTATGGGGATGTATTCTGATGGAAGTGGAAATCTTCAACATAAAGAAGATCCAACTCACTTCCAGTTGATCAATGATGGACAGGGGTAGCTACACCCAGAGAAGAAACACTGGGAGGGGAATGAAAATTGTTAGCACTAATATCTGTCTGCCCAGGTTGCATGTACCTTCGGATTCTAATGTTTATTGTGCAACAAGAAAATGATATTCGCACACATGTAATGTACCTAGACTATATTGTAACACATGTAAAATGTATGGTATTGCCTGTCGTCGGGGGGAGGGAATAGAGGGAGGGGGGGTAATTTGGAAAAATGAATACAAGGGATAATATTATAAAATACATATATATATATATATATATATATATATATATATATATATATATATATATATATATATATATATATATATATAAAATAAATAAAAAAAAAAAAAAAAAAAAAAAAAGAAAAGGCAATTAATAGCTTGGTGAAAGAGGCACAAAAACATACCAAAGAAAATTCCACTTTAAAAAACAAAATTGATTAAGTGGAAAGACTTACAAAATTTCACTGCTAAAAAAAAAATTAAAAATTAAAAAGTAGAATTGGCCAAGTGAAAAAAGGGGTACACAAGCACACTGAGAAAATTATTCCTCAAACATTAGAATTGGATGAGTGGAAAATAATTATTCCATGACTCCTCCAGAAACAATAAAACAAAATCAAAAGATGAGGAAAAAAAAAAAAGAAGAAAAAGTAAGATGTATCATTGGGAAAAACAAGTGACAAAACTAGATTAAGGATCATTCATTTAAGATTTATTAGATAATTGAAACATAAGATCAAAGAAAGAGTATAGAAATCATATTTCAAGAAATTGTCAATGAAAATAGTTCTGATATTCTAGAACCAGAGATTAAAATAAGAATTGAATTATGGATTGATAACCACCTGAAAGTGATTAAAAAAAGAAAACTCCCAGAAATATTATAACTAAATTCTAGAGATTCAAGGTCAAAGAAAAAAAAATCACTCAAATATTGTGGAGTCACAGTAAGGATCACATAAGATTTAGTAGCTGCCATATTAAGGGAGCAGAGGGCTTTGGATATGAAACCCAGAAAGCAAAAGAACCAGAATTACAACCAAGAATAATCCACTTGAGTATAGTTCTTCAAGGGTAAAATGGATATTTAATTAAATATAGAACTTTCAAGAATTCCTGATGAAAAAACTATATCTGAAAAAAAAAATTGACATTTGAGTACAAGACTCAAGAAATGCAAAAAAGGTAACCATGAAAAAGAAATTGGAAGACATTGAATAAGGTTAAAATGTGTATCTTTCCAAATAGAATGATAATGCATATATCTTCAAAGAACTTTATGATTAATAGGGTAGTAAGAAGGATTCTACATAAAAAAAGAATGCAGGTATGAGTCATTTATGTTGGGATGATGTTTAAAAAAAAAAAAAAAAAGAATTGAAGAAAATAAAAGGACAACTGAAAAAGAAAGCTGCCCTGGGAAAAGGAGAAAGGGAGAGGAAGATTGACAATAGTTATCTAAAATAAAAAGGAAGTGCAAGGAAGAGGAGCAGAAAACGTAATCTTAATCACATTTGAATTGGTTCAAAAAGTGAAAATATTTTTATATACTTAATGATAATAAAATCTCTCTTCGCTAGCAGGAAAATAAGAGGGGGAAGGGATGACATAGTTTGGAGGTGACAAATAGAAGTTGTGATCAGACGCAAAACAGAAGAGACTTGGGATAAAATGAAAGAGAGAAGGAATAATAAAAGAAAACGAGATGAAGAAAAATCCAGTTAGCAATCATATCTGTGAGTATGAATAATGTAGATCTTGCATGAAACAGTGGCAGATAAAAGAATGGATCAGAAATCAGAATACAACAGTATGCTATTGATGAGAAAAAACACTCAAAACAAAGAGATAAACACAGTTAAAATAAGGGGCTGGAGAATAATATAGTATGCTTTAGTTTAAATAAAAGAGGCAGGGGTAGCAATCATTATTTTAGAGAAAGCAAAAGCAAAAATAGTCTAATTAGGACTATAAAAAAAAGCTGGGAAATTACATCTTGTTAAAAGGCAACATATATCAATAATCAATGCATATGCACAAGAAACTGAAAAGGATAAACATTACTAAACAAGATCAGAAATTAAAAAAAATAACTTCCATTATTACCACTATTATTCAATATTTTTCTAGATTTGCTAACCATAGAAATAAAACAAGAAGGAGCAGCTAGGTGGTATAGTGGATAAAGCACCAGCCCTGAAGTCAGGGGGCCCTGAGTTCAAATCTGGCCTCAGACACTCAACACTCTAGCTGTGTGACCTTGGGCAAGTCACTTAACCCCAATTGCCTCAGAAAAAAGAAAAGAAAAGAAATAGTACAAGAAAAAAGAAATTAATGGAATAAAATAAAGCTATGAGCAAACAAAATTATTAATCTTTACAGGTGATATAATGGTATATTTAAAGAATCTTAGGAAATCATCTAAAAAAAACTAGTTGAAACAATTAACAACTTCAGCAAAGTCACAGGACATAAAATAAACTAACATAAATCTTTAGTATTTTTATATGATACCAACAAAACCCAGTAGTAAGAGAAAGAAAGAATAATTACATTTAAAATACTTTTGGAAATATAAAATTTTGGGGAGTTTACCAGCTAAGAGAAACTCAGGGATTATTTAAACAGAATTTCAAAATACTTTTTATATAAATAAAGACAGATCTCAACAATATTAATTTATTCAGAAATATATTAATTGTTGATATGTAGTCTGAAGCAGCATAATTATAACTAAATTAATTCACTTATTTAGTGTCATATTAATCAAACTATCACAAAATTAATTTAAAGTTAGAAAAACAGTAACAAAATTCATCTGGAAGAACAAAAGATTAAGAATAACTAAAAAATCCATAAAAAAAGATAAGGTAGGGTGGATCCAAGATGGTGGAGAAGGCACATGTGAGATTCTGAGCTCCTCTCATAACATCATTACCAATGTTTAAAATTAGCCTCAAAAATAGTGCTAGACTGGTAAGGTTCATGAAGATTGGAAGTACGACATCTCACCAGCCGAAGCTAATCAGGAATATTGCCAGAAAAGGTTTGTCCTGAGTGGCAAGAACAGACCAGCGCAGGGCAGGGATAGAAACAGGAGTGGGGCGGGCTCTGAGATTGGAAGGTTTACATAGAGCTCTCTGCCATAGCCTGACTGCTTTGCTTTGGTGGCAGAGTAATGGATCAGCAGAGAAATTAGAGGATAGAGGGTACTCTGAGGGTGGCCAGAGCAGGATCTGGCTGCGCCCACCTGGGACCAGAAGTGACAGCACAGACCATAACACAGCTCTTTTGGGGCACTCTGCAGCTAGGGGCTCTTGTTGGGGAGCATTTATAAACCTGCACAGCAGGGGCACAGCCCGGGGCAGCCTCTCATCTGCACAGTTGGAGGCTTGGCTTGGTGTAGTGGAATTTCCCCAGCTCAACTGTGCTCCCCAGGCAGAGACACTTCCAGTGCAGTGAGAGATAGGGCAACTGCTAATACTCAAAGCAGGCCTTTGTGGCAGGGCAGTGATACTTTTGCTGCTTAACCTCTAGCCCCAAGGCAGTTGATAATCCTCAGAGTGGGACTCCTTGAGGGCACTTACACAGCTCAGCCAGTGGTACCTAGACCCACTCATTTCCCTGTGGAGCTCTTTCCAGAGACCTCCCTGCAACTTGGCTGTTCCTTGCAGCCCATTGAGAGAACAGTTACTGGCCATATACCCATCCTTGCTCTGCAGAGGAAGCTGGTAACCTCCTTGCCCTGAAGGCAAACCTTGAAGACTGTTAAAAAAAAAAAAAAAGTAAAAAATTGATGAGAATGAATGATAGCTTCTATACAGAAAGAGAGTGGGTTTCCAACTCTGAGGAGACTAGTTGCAAACAGCCTTCAGACAATACCCCAAATAACACTGTCCTAGAAGAGAGTATTAAAAATCTCAAAAGAGAGTTAGAAGAAAAATAGGGAAAAGAAAGAGAAGTTATACAAGAGAGTAACAACCTCCTGAAATGTGAATTGGAAAAGTTTTTTTTTTTTTTTAATTTTTTTTATTCATTTTTCCAAATTATCTCCTCCCTCCCTCCACTCCCTCCCCCCGATGGCAGGTAATCCCATACATTTTACATGTGTTACAATATAACCTAGATACAATATATGTGTGTAAATACCATTTTCTTGTTGCACATTAATTATTAGCTTCCGAAGGTATAAGTAGCCTGGGTACATAGACAGTAGTGCTAACAATTTACATTCGCTTCCCAGTGTTCCTTCTCTGGTTATAGTTATTTCTGTCCATCATTGATCAACTGGAAGTGAGTTGGATCTTCTTTATGTTGAAGATTTCCACTTCCATCAGAATACATCCTCATACAGTATTGTTGTTGAAGTGTAGAGTGATCTTCTGGTTCTGCTCATTTCACTCAGCAACAGTTGATTTAAGTCTCTCCAAGCCTCTCTGTATTCCTCCTGCTGGTCATTTCTTACAGAGCAATAATATTCCATAACCTTCATATACCACAATTTATCCAACCATTCTCCAATTGATGGACATCCATTCAACTTCCAGTTTCTAGCTACAACAAAAAGAGCTGCCACAAACATTTTGGCACATACAGGTCCCTTTCCACTCTTTAGTATTTCTTTAGGATATAATCCCAATAACAGCAATGCTGGGTCAAAGGGTATGCACAGTTTGACAACTTTTTGGGCATAGTTCCAAATTGCTCTCCGGAATGGCTGGATTCTTTCACAACTCCACCAACAATGTATCAGTGTCCCAGTTTTCCCACATCCCCTCCAACATTCATCATTATTTGTTCCTGTCATCTTAGCCAATCTGACAGGTGTGTAGTGGTATCTCAGAGTTGTCTTAATTTGCATTTCTCTGATCAGTAGTGATTTGGAGCACTCTTTCATATGAGTGGAAATAGTTTCAATTTCATCATCTGAGAATTGTCTGTTCATATCCCTTGACCATTTATCAATTGGAGAATGGTTTGGTTTCCTATAAATTAGGGTCAGTTCTCTATATATTTTGGAAATGAGACCTTTGTCAGAACCTTTACTTTTAAAAATATTTTCCCAATTTGTTACTTCTCTTCTAATCTTGTTTGCATTAGTATTGTTTGTACAGAAACTTTTTAGTTTGATGTAATCAAAATCTTCTATTTTGTGATCAATAATGATCTCTAGTTCTCCTCTGGTCATAAATTCCTTCCTCCTCCACAGGTCTGAGAGGTAGATTATTATCTGTTCCTCTAATCTATTTATTATCTCGTGAATTGGAAAAGTTAAAGAATTCCCGAGAAAGTAGTATATATGAATTAGAAAAAGACAATAACTCACTAAAAAACAAATTTAGTGAAATGGAAAAAAAAATTCCATAGAGCAAAATAACTCATTTAAAAACTCAATTGGACATGTACAAAATGAAGTAAAAAAGCTAATGAAGAAAATAACGCATTAAAAAAATCAGAACTGAACAATTAGAAATGAATGATTCATTGAGACACCAAGAATCGGTGAAGCAAAATCAAAAAAGTGAAAATCTGGAGAAACATGTCAAATATCTACTTGTCAAAATAACAGACCTGGAAAATGGATCTAGGAGAGATAATCTGAGGATTATTGGATTTCCCAAAAGTTATGATGAAAAAAAGAGCCTAGATACTATTGTACAGGGAATCATCAAAGAGAACTGCCCAGAGGTAATAGAACCAGAAGGTAAAATAGATATTGAAAGAATTCATTGAACACCTTCTGAAAAAGAACCTAAAAAAAATCCACAGAACATTGTGGCCAAATTTCAGAACTTCTGACTAAGGAAAAAATATTACAAGTATCCAGGAAAAAACAATTCAAGTATGGAGGTGCCACAATAAGCGTCACTCAAGATCTGGCTGTTTCTACATTAAAGGACTGAAGGTCCTGGAATCTGATATTCTGAAAGGCAAAAGAACTTGGAATGCAGCCAAGAATAAACTACCCAGCTAAGTTTAGCATTTTCTTCCATGGAAGAAGATGGACATTTAACGAAACAGATGAATTCCATTTGTTTCTAAGGAAAAAAAAAACAGATCTAAACAAAAAAAATGATCTCCAATCACAGGACTCAAGAGAAGCAGAAAAAGTTAAAGGGAACTCCTGAGAACTGTATTTCTGTTGTGGATATGCTTTAAGACCACATGTATAATTAGATTTTACTGATATAAAAAAGGGGGGGAAGTAGAGATGGAAAGGGAATAGTATCAGAAAAAGGGAAAAGGGAAGATAAAAAGAGGGAAACTACATCCCACAAAGGGGCAAAGAAAACCTATCATATCTGAGGGAAGTTAGAGAGGGGGAGGAATACTGTGGGAATCTTATTCTCATTAGAATTGGCTCAAAGAGAAAATAATTGACATATTGGTTTTACAGAAAATTCTCTCTTACATCATTAAAAAGGGGGAGAAGAAAAGGGAAAAGGAAAATAGTAATAAGTGAAGGGTACAAAAAAAGGAAAGGGATTTAAAGGGAGAAGGAAGGGGTACTAAAGAGGGAGGGCTGCATGATGCAAGTGGGGCTCATAGGTTTAACACTGGGGAAGGGGTTCTGGGGGGCAAGAAATAAAACATAATCTGGGGATAATACGATGGCAGGAAATGCAGAATTAGTAATTTTAACTGTAAATGTGAATAGAATGAACTCTTCCATCAAGTGGAGGCAGATAGCAGACTGGATCGGAAGTTAGAACCCTATAATATGTTGTTTACCGGAAACACATTTAAAGCAGGGAGATGAGAGTAAAGGTAAAAGGCTGGAGCAGAATCTATTATGCTTCAAGTGAAGTCAAAAAAGCAGGGGTAGCTATCCTTATTTCAGATCAAGCAAAAGCAAAAAATGGTCTAATCAAAAGATATAAGGAAGGAAACTATATCTTGCTAAAGGGTAGCATAGACAATGAAGAATCAATACTAAATATATATGCACCAAGTGGTATAGCATCTAATTTCCTAAAGGAGAAGTTAAGAGAGTTGCAAGAAAAAATAGACAACAAAACTATAATTGTGGGAAATCTCAACCTTGCACTCTCAGAATTAGAGAAATCAAACCACAAAACAAATAAAAAATTAAAGAGGTAAATAGAATATTAGGAAAATTAGGTAAGATAGATCTTTGGAGAAAACTGAATGGTGACAGAAAGGAGTATACTTTCTTCTCAACAGTTCATGGAACCTATACAAAAATTGACTATATATTAGGACATAAAGATCTCAAAATTAAATGCAAGGAGGCAGAAATAGTAAAGGCTTTCTTTTCAGATCATGATACAATAAAAACTACATTCAACAAAAGTTAGGGGCAAATAGACCAACCAAAAAGTAATTGGAAACTAAATAATCTCATCTTAATGAATGATTGGGTAAAACAGCAAATTATAGACACAATTAATAACTTCACTCAACATAATGAAAACAATGAGACATCATAGCAAAATTTGTGGGATACAGCTAAAGCCGTAATAAAGTGGGAAATTTTATATCTTTAGAGGCTTACTTGAATAAAAGAGAGAAAGAAAAGATCAATGAATTGGGCTTGCAACTTAAAAAGCTAGAAAAAGACCAAATTAAAACCCCCCAATCAAATACTAAACTTGAAATTCTAAAATTAAAAGGAGAAATTATTAATATTGAAAGTAAAAAAAATTATTCAACTAATAAATAAAACTAAGTGTTGGTTTTATGAAAAAACTAATAAAATAGATAAACCTCTAGTAAATCTGATTAGAAAAAAGGAGAGAGGAAAATCAAATTGTTAGTCTTAAAAATGAAAAGGGAGGGACTTTCCACCAATTAAGAGGAAATTAGAGAAATAATAAGGAGTTATTTTGTCCAACTTTATGCCAATAAATTTGATAACTTAAATGAAATGGATGATTACCTCCAAAAATATAGGCTTCCCAGATTAACAGAGGAGGAAGTAAATTGCTTAAAAAGAAATAGAACAAGCTATTAACCAACTTCCTAGGAAAGAATCTTCAGGACCAGATGAATTTACATGTGACTTCTACCAACCATTCAAAGAACAATTAGCCCCAATGTTATATAAACTATTTGAAAAAATAGAGAATGAAGGAGAACTACCAAATTCCTTTTATGACACAGACATGGTACTGATACCCAAACCAGGTAGGTTGAAAATGGAGAAAGAAAACTATAGACCAATTTCCCTAATGAATATTGATGCTAAAATCTTAAATAAGATATTTGCAAAAGGACTCCAGATGATCATCCCCAGTATAATGCCTCATGATCACGTTGGATTTGTACCAGGAATACGGGGCTGGTTCAATATTGGGAAAATTATTAGTATAATTGGCCATATTAATAACCAAATTAACAAGGATCATATGATCATCTCAATAGATGCAGAGGAGGCATTTGATAAAATCCAACACCCATTTCTAATGGAAACACTTGAGAGTATAGGAATAAATGGATTTTTCCTTAAAATAACCAGTAGCATCTATTTGAAACCATCAGTAAGCATCATATGTAATGGGGATAAACTGCAGCCATTCCCATTAAGATCAGGAGTGAAACAAGGTTGCCCACTATCACCATTACTATTCAATATTGTATTAGGGATGCTAGCTTTGGCAATAAGAGTGGAGAGGGAGATTAAAGGAATTGGAGTGGGTAGTGAGGAAACCAAATTATCACTCTTTGCTGATGATATGATGATATACTTGGAGAACCCCAGGTATTTGCTGAAAAGCTATTAGAAATAATCCATACCTTGGCAAAGTTGCAGGATACAAAATAAACCCACATAAATCATCAGCATTCTTATATGTCACTAACAAAATCCAATAGTTAGAGTTACGTAGAGAAATTCAATTTAAAGTAACTACTGATAGTATAAAATATTTAGGAATCTCTTTGCCAAGGGAAAATCAGAAACTATATGAGCAAAACTATAAAACACTTTCCACACAAATTAAGTCTGATCTAACCAATTGGAAAAAATATTAAATGCTCTTGGATAAGGGTGCAAATATAATAAAGATGACAATACTACCTAAACTAATCTATTTATTTATCACTATACCAATCAGACTCCCAGGGGACTATTTTAATGACCTAGAAAAGGTAGCAACAAAGTTCATATGGAAGAACATGGGGTCGAGAATTTTGGGGGAATTAATTAGAAAAGGGTCAAATGAAGGTGATCTAGCTTTACCGGATCTAAAATTATATTGTAGAGCAGTGGTTACCAGAACCATTTGGTATTGGCTATGAAGTAGACTAGTTGATCAGTGGAATAGGTTAGGTCCAAGGAACAAAATAGTCAATAACTTTGTTGGTCTAGTGTTTGACAAACCCAGGAACACCAGCTTTTGGGATGGGAACTCAGTGTTTGGCAGGGATTGCTGGGAAAATTGGAAATTAGTATGGCAGGGCCTGGTCAAGGTGGGTTCATAACCTGGGCATAGGGAATGAGATTATGAATGAATTGGGGGAACATGGGAACATGGGAGGCACATGCCTCTCAGATCTGTGGAGGAGGAATGAATTTGTGTCCAGGAAAGAACTAGAGATCATTGTTGATCACGGAGTAGAAAACTTTGATTATATCAAATTGAAAAGTTTTTGTCCAAACAAAATTAATGCAAATAATATTAGAAGGGAAACAATAAACTGGGAAAACATTTTTGCAGTTAAAGGTTCTGATAGAGGCCTCGTTTCCAAAGTGTATAGAGAATTGATTCTAATTTATAAGAAGTTAAGCCATTCTCCAATTGATGGATGGTCGAGGGATATGAACAGACAATTCTCAGATGAAGAAATTGAAACTATTTCTAGCCATATGAAAAGATGCTCCAATTCATTATTAATTAGAGAAATGCAAATTAAGACAACTCTTAGATGCCACTACATAACTGTCAGACTGGCTAGAATGATAGGGAAAGATAATGCAGAATATTGATGGAGATGTGGGAGGGCAGGGGCACTGATGCATTGTTGGTGGAATTGTGAATACATCCAGCCATTCTGGGGAGCAATTTGGAACTGTGCTCAAAGGGTTGTCAAACTGTGCATGCCCTTTGATCCAGTGGTCAAAGGTGATCTTAGGGAGGGGAAGGGGACCTACATGTGTGGGAATGTTTGTGGTGGCCCTCTTTGTAGTGGCCAGAAGCTGGAAACTATGTTGGTGCCCACCAATTGGAGAATGGCTAAATGTATTTTGGTGTATGAATATTATGGAGTATTGTTGTTCTGTGGGGGATGATCAACAGGATGGTTTCAGAGGGGCCTGGAGAGACTTGCATGAGCTGATGCTGAGTAAGATGAGTAGGACCAGGATATCCTTGTATACTTCAACAACAATACTATAGGATGATCAATTCTGATGGATGTGGCCATCTTCAACAATGAGATGAACCAAATCATTTCCAATGGAGCGGTAATGAACTGAACCAGCTATACCCAGCAAAAGAACTCTGGGAGATCATTATGAACCACTACATAGAATTCCCAATCCCTCTATTTTTGTCTGTCTGTATTTTGGATTTCCTTCACAGGCTAATTATATACATTTCAAAGTCCGATTCTTTTTGTACAGCAAAACAACTGTTTGGACATGTTTACATATATTGCATTTGATTTATGCTTTAACATGTTTGGCATGTATTGGTCAATCTGCCATCGGGGGCGGGGAGGGGAAAAATTGGAACATAAGATTTGGCAATTGTCAATGTTGTAAAATTACCCATGCATATATCTGGTAAATAAAAACATAAAAATTATTTTAATTTTTTTTTTAAAAAGATAAGGTAGGGATTTAGCAGTTCCAGATTTCAATTATATAACAAAACAATAATCATCAAAAAATATGACACTGCCTAAGAATTTGTATTTGGATAGTGGAATAGATTAGATACACAATACACAGTAAAAATGTAGTGTTTGATAAACTCAAAGATTAAGTTTTGAAAAAATTTCTAAGCAATTTGGCAGAATTTAGTTATGGACCATCATCTTCCATGCTATGTTAAGATAATATCAGAATAGAACAATAATTTAGACATAAAGGGTGATACCATAAATAAATTAGGGAAACACAAAACCAAATTTGCTAGATTCATAAATAAGGGAACAATTTATGATCAAATAAATAGATTATTGGAAATAAAATGATATTTTTAATGATGCAATTAAAAACAATACTGGAAACACAATTAAGGTAGCCAAAATTAGGAGGAAAACAGGAAAGTGGGAAAAATTTCTACATTTTCCTGATCTCCTTTCTCAAATATATAGGAAACTGAGCCAAATTTATAAGAATAAGAATCATTCCCTAAGTAATAAATAGTCAAAGGATATGAAGAGGTGATTTTAAGAACAAGAAATCAATGCTATTAATGGTCACATAAAAATACTTTACTGCTCATTACTGACAGTGAAATTCTCATTAAAACAACTCTGAGGAACATGATTTTAATCAGATTGGTTATAATGACAGAAAATGAAAATGACAAATGCTAACGAAGATGTGGGAAAAATATTAATACTCTATTGGTAAAGTTGTGAACTAGTATAACCATTCTGGAGAGCAATTTGATATGATGTTAAAAAGGTTATAAAACTGTGCATATTCTTTGAAACCAGGAATATCACTTCTAGGTCTGTGCCCTAAAAAGATCAAATAAAAGAGAAAATGATTTGTACAAAAATATTTATAGCAACTTTTTTGTGGTGGAAATTGAGGGTTGATCATTAATTGAGGAATAGCTAAACATGTTATGGCACAGAATTGTAATAGAATATTATTCTGCTGAAAGAAATTATGAGTAGATTGGTTTTAGAAAAACCTGGGAAGACATTAATTTATGCAAAGTTAAAAGTATGAAACCAAGAGAATAGTAATGTGATATTTAAAAGATGATCAATTATGAAAAACTTAGCTTCTCTGATTAAGACAAATATCCAAGACATTTCCTTAAGACTCATGATGAAAAATGCTGACCCCTTCAGAGACAGAACTAAACATACTTAAAAAAAAAACTTTTATATTTATTACTTTATTCTGTCTATATTTCTTTTTTGCAAATGACTATTATGGATGACATATATCAATAACTGAAATAAAAGTATTAACCTCTCAGATTGGCTAAAATGACAGGAAAAGATAATGATAAATATTGTAGGAAAGTGGGAAAACTGGGACACTGATACATTGTTGGTGGGGTTATGAATTGATTCAACCATTTTGGAGAGCAATTTGGAACTATGTTCAAAAACTATCAAAATGTGCTTACTCTTTGATCCAGCAGTGTCTCCACTGGGCTTATATCCCAAAGAGATCTTAAAGGAGAGAAAGGGACCCACATGTGCAAAAATACTTGTGGCAGCCCTTTTTGCAGTGGCAAGGAACTGGAAACTGAGTGGATGTTCATCATTTGGAGGATGACTGAATAAGTTATAGTATATGAATGTTATATGGAATATTATTGTTCTATAAGAAATGATCAGCAGGATGATTTCAGAGAAGCCTGGAGAGATTTTCATGAACTGATGCTGAGAGAAATGAGCAGAACTAGGAGATCATCATATACAGCAACAACAAAATTATATGATGATCCAATACTGCTGGATGTGTTTCTTTTCAACAGTTAGGTGATTCAGGCCAGTTTTAGTGATTTTATGATGAAGAGTGCCATCTGTGCCCAGAGAGAGGACTGTGGGAACTGAGGGTGGTTGACATGACATTTTCACTCTTTTTGTTATTGTTTTCTTGCGTTTTATTTTTTCTCATTTTTTCCTTTTTGATTTTTCTTGTGCAAAAATATACTTGTATAAATATGTATGCATACATTGGACTTACATAAATTGTAACATATTTAGTGTATATTGAATTACTTCCCATTTAGGAGAAGGGGGAGAAAAAGGGGGGGAAATGAAACACAAGGTTTTGATAGGATTAATTTTGAAAAATTATCCATGCATAAGTTTTGAAAATAAAAAGACTTAATAAAAAAAGAAATCAAAGTGTTAGCTTTCCCAAGGAAGGTAAAATATTTAAAGGGAGGAAGAAAATTTGGAATTCAAGGCTAAAAAACAATTTAAAATTTTTTAATGTTATTAGGAAATATTTGGTGATAGAAAAACAATTTCAAAACAAACAATAAAAAGAGGTATGCTCCAATATCTGCAACTACGACTGATCATTCCATTTCATCTTAATTATGTTGTCTTTTATTCTCACTTTCTTTAAACTTACATTACTCATTCCTTTTATTCAAAATCCCTATGTCCAGGGCACATCTTAAATACCACATCAAAAACTTTTGACTGTGGAAAAAAATTCTACTACTATTAAGGAGGAATCTGGTCATGTGTCTCTTATTAACATTAATGTCAAGCCTGAAGATTAATCCCTTGTAGCCTTCTTCACATCTCTTAGTATATGTGTCATGAAGGTTAACCAAGTGCATGTAACAAGTATCCTTGTAGGTTATGAGAGAAAATGCTCTCAAAAGTTTATTTCCATAAATCTCTCTCTTCTTCATGTCCAAAAGTAGATTGTGCATGGGGGAACAAGTGGAGCTAGTCCTTATGACATTTCTAAATGTTATCATCTACTTCCTGTACTATCCAAATTTAGAAACAAACTCCTTAGCCTTGTGACCATTACCACTGGAGAGAAAGAATTTCATTTAAACAGATTGTTTTCTATTATGTTCTATTTTTTAAAATATCCCTCTGAACAATATCTGGATATCTGGAGATATGTAGCCTAAGAGGGTAAAACACAATAAACTGACCATTATTTATTTGTGCAAAGAACTTTATAAACATAAAGCTCTATGCAATATAAATTATCATTATTACTGAAATAGGCAAGAGACAGCAAAACCAGATCTGTACAAGAAGAAACATAGGGAAGGGGAGAGTGAGAGAAAACAAAAAGCCGATACTTAGGGAGAGAAACAGATAAGACTAAAGCCGAGGAACTCAGAAACAAACACAAAGCCACCCAAACACACATTAAAAAAAAAAAATACTGATACACATAGATCTCCATAGACATGAGCATCTTCGTTTTGTGACTGACCTTCAATGATATTAGAAATAAAAAAAGTCCAACATTCATTTTTATAGTGATAAATCTAACTTGAACACTTTATGTGACACTCCCCTTCCGCCTCACCACTGCTCCAATCTACAGTGATACAGTGAATACTGTGTTAAACTTGGAGGATCTGAATTCAAATTCTGCTTCAGATGGCTATTTAATAATTGTCCCTTATATTTAAATGGAGCAAGGTCATTTATAGCTCTAAATGTTTTATAATCCAAATGTTAGATCTGTTTCATACTGTAGCATTTGTGTGTATGTGCATGTGTACATGTGTATGTGTATGTGTGTGTATGTTCCCCTGCATGCGAAGGTTTGTCTAATAACCCCAAAACCCATAACCTTAAAACTGAAGACTTTTTATTCAATTGTAACTCAGGGATCCCTGACATGGTGAATGGCAGCATTCTCCCACTCAGAAACTTTCTTGGAACTAATCACTATTTCCTGACCACCCAGACCCTAGTCAACCACCCTATGATGCTCTTTGCTCTCAAGTTAATATTCAAATAAATATGCTCAGCTGCCTTCTCACAAAAATTGATTTATTTTGCCTTCTCATCCCAACTTGCCCAAATAGATTCTTTTTTCCTTTAATTTATTCCATATCACTCATTCAAATCATACAGCCAGGGGCCTGGTCCAAAGATTTATTGAAAAGTTGGTCTGTCTATTTTCACTTAGTACAATTAGCCCATCTAAAATCTACCTTTATATTAAAATTATTTCTCCCCTTGACAAATAGTCAACTAATTTGATACAAGTGTCATGGGTCGATTTTTGTCTTTCTCCTGGTGTTATACCTAGACTTTATGTGAGGACTGGGGAAAAAAAAAAATTGGCTTCAGCTCTTGTCAAGTGGACATTAAACCTATAGGCAAGGAATATCATAAGACTTTGAATAATAAAGTATTTATTAAGGTATTTAGTTAAATAATACTAATAATAAGTCTGACAAGAAAACTAAACCATAAATATGTATTTCTTCCTGCTCCCTTCTCTCTCCTTCACTTTTTTCCTTCCTTTCTCCTTTTTTCTTCCCTTTCCTTCCTTACCCCTCCCTTCTTTCCTCCCTTTTTTCTCCTTTCCTCTCTCCCTTCTTCCTTCCCCCCTTCCTCCCTTTCTTCCTTCTTTCCTTCCTCCCTTGCTGGTGTTTGGGGGGAAGAGAAGGAACAATCTACATGTTTCTACTGGCATTCCAGTCCTGATGTTCCAGTTGGATTTCTCTGCTGGCATTAAATCTGACCCATGTTTTGGAGAGATAAGTTTTCTTTGTATTTCTCCCAAACTTCACTTGAATTTTAGTAGAATCTTTTTGGCAATTTAACAACCTAATGAAAGTCTTTAAAAGAATTAATCAAAGACATACTTTTTTGGGACCATATCCTTCGAACTCTTTTTAGATAGATGATGGCTATTTCTAAGACTTGCAGTTATAATAAAAAAAAAATGTAATTATAATGACAACCTGTCATTTAGAAGCTATCTTTCTTGCCCCTCTAGAAATATACAAAGACCTTTATCTCTGAAACTTAGTTTAGAATTTCCCCTCCAACTGTCACAGACATGCTACTTAGGCAGTAAGCAATCAGGTCCTAATTATAGCATAGCCCCAATCAGGAATACTATAAAATGTGTAAAACAGATAGTCTTTACATAATGGATTCCACAGGCTTTATAATGTGCTATTTACATGATAGAACTAAATAATTAAAGTCTGTAACCAAGTACATTTAGAATATTAGTAACCCAAACTCTAAAACTAATTTTTATCAAAATGCAGAAAGTTTCATTTAAATAACATGTGAATGACATTATTAAAGACCAGACATTTGGCAAATGTCCTTTTTCTCATACAAAGTATTGTACAGGTCTCAGCAAAAACTCTTATACTCAGTGAGTTGAAGAGTTTAAAAAAAAAAAAAAAAAAAAAAACAGGGCAAACAAAATCTTACCTCTGAGTAGTAAGACTTGTCACAGAGTCACATATAAACCTATATTAAATTTCCATGTGCTGAATTTTAATTTATTACCATTTTCTCATCATAACTACAATAGCAATATCTAGGTGTTTTGCTGGGTAATTGGTGCCAGAGTGAGCTATTGGCTAAAAGACTAAGTGATTAATTTGTGACTTGGTAACTTGGTGACTTATCTCTTCCTTTTATCTTGTATTTTTTTTTATGGCACTGTAAGATAATTAGGATATCATTGGAACTTTTAACATCAGCCTGTCTGTCATCACTTGATGAACATCTCTATGTTTTTGGTTATTGTTTGTCGAGGTGCTCTGTGTGAGGCCATGGTTTCTCAAGCAGAATATTGCTTTGTCAGACTCTTTTTTCATCATTTATTTTGTTTTTTAAATATTCAAATGTATCTTATTTTCAATTCCCTATTCTCTTCCTCCTAACTTCACCTTCCCCCAATTGAAAAAACAAAAAGACCAAACCCCTTTAAACACATGTATAGTCAAGCAAAACAAATTTCTCCATTGGCCCGCGTGTGTGTGTGTATGTGTATCTCTATTATTTCTGTATTGTGATTTGGCAACAGTTAGCTAGCCACACAAACTAGAAAAAAGAGATATTTCTCCCATATCAATAGATACATATAATACAAATGATATGTATACACACATATGCAATATCTGAACTTAATATTTGCATATACATATACAGGCAGTTAAATGGTGCAATGGATAGAATACTAGACTGAAATCAGGAAGCTCTGAGTTCAAATCCAGCCTCAGATACTTACTACTTCTATAACCATAAGCAAGTTATTTTATCTCTATTTGCATTTGTTTCCTCATCTGTAAAATAAAAATAATAACACCTACTTCTCAGGGTTATTATGAAGATCAAATAAGATATTAATTATAAAGGGCTTAGCATACTGCCTGCCTGATAATAAGTACTATATGAATGTTAGCTATCATCATCATTATTATTCTATAAAAATATATTTTTATTAAAGCTTTTTATTTTAAAAATATATACATGTGTAATTTTCAATATTTACCCTTATAAAATCTTATGTTCTAATTTTTCCCTTCCTTCCCTCTACCCCTTGCCCTAGACAGCAAGTAATCCAATATGTTAAATATGTGTTATTCTTCTATACATATTTCCACAAATACTATGCTGCGCAAGAAAAATCAGATCAAAAAGGGAAAAATGAGAAAGAAAATAAAATGCAAACAACAAGAAAAAAAGTGAAAATACTAAGTTGTGATACACACTCAGTTCCCATAGTCCTCTCTCTGGGGGGTCACTCTCTTCATCACAAGACCATTGGAAACGGCCTGAATCATCTCATTGTTGAAGAGAACCATGTCCATCATAATTGATCATCATATAATCTTGCTGTTGTTATATATAATGATCTGGTTCTGCTCATTTCACTTAGCATCAATTCATGTAAGTATCGCCAGGCCTCTCTGAAGTCATTCTGCTGATTGTTTCTTATAGAACAATAATATTCCACAACATTCATATTCCATTATTTATGCAGCCATTCTCTAACTGATAGACATCCACTCTGATTCCAGTTTTTAGCCACTACAAAAAGGAATGACATAAACATTTTGCAAATATATTTTAACCTGTCATATTTATTATACATGACATATGAAATACAGGTGAGATATTTGTATCTATTGATGTATCTCTCTCCCTGTCTATCTACAAAGTCATTAACTGGATGATTTCAGAGATCATTTCTATTTCTATATCCTTAACCATTCTAATTAGAATACCAATAGTTAGACTTGGACAAAAAATATGGAGTAGATGTATAATTTAACAAGGTTTTTAATGTGTTTGAGGTAAGGATTCAACCTATGATTTTATTACTATAGAGAAGTCCTAGATGAGGACCAGAGCTTCTCTGACCTTTATTTCTTCATCTTCTTCTTTCTTAATTATCCAGTATTAATCCTCAGCCAAAGATAACAGAATCTTATTGGAAGAATTCTTAGTGCTCTTCTAATTCAATTCACACTTGAAAAGAATCCCTAAAATAGCACACCTGGCACAGGATCTTCTAGCCTCTATTTGAAGACTTCCAATAATGTTTTAATGTAAAAATAAAAATGATAGACCCATGTAGTTAATATTTTATTAAAAAAGAATTGATGCTGAGGATATTTTTATGGTTAAAAATAGGTAAATGGAAGCACCACTTTCCTATTTTTAAAAATAATGGCTTCCTTTTCAATATTCAGTTATTTCTGCCCTTACTCATCATTTGACACACATACTTTGGGCTTAGAGACATGTTTGCTTCCATACTTGGATGCTCAAACCTATTTTAAAGGATAGCAATATTTTTTTTTGGTTGATTGGTTCTAGTTCAGAAAGTCAAATCATTTTTTCATCACTTGCAAATGTTGAACTAAAAGCATAGTAAGATCTAGTATCACAGAACAGATGCTCCTTTTAAAGATAAAGTTTACTTGGACACAGGATGCTTACTGTAGGTTCTTCTGCTTATGGGGACAAAGACAGGGAGGAAATAAGTAACAGATTATAACCAAGTTATTAATATCAATGGAAGGCAATGATGGAAGGCACATTATGATAAGCATATGATTATAACAACACCTGGGGCCCCAGTGGGTGTCAAAAGGAGGGTTGCCTTGTTATCAGACATGAGAATCTCCTCTATTATACCTTCAAAAAGTGGTTGACCAATCCTTTATTTAAAGACTTCCAGGAAGAAGAATCTGCTTTTTCTTAGCACAGCCTTTTTCAGGTTTGGATACTGCTACTTGTTAAGAACATTCGTTTTTTCAATAAGTCTAAATCTCCCACTATAACTACCCTCCATTGTTCTCAGTTCAACTCTCTATGGTCTAATAAAACAAGTTTAATATTTTTTCATGCAATAATGAATAAAAAGTAGACCCAAGAAAGGGTCAGAAAGTTGCTGTGCCTTACTATGTATTTTTTCACATACCCTTAGGATCAAGCATAGTACAATGCATGTTGTCATTTCATTATACATGCTGAGTGAATATATCATGACTCTAATACAAATTTGGAAACAGTGCTATAAGTATTCCTCAGAGAAATGCTTTGAATAATACAGGTGAATAACATCACAATCCTTCTCATTAAAAGCAAACAAATGGTTCAAAATACCTAAATTCTTATAGATTTGTGATTAGTGAAAATCAAGCAAGGCAAGAACATCAATTATGAGATAAAATAAAAATACTTCTTATCCTATCATTTTCAGAAGGATACTCTAAATACTCCCCCCCCATAGCATTGAAATGAACTTTTCCAGCCTTTCCTCTGAAATTATCTCAAAATTGATTGTTATTTTTTGTTTTGTTTCCTTTATTAGAATATTATCTTCTTGAGAAAAAATAAATAAAAGAAACTATATGCAGGATGATTTCAGAAAACCCTTGAGAGACTTAATATGAACTGATGCTAGCTGAAATGAGCAGATCCATAACATTGTATATGGCAACAAAAAGATTATATGATGATCAATTCTGGTATATATGACTCTTTCCAACAATGAAATGATTGATGCCATATCCATTGATTGAAGAGAGCCATCTATACCCAGACAGAGGACTATGGGAACCAAGTTGAAGCATGATATAGCATTTTCATTTTTTTTCTTGTTGTTTGCTTGCATTTTATGTTCTTTCTCATTTTTTTTCTTTTTGATTTGATTTTTCTTGGGCAGCAAGATAATTGTACAAATATGTATGCATGTATTGTGTTTAACATAAAAAGAGTATGCACTAGACCATTAGCTCAGAAGGTCTTACCGGATTTCACATATGGGCAACTGACAGATTGTCATTTGGGAAATAATCTAACTGGATGGAGTGAGACTAGTTGTTGGTATTCTGCTGCTCAATTTTAGCCATATACACATAAAACTGTTTACTCATTTTTAGAGGAATTATTTCTACTCTAGTGGGAGAGAGTACCAACTTTAATATAGTCAGTAAGATTATCCTTGATGTAATACTTTAAAATTACAAAATTACAATATGCAGGAAGAATGACAAATTAATCCAAACTGAGTACTTTACAATTATAACGAGCAGGTTTGGTCTGGAAAAAAAGTTATGAGTTATATATAATATATATAATATATTATAATATATATATATAATATATAATGTTATATTATATATATTATAATATAATATATATATATTATATATATTATAATGTAATATAATATATATAATATATATATGTAAGTTATATATATATATACATATATATATATATAAATATATATGCATAAACTAGGGCAATTATCAAGATTTGACATAGCTTTCCTTGGAAGAAGCAAGTATCTTTTAATTAATAGCTATAATCACCTTTTACAATGATCGTTATGCCCCTGAATATAAAATCTAACACTGTTTCCATTCTTCTCCCTCTGTTTTCCAAGAAGTGAAAAGACCAATTGTAATGATCATAGTTTTTTGTTTGTTTGTTTTAATATTAGGCTACAAGTCAGCTTTTAAACTCTCCTCTTTCACTCTCACCAAGAGCCTTCTTAATTGTTCTTCTGCCATTAGAGGGGTATTGTCTACATATCTGAGATTGTTGATATTTCTTCCAGAAACCTTAATTTTACTTTTATTTGATCTATCGTGGCATTTCACATGTTGTATTCTATATATAAATAGACAATATGCGGCCTTATCTTACTACATTTTTCTTAATATTAGACTAATCAATTCCATGTTCAGATCTATTGTTTCTTGATGTGCATTATGGCAGAATAAACAGCAAGTTGATCTTAGAGTTTAAAAAAAAAAAAACTGGATTAAATTCTTCTCTGAAATATACTCACTGAGTCACCCTGAACAAATTACTTAACCTTTCAATGGTCTAGACAACTTAGACAATGAGTTGCAGATAAACTATATTCCTATATCTCCTCTCCCCTTCTCCTCCGAAGAATGTACATTGATCCCACAAAATCAGCAGGGAAAATCCCCATGATGCCAGAAAGCTAGACAGATTTTTCACAATAGGCAGACTTTTACAAAGTCTTCATTTCCTTGTATGTACCCACATTCTATGAAGCAAATTTTCTATTCACCGTTGAAGGTCAATTAGCACAGTGGATAGAGTACTGACTGGTCTTGCAATCAGGAAGATTCATTTTCCTGAATTCAAATCTGACTACAAACACTTAGTAGTTGTGTGACACTGGGCAAGTCACTTAACTCTTTGCCTAAGTTTCCTAATTGAAAAAATGAGCTAGAGAAGAAAATGGCTAATCTGTTAAGTACAATTTGCAATTTCTTTTCTTTTTTGCTTCCCTCTGCCCCCAAGAGAACTACATTAGACACTAATATGTGTGTATGTGTCTATATATAAAACTACATATGTAATATCATTTTATTTATCATTCCTTTCTCTAGATGCAGATGTCTTCATTCATATATTCTTTATATTTAATTTGAGGATATATAAAAACCAAAATTATTCACTCAAAGTTATTTTTAAAATAATGTTGTTACTTATACAATGTCCTCTTGTCCCTGCTTGTGTTTTTTTTTAAGATCATTGACCTCATCATTTCATATAACATAGCAGCATTCTACCATAGTCATATACTATAACTTGTTTAGCCATTTTCCAATTGACAGGAATTCCTACAATTTCCAGTTCTTTGCCATCATGAAGAGAGCTGCTATGAATTTCATAGAATTATCAAACTTCTTCTGTCAATTGAGCAGCTTGTAAAAAATAAAATAAAATAAAATAAACCACAAGGGCTTAATCTCATGTTTATTTTGATGAAAAAAGTCACTAATAATGAATTTTCACAAAGTCCTGGAAGGTCAATTTGTAGAAGTGATATCTGAAAATATTAACAGTCAAGTAATTTCAGATTGAAATAAATTTTCAGGCTCAAAAAGTTATATTGCCCTCCTTAAGATAAGGCCTTCCTTTAAAACATGCCCATTGATCCCCAATTGGTAAATTGCCTAAGAATATGAACAATTTTCAGATGATAAAATCAAAGCCATTTATAGCTACATGAAAAAATTCTATATCACTATTGATTAGAGAAATTTAAATTAAAACAACTCTGAAGTACCATCTCATACCTCTCAAATGGCTAAGATGCTAGGAAAGGATAATGATAAATGTTGGAGGGGAGGTAGGACAACTGGGACACTGATGCATTGTTGGTAGAGTTGTGAAAACATCCAAACATTCTGGAGAGCAATCTGGAACTATAACCAAAGAGATATGAAATTGCATACCTTTTGTTCCAGCATTGCTATTACTGGGTCTATATCCCAAGGAAATCATAAGGAGGAGAAAAGACCCACATGTGCAAAAATGTTTGTGGAAGCTCTTTTTGTGGTAAAAAATTAGAAAATGAGTAGATGTTCATCAGCTGGGGAACGATTAACAAATTGTAGTACATGAAGGTGATGGCATGTTATTATTTTATAAAAATAATGAACAAACTAATTGTATAAAGTCCTGAAAAGTTTTACATGAACTGATGCTAAGCAAAATAAGCAGAGCTAGGAATATATATATATATATACAATAACAGCAAGACTAAACAAAATAAGCAGAGCTAAGAACATATTGTACACAATAACAGCAAGAATGTGTGCTGATCACTATGAAAGATTTAGTTCTTTCTAATGATTTAGTGATTCAAAGCATCCCAATAGAGTTAGGACAGAAAATGCCATCTACATCTAGAAAAAGAGCTAATGAGACAAACACATTCTATGCTCACTTCATTTTTCTGTTGTTTTTTTAATATCTCCCATGATTTTTCACTTTTGCTCTGATTTTACTCTCCCAATAAGATTCATAAAGCAATGTGTATTAAAATAAATAAACTTATTACAATATATTTTTTAAATACTCCCATTGAAGTTGTAAACTTATCCAACCATTCTAGAGAGCAATTTTGAACTATGCTCAAAGGTCTATCATACTGTTCATACCTTTTGATCCATCATTGTCTCTACTGGATTTGTATCCCAAAGAGATCATAAAAAAGGGAAAAGAACCTACATGTGCAAAAATGTTGATAGAAACCCTTTTTGTAGTGGAAAGGAACTGAAAACTGAGTGGATGCCCATCTGTTGGGGAATAACCGAATAAGTTATAGTATATGTATGTAACGGAAGATTATTCTTCTATAAGAAATGATCAGCGAGATGATTTCAGAAAGGCCTTGACAGACTCACATGAACTGGTGCTAAATGAAGTCAGTAGAACCAAGAGAACAATTTCACAGTGGCAACAAAATTATGTAAGTTGGGAGGAACTGACTCTTTAAGAATGAGGTCACTCAGGCCAAGAGAGAGGACTGTGGGTACTGATAGTGAATCACAACATAGTATTTTTTTTTGTTTTTGTTTGCTTGCTTTTTTTTTCTTTCATTCTAATTTTTTTTTCCTTTTTGATCTGATTTTTCTTGTGCAGAATGATAAATATTGAAATATGTATAGAAGATTGAACATATTTAAGATATATTGAATGACTTGCAGTATAGGGAAGGGAAGGGGGGAAAGGAGGGAGAAAATTTGGAATAAGGTTTTGTAAGGATACATGTTGAAAAGTATCTGCATATATTTTGAAAATAAAAGACCACTTAAAAAAAAACTCCCCTTTAATGAATCAGATTTCTTTAACGTTTCTTTTTTTTTTTTTTTGTGGGGGGGGTTGGCTTCAGTTTCTGGCTTAGTAAAAAATACCCATTTAAATTTAACTTTTTATTTACTCTTTCTTCTGAGGAAAAAAAAAATTTCCCCTGGTAGGAGATTATCCCAAAATATTGTTAAGGATTAGACTGGCTTCTACTCTTGCTAAGAAAACTTCTCATAGAATTTATTCCCCTGAATCTTGTTGTAAACAATAACAGTGGCCCATGAAATATGTAAGATTTGTATCAAATCTATTCAAACATTTTAATTCCATTTTTATGAATGTCAATGTTCTTCTTTCAGTTGTCTTGGCAAACATCGATATCTTTAGCCTGTATTCCTCTTTCCATTGACAGGATATTATTGTTTTCATTTTTTTCCCTAAGCACCAGCAAACTAAACTTTTAATCTTTAGATAACTTATCTCCCTAACTCTCCTTCTAGGACATGAAAAAATATTTTTCAGGCATAAATACAACAATTTAAATGGGAAGTTAATGGAGAATTGGTTCTACAGTAAAATTTTTGTCATAACTTTGGCAATATGTATCTATTTCCCCACAATAAACAGTGCCCACTGCATTCAGAACATTCTATTAGAGTATATGTGTATGGCATGGGTAGGGATGATGATGGTGGTAAAACATTTAGATATATCAGAGAATCTGCCTTTATAGAGTTTACAATAGCAGAAAATAAGAGAAAATTCAAAATTTGTGGCAATAAATTTCTCTTTCAAGAAAGTATATAAGTTAGAAATAATTCCGAATTTTAGCAAAGTTGCAGGATACAAAATAAATCCACATAAATCCTCAGCATTTTTATACATTAACAACACAATCCAACAGCAAGAGATACAAAGAGAAATTCCATTCAAAATAACGGTCAATAGTATAAAGTATTTGGGAATATATCTACCAAAGGAGAGTCAGGAATTATATGAGCAAAATTACAAAACACTTGCCATAAAAATAAAGTCAGATTTAAATAATTGGAAAGACATTCAGTGCTCTTGGATAGGCCAAGCGAATATAATTAAGATGACAATACTGCCTAAACTAATCTATTTATTTAGTGCTATATCAATCAGACTTCCAAGAAACTATTTTAATGACCTAGAAAACATAACAGAATTCATATGGAACAACAAAAGGTCGAGAATTTCAAGGGAAGTAAGGAAAAAAAATTAAGTGAAAGTGGTCTAGCTGTACCTGATCTAGTACTATATTATAAAGCAACAGTCACCAAAACCATTTGGTATTGGCTAAGAAATAGACTAGTTGATCAGTGGCATAGGTTAGGTTCACAGGGCAAGATAGTGAATAAAAATAGCAATCTAGTGTTTGACAAACTCAAAGATTCCAAATTTTGGGATAAGAATTCATTATTTGACAAAAACTGCTGGGAAAACTGGAAATTAGTATGGCAGAAACTAGGCATGGACCCACATTTAACACCACATACTAAGATAAGATCAAAATGGGTACAAGATTTAGGCATAAAGACAATTTTCAGATGATGAAATTAAAACTATTTCCACTCATATGAAAGAGTGTTCCAAATCTGGGCTACTACTGGGCTTATACACTTCAACAATGATACTGTACGAGGATGTATGCTGATGGAAGTGGATATCTTCAACATAGAGAAGAGCTAATCCAATTCCAATTGATTAATGATGGACAGAATCAGCTACATCCAGAAAAGGAACACTGGGAAATGAGTGTAAACTGTTATTTTTACCTTCTGAATCCAATTCTTCCTGTGCAACAAGAAATTCGGTTCTACACACATATATTATATCTTGAATATACTGTAATATATTTTACATGTATAAGACTGCCTGCCATCTGGGGGAGGGGGTTGGGGGAGGAAGGGAAAAAATCTGAATAGAAGTAAGTGCAAGGGATAATGTTGTAAAAAATTACCCATGCATATGTACTGTCAAAAAAAAGTTATAATTATAAAATAAAATAAAAATTAAATAAAAAAAAATCTAACTGACCCAAGTGGGGAGAAAAAAAAAAGCATATAAGTATACACATATGCATATATATATATACACATGAACACACAAATACACATACATATTGATACCTATAATCATAAACCTATATACAGACAATTATATAAGCATTCAGTTTCTGTGGTATGAAGTGATCAACATTTTGTTCATGTTTATGAAATAAAGCACCTTGAAGATTTATTTCAATTCAATTTAATAGCCATTTAGTAAGCACGTGCTCTACGCCAGGTACTATGCTGGAGATATCAGGACAAAAATGAAATCATTATCTGCCTATGAAGAGTTTACATTCTACTCAGTGGGGAATGGATAACAAGTGCATAATATGAGGAGTCAGAGACCATTAACAACTAAGGGAATGTTCAATTAAAAATGGAGGTAACTGAACTGAACCTTGAAGATAGATAAGGACTCTCAGAGATTCGAAAGGGAAAAGAATGACTGTACATTCTAGATTGTTACTTGTATAATGCCAGGAGGTATGGAAATGCAGTAACAAGTTCTAGGAACAACTAGCTTGATTAAAGTTCATTTTCGTTGGAACATAGGGTGAATTATTTAAAAAAAAAAAAAAAGAAAAGAAAAGAAAAGAAAAGAAAAAGAAAAAAAATAATGTGGAAAAAAAAGCTACAAAGGTAGAACTGGATCATGAAAGGCTTTAAACACTAGACTTTTATTTTATCTTGAGGACAATTAGAAGTCACTGAGTGTAAAGGGCTAGAACTGAGCAAATGCACTTGAATAATGGAGCACCGGAGACTAAATGCCAATTGGACAGTTCTCTGTTAACATGTTTGAAGGATGACCCTCCCCAACTATTCTGTGCTGGCTTGATTGGTGGGATAAAGAAGGGAAGTGACTTGTGTGGGTAGAGTAGGAGGAGGAAATTGAAGCATTCTCCTGGCAGTGGGGAGAGATGAAGGAGGTGTGGAGATTGTTAGATCTAATCCCCTGACAGAGACCTCAAAAGACCAAGAATAAAGACTTTTTCTGGGAAGACAAGAGTTCCAGCAACTGAGGACTTCGAAACACATTGGTTCTTTCTCTCCACCACCACCCTCTTCACCTGCTACTATACTATACTATACATATCTACTATAATAGTATGACTATATTTTAAAATACCATACTATTCTCTATAAAATATAGTTTCCCTATTTATTTATTTTTTTATAAAAGAAAGTCTTCTATTTTCAAAATATATTACTGAACTTCATGTAATACTCTTTTTTTCTTCTGGATATATTGAGATTTTTTTTAATGTTTTTTTTAATTCAGAAGAAAGTAGAAAATTTTTAAAAATTCTGTTGAAGAGGTGGTGTACATGTATGTGATGTATGCGTGTGTATGTGTGTGTGTGTGTGTGTGTGTGTGTGTGTGTGTGTGTGTGTGGTGTGTGTTTCTGTGTAGGTAGAGAAGAGGAGATAAAAATAGAGAGAGCTAGAAGCTGAAGGAGGAGTATCCAAAAGCTTCTAGAAATTTGAACCAAGGTTCATTCTGAAGAGCTCAGAAAAACCCTGCTAATTCATGTTGTTGGATTAAAGAATACTATGATTATTTCTTGGGGAGAATTCAAGGTCAGAGTCTGCATTTTGTACAATATTTTTTAATGGACTGTCTTCTATGAGGCATCATTTGAATATTCACATAAATATTCAGCTTGAGTTAACTTTAGAATGAAAACAGAATTATTTTTTAAAAAGATATTAGAATTGAAGAAAGTTTCTGTAGTCAGGAAAAGATTCTTTTTTTCCTTTCCTTTAAGTCCATCCAGTCTCTTCTGATAGAGCAGATATTTAAACAGCCAGATGAGCAGTATTATATTATTTTTTGGACAGTTTAGAACATTTCTAGTTTAGCCAACTTACATAATTCTACCACCTGTCCTTGTACTTACTTTAAAAAAATTATTAAAGGAGAAAGGAAGGTAAATCAGCAGTTGGCAATAGGCTTGCTGTTACCCAAAGATTCACAAAGCCCTGATCTTAATGTTTCTTCAAAGCTGCTTGTTTCATGTCTTCTCAAGAGGTCTTACACAAATTCTCCTCAAGTCTCTTAAGAGCCTCCTTCAGTCTGCTATGGACCTTGCTGTTGTTGTTGTTGTTGTTTTCTTCAGCCATTAAGGATTCCTTTTATTTCTTTACTTTTTAGAGGAGGAACAGACTTACTTTTCAAGATATGATCTTGATCTTGCAAGACCTTGCTACCTTCCACTGCTCAGAAACCAAAGGGTTTTCTCTCAGAACTTTCTAAATTCAATCCCCAGGAAATGTACAGGGTTGTATTTAGCTTTTAAATTGTTAGAAATTTTAGTTACTCAGACAGAAGGAAAGTATATAGTTTGCTTCTTCTCTGAAGCAGAGAAAGAATGCTGGCTTTGCTTCCTGAGAAATGTCAGTGGACTTCAAATAACTGAGTATAATGGTTATTATTTTGCTTCTTAAGGTTGTCAACAGTAATTTCCTGTTAAGGATTTAGGGAAGTTGTTGGGAACATTAAACAACTGAGAGTTAAAGTAGGTTGAAAAATAGCTCTCAGATTGTAGAATTCAGACTTGTAGTTTAAGGGTCATCCTCAACTCCTTAATTTCTCCATATCTAATTTGTTGTCAAGATCTATACTTTCTTAATATCTTTCCCATAGAAAACATTTTTACAGTTAAAGGTTCTGATAAAGGCCTCATCTCCAAAATATACAGAGAATCGACTTTAATTTATCAGAAATGAAGCCATTCTCCAATTGATAAATGATCAAAGGATATGAACAGACAATTTTCAGATGATGAAATTAAAGCTATTTCCACTCATATTAAAGAGTGTTCCAAATCACTATTGATCAGAGAAATGCAAATTAAGACAACTCTGAGATATCATTATACACCTGTCAGATTGGCTAAGAGGACAGGAACAAATAACGAAGAATGTTGGAGGGGCTGCGGGAAAACTGGGACACTGATGCATTGTTGGTGGAGTTGTGAAAGAATCCAACCATTCTGGAGAGCAATCTGGAATTATGCCCAAAAAGTTATCAAACTGTGCATACCCTTTGACCCAGCAACTGGGCTACTACTGGGCTTATATCCCAAGGAAATACTAAAGAAGGGAAAGGGACCTGTATGTGCCAAAATGTTTGTAGCAGCTCTTTTCATAGTGGCTAGAAACTGGAAAATGAATAGATGCCCATCAATTGGAGAATGGTTGGGTAAACTATGGTATATGAAGGTTATGGAATATTATTGTTCTGTAAGAAATGACCAACAGGGGGAATACAGAGAGGCTTGGAGAGACTTACGTCAACTGATGCTGAGTGAAACGAGCAGAACCAGAAGATCATTATACACTTCAACAATGATACTGTACGAGGATGTATGCTGATGGAAGTGGATTTCTTCAACATAGAGAAGAGCTAATCCAATTCCAATTGATCAATGATGGACAGAATCAGCTACATCCAGAAAAGGAACACTGGGAAATGAGTGTAAACTGTGAGCATTGTTTTTGTTTTGTTTTGTTTTGTTTTTCTTCCCAGATTATTTTTACCTTCCGAATCAATCTTTCCTATGCAACAACAACAAAATTTGGTTCTGCATATATATATATATATATATATATATATATATATATATATATATATATATATATATATATATATATATATATATATATATATATATATATATATATATATATATATATATATATATATATATATATATATATATATGCATATATATATATATATATACATATATATATATATTGTACTAAGCATATACTATAAGATATTTACTATGTATGGGAATGCCTGCCATCTAGGGGAGGGGGTGGAGGGAAGGAGGGGAAAAATTCAGAACAGAAGGGAGTACAAGGGATAATGTTGTTAAAAAAAAATTACCTATGAATATGTACTGTCAAAGAAAATGTTATAATTATAAAAATAAAAAAAAATCTTTCCCATACATTCCCTTCTTTCATCTGATGTAGCCACCACTCTGCTGCAAACCACTATCACTTTAAGGCTGGATAAGCACAACTGCCTGCTATCTTCTTATCTTATATTACTCTTCCTATCCCAATCAACCCTTCATTCAGCTGTTATTTTCCTAAAGAGATGTTAATCATTCCCAAACCCCTACTCAATAAATTCCAATGTCTCCCCAAGAACTCTAGAATCAAATATAAAACCTTCTGTTTGGTATCCAAACTCCTAATAACCTACCCCCCCCACCCCTACTTCCAGTTTTCTTATGTCTAGCTTCTTGTTGTCTGTTCCATTTGAATTTGGTTTCATCTTTTCCTTTTTTATGTTTTATTGAGGTTCTCTTTTTTTAAAAAAAATATATCTAACCCTACACAATAACTCTTCCATTCTCCCTCCTCTAAAATAAAAGACTTCTGTTATAAGTTAATAAGTAAATTCATTAAGTTAATTAATTAACAAATTAGTTAAACAAATCAACCTTGTACCATATCTGAAAATGTAGATTTTATTCGGCAACTCAGTTTCCTCTCGCTTCCAAAATTTAGAAGACGTGATTCCTCATTAATCTTCTGAAATTCTAATTGATTAAAGTTCTGAAGTTCTTCAAAATTATTTTCCTTAATTTATGCTATTGTGACCATCATATAATTTTTTCTCTGGATTCTTTTGTGTTAAAACTTTGATTCTGGTGAGTTGCAAATGTTTCTGGTAGGATTACCAGAAATAGGATTATGATCATTGAATTTGGACTGACTTAATAATAGTTATTAATGTGAAAGCAATATTTATGGGAACAACATTGCTTTCACATTAATAACTATTATTAATTATGAGAACATAACCTTAAGTTAAACAAAGAACTCAAAAATAAGAATTGTAATATGGTACCTCTTCATGCCTAAAGGTGTTGATACCTATTCTACAGATGTCAAATTAGCACAACAATAAGATGTAACTAGAAAAGATTTTTGTAATTATCTCTTCCTTATTCTTTTATAGAATATATTCTCTTATTTTCTTGAAGAAAGGGGTAGAGGAAAACTTACTGGACCTTAGAATGAATCCAAATAGATTACATATCTAACACCCTTGTTTTCCCAGAAGACAGAAGGATAGGGTTTTGTTGGAGGCTTTCTGGTAGCAGGTAAAGGAAGGACACATTTATTTATTTCAACTTGTAAAACTACTAGTCAATATAATTAAACCTTTAGCTTCTTGTCCCTTGAAAAATAAAATATTGGCTTCTATTGGAGGGGGAGTATAAAAATAGGGATTTTCTGATATACTTTCTACTTTGGCAGAAGACCTAAAGCCCTGAAAGTAGCATAAGTCTCAAAGAATAGGTTGCCCCACATATTGCAAATAGAGGGCACTCATAGCTGTCCTATATATTTGTCTGAATTTGTGGTGCAAGGATTTACCTGTTTTAAAGTCCCAAATCCCAAGTTATCTAAGAAAACAAATTTTCATAAATTTTTAAACTCCATGTGATAAATATGATTATGATTATTATTAGACTCATTTAATCAACCCATAAAAATTTAATGAAGTTCCATTATGCACCTAGTACTTTATTAAATGTATGTCTATGCATTATGGTACTGTGCAAAGACAGTTTGTTAAACATGAATTTAGAAAAATTTGTGGATGACATCCATTCTTTTGGGCTTATGTCAATGACCTCTAACATTAAGATCATATAGTCTATTAAAGCTAGAAGAGACCTTGGGGATGAACTAAATAAACCTTATTTTACAATTGAAATGAGTTACCTAAGGTTGCCTGGATAATAAAGCAACAAATGCAGGATTGGGACATACCTCTTGATTTTCTGGCTAGCATTCTTTTAACTGTACTATGCTCCACTCTGTTTTATTTCAAATAGTCAGAGGACCTGAGTTCAAGTTTCAGTTTTGTCATTTGTGTTCTGAAGGTAACTAAGGATATTGTGAATAGAGTACTGGGCATGAGGTCAGGAAGACCTGGGTTTAAATACAGACCCAGACTCTTAGGAGTTGTATGAATTTTGTCAAATCATTTACTCTCTATTTGCTTCAGTTTCTTCTTTCTATCTGTAAAATGGTTATAA
The DNA here is from genome assembly GCF_048593235.1 of Sminthopsis crassicaudata. Taxonomy (NCBI): domain Eukaryota; kingdom Metazoa; phylum Chordata; class Mammalia; order Dasyuromorphia; family Dasyuridae; genus Sminthopsis; species Sminthopsis crassicaudata. The sequence continues at coordinate 244,289,032 of NC_133619.1, forward strand.
TAGTAGTTCCTACCTCACAGGGTTGTTGGGAAGAGTAAACAAGATGACATTTATAAAGTGCTTATATAGCACAGTGGCACATAGTAGGTGCTTTAAAAATGCTTATTCCCTTCCCCCCTTTTCCTTTATAGGTAACTGAACAATTCATTTAACTTTTACTAGCCTCAGTTTCCTTATCTATAAGATGAGAATTTTGAATTAGATGACCTTGAAGGCTTCTGAAAGGATTAAATCCTGTGAATTATGCTATCATGGCTTTTCACAAAGACATTATACTGATTTGGGTGAACCAGGGGTCAGAGGCAGTATAGGGATTCTTACAAGTCATTAATTTTCCAGAATTAACACCTTTTATAAAAGATAATTTAATGTAATGGGTATGCTTAGGCATCCATCTGACTTCTTTTTCACTCACTGCCTTTTTTTTTGTCTGTTTAACAGGTGGTGAGATCTTCAAAGTTTGTGTAGATTATCACAAAAATAGTTTTATTTTGCTGGAAGACATGCATAATAAAGTCAAGAGGGAGACAAATGAAGCATCAATGCTCAAATTCATTTTCAAATGACTTAGGAAAATTGAGAGAGCCTTCTCTTGCCATTCTCTGCTAAGATTTGTTACAGGTAAGTTCTAAAATTTACTTTGGGGAATACAGTCTAAAAAGAAGGAATTTAAGAGGAATTTTCTAACCACAAGTAAGAGAGGTGACCAAGGGATCTTAAGTTAGAACCAAAAGAAAACATAACACCCAAACTATAGAGACAGAGACTAAAGCCTTTTTCCAACTATTATTGATGGCCTGCTTGGGTATAATGGTTTATCTCTTCAATTACACACACACACACACACACACACAGAGAGAGAGAGAGAGAGAGAGAGAGAGAGAGAGAGAGAGAGAGAGAGAGAGAGAGAGAGACAGAGAGACAGAGAGAGACAGAGACAGAGACAGAGACAGAGAGAGAAACATAGAGAGACAGAGAGATATATATTATTCCTTTTTTGGGGGGGAGAGTGTGGAAGTAGGAGTTGCCCTTCTTAGACATGTTCCCTGGGTACATATATACCAAGTAAACATGTACCCTCCTTGCATGTTCCCTGGTCATAAGTGTTTTTCATGTTCCCTGATAATATATACCCTTCTCATATTTCCCTGTTAAATAAAGGTTTGTTAAAAATGAAGCGTTTACTTCACATGTACTTGGGGAAATCTTTCTTGACACATATTGTTAATTACATGTCTTTTGCTTCCTTTCTAGTCAGTTTGTGGAGAAAACAAGATATCAGGTAAACCCAAGAACTTTGGGTTTAAATGGGTATTGACCCACCTTCACAATGTGCCTCAAGCCTCATATTTAGGGAGTTTTTATGTAGTCATTGGATTCTATATAAAATATAAAAACACAATTTCCCTTTATTCTTGTAATCCATTAACCAGAAAAGCCACTGCTGCACATAGGCAAGCTCTTTTACTTATTTTAAACTTTTGTTGCTTTATTAATTCTACACTAATGGTGACTGATGTTTCATAATCAATTTAAACATAGTACCTTGGGTCTTTGGCCTTTAAAAAAAATGTCTCAATAGAGAAAATATGAGCTGATACAAGGGAGAAAAGCTGGCAGAATACAACAGCTAAAGTGAAGTTAGTTACCTTGAAGAAAGTTTTTGGACCTTTTATATGAAAAATATATAAAAAGGAAATCTGAAGATTTTACTAATAATTCTCTATACAGAATGTATCTTCTATTATGCTACAAATTAAAAGACTAATAGAGACAAATAGAATCAAGATAGTGCTGTTTATTTTTTGACCTTTTATTTTCATGATGGTGCTTGAAATGCAGTTCATATTTAAGTATACAAGTATAAAGTAATTTAATTGCTATTTTATTATGGCAGCATTTATGACATGTTTAGTTTTATCACGCATCCTTACAATTGGAGAAATAATTTTTTATTATATATATATATTTTATAATATTATCCCTTGTATTCATTTTTCCAAATTACCCCCCCTCCCTCTATTCCCTCCCCCCGATGACAGGCAATCCCATACATTTTACATGTGTTACAATATAGTCTAGGTACAATACATGTGTGTGAATATCATTTTCTTGTTGCACAATAAACATTAGAATCCGAAGGTACATGCAACCTGGGCAGACAGATATTAGTGCTAACAATTAACATTCACTTCCCAGTGTTTCTTCTCTGGGTGTAGCTACCTCTGTCCATCATTGATCAACTGGAAGTGAGTTGGTTTTTCTTTATGTTGAAGATTTCCACTTCCATCAGAATACATCCTCATACAGTATTGTTGTTGAAGTGTACAGTGATCTTCTGGTTCTGCTCATTTCACTCAGCATCAGTTGATTTAAGTCTCTCCAGGCCTCTCTGTATTCCTCCTGCTGGTCATTTCTTACAGAGCAATAATATTCCATAACCTTCATATACCACAATTTACCCAACCATTCTCCAACTGATGGACATCCATTCATCTTCCAGTTGCTAGCTACAACAAAAAGAGCTGCCACAAACATTTTGACACATATATGTCTCTTTCCGCTCTTTAGTATTTCTTTGGGATATAATCCCAGTAGTAGCGCTGCTGGGTCAAAGGGTATGCACATTTTGATAACTTTTTGGGCATAATTCCAGATTGCTTTCCAGAATGGCTGGATTCTTTCGCAACTCCACCAACAATGTATCAGTGTCCCAGTTTCCCCACATCCCCTCCAACATTCATCATTATTTGTTCCTGTCATCTTAGCCAATCTGACAGGTGTGTAGTGGTATCTCAGAGTGGTCTTAATTTGCATTTCTCTGATCAGTAGTGATTTGGAACACTCTTTCATGTGAGTGGATATAGTTTCAATTTCTTCCTCTGAGAATTGTCTGTTCATATCCTTTGACCATTTATCAATTGGAGAATGGTTCGGTTTCTTATAAATTAGGGTCAGTTCTCTATATATTTTGGAAATGAGACCTTTGTCAGAACCTTTGTTTTTAAAAATATTTTCCCAATTTGTTACTTCCCTTCTAATCTTGTTTGCATTAGTATTGTTTGTACAGAAACTTTTTAGTTTGATGTAATCAAAATCTTCTATTTTGTGATCAATAATGATCTCTAGTTCTCCTCTGGTCATAAATTCCTTCCTCCTCCACAAGTCTGAGGGGTAGACTATTCTCTGTTCCTCTAATCTATTTATTATCTCCCTCTTTATGCCTAAATCATGGATCCATTTTGATCTTATCTTGGTATATGGTGTTAAGTGTGGATCCATATCTAATTTCTGCCATACTAATTTCCAGTTTTCCCAACAGTTTTTTCCGAATAATGAATTTTTATCCCTAATGTTGGTATCTTTGGGTTTGGCAAAGATTAGGTTGCTATATATGTACCCTTTTTTGTCCTTTGTATCTAATCTGTTCCACTGATCTACCGGTCTATTTCTTAGCCAATACCAAATGGTTTTGGTGACTGCTGCTATATAATATAGCTTTAGATCAGGTACACTTAGACCACCTTCCTCTGAGGTTTTTTTCATTAGTTCCCTTGCAATTCTCGACCTTTTATTCTTCCATATGAATTTTGTTGTTATTTTTTCTAGGTCATTGAAGAGAAATAATTTTTTCAAGAAATGTCTTTAAATTTATCTAGTTATTCATTTTGTTTGCCAGTTATGGAATCATGATGGAAAAGAAAGTCAAATGCTAATTCCTATAAGTAGCAATAAACATTCTTAATTTTTAAAAACAATGCTATTTAAAATAAATAATTTTTTCATTCAATTCTTCGGTGATTTTATCAAGTTGTGGTGCTTCCTTCAGCTAACAGATCATAGTAGTGACACTAAATTGCAGAATACATAGGGAAGATAGGAGAGAACCACATAGTTGGGACAAGTCTGTTTTGATTGTCATTTAGAACTGTTAAGATCTTGAAAACTGTCTGACTCAGTATATGCCTAAGGGTGAAGGACCTTTCACTTATACCATCTGGTAAAGGCCTGAAGGCCTTCTCTTTCCCTCTTTAGACCATGTGACCCCAAGAAATGGGCCTGAAGTTTTGGCTTTTTCCTTTGTTCTTTTGTGTTCTAGGTGCAAGGAGTGGAGTCTCCAACCTGGAAGCTGAAGTCATATAGATTTAGTACTCTAGGAATTCAGGCTACCTATTTTAATCAGCTCAACAGCAAAATCTTGGGGAACAACAGTCAGTGGAAAGATATAATTAGCATTTGGGACTTGATCTTGATAAACTAATGCTATGTTGAAAATGAGAAGCTATAAGTCTAATTATCCTTCCCCAGAGACTAGGATAGTTTTGTGTGTGTGTATAGATAGATAGAGAGATAGAGAGATAGAGAGATAGATATAGATATATGTTTATATCTATATATGTATATACAAATAAATATGTAACATACATACACATGTACACACACACAGAGAAAGATTATAATTCCTCTGAGGTATTGGGGGAAAATGTATATATATATATATATATATATATATATATATATATATTTAATTCTTGCTATATCTTTGCTGTAAATATGCATAATAACACTTATGTTAAGTGGGTAAATGGAAACGGGGTGCTTATAACTAAGCCCCTAAATATGAAAAAAATGCAATTAGTGGAAATTCAAAGCAATGGTAGGAAAGATGAAATATCCAAACCCATTCATGATACTGGAAAATGACCATTCACATTTTCAGAGAATGGTGGGCAATACTAAAACATGCTACATCTTTCTGATGGATTTTTTTGGAAAATCATTAATGTAAGTGATGAGAGTTAGGGAAGGGGAAGCCCCTTTTTGGGTTGGCACAAAGATAGTTGAGTGACAGCACAGAGTCCCCTGTAAATGAATTTACAGGCCCGAAAACCTAGATTGATAAAAAAGGTTTATTGTAGGGATTTGGAAGTAAAGTTTAGTTAGTAAAGTTGAGGGTAGAGATAAAAGGGCACCAGATGAGGTCCGGTGGGCAGAAACCCTTGGCATGACCGACATGAGGATGCCATGCTTAGGACTTATGCAATGTGGACTCTAAGTAGCCCCTTTTATAATGGGGGCTCTTGGTGATCTTGAAGGTGGGTGGAGTCCTAGGTTCCTGGCAGACTTTCATCCAGGGTCAGCATTGAATAGAATTCAATGGGTTTAAACTGTGGGAGTTGGGAAAACCCAAGTTAGCTCAGATCCAGTGGGGGCTGGGGAAAGCCCACTGACCAGGATTTGTAAATCAAAGGTCAGCCATGGGGGGGTTCTTACAGGGACCTCAACCCCCATCATGAACACTGCAATATGAAATAACAAAGTATCTCAGGAAATGATGTTTCTTGTTTTCTTTGGATGAACAGTTAAACTCAACTCTGCCAGTGCCTAGTCTCACTAGGAAGATCTTCTATACCATCACCTCATTTTTCTGTAATGTACTTTTATCTTCTAATTTCATTTTTAAGAAGAATGTAGAGATTAAAATGATTGTGTGATTCTGTGCTGATTTCTGAGAGGATATCAAATGATGATTATTTTGCATATTGGAAAATTATCAAATTCTCTTGTCTTATCTTGAATTTGACACCTAGTATTTGCTGAGGTGTTTCTAGCTTTGTTTTCTCATGCAATTGAAAATATGTAGTTACTTAGAGAAAACAATTGATCTGCATGTGTTCAGTTATGGGCTAGAACAGATCAATAGCCATACATTGTGTATGTTTTTGCCTCAAAGTTGCTAGGTGGCACAGTGGCACTCCTGGAGTCAGGAAGACTCATCTGAATTTATGTTTGGCCACAAGGCTGTGGGATCCTGCACAAGCACTTAACTATGTTTGCCTCAGTTGCCTCATCTGTAAAATAATCTGGAAAAGGAAATGGCAAAACACTCCAAGATCTTTGCCAAGAAAACCTCAAATGGGGTCATGAGTGTCAAACACCACTAAAATGTCTGAAGATAACAAACGATAATTAGTGATATAGACAGATTAAATTCAATGTATCAAAACTGAACTCATTTTTTCCCTCCAAATTTCTTCTCTCCTCTTCCTATTACTATTAATGGTACTACCATCCTTCCAGTCACTCAAATTCATAACTTAGGTGTCATCCTTGACTCTTCACTCTTTTGCATTCCTCCTATCCCATATTCAATCTTGAGTCAAAGCCTGTCAATTTTACCTTCATATTAGCTCCTGCATATTCTCTCTTCTCTCCTCTGACACTGCTAACAAATTGGTTCTGGCTCTCATTATCTCATGCCTGGAGTATTTCAATGACCTCAGGCTGATTCCTTTGCCCCAGATCTCTCTCCAGTGCAGTTCATCCTCAACTTAGGTGTGAAAGTAGTCTTTAGGTGCAGGTTTAACATTTCATCTTGACTATTTAATAAACTGTAGTAACTTTCTATAATCTCCAGGATCAAATAAAAAAGTTTCTATTTGATTTTTAAAGCCTTTTATAATCTGTCCTATTCTTGTAGCTTTCCTACCCTTTTTCCTTTTCATATATCAATCACTACCAATTCTCTGAAGTAGGAAAATCATAGTGTTTGATCCCAATACTAAACCTAACCATGGAACTTTTTTGATTGTAAGCTGTTTAAGGATAGGGACTATATCTTGCTTCTTTTTGTATCTCTAGCACTCAGTGTAATGCCTGGGATATAGAAGGTGCTTAAAAAATTTGATTGATTGATTGCACTATCACTAAAGCTTACATAACTCTGCCTAAGTTAGCAAACTTCTTTGTATCTTTAATTTTTATTTTTTCCTACAATTAAACCAGGGATACTAATATCATGATAGCTCACTGAACAGTGAGGAAAAAGGCTTTTCCCCCCATGTTACACATATGAATACTAAACTATGAAAAAAGTAGGGGGTGATATGTGGGATTTCATTAATTCAGATTGTCTTCTTTAGTTTTCTTCTGAGTCATTAGCACTTTAAAATTCATGACTTTCCACAAGAATGATATTATACACTACACATCTTAACAGTGAAAGAAAGAGAGCATATCCAGATAATAGCCATTCATCAAACTGCTAAGATAAACCTCAGTTCATAAATATTAGCATCTTTATGACTGGACCATGTATTAATTTCCCTCCCAAATGCTAAAACTCTTATTTATTCTACAAAACAAAAAAAGGCAAAAACCTTATATTTGGTGCTAAGAATTTTAACAAGCCTTATTTTTGTACCTTTATTTGGGAGACTAAGTGCTTTACTGTAAAGCAGATAAATCCAGCAGGATTTGTTGAGTGATAGGAATACTGATATGCTCCAAGTCTTTGTCTATCCCTGGTAGGAAACTGACCACCTGACTTGAGGAACTCAGTATATAGCAGAAATGTTGGTAAGAAGCTGAAACTCCATTGAATAGAAGATAGTACTTGAAGACTGTTGTCATTCATTTGTGTCTGATTCTTCATGACCCATTTGGAGGTTTCTTGGCAAAGATATTGGATTAGTTTACCATTTTCTTCTCTAGCTCATTTTAAAGATGGGGAAACTGAGGCAAACTGGTGAAGTAACTTGCTCAGGGTCAAGTATTCATTAGACATCTACTATATAATCAATCATTTTGCTATTAGAGCTATGAGATAAAGAAAAGTTTGAAACAGAAATGGTCCCTATGCACAGAGAATTTATAATCTATTTGAGAAAACAACATAAAAGCACAAAGAATATTCAGCATGAAACCAAAGACTTCATATAATTAATTGTCAAATTGGGCAATGTAGTACGTACACATAATAGGAACTTAAACATTTCTATAGCCTTGAATCTGGGGATTTGGTTAGGAAACTAGTGAGAAAAAAGGATGTTCAAAATCTTCCAGTCCTTTAAAACTAAAAAAGTCCTTACCTGATTAAAGATAGAGATAAGAATGGAAACTAGTTAATACCAAACCAAGGTATTTTATCTGTCTCACCTAAGTGGTTCCTTCTCAGGGGCTTTAGCTAGAATATTTCCTTTGCTCTAACTTTTGGAATATCAAATTCTTTCTTTATTCACTTGATAATTTATTGACTAACCTGGAGGAATGGCCAAGTTTTTTTGGCTTATATAAATGAGTCTCATGCCAAGTCATTCCAGTTGAAGGGCCTTTTTGAACTTAGTCTAAGACTAGGATGAAGAGATTGATTGGCCATTTTAAAATTTGCTTCCAATTATGTGGGGTTAAGTAAATCACTCACTCTTCCCACACATGTAGACAGCATTGTAATGAATCCAAATATTACAACCTATAAATGCTGCTGTAGGGTTTGAGAAAAGAGTAAAAAACACTACTGAACTTTGGAATTCTTGGGAAAGGTTGTAACGAGCTGTCGTCTCTAGAAGCTGCCGGATCGCTCTCTGGGAAGAGATCTGCTGTGTCTACTCAAATCTCTCAGACAGATTCTTCTTCCTGTAGTGAACCGTTGTCTCCAGGCAGTTGCTGTTAACTCTTGTCCAGAGAAGTGACTTCCCTTCCTGCAGAGAGCCCCGTCAGGCCTGATGTAATGCAGAGACCCTCTTCTTGAATCCTGGCTCTGAATCTCCTCCAGCTCTTATCCTTCTCCAGGCCGATCTGCTCTCCAGGCCCAATATTGTGTCTTTTATGCTCCCAGAGAATGGGCGTGGGATAATGCAAGGGCTTCTGGGAAGAACCACCCCAGCCAATGAGCTTGCCCCCTCTATCAAGTCAACCTGAGTTCTCACCTTGTAATTGTCCAGAAAACCTGAATTCTCACCTTGTCACTATCCAGACAACCTCAGTTCTCACTTAGTAATCCTAACAAAAAGTTTCATTTAGAAGAGGTGGGATCCAAGTCTTATTGCAGACCATGAAAACCTAAACTTCCTACTTTCATATGTGATAAGAATACCTCAGCCCATATGGGGTATCCCCAGGGAGGCTCCTAAAACTTCTTGGTTGAAGGAGAGGAAATTATAATCCCCTAAAGGACTTCAAATCACTGGAATGGAAAGTCACAGAGTTAGAAGTGATATAAAAGGATATCTGAGTCCAACCCAATCTTGAACATGATTGTACATATACCAGTACTGTCAAATTCAAATAGGTATCCTTGTAGGCAGCATATTGAATTAGAAAACTACAAATTGGCATTATCTCTGATATAATATATTTTTGTCAATTTTGTGAAACATTTATTTACATTTTAATTTTGTTTTCATCCCACTTGTACTCTTGAGTTTTGCTGGCTCCTTCAGCCTGACATGTGACACCTCTGTGAATAACAGGTGACTACTTCAAATAATGGGATATTTACCACATAAATGCCATGGCTTTGTAATTATAATAATTATTAGAGATATTTTGGAAAGCAATTTAAAAAGCTAACAAAAGTGACCAAAATAGCCTTACTCTTTGAGATTTCCAAGAAGTCTCAAAGGATATTTCCCAAAAGAAGGAGAAACCAGAAGCTAAGTTCCCACATGCACAAACATATTAGAAACAGTGTTTTTCTTGTTAGCAAGGAACAGGAAACAAATCAGATGCCTATTGATTGACAATTGGCTTTATAAATTATAGTACACAAATG